>NW_027507861.1:4039721-4639721 GCF_037356315.1 Lithobates pipiens
AGAGGGGGGAGTGAGAGGGAGGGGTGAGAGGGAGGGGGAGTGAGAGAGAGTGGGGAGTGAGAGGGAGGGAGGTGTGAGAGAGAGGGGGAAGTGAGAAATATTGGGGTGAATGGTCTGAGAGAGAGAGAGAGGGGTGAAGGAGATGGGGTATACTGTATATGCTCTCTGCTGACCTCCTCTCTCTGGGTACCAACAATGAGTGGGGGGATGGTGAGCATGTTAGACTGTGGCAGACTCCACCCCCTGACCGCCCTCCCACCAGTTAGTATCCCTCTCTTTCCTCACCCTTTCTCTTATTTTCTGGCATCACCATCTTGTAGCCACTTTGATTGGTCATCAGGTGTGGAGAGGTGGGGCTGTAATTCAGCCCGATAGGGTTACTGTGACGTGGAGCGGGTACGTTCCTGTTATGTGATGCTGAACTCTCTCAGGAGTCAGATAGTGACAGGCGCAGTTGGAGTACCTTAGCATTGCCCATGTGTGCAATGTGGTATGCGCATACACCACACTAGGGATGAGCCGAACACCCCCCGGTTCGGTTCGCACCAGAACTTGCGAACGACCCCCGCGTTCGGTACGAACGTTAGAACCCCATTGAAGTCTATGGGACTCGAACGTTCGAATTGGAAAGTGCTAATTTTAACGGCTAATATGCAAGATATTGTCCTAAAAAGGGTTTGGGGACCTGGCTCCTGCCCCAGGGGACATGGGTCAATGCCTAAAATGTTTTTAAAAAATGGCCGTTTTGGCGGGAGCACTGATTTTAATGACGATTAAAGTGAAAAAAAAAAAGTGAAATATTCCTTTAAATATGGTGCCTGGGGGGTGTCTGTAGTATGCCTGTGAAGTGCCACGTGTTTCCCGTGTTTAGAACAGTCCCTGCACAAAATTACATTAAACGGAAATAACACCATTTAAAACTGCTTGCGGTTTTAATGTTATATCTGGTTCCTGCAATATGGATGAAAATCATTGAGAAACATGGCATGGGTAGCCCTCCCTGCCCATTACCAGCCTATTTGGGTCTTGTACGGATATTAAGGGGAACCCCGTACCCATATTAAAAAAAGGAAATGCGTGTGGCCCCCAGGCCCTATATACTCAGAACAGCAGTATACAGGCGGTGCAAACAAGACAGGGACTGTGTAGGTTTGTTGTGTTAAGTTGAATCTGTTTGTCATTTTCAACCGGTACATTTTTAAAGTGTAGCTCCAGTCAAAAAATCTATTTTTAAGCTTTTTGGAAAACATAGGGAAGGGTTATCACCCCTGTATAATTAGTTTTGTCGTCCATCTTTTTTCATCTCACTTGCTGCTGTCTCCTTGCGTTTGCAAGTAGGAAATGTTTGTAAGTTGGATGTTTGAAAGTAGGGGCCTGCCCTATATTATAGCGGTATGTACTGGGTACAGAGCACGCAGACAGCACGCACTATCTCCTAACACTACTGACTGCAAGCTCTATTATTAACCACTTGTTAGCCCAATGTTTGCATAAAGTGAAAGATGAAGTTATGCTGAGTAAATAGATATCAAACATGTCACTCTTCAAAATTGCACACGCCCGTGGAATGGCGCCAAACGTCGCTACTTAAAAAATCCCCATAGGCGACGCTTTAAATATTTTTTTACTAGTTACATGTTTTGAGTTGCAGAGGAGGTCTAGGACTAGAATTATTGCTCTCGCTCTAACATTCTCGGCGATACCTCACATGTGTGGCACATGCGAGCACATGGGGACATGGGCGCTTTAATTTTTATTTTATTTTTTTATTGTTCATTTTACTTTATTTATTTTAGTTTGACATTTTTTTCCCAAAAATATATTTTTGATCACTTTTATTCCTATTACAAGAAATGTAAACATCCCTTGTAATAGGAATATGGGGTGACAGGTCCTCTTTACAGTGAAATCTGGGGGGTCAATATGACCCCACATCTCACCTCTAGGCTGGGAAGCCTGAAATAAAAAATAAAAAAAGATTCTGGCTTTGATCGTACTGGCGAGTTGGTAGAAGCACCGGAGGGCGGTGAGGGGTGGGGGGCGTCTATGGCTGGGTATTTCAGGGTATCACCGAGTATGGCTGGGTATCTCTGAGTATGGCTGGGTATGGCAATTTATGGCAGGGTATTACAGAGTATTGGCGGGGTATTGGCGGGGTACTACAGAGTAATAGCAGGGTACTGCAGAGTATTGGGGGTACTGCAGAGTAATGGCGGGTACTGCAGAGTATTGGGGGGTACTGCAGAGTAATGGGGGTTACTGCAGAGTAATGGGGGGTACTGCAGAGTAATGGCAGGGTACTGCACTGCAGAGTAATGGCGGGGTACTGCACTGCAGAGTAATGGCGGGGTACTGCAGAGTAATGGCGGGGTACTGCAGAGTAATGGCAGGGTACTGCACTGCAGAGTAATGGCGGGGTACTGCACTGCAGAGTAATGGCGGGGTACTGCAGAGTAATGGCGGGGTACTGCAGAGTAATGGCAGGGTACTGCACTGCAGAGTAATGGCGGGGTACTGCACTGCAGAGTAATGGCGGGGTACTGCACTGCAGAGTAATGGCGGGGTACTGCAGAGTAATGGCGGGGTACTGCAGAGTAATGGCAGGGTACTGCACTGCAGAGTAATGGCAGGGTACTGCACTGCAGAGTAATGGCGGGGTACTGCAGAGTAATGGCGGGGTACTGCAGAGTAATGGCAGGGTACTGCACTGCAGAGTAATGGCAGGGTACTGCACTGCAGAGTAATGGCGGGGTACTGCAGAGTAATGGCGGGGTACTGCAGAGTAATGGCGGGGTACTGCAGAGTAATGGCAGGGTACTGCACTGCAGAGTAATGGCAGGGTACTGCACTGCAGAGTAATGGCGGGGTACTGCACTGCAGAGTAATGGCGGGGTACTGCAGAGTAATGGCGGGGTACTGCAGAGTAATGGCAGGGTACTGCAGAGTATGCACTGGTATTGCAGAGTATTGGCAGGGAATTGAGGGGTTAAATTCGGTGAGCAGCGATGTGGGCACTGCAGATGCAGCCCACATCGCTGCTGACACCGATCTCTTTCCCCTCCGCTGTACCGATCGGTACAGAAAGGGGAGGGAGGAACAGGCATCATAACATGACGCCGGTTTGTTTCCAAGTGATCACTCCGTCATTTGACGGAGCAATCACGTGGTAAACGGCCGCTATGAGCGGCCGTTTACCGTGATGCGCCGGGTCCTATGGACCCGGCGGTCACGGATGCTCTCGAGTGCGCACACCTCGGGGCACGCGAGAGCAGAATTCTGGGAGGCCGTTAATTAACGGCCTTTCTGAGTTAAACAACCGCCCTGAAGCCGTTAATCGGCAATGGGCAGTTGTTAAGTGGTTAAAGCTAGATCACTAGCTATATAGGTGAGGTGAATATAGTGGTGTATACTGCAGTCAGGGCACAGACAACAACCACTACACAGCAGCAAGATAGGAAATCAGCCAAAAACGATTGGTGTGTACTGTGTTGAAGGTACACAGAACACCCACTGCTTCAGATGCAAAGTAACACACTACAGGAGGCCGCCTTAAAGGCGGCCTTATATAGTGTGGGGCGTGCACTACACAGCCTGAGCTATGATTGGCCACAGGCAGGATGCCTGTGGCCAATCATGGCTCTCCTCGCTGCCGGCGCTGCGATTGGCCAAGCATGCGGGGTCACAGTGCATGCTTGGCCAATCATCGGGCAGCAATGCACTGCGCCAACGCAGTGCATTGTGGTCCGCGTGCGCGTCACTCGAATTTTGACGCGAACGGCCAAGACGTGCGGAATTCGCCGAACGCACGAACAGCCAATGTTCGAGTCGAACGTACGTTCGACTCGAACACGAAGCTCATCCCTACACCACACACATATGATACACCACTGGGCCTATATTAACCACTTCCGGACCGCTCCATGTACACCTACTGTGGCAGGGCAGCCTGGCTGCGCAAAATCATGTACCTGTACGTGATTTCGTACACGCGGTTTAGGGTCATTTTAATTTTTTTACACTTTTTTTTGGTGAATGGGTAAGGGGTACAATGTACCCGATACCCATTCACATAGTGGGGGTCCCGGATCTGGGAATCCCCTTGTTAAAGGGGGGCTTACAGATTCCGATACCCCCCCACCCGCAGACACCCACAACAACCAGGCAAGGGTTGGGATTGTGCGTGCTGTCTGCGTGCCCTGACCGTAGAATACACTGTTATATCCACCTATATAGCTAACTATATTGCTCTTTTTAAATAGAGCTTGCAGTCAGTTGTAGGAGATTGTGCGTGCTGTCTACGTGCCCTGACCACAGTCTACACCGCTATATCCACCTACATAGCTCTTCTCTATTTGAGCCATCTGCCATCTGCTGGAGTTAGTGGATGTTGTGTGTGCCTCCAGCACAATATACACTACCCAATTGCTGGTTTTCCCATCTCTCTTCAGGCCATTACCATGTCTGGAAGGCCAGCAAGGAGAGGCAGACAGGCGCGAGCCGATAAAAGAAGGCAAGCAGGCTCTGTGTTTAGAGACAACAGTGCTGGTCGTGGACGCGGTGCATCGTCATCATCAGCACGTGGCCATGGGACATGCTTGTCTTTCTTTTCGGCAGCTGGACATGTTGAGCCGCAACATGCCAATGACTTGGTAGAGTGGATGACCAAGCCCTCTTCATCCTCCTCATCTTCTCTCACCCAGGCTCAGGGTACTAGCAAAGCAGCTGCCAACGCATCGTATTCCCTCCTCTCAATGTCATCATCAGTGACTCCTTCCCTAGACCCACCACGTCTTCCTGAGGAGTCTCCTGAACTCTTTGAGCACAGTGTTGGGTACATGCTCCAGGAGGATGCCCAGTGTTTTGTAGGCTCTGATGATGATACTCAGCTAGAGGAAGGCAGTAGCGTGAGCGCAGAGAGAGGGGATGCTCAAGAAGGACAGCAATCTGGCAGTTCCACAAGCTGCAGCATACTTCCAGGTTTGCTCCAGCGATGAAGAGGGAGGGAATGATGAGGGCACTGACTCCACGTGGGTGCCTGGTAGGAGAGAGGAGAAGGAGGAGGAGGCACATGTCCAACGAGGCAGGATGCCCTTCGGGGGCAAGCTTAGGGGCAGCACACCGACTGAATCACACCGCAGTGCTCCGCCTGTGCAGGGCGCTTCCTCTGCACGTTATTCTAAAAGTTCTTTGGTGTGGGCCTTTTTTGAGACGAGTGCATCATATCGCACCACTGCAATTTGCAACATATGTCTCAAGCGTATCTCGCGTGGCCAAAACATCAGCTGCTTGGGCACCACATACTTGACCAGACATATGTTGACCTGCCATGCAGCTCGTTGGCAAGCGTACCTCAAAGACCCACACCAAAGAACAAAGCGGCCCTCTCCTTGCTCCTCATCAGCTGGCATCTCCAACCCCACTAGACCTTCAGTCCTCTCTGAAACCTGCTCTGAGAGGAATGAAGGTGTAGAATTAGGTGTGTCACAGCCAAGTGCTTCCGGGAACTCTGCTAGCAGTACACCCACGTCCGATTATAGCAGGCAAATGTCCCTGCCCCAGCTGCTGGACCGGCGAAAGAAGTTCACTCCCAGCCATCCACATGCCCAGCGGTTGAATGCTAGCTTGGCTAAATTGCTAGCACTTCAACTGCTGCCTTTTCAGTTGGTAGACTCGGCCCCCTTTCGTGTGTTTGTACAATGTGCGGTTCCTCAGTGACAGGTCCCCAAACGCCACTTTTTCTCACGGAAGGCGATTCCGGCTCTCTACCGGCATGTGGAAGGCAATGTCCTTGCCTCGTTGGACAGGGCGGACAGCGGTAAGGTGCATATTACCGCTGACTCATGGTCCAGCAGGCATGGACAGGGACGTTACCTGTCTTTCACGGCCCATTGGGTCACTCTTCTGGCAGCTGGGAAGGATGCAGGACAAGGTGCAGTAGTGTTGGAGGTTGTTCCACCACCACGCCTCCAAAATGCTACTATTGGTTGTGACACACCTCTCTCCTCCACCCCCTCCTCTTCTTCTTCCTCCATGGCCTCTTCCAGTGCTCTTTCCTCAGAACCAGCGGTGCTCCGTAGGCGTTCCAGGGGCTATGCAAGTACGCAGGCAAAACGATGCCATGCCATGCTTGCGCTGGTTTGTTTGGGGGACAGGAGCCACACTGGGGCGGATGTTTTGTCAGCTCTGCAGGTGCAGGCCGAGAGGTGGTTGACGCCACGCCAGCTTAAGCCAGGAATGGTGGTTTGCGACAATGGCACCAACCTCCTCTCCGCCCTCCGACAGGGACAACTGACCCATGTGCCCTGTGTGGCTCACATCCTTAACCTGGTGGTGCAGCGGTCCTTAGGCAGGTACCCGGGCTTACAGGATGTCCTGAAGCAGGCCAGGAAAGTCTGTGTGCATTTCCGCCGATCATTTAATGCCTGTGCTCGGCTGGCTGAGCTCCAAAAGGAGTTGAACCTGCCCAAGAACCGCCTTTTATGTGACATGCCCACCAGGTGGAACTCAACGTTGGCCATGCTGCAGCAGCTGCACATGCAGCAGAGGGCCATCAATGAGTACCTGTGCGACTACGGCACCAGGACAGGGTCAGGGGAGCTCGGTTTTTTCTCACCACGCCAGTGGGGCATGATCAGGGATGCATGCACTGTCCTGTCACCATTTGAGGAGGCCACAAGGATGGTGAGCAGTGACAGTGCATGCATCAGTGACACTGTACCTCTTATCCACCTCTTGGGGCATACGTTGCGTGGAATAATGGACAGGGCACTTGAGGCAGAACAGGGGCAGGAGGAGGAGGACTTCCTTGCCTCTCAAGACCCCCTTTATCCAGACAGTGTTCCTGCTGTGCCACCCATCACACAGGAAGAGGATGAGGAGGAGGAGGAAGAGGAGGATGAATGTGTCAGCATGGAGGTGAAGGCTGGCACTCAGCATCAGCAGCAGCAGCAGCAGCAGTCTTGTAGGGATGATTTTCAGTCCCAAGAAACCCGTGGACTTGTACGTGGCTGGGAGGAGGTAGCTGCGGATCATGTTGTCCTTAGTGACCCAGAGGACTCCGGACCGAATGCCTCAGCTAACCTACGCTGCATGGCCTCCCTGATCCTGCAAAGCCTGAGGAAGGATCCTCGTATTCTTCGGATCAAGGAGAGGGACCATTACTGGCTGGCCACTCTCCTTGATCCACGGTACAAGGGTAAGGTTGCTGACCTTATCTTGCTGTCTCAGAGGGAGCAGAGGATGAGACATCTCCGGGAGGCCTTGCAGAAAGGTCTGTGCAACGCGTTCCCAGAGACTGGGAGGTTACAAACTCCTGGTCCCGGACAACGTGTTGCTGTGGCATCGGTCAGAAGGAGAAGGTGGCCGTCTGACCGATGCTTTCAGGCAATTTTTTTAGTCCACAGCCCCAAGGTATGATCGGTTCCAGCAACCATCGCCAGCGTCTGATTTACATGGTGCAGGAATACCTAGGGGCAAGGTCAGACTTGGACAACTTTCCCACCGAAAATCCTCTGGCTTACTGGGTCTTGAGAATGGATCACTGGCCAGAGCTTGCACACTATGCAATTGAGCTACTGGCCTGTCCTGCATTCAGCGTTCTTTCGGAACGCACCTTCATTGCCACTGGTGGCTTTGTTACCAATCACAGGGTGCGCCTTTCCACCGATTCAAGATGAATCAGTCTTGGATCACCCACAGCTACCAAGCACCTGAAGCTGATGTAACCGAATATTTTTTTTTTAAATATCACATCCCTTCAAGACTGGCTATGCTGATGCTGAGTGACTGTCCTGTTATATTGATTGTCTATCCTCTTCCTCCTCCGCTGATATGTTGGAAGAACATTTTTGGTTCTTGGTGATGCCACCAGCCCAATTTTTCTGCCCCTGTTTAACAGGGGCGTTTAATTACAATTTTTGATGCAATGCTTTGCAGCAGGGCTCATTCCTGCACTACAACTAGAGTATATGGGAGAGGTTGCAGTGTCGTGGCACCAGCACCAGTGCCTAAGGCCCACTTTTTCTGCCCCTGTTTAACAGGGGCATTTAATTACAATTTTTGATGCAATGCTTTGCAGCAGAGCTCATTCCTGCACTACAACTAGAGTATATGGGAGAGGTTGCAGTGTTGTGGCACCAGCACCAGTGCCTAAGGCCCAATTTTTCTGCCCCTGTTTAACAGGGACGTTTAATTACAATTTTTGATGCAATGCTTTGCAGCAGGGCTCATTCCTGCACTACAACTAGAGTATATGGGAGAGGTTGCAGTGTTATGGCACCAGCACCAGTGCCTAAGGCCCAATTTTTCTGCCCCTGTTTAACAGGGGCGTTTAATTACAATTTTTGATGCAATGCTTTGCAGCAGGGCTCATTCCTGCACTACAACTAGAGTATATGGGAGAGGTTGCAGTGTTGTGGCACCAGCACCAGTGCCAGCAGCCCAATTTTTCAGCCCCTGTTTAACAGGGGCATGTAATTACAAGTCTTGATATAATATTTCACAGGAGGGCCCGTTCCTGTGCCCACCCAGAGTAACTGTGAGGACTTATAGTGTTGTGGCACCAGCACCACAACCACCAAAGGTCAATTTTTCTACCACTGTTCAACAATGGCATGTAATTACAATTCTTGATATAATAGTTCACAGCAGGGCGCTCCAGCGCCCACCAAGAGTCACTTTGAGGGCTTACAATGTTGTGGCAAAACCAACACCTTGTTCCGCCATTTCTGCAGAGCATATAGGGCAGGCCCCTACTTTCAAAAATCCAACTTACAAACATCTCCTACTTGCAAATGGAAGGAGACAACAGCAAGTGAGATGAAAAAAGACGGATGGCAAAACAAATTATACAGGGGTGATAACCCTTCCCTATGTTTTCCAAAAAGCTTAAAAAGAGATTTTTTGACTGGAGCTACACTTTAAAAATGTACCAGTTGAAAATTACAAATTCTACTTAACATAACAAACCTACACAGTCCCTGTCTTGTTTGCACCGCCTGTATACTGCTGTTCTAAATATATAGGGCCTGGGGGCACCACGTCTTTCCTTTTTTTTAATATGGGTACGGGGTTCCCCCATAATATCCGTACAAGACCCAAAGGGGTTGGTAATGGGCAGGGAGGGCTACCCATGCCATTTTTCTCAATGATTTTCAATCATATTGCAGGAACCAGATATAACATTAAAATCGCAAGCAGTTTGAAATTACTTTTTTTCCGTTAAATGTCATTTTGTGCAGGGACTGTTCTAAACACGGGAAACACGTGCCACTTCACAGGCATACTATAGACACCCCCCAGGCACGATATTTAAAGGAATATTTCACTTTTTTTTCACTTTAATCGTCATTAAAATCAGTGCTCCCGCCAAAACGGCCATTTTTAAAAACATTTTAGGCATTGACCCATGTCCCCTGGGGCAGGAGCCAGGTCCCCAAACCCTTTTTAGGACAGTATCTTGCATATTAGCCATTAAAATTAGCACTTTTAATTTCGAACGTTCGAGTCCCATAGACTTCAATGGGGTTCTAACGTTCGTATGAATTTGGGGTCCGTTCGAAAGTTCTGGTGCAAACCGAACCGGGGGGTGTTCGGCTCATCCCTACCTATAGGTATGTTTTGCTTCTAAATATGGAGGTGGAGGCGAGAAAAGCACACTCTTATGCACTTTACACACGGTTGGACATTCCGATAGAAAAAGTCAGATCGGATTATGTTGTCGGAAAATCCATTCGTGTGTGGGCTCTATTGGACTTTTTTGAGAGCTGGATCTAAAATTTTCCAACAACAAAATCCAATCAGACTTTTTCCGGTCACGTGTAGAGAATTCCGACACGCAAAGTGCCACGCATGCTCAGAAAAAATTTGGAGACGAAAGCTATTGGCTACTGGCCTCTATGTAGTCCCGTTGTACTTTTTGGACATCATCTCATTCCGAATGATTGGATTTTCCGACAACTTTGTGCGACTGTGTGTATGCAAGACAAGTTACGGAAAAAATCTGATGGATTTTGTGGTCGGAGTGTCTGACCATGTGTATGGGGCATTACTCTGTCCCATTGCCAACACTTCAGCTACACTCCACAAGCCCCCCACCCAAAGTGACTTCCGTCACAGCCTCAATAAAAGAACATTCCACAGCTGAATGGTATTTTTATTTATTTTTTCATTAGTACAAGTCCCATCTACCTGTGCCTATCTCCCCGTGCCCTTTCGAATTGATCTTCAAAAAAGATTTTCAAAATTTGCCTATTGACTTCAAAGGGATTTGCATTTACATCTACAATGTCAAGAAAGTGCCACACCCTTATCTGTTGGAAAATTCAAATTCAAAGCGTGAAGGATGGAATTTTTGCGGCACAACTATTACATAAAATATATTTATTTTTTGTAAACCAAAAAAAAAAAAAACATGTATATAACGTGAATTGCGCTAACTACCACCACAAATTATTAAATGTCAAATATCACTTCCACAGTGTTATATAAAACTTTATAAGGGGCCGTGCATAAATTAATACTCCTATAAGATTACTTACTCCACCCTTAATAGGAGCATGTATCTTCTATAGTGGTAAAAAATAGTATAAAGTGCAATTCATTATTATAAACGATACTGTAGCTCAAAAATACTACAAGCAAAAAAACTAAAAATTGTATGTGAACAAAACAATTAATTCTAGTGCACAATAAATGTCCTGAGTGAGTGATCACTCCGGTGCCAATAAGTTCCTCCTGTATAAAGTGCTCCTTTAATAAAGTGCTTCTTATATCTACCAAACAAGTGACTTCACCACCACCAGCCATAATGGCCACTCACCAAAATTAAATCTGTATATGCGCCTTTAGTTCATTTAGGATAACCACTCCTTTGGGGGTTTCACCAACAGCCTCTCCAAGCGGTAAATGGAAACCTCTCGTGCTAATTTTTTTTTCTCATAAAGATATATGAATGGCCATCATAGTGTAGTATATCAAAAATGTATTAAAAAAATTAAAAAACAAAATATAAACTCACACGTGCCTTTGCCTATGCCGGCACCAAGCCTGTCCAGCCGTGTACGTGGGGATGGGGTTCAGGTCTGTCACGCTATCACTTTTATCCCCTCTGAGTAGCGTCCCCCAGCCTCCGAGTGCGTTTCAAGCCTCGTTCATGTATACCGTATTCTTCACACTATGAAGAAAAATATTTACAGCCACAATGTCTGAATTTTAAGCCCTTGTACACACGGTCGGACGTTCCGAGAACCAAATCCGTCGGATTTTGTCAGACGGATTTTGTCCGAAACTGTTGCATACACACGGTCGGACAAAGTTGTCGGAAACAGAACGTGATGACGTTATTTCAATACGACGGGACTACGTTCAGGCTAGTAGCCAATAGCTTTGGTGTAGGAATTTGATCTGAGCATGCGTGGCACTTTGTCCGATCGGAATTCTCTACACATGATTGGAGCATTTTGTCGGAAAATTTTACCAACAAGTTGGAAAACTTGGTCCGTCAGATACTCCGACGGAAACAGTCCGATGGAGACCACACACAGTCTGAAAATATCCAACAAAACGGTCCGATCGGACACATTGCGTCGGAATCTCCGACCGTGTGTACAAGGGCTTAGATGCAGTTGCCGAACTTACCAACAAATCGAACCCAAGCGCATTGCCCAACACTATGCAGCACAATGGTCTGAATTAGAAAATAAAAAAAAATGTGAGATTCTCCTGCAGAAAATTGTGATAGACAATTATACCAGCCAATGGGAATAATATAATGTCTTGAATAAAATAAAATGTAAACCTTTAAACATGTATAATATTGTACATATTCTTCTATATATTATATATATATTTAATAATGACTCTAAATATAGACATTTTTTTAGCCCTATATATAGAATTCTGACTTTCATTTTTTTTTCTGTACAGGTGGATTGATGAACCAACAATTTCAGTCGTGTTGATCTTCATGCAACTAAGTCTTACGAGAAATGATCCATATGGGTGTCTGATGTGACTCAAAGTCTTAAATGAAGTTCCCTGGATGATTCACACAGGATACAAATCATATCAGTGTTCAAAGTGTTCTAAATGTTTTGGATCCTCTTCAACATTGATTCAGCCTCAGAGGACAACAGGAGAGAAGTCAATTCAGTGTTCTGGAAGTGACAACAGCTTTACAGTAAAGTCCAACCCATAGATACATAAGAGGAGTCATTTCAGAAGCCATTTCTTGTTTGGAACGTGATCAAGGTTTTACAATGGAGGCAAAACAAATCGCACACCAGAAGGTTCACACTGGAGAGAAACCTTTTCAGTGTTCTGAATGTGACAAAGCTTATACATATAAGTCAGCTCTTACCAGACATGAGAGGATTCACACTGGAGAGAAGCCATATCAGTGTTCTGAATGTGGAAAAGCTTTTAAATCGAAGGCACAGCTTATCACACATAAAACGATTCACACTGGAGAGAAGCCATATCAGTGTTCTGATTGTTGTAAATGTTTTACAAAGAAGGCACAGCTTATCACACATAAAATGATTCACACTGGAGAAAAGCCATATCAGTGTTCTAAATGTGACAAAGCTTTTAGAGGGAAGGCAGAGCTTAAAAAACACGAGAGGATTCACACTGGAGAGAAGCCATATCAATGTTCTTATTGTTGTAAAGCTTTTTTATCAAAGGCACAGCTTATCTCACATGAAAAGATTCACACTGGAGAAAAGCCATATCCGTGTTCTGAATGTGACAAAGCTTTTAGTGGGAAGCCGCAGCTTATCAAACATAAGAGGATTCACATTGGAGAGAAGTCATATCAATGTTCTGAATGTGAAAAGGGTTTTACGTATAAGGAAAACCTCCTCAGACACCAGAAGGTTCACACTGGAGAGAGGCCATATCCGTGTTCCGAATGTGGCAAAGCCTTTGGAGAGAAGTCAGTTCTCGTCTTACATCAGAGGATTCACACTGGAGAGAGGCCATATCAGTGTTCTGAATGTGATAAAGCTTTTACACGAGCGGATCACCTTATGAAACACAAGCGGAGCCACACTGGAGAGAAACCACATCAATGTCCTGAATGTGGAAAAATGTTTTCACAAAAGTCAAACGTTATCACACACCAGATGATTCACACTGGAGAGAAGTCATATCAATGTTCAGAATGTGATAAAGCTTTTACATCGAAGTCAGATCTTATCACACACCAGATGATTCACACTGGAGAGAAGCCATATCAATGCTCCAAATGTGACAAAGCTTTTAAAACCAAGCCGGAGCAAATCAAACATGAAATGATTCACACTGGAGAGAAGCCACATCAATGTCCTGAATGTGAAAAACATTTTGCACATAAGTCAAGCCTTCTCACACACCAGAGGGTTCACACTGGAGAGAAGTCATATCAATGTTCAGAATGTGACAAAGCTTTTACAATAAAGTCAAACCTTATCAGACACCAGAGGACTCACACTGGAGCGAAGCCATATCAGTGTTCTGAATGCAACAAAGCTTTTATAACCAAGTGGGAGCTTACCATACATGAGAGGCTTCACACTGGAGAGAAGCCTTATCAGTGTTCTGAATGTGCCAAAACGTTTAAGACAAGGGATGAGCTTATCATACATGAGAGAAGTCACACTGGAGAGAAGCCATATCAGTGTTCAGAATGTGATAAAGCTTTTACACAGAGGGAAAGCCTTATAGTACATGAGAGGATTCACACTGGAGAGAAGCCTCATCAGTGTTCTGAATGTGCCAAAGCTTTTAAATCGAGGATGGAGCTTAGCATACATGAGAGGATTCACACTGGAGAGAAGCCTTTTCGGTGTTCTGAATGTGACAAAGATTTTACAATCAAGCAGGATCTTATCAGACATGAGAGGGGTCACACTGGAGAGAAGCCACATCAATGTCCTGAATGTGGAAAGACATTTGCACATAAGGCAAACCTTATCCTACACCAGAGGGTTCACACTATGGAGAAGCCATATCAGTGTCCTGAATGTAACAAAGCTTTTATACAGAAGTCCCATCTTATCACACACCTGAGAGTTCACACTGGAGAGAAGCTCTGAATGTGACAAAGCTTTTACAGTTAATGCCGAGCTAATCAAACACCAGAGGATTCACAAGCTTCAGCTGCAGAGAAGAAACTCTGAAAGAAGTGGGGATATAAAAGGGGTAGCAGCTAAACCACAATGAAAGAGTTACAGGTATTCCATTAGTTTCACACCTCATATCTCACAAGCTAGTAAAAAGCGAAAAAAGTATTCTATGCTACTTTGAAAAACAAACTAAAGTTTGTGAGAAACAGAAATGTAATGGACAGATGTATTTAGTGTATGTCCATCAGACACATACCTAGAAAGTCTTTTACTATTCTACCTTGTGATGGTTTTTTCATATAAGCATCAATGACTGAACTATGTCTACTCACAATTCTCATGTTTTTTGGAGCTATGACTGAACATGTAATGCATATCCATGATTCACTAACTGAGCTGTATTCCCAAGTGTTTTCTTCTTGCCTGATCCCGACTTAATACATTTACAACACTGCCTCAGTACTATGACTGGCTAGTGGTCAAATGTCATCTTGCCAAGTCTCCGAAGCCTACATGGGAGAGTCCATTACAGGTTCTGCTGACTAGTTCTATATCAGTCAAGCTTGAGGGCTTCAGCTAAGCCTGCCTTGTCCACACCACCCATTACATGTTCCACCTGCCCTACCATGATCCATACCCGTTGTTCACATTCCACCTCCTCTCATGGATGACAGCTTTGCATGCAACTTTGTAATTGGGAGACCAGCCAGAGAAACATCTCTACTTGGTGAGAAAACAACGACTTGATCTGGCGTGGGCCCTCCAACAGTGAGTTGCTGCTATTTTATGGGATGTGTTCAACAGTACCACTTAATCCCAGCTGGCCACTTGCATGTCATTCAGTTCTGCCAAGTCCAGTTCTGCCAAGTCTAAGGGAATCCATTAGTTGAAGATTGGATTTCCTTTATTATCTTGTTTCTCTGCCCAGCTATTGCTCATCTCCACAGACCAATCACACGGTACAACTGCAAATGATCCAAACTGCAAAAGGGGGGACTGAAATTCTTCTGATTGGTGTTCTCTTTATTGAGTCGGCCTGGACAGGTCTTTTTATTGAGTAAACTTTGTTTGTGAAGAAAACTTTTTGACCCGGGAAATGTAAAAATGTTGCCCCTGTAGTATAACTATGGGCAAATTCAATAATTACATACATTGTACAATCTGTCATTAACCATTTTCTCTCCCTAAGCCCTTCTTAGTTCCACAGCTTTTTATTTAATGTTTTTGCCATTGTTTCTTTTCTTACTACTGCACCTTGAAGAGTTGAAGTTTACTCCTCAAATGTTTTATTCATCAGTTTTTTGGGACAATTAAATTTGGTGTGTATCTGCCACAGGGTGGTCCTGGGGATACATTACAAAAAAATCACACATGCCACGTCCCAATAATTAACTTTTCTAAAAAACTCAACAGGAATTGTTGACAATAATGGACTTTTTAGGCATAGATATAAAAATAACAAAAGAAGGGGGGGGGGGGGAGGAGATAAATTTAAAACAATTTTTATTTTTCTAAAAAGAAAAAACAAACCAGATCTCAATACTTCCTGTCCTGTCTAGCATATTAGAGGTACATCACATTCTGTATATATTCCCATAGGTATCCAACATAGGGACATTAAAGTAGAAGAAAACTCCCCTATCGTTTTCAGCCAAGGAAGCTGCCATCTTTGCCTCTGTTTAATCTTCAACTGCTATGGTGCTGCACATGTGATTCGTTATGACACCAGCCATTGGATGGTTTGATAGTTTGGCTGAGAGCACAGCCAATGTGCAGTTAGCATTCCTGGCGTGCCTTTTTTTTTTTAACTGTTTAAATCCACGGGTTTACTTCCTCTTTAAGGAACAAATGACCATCAATACAGGAGATAATTTGCATAGACAGGATAACAATTAAGAATCAGCTCAGAGATATTTAGATGCTCTACATGTTTCCCGTTCATCATAACGCTTCATCAGGAGCTTATAATTTTTCTAAAAATGGAAAAAACATAGCATTAAGATAGTTTGTAATAAGACAGAGTGATCAATCATAAAAAAAATTGTACAGTTAATTCCCAGAATAATTACAAATACAATAAAGCAAGTGTATTACCCTTCTTTGTATTTGTAATTATTCTGGGAATTAACTGTACAATTCTTTATGATTGATTACTCTGTCTTATTACAAACTAGCTTAATGCTATGTTTTTTCCATTATTTTTAGAAAAATTATAAGCTCCTGATGAAGTGTTATGATGAACGTGAAACATGTAGAGCATCTAAATATCTCTGAGCTGATTCTTAATTATTATCCTGTCTATGTAAATTATCTCCTGTATTTATGGTCATTTGTTCCTTAATGTCCCTATGTTGGATACCTATGGGAATATATACAGAATATATGTACCTCTAATACGCTAGACAGGACAGGAAGTATTGAGATCTGGTTTGTTTGTTTTTTGTTTTTTTTAGAAAAATTAAAACTTTTTTAAATTTATCTCCCCCCCCCCCCCTTCTTTCATTATTTTAATATCTATGCCTACAAAGTCCATTATTGTCAACAATTCCTGTTGAGTTTTTTAGAAAAGTTTTTTTTTGGGACAGATAGCTTTAATTTGGTAGTAAATTTTGGATTCATATATTGTTATTTCCTTGTTTTTTTAGGGGATAAATAGTAAAAAAAATAAGTATTTTGCTGTTATTTATCCCAATGCAGCATTAATGTAATGTGTGCACCACCCCATATATTTACTCCAAGATATAAACAACGTCTGTTGATTAAAACAATGTCTCATTGGTGCAATGTTTATGTAATGGGACTGGGAAAGGTAAAGCTCAAGGTGAAGTCTGCATTTTACTTTTGCAAAGCTTTATTCCTCTTTTGTACGTTACAACGCGATGCACACAACGTTTATGTAAACTGTAAGCCCCCGTACACCCGGACGGACATTCCGACAACAAAATCCGTCGGATTTTGTCCAACGGACTTTGTCCGAAACCAGTGTTGCATACACACGGTCAGACAAAGTTGTTGGAAAATCTATAGTTCTGAACGTGATGACGTTATTTAGTTAGGACAGGACTACGTTCAGGCTAGTAGCCAATAGCCTTGGTCTAGGAATTTGATCTGAGCATGCGTGGCCTTTTGTCCGATCGGAATTCTCAGACAAAGTCCGATGGGATCATGTTATCGGAAAGTTTTACAGCCCAGCTCTAAAACTTTGTCTGTCTGACATTCCGATGGAAACAGTCCAATGGAGCCCATACACAGTCGGATTATCCGACAACACGGTCTGATCGGACATTTTCCGTCCGAATGTCCGACAAGGGCTTAGTGTAACATTACAATTATGTTAAACCCTAATTTTTTTAAATTAAAATGTTTATTTTTTATCGTTATAATACAGGATGTACATAGCACCAACAGTTTACAACATAAGGGCAGACAGTACAGTTACAAGAAGAATTTTGGGCACCCCAGAGGCGGGGTGGTGAAGGTTAGGTGGAGGCAGGATAGGCTTTTCCAAAGAGAAGGATTTTCAGGGATAAGTGGACAGAGTAGGAGATAGTTGGACAGATTGGGGTTGGGGAGTTTCAAAGGATGGGAGAGGCTCTGGAGATGTCCTAGAGGCAAGCAGGGGAGGAGGTGAGAAGAGTGCTAGAGAGCAGGAGATCTTGGGAGGAATGAAGACAACAATTTGGTTGGTGTTTTGAGACTAGGTTAGAGATGGAGCTGGAGGCTGAGTTGTGGGGGGCTTTGTTAGTTGTTTGTATTTTTAATTTCATTTGTTGGGTGAGTGGCAGCCAATGGAGGAATTGGCAGAGATGGGTTGGAGACGCTGAGTGGTTTGTAAGGTGGATGAGTGGCAGCAATAGTCATAATGGACTAGATTAGAGTTAGTGACTAATGGTTAGAGATTAGAAATGGTTCAATATCTTTTTGTAAGTCATCTCTATCTAGATAGAATTTTCCATTTTTTAAAGAAATGTTTAATCAGAATTTCTTTGTGGGGCCAGCTATGTGTGAGATCATTTTTTTTTTAATGGTTTGTTTGTGCAGCTGGAGGCGCCTGAAGCTGTGTGTAGGCAGCCTGTGTTACTCTATGGGGATGAAGCAGCTGTACAATCACCAATACAGAGCCTAATTTGATCGGCATGAATATACAGAATGCGAAGCCCCAAATTCAGACCGTGTGATCCTAATGTGATGTTTGAGGTTTTTAGCGCTGTCCCTGATCACTAGTAGGGATGGGCGTGTGGTTCGGGCCGAGCATAAGTTGACTCAGAATACACGGTTGCACGTATTTCATATTTAATTTCCAATTATTCAAGGAGATTTAGACCACCGCAATTAGACCATGGTGATCAGGGTGGAGCTGCCCTGATTTTCGCGGTCTGTTTAGGGAGGAGATACAGGAAGTGCCAGATTCAGTTTTTTTTTTAATATATAGTTTGGGGGGGCGTAGATTACACAGCATAAGCACTGTACTGTTTAATCTGCTTTAACCACTTGCAGACCGGACCAATTTGCTGGTCAAAGACCAGACCACTTTTTGCGATTCGGCACTGCGTCGCTTTAACTGACAATTGCGCGGTCGTGCGACGTGGCTCTCAAACAAAATTGATGTCCTTTTTTTCCCACAAATAGAGCTTTCTTTTGGTGGTATTTGATCACCTCTGCGGTTTTTATTTTTTGCGCTATAAACAAAAATAGAGCGACAATTTTGAAAAAAACGCATTATGTTTTACTTTTTGTTATAATAAATATCCCCCAAAAATATATAAAAAAACATTTTTTTCCCTCAGTTTAGGCCGATACGTATTCTTCTACATATTTTTGGTAAAAAAAAATGCAATTAGCGATTATTGATTGGTTTGCACAAAAGTTATAGCGTTTACAAAATAGGGATAGTTTTATAGCATTTTTATTAATAATTTTTTTTTTTTTTTACTAGTAATGGCGGCGATCAGCGATTTTTATTGTGACTATGACATTGTGGCGGACACATCGGACATTTTTGACACATTTTTGGGACCATTGTCATTTATACAGTAATCACTGCTATATAAATGCAGTGATTCCTGTGTAAATGACACTGGCAGTGAAGGGGTTAACCAGTGGGTGGCAGTGTAGGGGTTAAGTGTTCCTAGGGGTGTGTTACTAACTGTGGGGGGCTGGGCTTTCATTTAGTGAACACTGATCTCTGCTCCAATCACATGGAGCAGAGATCAGCGTCACTAGTTGCTAGGCAGAATGGAGAAATGTTGTTTACAACGGCACTTCTCCATTCGGCCGCTCCGTGAGACGATCGCGGGGATGCCCGCGGCGATCGAGTCCGCGGGTCCCGCGACCGGACTCACGGGAGTCCTGACCAGCGTGGAAGCGAGCCGCCGGCGGTGCGCTTCCGATGGCAGGGCGGCAAATTTAAAGGGACGTACATGTACGCCCATTTGCCTGCCCGTGCCATTCTGTCGACGTACATCGTCGTGCGCTGGTCGGCAAGTGGTTAAGGTACCAAAATCTATATATATTTTTTGGGGGTTAATAAACGCTTTAAGTTCGCTGTTTCCACCGGAAGCCCGGGCTGGGCTGTGAATGGGGGATAACGGGTGCTGCTGAATCTGGGGGGCATTACAGTTTGCAAGCACCTCTGGAAGGACACAATGGGCTCTAGGGGTCTGTGACTTCTTGGTGGCTGAGTTTGCATTCCGCTTCTAGTGCTAGTAGTACCTCACCAGCTTGTACTGCACTTCTGGGACTCACCACATCACCACGAGATACGGCAGTGCTGGTGTGTAAAAGTCCAGGAGGTGCGAGTCCGCTGGTGTCCCGCTAGTACTACCAATCTGCTACATATGAGCATAACTCTGCTTTTCTATCACCTCAGATACCTGGGGTCGGGTACACCTGATCTTAGCAGGGACCTCTTCTCCACCCTCTGAGCTCCATGTCAGGATGCCGCTACTTTCTACAGGTTCATATTCTGAGCCGGATTCTGACAGAGAGGACTCCCCTTCACTCTCATCTGACATACTCTGACCTCTTCACTAGAGTACCTTTCTTTGGACACTTTGGGCACTAAAATTAAAGGTACAATAGTACGACTCATGGGAAAAAGAGCTCCTGGTTGTCATGGATGGCTTGTGTGCTAGGAAAAAAAAAAGTATCTTCTAGTGCTGCAGAGATCAGGACTGATATATCTAACACTGCGGTATTGGTTACAATGTATCAGAGGTGGCAGGAATCAGAAAACGGGGCTGACCCTGGCAAATGCTATTTGAAACGAAAAAGAGAGAGAGAAGTGGGACTTTAAATGAAGCACACAGTAATACAGGAGTAAGTCAACTGACTAAAAAGTTAATTTATTTGATGTAATCCATGGTATGTTAAAACACATTTTGGGCATCCAACCTCTAAAAATGCTGTGGGCATCAAGTCTCTATACAATAAACCATGGATTAACTGTACATAAATTACACAATAAGTCATAATCCAATGTTCATTTAACTGCTTAACCACTTGCAGACCGGACCATTTTGCTGGTCAAAGACCAGACCACTTTTTGCGATTCGGCGCTGCGTCGCTTTAACTGACAATTGCGCGGTCATGTGACATGGCTCCCAAATGTAATTGACGTCCTTTTTTTCCCACAAATAGAGATTTCTTTTGGTGGTATTTGATCACCCCTGCGGTTTTTATTTTTTGCGCTATAAACAAAAATAGATAAAAACAACAGGTGTATCTAAAAGGCCTATAATACACCACTCGGCGCCCAACAAAGGATACACCACAAATTTAAAGAGATAGATGTATGTATATACAAGCATATATATAAACACATATGCATATATATATCAATACATATCCTCATATGAGCATCTGCATATAAATTGCAAAATAGATCCAAACCACCTAGATGGAATCAATCAAATTAAGCAAACCGAACACTAATAGCAGCTGTTTAAAATCTAAATAAATATATATATATCTGTAATACACATAATTCATCAAAAATCATATGAGAATGACGGTATTAAAACAGCGCTCAACATAGAGTTCTCAAGATATTCACAAGTACTTGTGTATGAGCTCTAATGAAAAAAGAAGAACAGTCCTTAATGTGCAGATAGGGTGATTATAATGTTCTTATTCAACGATACAAGGTGACCAAACGTGCTGCTGACATAGCTTCCACCAAACTATTTGGGAGTGCTTCACCACGTGCGATGCATCCCCCGCAGGGGGTAAAACTCACCAGATAGCGTTGAAACAAACAGCCTTAAGGAATATATATTCTTTCAGATATAACCTGGACTCATATGTCTTCACTTAGGGGTCCCATTTACAGCCATCCTCCAAGCATGTCACAAAATAAAACAAAGCATATACATAGCATAATACCGTTTTTATTAAGATTAGAAATAAATAAAATCCCCATTTAAATATCCGCGTACATTATAAAAAATATATCTCAGGCAATAAGAATATGTGTGTTTCACCAGATTCAGGCATCAGTGTCCTCCTCCTGTGTTCAGCTGTATACACTACGAGTGACTTCCTGGTCCTTGGTCAGCGGTGGAACGCACACATCACTTCCGGGAGCGTCGTGTAAGCCACGCCCTGACGCGTTTCGTCACTTCCGACTTCAACAGAGGGCGTGGCTGCACGACGCCAGCGGCCAGCTTATATTCCACACCCCCGCCCGTGTTGGCCACTCATACGCTCACAACATGTCCGGCCCACATGACGAAGCACGTAGTCATGGTAACAGGGCTACACGAACACTGTCAGCTGGCGGGGGAGGGAATAGACATATCGACATACTTAAATTGCCAACCAGATAGCTAGAAACAAATCGTACTGGCAAAACTCATACACCCGGAACAGCATAATTTCCAAATAAAAATGACAATCCGCATATCATTAAAACTCACTCATTAAAATAATAATAATAATAATAAAAACAAATAAGCGGACATATATATATACAAAGAAATGGCTAAAATAAAAATGGCTAAATAAAAAGGAAAAATCACCATATTACATCGCTACTTAATAAATACATAATTACAAGTGTATCTATTCATAAAAAAAGGCAGCTAGATCAAATATCAATAGAGAGCCTGCATAAAATATGTCAAATACTTTACTTATTATAGTAGAGTGTTCATGCAATTACAAAATAAATCCCCAAATAAATGTCTCCAGACAATATCCCATATCATATGGATCTCTCATTAACCCCAAACTCCACTACTAGATATAGCATATATATCCCCTTCAAAGAAAAAAACATGGGCGAACAGTGTATATAAACCTCTCCCAAAAAAATGGGTTATAAATATGTATAACCGTATGTGAGCTGCCCTTCCAATTTGAACATCGTTTTAGTGTAACTCTATATAGATCACCGTGGGAGTTTAACGTTGCTCTACCACTGGAATCATATACTATATTAAGTCACCATTTATATGTGATGATCACACGCCAAACTTGTAGGGTGCATATTGCTCTACAAACAGGGCCAGCATGCTGAAAAATTAATAATCGCTAATAAAGCAATTAATGTCTAAGTCTACATTTAACCCTTTGGGTACTAATGTGTCTGCCCGATATATCCACTCAGTTTCGCGTTTAGATAGTTCACGTACTAGATTGGACCCTCTCCAGGAGGGTTTCATATGATCTATCCCCCAAAATTTCAGTCCAGACGGGTCCTGGTTATGGAAAATTTTAAAATGTAGGGACACATTATGATCCTTAAAACCTAATTTAATGTTAGCGACATGTTCTGCTATTCTAATCCTCAGAAGTCTTTTGGTCCGACCAATGTATATCAACCCACAAGGGCATTGCATAGCGTACACCACATATGATGTATTACACGTAATGAAACTTTTGATAACAAATTCTTTATTATTCGCAGTTGCTGTAAACCTATCCATAGCTCTAATTGGTGTGTTAACTTCTTTGCACGCCCTACATCGCCTACAGGCAAAAAACCCATCTTTTACCCAAAAGGTAGGGGGATGGGTAGGGGGGTCTAGAACTTTTTTGACTACTTTGTCCGCATAATTAGGAGCTTTTCTATATATAAAGCAAGGTTTTTCAGGCAAAACAGATTGAAGTGTCCTGTCCATCAAGAGGATGTGCCAATGTGCCCTAAATATAGCTTCCACTTCCTTGTATTGTGAATGAAATCCCGATATAAAGTCCCATTCATGATTATTGGAGGTCCTATTGGTACTGTTATTATTCAAGAGATTATCTCTTGTTGTTGATGCCACTTCTTCTATTATTCTCTCCAATTGTTTGGCACAATACCCTTTTTCCAGAAATTTATCTTTAATTATATTCGCCTGAGAGAAGAAGTCACTGTCTTCCGAACAGTTCCTTCTAATCCTGGTAATTTGCCCTTTAGGAATGTTCTTAAGCCATGCAGGATGATGTCCACTTTGTATCGGTAGATAGCTATTTGAATCTGTGGGTTTAAAATAAGCCTTAGTTCCCAATCTGTCACCCTGTCTATAGATATTGACATCCAGAAAGTTAATATTTTCCGTACTTATTTCACTCGTCAATTTGATATGGCTGGTGTTATTATTCAATTCTGCCAGAAAATCAATCAAAGACGGTCTTGTTCCTGACCAAATAAAGATAAGGTCATCTATATACCGTCTATACAGTAGTAGTTCCTGTCTCTTGGCAGAAAAAATATTCTTATCCTCCCATTCTCCCATAAAGAGGTTCGCTATACTTGGTGCGAACTTAGCGCCCATTGCAACGCCACGTTTTTGGGAGTAGAATTGTCCGCCATACCAAAAATAGTTATGGCATAAACAAAAATCGAGAGCATTCCTTAAAAAAACTTTCTGATTATGTGGCAAATCGTCTCGCTGGCTAAGTGCCCAGTTAAGTGCCAAAATGGCATCATCGTGTTGGATGATGGTATATAAAGACGCCACGTCGGCTGTAACTAAATACAGCCACGCCCTCTGTTGAAGTCGGAAGTGACGAAACGCGTCAGGGCGTGGCTTACACGACGCTCCCGGAAGTGATGTGTGCGTTCCATCGCTGACCAAGGACCAGGAAGTCACTCGTAGTGTACACAGCTGAACACAGGAGGAGGACACTGATGCCTGAATCTGGTGAAACACACATATTCTTATTGCCTGAGATATATTTTTTATAATGTACGCGGATATTTAAATGGGGATTTTATTTATTTCTAATCTTAATAAAAACGGTATTATGCTATGTATATGCTTTGTTTTATTTTGTGACATGCTTGGAGGATGGCTGTAAATGGGACCCCTAAGTGAAGACATATGAGTCCAGGTTATATCTGAAAGAATATATATTCCTTAAGGCTGTTTGTTTCAACGCTATCTGGTGAGTTTTACCCCCTGCGGAGGATGCATCGCACGTGGTGAAGCACTCCCAAATAGTTTGGTGGAAGCTATGTCAGCAGCACGTTTGGTCACCTTGTATCGTTGAATAAGAACATTATAATCACCCTATCTGCACATTAAGGACTGTTCTTCTTTTTTCATTAGAGCTCATACACAAGTACTTGTGAATATCTTGAGAACTCTATGTTGAGCGCTGTTTTAATACCGTCATTCTCATATGATTTTTGATGAATTATGTGTATTACAGATATATAAACAAAAATAGAGCGACAATTTTGAAAAAAACACATTATTTTTTTACTTTTTGTTATAATAAATATCCCCCAAAAATATATAAAAAAAAAAATGTTTCCCTCAGTTTAGGCCAATACGTATTCTTCTACATATTTTTTGGTAAAAAAATCGCAATAAGCGATTATTGATTGGTTTGCGCAAAAGTTATAGCGTTTACAAAATAGGGATAGTTTTATTGCATTTTTATTAATAATTTTTTATTATTATTTTTTTTACTAGTAATGGCGGCGATCAGCGATTTTTATTGTGACTGCGACATTGCGGCGGACACATCAGACATTTTTGACACATTTTTGGGACCATTGTCATTTATACAGTAATCACTGCTATATAAATGCAGTGATTCCTGTGTAAATGACACTGGCAGTGAAGGGGTTAACCAGTGGGTGGCAGTGTAGGGGTTAAGTGTTCCTAGGGGTGTGTTTCTAACTGTGGGGGGGCTGGGCTTTCATTTAGTGAACACTGATCTCTGCTCCAATCACATGGAGCAGAGATCAGCGTCACTAATTGCTAGGCAGAACGGGGAGATGCTGTTTACAACGACATCTCTCCATTCAGCCGCCCCGTGAGACGATCGCGGGTATGCCCGCGGTGATTGAGTCCGCGGGACCCGCGACCGGACTCACGGGGGTCCCGACCGGCACGCAAGCGCGCCGCCAGTGGCACGCTCGTGATGGCAGGGCGGCATTGAAGATTGGATGTACCTCTACGCCAATATGCCTGCCCGTGCCATTCTGCCGACGTACATCGACGTGTGCCGGTCGGGAACTGATTAAGGACCGCCTCACACCGATATACGTCGGCAGAAGGGCACAGCTGGGTTCAAGCAGGTACGTTGCCCTTTAAATGCCCAGCATTGACCGTGGCAGCGGGACCCGCAGGCATAATCGCCGTCGGTGTCCCGTAATTGGGTTACAGAGCTGAAGAACGAGGAGAGGTAAGTGTAAACAAACCTCTCCTCGTGCTTCCTACTGAGCCTGTCACCGATCGTCTGTTCACTGTTATAGGAAAAGACGATCAGTGGCGTCAGACGCCAAGCCATGCCCCACTACAGTTAAAAAAACACATACACACTTAACCCCTACACTGACCCCTAGTGGTTAACCCCTTCACTGCCAGTGACATTTTTACAGTAATCAGTGCATTTTTAATTGCACTGATTGCTGTATTAATGCCAATGGTCCCAAAAATTGGTCAAAATTGTCTGACGTGTCCACCATAATGTTGCAGTCATGATAAAAAACGCTGATCGCCGCCATTACTAGTAAAAAAAAAAAAATATTAATAAAAATGCCATAAAACTATCCCCTATTTTGTAAACGCTATAACTTATGCTGTATAAATGACAATGGTCCCAAAATAATGTCAAAAGTGTCCGATGTGTCCACCATAATGTCGCAGTCACGACAGAAATCGCAGACCGCCGCGATTACTACAAAAAAATAATAAAAATGCCATAAATCTTTGCCCTATTTTGTAGATGCTATAACTTTTGCGCAAACCAATCAATATACGCTTATTGTGATTTTTTTTTTACCAAAAATATGTAGAAGAATACGTATCGGCCTAAACTGAAGGAAAAAAATATGTTTTTTTTATATATTTTTGGGAGATATTTATTATCGCAAAATGTAAAAAAGAATGCGTTTTTTTTTAAAAAAATTGCCGCTCTTTTTTTGTTTATAGCGCAAAAAATAAAAACCGCAGAGGTGATCAAATACCACCAAAAGAAAGCTCTATTTGTGGGGAAAAAGTATGTCAATTTTTGTTTTTCCACATCGCACGACCGCGCAATTGTCAGTTAAAGTGACGCAGTGCCGGATCGCAAAAAGGGGCTTGGTCCTTTAGCTGGAAAATGGTCCGGGGCTTAAGTGGTTAATGCACAGATATCGATAAATATAATATGTATACATTTAATGTTGTAGTTAGGTCCAGACTGGCAACACTTGATAAATAGACAGAAAGTAATAACAAATAAATCTGGGTATAGATAAAGTCATTAGGATCTTATTATTCCATGATTAGAGAGAAATAGTGGTAACTGAAGGCTCTACGCATTTCGCGGTATTGTAACCGCTCATCAGGAGCATACATCATGGAATGATTTAAAAAAAAAGAAAATATTTTATATAAAAAAAGGAAGAATAAATAAATAAGCGGGAGACGAGGAAAATATATCGGAATAGTTTAGTTATGTAAAATAAATTTAATGTTGTGCGTCCAACTCACGTCTGCATCCGCGATCCAGTAAAACAGCAACCAGGATCACAAAAAAAACGCTGCCGGGCGCCAGTGTGACCTGTGGAAATGATATAACTGCCACAGGCACATCCAGTATGGGAGGGTGCAATTAGTGTAGGATGCAGAGATCCATGTGGGAAACCTGAATGAGACAAACCATATGTGATGGGTCTGTTGAATGTGTATGGCCCTTGTACACACGGGTCGGACATTCCGACCACAAAATCCGTCTGATTTTTTCCGACGGATTTTGTCCCAAACTTGTTTTTGCACACACACACGGTCGGACAAAGTTGTCGGAAAATCCGATCGTTTGGAACGAAGGTGACGTAGAAAACGTACGACGGGACAACGTAGAGGCCAGTAGCCCCAATAGCTTTGGTCTCCAAATTTCTTCTGAGCATGCGAGGCACTTTGTGCGTCGGAAATTCTCTACACACACGATTGGAAAAAGTCAGATCGGATTTTGTTGTCGGAAAATGTTAGATCCTGCTCTCAAATTTTTTCAGTCGGAAATTCAGATGGGAAAAAAAGTCCGCTAGAGCTCACACACGATCGGATTATGTTGTCGGAAAATCCGATCGTGTGTGAGCTCTAGCGGACTTTTTTTCCCATCTGAATTTCCGACTGAAAAAATTGGAATTTTTCCATCTAAATATCCGACCCTGAGTATGGCGGGGGGCATATGAGAAAAATGTAAAATAGAGTGGTATAGGGACTAGCATGAAATGAAAAAAAAAAAGGGTTTAAATTAAAAAATGGTGTAATAATACAACTGAGTGAGGAACAGAAACCAAGAAAAAGCCCAAACATAAAAAAGGGGGAAGAAAAGATGTGGGAAGGATAGAAATGGAAAGAGATGTATTACCTAATGTGCTCAGTGATTAGACATAGTCCAAACACGTGAATGTGATCGATCGGGGGAAAGAGAGTGGTATGTTTACCCAACCTAGAGGATGCCTATATAGGTGTACCATCACGGTCCCACCCCCAACGTCAAGCCCACAGATCACGCCTGAGAGTGGAGCACTTTCACCTGGGAGACTCAGCCATCTGGTGATAAGTGCCGATCCATCTCCCCAGTGTGACCGCTGAGCGATGACACACTGCTGGCAACGCTGAGCCACGAGGACGTCTGATGCTGTGTTTGTGGGGACACTATACTATTGGGGACACTATACTAATCGGGACATTATACTATTGGAGACACTATACTGTTGGGGACAATGTACTATTTGGGGACACTATACTATTGGGGACATTTTACTATTGGGGACACTATACCGTTGGAGACACTATACTATTGGAGACACTATACTGCTGGGGACATTATATTATTGTAGACAATGTACTATTTGGGGGCACTACACTATTGGAGACATTATACTATTGGGGACATTATACTATTGGGGACACTATACTATTTGGGGACACTCTAATATTGGGGACATTATACTATTTGGGGACACTCTAATATTGGGGACATTATACTATTGGGGACATATTTTTGGGGACAATGTACTAGTTGGGGACACTATACTATTGGGGACACTATACTAATGGGGACATTATACTATTGGGGACATTATAAGGAATGAGCCCTGCTGCAAAGCATTGCATCAAAAATTGTAATTAAACGCCGCTATTAAACAGGGGCTGAAAAAATTGGGCCTTAGACACTGGTGCTGGTGCCCCGACACTGCAACCTCTCCCATATACTCTAGTTGTAGTGCAGAAATGAGCCCTGCTGCAAAGCATTGCATCAAAAATTGTAATTAAAAGCCCCTGTTAAATAGGGGCTGAAAAATTGGGCCTTAGGCACTGGTGCCACGACACTGCAACCTCTCCCATATACTCTAGTTGGAGTGCAGGAATCAGCCCTGCTGCAAAGCATTGCATTAAAAATTGTATTACATGCCCCTATTAAACTGGGGCTTAAAAATAGGGCCTTAGACACTGCTTGCTGGTGCCACAACACTGCAACCTCTCCCATATACTCTAGTTGTGGTGCAGGAATGAGCCCTGCTGCAAAGCATTGCATCAAAAATTGTAATTAAACTCCCCTGTTGAACAGGGGCTTAAAAATTGGGCCTTAGGCACTGGTGCTGGTGCCATGACACTGCAACCTCTCCCATATACTCTATTTATAGTGAAGGAATGAGCCCTGCTGCAAAGCATTGCATCAAAAATTGTAATTAAACGCCCCTGTTAAACAGGGGCTTAAAAATTGGGCTGATGGCATCACCCAGAACCAAAAATGTTCTTCCAAGATATCAGTGGAGGAGGAAGAGGATAGACAATCAACATAACAGGACAGTCACTCAGCATCAGCATAGGCAGTCTTGAAGGGATGTGATATTTAAAAAAAAAAAATTATTCGGTTACATCAGCTTCAGGTGCTTGGTAGCTGTGGGTGATCCAAGACTGATTCATCTTTATGAAGGTCAGTCGATTAACCGAGTCGGTGGACAGGCACACCCTGTGATCGGTAACAAAGCCACCAGAAGCACTGAAGGTGCGTTCCGAAAGAACGCTGGATGCAGGACAGGCCAGTAGCTCAATTGCATACTGTGCAAGCTCTGGCCAGTGATCCATCCTCAAGACCCAGTAAGCCAGAGGATTTTTGGTGGGGAAGGTGTCCAAGTCTGACCTTGCCCCTAGGTATTCCTGCACGATGTAAATCAGACGCTGGCGAAGGTTGCTGGAACCGATCATACCTTAGGGCTGTGGACTAAAAAATTGTCTAAACGCATCGGTCAGATGGCCACCTTCTCCACCGCTCCTTCTAACCAATGCCTCAGCAACATGTTGTCCAGGACCAGGAGTTTGTAATTTCCCAGTCTCTGGGAACACATTGCACAGACCTTTCTGCAAGGCCTCCTGGAGATGTCTCATCCTCTGCTCCCTCTGCAATGGCAAGATAAGGTCGGAAACCTTACCCTTGTACCGTGGATCAAGGAGAGTGGCCAGCCAGTAATGGTCCTTGATGCGAAGAATACGAGGATCCTTCCGCAGGCTTTGCAGGATCAGGGAGGCCATGCAGCGTAGGTTAGCTGAGGCATTCGGTCCGGAGTCCTCTGGGTCATTAAGGACAACATGATCAGCAGCTACATCCTCCCAGCCACGTACAAGTCCACGGGTTTCTTGGGACTGTAAATCATCCCTACAAGACTCCTGCTGCTGCTGAGTGCCAGCCTCCACTTCCATGCTGACACAATCATCCTCCTCCTCCTCCTTGTCCTCTTCCTGTGTGATGGGAAGGACAGCAGGAACACTGTCTGGATAAAGGGGGCCTTGAGAGGCAAGGAAGTCCTCCTCTTCCTTCCTCTGTTCTGCCTCAAGTGCCCTGTCCATTATTCCATGCAGCGTATGTTCCAAGAGGTGGACAAGAGGTACAGTGTCACTGATGCATGCACTGTCACTGCTCACCATCCTTGTGGCCTCCTCAAATGGTGACAGGACAGTGCATGCATCCCTGATCATGACCCACTGGCGTGGTGAGAAAAAAACGAGCTCCCCTGACCCGGTCCTGGTGCCGTAGTCGCACAGGTACTCATTGATGGCCCTCTGCTGCGTGTGCAGCCGCTGCAGCATGGCCACCATTGAGTTCCACCTGGTGGGCATGTCACATATAAGGCGGTTCTTGGGCAGGTTCAACTCCTTTTGGAGCTCAGCCAGCCGAGCACATGCATTAAATGATCAGCGGAAATGCACACAGACTTTCCTGGCCTGCTTCAGGACATCCTGCAAGCCCGGGTACCTGCCCAAGAAATGCTGCACCACCAGGTTAAGGACATGAGCTACACAGGGCACATGGGTCAGTTGTACCTGTCGGAGGGCGGAGAGAAGGTTGGTGCCATTGTTGCAAACCACCATTCCTGGCTTAAGCTGGAATGACGTCAACCACCTCTCGGCCTTCCCCTGCAGAGCTGACAAAATATTTGCCCCAGTGTGACTCCTGTCCCCCAAACAAACCAGCGCAAGCACGGCATGGCATCGTTTTGCCTGCGTACTTGCGTAGCCCCTTGAACGCCTACGGAGCACCGCTGGTTCTGAGGACAGAGCACTGGAAGAGGCCATGGAGGAAGAAGAAGAGGAGGGGTGGAGGAGAGAGGTGTGTCACAACCAGTAGTAGCATTTTGGAGGCGTGGTGGCGGAACAACCTCCAACACTACTGCACCTTGTCCTGCATCCTTCCCAGCTGCCAGAAGAGTGACCCAATGGGCCGCGAAAGACAGGTAACATCCCTGTCCATGCCTGCTGGACCATGAGTCAGCGGTAATATGCACCTTACCACTGACCACCCTGTCCAGCGAGGCAAGAACATTGCCTTCCACATGCCGGTAGAGAGCCGGAAACGCCTTCCGTGAGAAAATGTTTGGGGACCTGTCACTGAGGAACCACACTTTGTACAAACTCACGGAAGGGGGCTGAGTCTACCAACTGAAAAGTTAGCAGTTGAAGTGCTAGAAATTTAGCCAAGCTAGCATTCAACCGCTGGGCATGTGGATGGCTGGGAGTGAACTTCTTTCGACCGTCCAGCAGCTGGGGCAGGGACATTTGCCTGCTATAATCGGACGTGGGTGTACTGCTAGCAGAGTGCCCGGAAGCACTTGGCTGTGACACACCTAATTCTACACCTTAATTCCTCTCAGAGCAGGTTTCAGAGAGGACTGAAGGTCTAGTGGGGTTGGAGATCCCAGCTGATGAGGAGCAAGGAGAGGTCTGCTTTGTTCTTTGGTGTGGGTCTTTGAAGTATGCTTGCCAACGAGCTGCATGGCAGGTCAACATATGTCTGGTCAAGCATGTGGTGCCCAAGTGGCTGATGTTTTGGCCACGCGATATACGCTTGAGACATATGTTGCAAATAGCAGCTGTGCGATCTGATGCACTCGTCTCAAAAAAGGCCCACACCAAAGAACTTTTAGAATAACGTACAGAGGCAGCGCCCTGCACAGGCGGAGCTCTGCGGTGTGATTCAGTCGGTGTGCTGCCCCTAAGCTGGCCCCCAGAGGGCATCCTGCCTCATTGGACATGTGCCTCCTCCTCCTCCTCTCTCCTACCAGGCACCCACGTGGAGTCAGTGCCCTCATCATCCCCTCCCTCTTTATCACTGGAGCAAACCTGGCAGTATGCTGCAGTTTGTGGAACATGACTGCCAGATTGCTGTCCTTCTTGAGCATCCCCTCTCTCTGCACTCACATTACTGCCTTCCTCTAGCTGAGTTTCATCATCAGAGCCTACAAAACACTGGGCATCCTCCTGGAGCATGTACCCAACACTGTGCTCAAAGAGTTCAGGGGACTCCTCAGGAGGACGTGGTGGGTCTTGGGAAGGAGTCACTGATGATGACATTGAGACGAGGGAAGAGGATGTGTTGGCAGCTGCTTTGCTAGTACCCTGAGCCTGGGTGAGAGAGGATGAGGAGGATGAAGAGGGCTTGGTCATCCACTCTACCAAGTCTTCGGCATGATGTGGCTCAACATGTCCAGCTGTTGAAAATAAAGACAAGCGTGCCCCATGGCCACGTGCTGATGATGATGATGCACTGCATCCACGACCAGCACTGTTGTCTCTAGACACAGAGCCCGCTTGCCCTCTTTTATTGGCTCATGCCTGTCTGCCTCTCCTTGTTGGCCTTCCAGACATGGTAATGTCCTGAAGGGAGATGGGAAAACCAACAATTGGGTAGTGTATATTGTGCTGGAGGCACACAACACCCACTAACTCCTGCAGATGCCTTTATTAAAAAACAGGAATTAAAGGGTAGATACCGGTGTATACTGTGCTGTGCTGGAGGCACACAACACCAACTAACTCCTGCAGATGGCAGATGGCTCAATTAGAGAAGACCTGTATAGGTGGATAATGGTGTATACTGCGGTCAGGGCACACAGACAACACCCACAAACTCCTACAGCTGACTGAAAGCTCTATTACAGAAGAGCAATATAGCTTGCTATATAGGTGGATATAATGGTGTATAGTGCGGTCAGGGCACGCAGACAAGACACCCACAAACTCCTGCAGATTGCTAAAAGCTTAATTACAGAAGAGCAAGAACGCTAAATCGGCTGATAACGATCGGTGTATACTGTGTTGAAGGTACACAGAGAACACCCACTAACTACTACAGACGCCAACACACTACACAAGGCCGCCACGCTGGCGGCCTTATATAGTGTGGGGCATGTACTACACAGCCTGAGCTATGATTGGCCACAGGCATCCTGCCTGTGGCCAATCATGGCTCTCCTCGCTGCTGGTGCTGTGATTGGCCAAGCATGCGGGGTCACAGTGCATGCTTAGCCAATCATGAGCCAGCAATGCACTGCGATGGCGCAGTGCATTGTGGGCCGTGAGCACCACACAAATTTGGCACGAATGGCCCATAACGTTCGGTATTCGCCGAACGTGCGAACAGCCGATGTTCGAGTCGAACGTAGGTTCGACTCGAACATCAAGCTCATCCCTATTGGGGACATTATATTATTGGGGACAATGTACTATTTGGGGATACTATACTATTGGGGACACTATATTAATGGGGTTATTATATTAATGGGGTTATTATACTATTGAGGACACTATACTATTGAAGACACTATACTATTGGGGACATTATATTATTGGGGACAATGTACTGTATGGGGACGTTATACTATTGGAGACATTATACTATTGGGGACACTATTTATGTTTTGTCTGATCAGGATGACAGGCATTTCTCCCTGAAGGCAGAGCGCTCTAAACACGAGGTAAATGTGGTGCAGCATTTATCCCGGGCCAGCTGTAGTGTAGACTTTGACACGCTGCAGGCAGCGGGGGCTGGGCGCTGTACCTGTGCCTACCAGGTGTATTATAACGCCAGCATTGCACACACAGGGGCTGGACTCCCCATGTACAAGGGACCTAAGACATACAATCAGATTGTCACCCATTCCACCAGACTCCTACAACTGGAAGATTACATTTTTGGGGGGATGAGTTGTAGAAGAACCCAGACCACGGTGTTGTGCGGTGAAAATATCATCCAACTTTATTAATCATATATTATGTGACACTTCAACAACAGAAGAAAAGAGATAGATTGTTTACATTTCTAGGATATATTTATACCATTTATATCATCTATGCTAAGAAACTAATTACCATATGACACGCCCCTCATTAATACCAGCCCCACCCACTTATGTAACCTTCTAAACATCCAAATCCCTGTAAATTACCAGAAGACACTTTAATCTTTTATCCATAACAAGCTGATTGGGTACAAGATAACCCAGAGCCCCTTTTTAAATATTGGTGCTACATTGGCTTTTCTCCAATCAGCTGGTACCATTCCAGTCAGTAAAAATTAGGAACAATGGTCTGGCAATTACTTGACCGAGTTCCCTAAGTACCCTCGGGTGTAAGCCATCTGGTTCCGGTGATTTATTAATGTTAAGTTTTCTAAGTCTAAGTTTAATTCTGTCCTCTGTTAACCATGGAGGTGTTTCCTGTGATGTGTCATGAGGATAAACATTGCAGTTTTTGTTACTGAAGCCCCCCGATTCCCTTGTGAAGACTGAGGAGAAGAATAAATTCAATACCTTTGCCATCTCCCCATCCTTTGTAACCAGATGTTCTTCCTCATTCTTTATGGGGCCACTATGGTCTGTCCTCCCTTTTTTACTGTTTATGTAGTTAAAGAATTTATTTTGCTCTCCTCCGCTATGTGTCTTTCATGTTCTTTTTTTTTTTTTTTCAAATGAAAAGGTTTATTGGAAATAAACAATCAGCATACAGTATATGTAAAACAAGGCCATTACAATGTAGTACAAAAAAAAAAAAAATGTGGTCACAGTGCGATGGAAGAAGGCACTTAACATAAAGACATCGTAAGACCAACATCAACACAGGTGAAGAAGTAATTATGAAACAATAAAACTTAGTCGATCTGATAGTTGAGTAAGTCTAACAGTGAACCAATGCTAAGAAAGGCAGTGTATAATAAATATAGGCATGCGCCATGTCTGTGGACATATTATAGCATCTGCCTGTAACATAACCGAACAAAAGCATCTAAAAACATACAGATGTAACAGAAAGAGTAAAAGGAGTACGAAGTCAATTAGTCATTTCAGTAACATCAAGAGAGATGGAGGGATGCGGTCTCGGACCTCAAGCGATCCCTCTTGAAGAGACATCTAGAAAGAAAACAATAACTCAGCCCATAAAGGGTAAAGGGGGTGCAGGAAAGACCGGGGAAAAAGATAAAATAAAAAGAAAAACAAAGTCCCATACAGGGAGAGAGAGGGGAGTAAGAGGAGTATAAAAAATATATACGATGGGGCGGTATGTACCTCACCTACACATCTAAGAAATGTTTGGTGTAATAAGCGGGGAGGTGCTAAAAGGATACAATCTTGCCTAAAGAGAGTAAGGGGAGTATGGCACACCTATAATTTGGTTCTGGGAACTACGCCTCGCCAACTGTGAGCAAAAGTTTATATTCATTGGACAATTTAAAATGAGTCCAGCAGGACCAAACAGTCCTATATTTGTTAGCTGTATCTTTAGATTGATGAATGAGCTCCTCCATCTCAGCAATTCTGGAAATGCGCCGAAACCAATCAGCCGTCGTGGGAATTTTTGTAGATTTCCAGAATGCAGGGATGCACATCTTTGCCGCATTAATTAGGTGTAGAGCAAGTGAGCGGTGATAATGTCGGAAGGGAATGGAAGAATAATGTAGTAGCATTTGGGCTGGAGAAAAGTCAATTTGATAAGTCGTGACATCAGAAGTAATTTTGTGGACTGTTTTCCAGAAGGGTTGGATTTTGGGGCATGACCACCAAATGTGTAACATTGAACCAATACCTTCACAACATCTCCAACAAGTGGGAGGTATTGATGGGGAGATCTTGTTCAACTTAGTTGGGGTTTTGTACCATTTAGAGAAAATTTTGAAGCCATTTTCCTGGGCTGACACATTGATGGAACCCTTGTGGATAAGAGTATAAATGTTTTCCCAATCTGCAGAGGAAAGATTGATGGAGAGGTCTCTTTCCCAACTTTGGGTGGCAATGTTGGATTTAGGATCATGAGTCGAGAATAGTAAGGGATACACGCTGGAGACTAGGTGTCGCTGCTGTTCCGTTTGCGAACATAGAATCTCAAATGGGGAAAGTGGTCTAGAGAAGTCATCACGTTTGTGGGGATCATTAAGAAAGTGTCTTAGTTGGAAATACGTCCAGAGAGGGCAAGGTAAATCCTGACTTCTCGAGGGTACATCAGAGAGATTCAGAAACTTCCCATTAGTAAAAAGGTGTCGGGCCTGAAACTCAGCAAGAGGCCAGAATTCATTCATAAAGAGGGGAGATAAACCTATCGGGAAGTCCGGATTTTGTCTAATTGGGGTCAGGGGGCTCTGTATCGAGGAGAGACGATGAAGTCTGCAGGCCTTCTGAAATGCTTTTATAGTACTTCCTACGAGCGGGTGCTGCGTACAAGATTGGGGGGTATGAGTAGGGTCCAACCAAGGTAGTGAACCTAGCGGAAATCGAGCAAATACCTGTTCTATGTTGGTCCAAGCTTTCGAACTCCTGTGCACATTCCAATCAATGATACGTATTAGTTGGCAAGCCCAATGATATTTGGATACGTCTGGCAATCCTATACCACCTTTCAATTTGGGTAGGGAGAGTCTCTCAAGGCTGAGTCTGGGGCGTTGTTTACCCCACAGAAATTGACTAATGGCAGCCCTGTAAGAGGCAAAAAATGTCGGGGGAACTCGAATGGGGATAGTCTGAAAAATATAAAGCAAGCGAGGGAGGATGTTCATCTGCAGTATGGCTGCCCTGCCAAACCAGGAAAATAGTCCAGACGCCCAAGCTTTAAGATCCTTCTGAATGTTTTGGAGCAGGGGGATGTAATTGTATGAGTATAGGTTGGACAGGCGTGTCGGAAGTTTGATTCCTAGATAAGTGATGGCGTCATTTACCCATCTAAAAGGGGAATTTGCTTTGCACCTTGAGAGATCAGCTGGGGGCAAAGAGACATTCAGGGCTTCTGACTTAGTAAAATTAATCTGGAGGTTAGACATGGTCTTAAAAGTGGCAAAGTCTGCGAGTAAGTTGGGAAGTGACGTGTGGGGTTCTGTCAGGAAAAGAAGGATGTCGTCCGCAAAGGCGGCAAGTTTATATGTGGTGTCTGCTATTGTGACTCCTTTAATGTCAGGATTGGCTCGAAGTCGTTGAAGCATCGGTTCAAGAGTCAATACGAATATCAGGGGGGAAAGGGGACATCCTTGGCGCGTGCCATTCGACACGGAGAAGGCGTTCGACAGGGTTCCATTAACACGCACCCTCGCGGTTGGGACTGAGTAGAGGGCTAAGATATATTGAAGCATGTGTTCACGTAAACCTATCTTTTTGAGAACTGCCGACATATAGTCCCAGGCCACCCTGTCAAACGCCTTCTCCGCATCAAGGGACAGAAAGAAGCCTTTGTGTTGGGAACATGAGAGCCAATGGTGAATATTGATAGCTTTGGTCGTATTGTCTCTTGCCTCTCTGCCTGGGATAAATCCTACCTGATCTAAGGAGACCAGGTCAGGCAGAAGAGGCAAGAGACGATTAGCAAGCATTTTAGCGTAGATTTTAAGGTCCACATTTAGTAAGGAAATGGGCCTATAATTAGTCACTAGGGAAGAATCTTTATTCGGTTTGAGGATTACGGAAATGTGGGCTGTTAGTAAATCTCTAGGAGGGGGAGAACCAGAGGCTAGAGAGTTGAATGCTGCTAAATAATGAGGTTTAAGGGAATCAATAAAAGTCTTGTAATAACCCGTCGTCAATCCGTCCGGACCCGGGCTTTTACCAGGTTTCAATTGTTTGAGAACTGTATCCAGTTCCGTTGAAGATAAGGGTCGTTCCAGGTCCAAAGCAACATCCTCAGACAGAGGATCGGGGGCGTAAGAAGCAAGGAAATCTTCAATCAAACGAAGACGAGAAGTAACCTGTGTGAGGGGAGCATCAGGGCCTAGATTATATAGTTGGGAATAATAATGTACAAATTGGTTTGCGATTTGATCATTAGCAGATAGTTTCTTACCTTGAGGGTCAACTATAGAATGAATGGTCATATCTGCTTTTTTCTTTCTGAGAGCCCTGGCTAGGTATTTACCAGCCTTGTTGCCATACTCGTAAAAGGTTTTATGTGCGAGGGCATAGTTTCGTCTGATCTGAACATTTAACGCCTCTAGAAGCTCCCTGCGGGCCTGAAGTAGATCTGGAAGGGCTGCTAACGCTAGAGAATTTTTATGGGCAGCTTCTAAAACGTGTATGCGCTTAGATAAATTAGAAATGTGTGCGATTCTATCTCTCTTCCTCTTGGACGCAATTGCCATAAGTTCTCCCCGTATAGTGCTTTTATGCGCTTCCCAAAGCACCATAGGGGAGACCTCTGGTGAGGAATTTTCTTGAAAATAAAGATTCAGTCGTTGAGTTATGTTGGTGGTGACAGTTTCGTCCGTAAGAAGTGATGGGTCCAGTCTCCATATAGAGGATCTATTGAGGATAGAGTGTGCTATGTCTACAGTCAGTGAGATCGGACTATGATCTGAGAAATACATAGGGTGGATCGAAGTGGCGCGTATTGAGGGCAGATCAGCTTGTGAAATAAACATATAATCTATTCTGGAGTACTTATTACGAGGGGATGAGTAAAATGTGAAGTCTTTGACATTGGGATTTAACGTTCTCCACGAATCATGCACTGCTAAATCGCGCAATCGCTTCTTAATTGTCTTAAGTGCAATGTAAGGTACAGAGGAAGCCCCATTAGACGTGTCGAGGGAAGGGTTCAAAGGGATATTGAAATCCCCTCCCAAAAATAACATGCCTTCCTGAAATTCAGCTAGTTCTCGAAGAGTCGCACTGAAAAACGGGACCTGCCCAGTGTTGGGTGCATAAATATTGGCAAAGGTGACAGGTTTGCCGTAAAGCGTGCCTTTCACAAAAAGGAATCGCGCGTCTTTGTCAATACAAGTATCCTTAAGGTGGAACGGGCAGTGTTTCGCTATCAAGATGGACACCCCTTTGGTTTTTGCCACGTGGTTAGTGGCATGGAATGCGGTAGGAAAGCGGGCATTGGAGAATTTCGGTGAAGACCCCGTTTTAAAGTGCGTCTCCTGGAGAAAGGCCACGTCTGCTTTGTATCTGTGTAGCCCGAGTAAAACTTGTGAGCGTTTCTCAGGCAAATTCAACCTTCTAATATTGATAGACACTATAGTAGTGAGTACTTTTTTAGAACTACAATGCGGTTTGGCCATTGTTATCAGATCAGAGTAAGATACCTAATATCCTGAGGACGTGTGATCACTAACAGAGAGGAGCAAGTGTAATTTGTGAGAGGCGTAGGCCCAGAACCAAAGGCCGGAAACTAGACTGGTGCGGTAACACAAAAAAAAAAAAAAAAGAAAAAGGAAACAGAAAGATATCCACTAAAAGTCAGTAATAAGGTATATGGCTATTAGCAAGAGCCTGCTTGCTAATCAGTAGGGAACAGAGAGACTGAACCCTAACAAATAAACCAAAATGAGGCAGTGGGGAGAATTAATACAACAGTTGAAAAACCCAAATAATAGGTCCACTGAGTGGGGTTGGCTAGAGACAGCGGGTAGTGGTGTAGCGACGACAACGGACTAGCGTTAGCCGACTAGAGAGAGATTAAAAAGTAGATTAAGGGAGGAACGCTCATGTAGAGCGAGAGCAGACAATTGGGAGCTCGCCCACACCCCAGGACTAAGGTACGATGTGTAATAAGGAGCCACATTGATTTGGCCATGTCCACGCTAACGGTGGGGCAATGTGTATGCTCAGTGAGCAGGAACGTGGACCGACAGAGCTAAGAAAAGAGGCAAAAGAAAAATGAAAAGAACCCTGTGTGTCTAACCAGTTTTAATGCTAAACATATGACCACCAATATAGCCATTTATAAATAAACCTCTATTCCCTAGGACCTGAGAACATAGGGAGAACAAGCAAACTGTCTCGGGGTATCAGATGCAGGTGGAAGCCCTCCCATGCTGTATCCAATAGGAAGTGACTGGGACATGTGGAGAAATGAAAGACATTGGGAGAGAGAATTCCCTCAATTACATACGTTTACCAGTTTTTTTTCTCTTTTTTTTTTTTTTTTTCTTTCCCTTTTTTCTTTTCCTCTTTCCTTTAAAATATAATCTGGTGAGAATACACTGGTCTAGAGCTTTAGGGAGAGGTAATGCAATAACATCCTCAGGTGGAACAAATAAAATATGTGCAAGAACGCATGTAGGGTGCCCTGACCCGGAACGACACCCCGAGACAGCAATAAGCCAAGACAGAAATATCTAAAATTTTACTATTAAAGAGGAAATTAATAACTAATCAAAAGGGACCGAGAGCAACTCCATGTTAAATAATGAATCATATAGTATCACACATATTTGACATTGAGAGGAGGGGGAAGGGGAGACAGCACTAGGAAAGAGAGTTGAGGCAAAATCCAATAGTAGTTACCCAGGGCGAAAGCAACGATAGGGAGGCCAAGGTAATGGGTCATAAAACAGTGTTGAAGTAGTTCAGAGCAAAGACAGGCTCTAGTGATCCCTTAGCCGGGACAGCGGGGCCCGTCAGCAATGCAGGAAACTAAGCAGGTGACTTAGCAAGCCAAAGAGATTTTTCAGCGTCGCTCCTCAACGGTCTCGACGAGCTCTCCTGGGATGAGGAGCCTTGGTCGGGCTTAGACCGTGTTGCGGACCAGCAGCAGCGGGATGTTCTCTCGGAGCAGAGGGTGATCTTCTCCTCCTGGGGCGTGCATCCTGGGTATCCATTCCCTCTTCGATCGGAGCAGATCTTCGGAAAGCCGCCGGTCTGAAATCCGCATACCAGTCCGGAACCGCGGTGAACGGTATTTCAAGTGTTTCGCAAAAATAGCGTAAATCCTCTGGAACCCTGAGGAGAGCAGAGCGGCCGTGTGCAGACGCAGATAAGCCGAACGGGAACCGCCAACGATAGGGGATTCCCTTGGCCCTCAATACTTCCAGGAGTGGGCGCAGTTCCCTCCGACGCTGCAGGGTGATGCCTGACAAGTCCTGGAACATTTGTACAGTTGCACCATTATGAGTAAGCGGGTTTGCGTCCCGAGCCCTCCTCAGTATTTCCTCCTTCAGCTGGTAATCAATCACACAGCAAATTACATCACGAGGAGGATCGGAATCTTTACCCCTCAGGCGTAGAGCGCGGTGAATACGCTCCATACCGATCGGGGTAGATGGAGGCCTGTCCAGTAATTCATTGAAGAGGGATGTTACCTCCACTTGTAAATGCTCTGCGTCGATGGTTTCTGGCATGCCACGGATGCGGAGGTTGTGCCTCCTACCGCGGTTATCCAGATCCTCGATATGTCGGTTGAGGTCCCTCAGCTGTAAGGTATGCGTATCAATTGCTTGACAGGAACGGCGGAGCACTGTGGAATGAGATGCCATTACCGTCTCCACTTCCTGCACTCTTCCTGTAATAGTTTGAATATCTACTCTGAGGTCAGAGATGGCCGCTGTGAGGGCTGCGGTTAGAGTCTCTTTTATATCGGTAGCCACCGATCTAAGGTCTTGCAGACTCGGTTGTTGTTGTGGCGTGAGTACAATGCCCTCATCCTCCATGGGGATTCGCTGGCGCGCAGCATGGGATCTGCCTGAGGCTTGTGAGGTGCCTCGTGGTGCCGCCATGTTGCTGGCCTGGCTCCGGAACATTTCAGGGATGTTCTGACTCACGCGCCCGGTATGCTCTCTAGGAGATCTGGAGCGGGATGCAGACGAGCTTCGGGAAGACGTTCCCATGGTGCTGGAGGTGAAACGGGTGTAGAAATCCTCCGATATAGGCTGAAGAGTCTCTCAGTCGGCCGGAGCTAAAGGATTAGGCAGCCATTCTCCACCGAGGTCAAGCCACGCCCCCCGTGTCTTTCATGTTCTATCTTAGCCGTCCTTATTGCACCCTTACATTTCTTGTTGCATTCTTTATAAAGTTTGAATGCTGATGATGATCCCTCAACCTTGTATTTTTTTGAAGGCCTTCTCCTTTGCTTTTATATGCATTTTTACATTGGAGTTAAGCCATCCAGGACTTTTTTTTGCTCTTTTAAATTTATTACCCAATGGGATGCATTGGCTAATGCCCTTATTTAATATGGTCTTAAAGCAAACCCATCTCTCCTCCGCTTTCTTTGTTCCTAAGATTTTATCCCAATTTATGCCTTCTAGTAAGGTTCGTAGTTTAGGGAAGTTGGCTCTTTTGAAATTCAGTGTCCTTGTATTCCCCTTATGTTTCCTATTTGTGTGATTTATATGGAAGCCAATTGACCTGTGATCACTGTTCCCTAAATTGCCCTATATTTCCACATCTGTGATCAGGTCTGTATTGTTGGTAATCAGTAGGTCCATTAACGCTTTATTTCTAGTTGGTGCGTCTATCATCTGGCTCATAAAATTGTCCTGCGTGACATTTAGGAACTGGCGAACCTTAGATGAATGCGTGGTTCCCTCCGCCCAGTCTATGTCTGGATAATTAATATCCCCCATTATGATAACACTTCCCATCATTGCTGCTAATCCAAATTCTGATAGCAGATCAGTCTCCCCTTCCTCCCTCAGGTTATTGAGGTTAACCTGGCATTCTGCCAGTATTTTTTTCCCCTTAGAAGCTCTACCCATAAGGATTCCACCTCCTCCCTAGTTCCCTTAGTGATGTCATCTCTCACATTGACTTGTGCATTATTCTTGATATATAGGCATACCCCTCCCCCTTTTTACCCTCTCTATCCCTACAATAAAGGGTATATCCTTGAATGTTTGCCAGCCAATCATGAGAGCTGTTGAACCAGGTCTCTGAAATTCCCACAAAATTCAAATCCTCCTTGTAGGAATATGACCACACACTCAGCACTTGGTAAGCTCAGATCTCTTGTAGCTGTGCTGTGTGAATAGTCTATTGAGATGAGTAATAGCTTAACTGTGTACGAAGATATTAAGTATATGTGATCTTAACCTAATGGAATCCCTGAGACATTCAGCAGAATCAGATGGAACACAAGTAGCCATCTGAACTTAAGTGGTATTGTTGAATGCATCCCATAAACATCAGCAGCTCAGTGTTGAAAGGCCTACGGCAGCTTGGAACATTGCTTTCTCCCCAGAGACTTCTCCCTGGCTGGGTTCCCAGTCACAGACCTGCCTGTAAAGATGTCATCCATGATAGGAGATGAAACATGTAAAGGAGCCATTAGTCATGGGAGGGGAAGTAGAACATGTAGTCGAAGGTTTGGAGAAGGTGGGCTTAACTGGAGCACTCAAGCCTGGTTTAGGGTTTATCAATAGTCAGAAGAATCTGAATGGACTTTTTCCAGTGAGGCTTCAGAGGCTTTGCAAGATGCCACTTGACCCCATTCTAGCCTCCGACAATGAGGCAGTCTTGGTCAAGTATTGGCTCAGGATCTAGCAATGAAGAAAACACTTGGGAACACAGCTCCATATACCACATGTTTAGTCAAAGCTCCACAAAAAATAAAAAGATGAGAATTATGAGGAAAACAGTTCAGTCATCAGTGCTTATCTGAAAAAAAGGTAAAAAAAAAAAAATCACAGATCTTCTAAGTGTGTGTCTGATAGGCATAAGCACTAAAGTCACTGCATCTGATCATTGCATTCCAATTTGCTCACAAATTTGTTTTTTTTTCGTATTTCTAAAGTAGCATTTTATTGTTTCACTTTTTCCCTAGCTTGTGGGATGACGTTGGGGCTGATGGGACAGACACAATTCCTTTAACATCCCCCTGCTTCCAGAGTTTCCACTCTACAAGCTTCTCTGCTGAAGCTGGTGAATCCTCTGTTGATAAATTAGCCCGGTATTAACTGTAAAATCTTTGTCACATTCTGAGCATTAAAATCACTTCTCTCCAGTGTGAACCCTCTGGTGCCTGATAAGGTGTGACTTCCTTGTAAAAGCTTTTCCACATTCAGAACACTGATATGGCTTCTCTCCAGTGTGAACCCTCTGGTGTCTGATAAGGTGTGACTTCAATGTAAAAGCTTTGTCACATTCAGAACACTGATATGGCTTCTCTCCAGTGTGAACCCTCTGGTGTCTGATAAGGTTTGACTTCAATGTAAAAGCTTTGTCACATTCAGAACACTGATATGGCTTCTCTCCAGTGTGAACCCTCTGGTGTCTGATAAGGTTTGACTTCAATGTAAAAGCTTTGTCACATTCAGAACACTGATATGGCTTCTCTCCAGTGTGAACCATCTGGTGTGTGATAAGATTTGACTTATTTGTATAAGCTTTGCCACATTCGGAACACTGATATGGCTTCTTTGCAGTGTGAACCATCTGGTGTGTGATAAGCTCTTTCTTGGTTATAAAAGCTTTGCCACATTCAGAGCACTGATATGGATTCTCTCCGGTGTGAATAATCTGGTGTCTGATAAGATTTGACTTCATTGTAAAAGCTTTGCCACATTCAGAACACTGATATGGCTTCTCTCCAGTGTGAAACATCTGGTGTCTGATAAGCTCTTGATTGGTTGTAAAAGCTTTGCCACATTCAGAACACGGATATGGCTTCTCTCCAGTGTGAACCCTCTGGTGTGCGATAAGCTCTTGATTGTTTGTAAAAGCTTTGCCACATTCAGAACACGGATATGGTTTCTCTCCAGTGTGAACTCTCTGGTGTTTGATAAGATTTGGCTTAATTGTAAAAGCTTTGCCACATTCAGAACAATGATATGGCTTCTCTCCAGTGTGAACCCTCTGGTGTGTGATAAGCTCTTTCTTGTCTTTAAAAGCTTTGCCACATTCAGAACACTGATATGGTTTCTCTCCAGTGTGAACTCTTTGGTGTGTGATAAGCTCTTTCTTGGTTCTAAAAGCTTTGCCACATTCAGAGCACTGATATGGTTTCTCTCCAGTGTGAATCCTCTGGTGTGTGATAACATCTGACTTCTGTGTAAAAGCTTTGCCACATTCAGAACACTGATATGGTTTCTCTCCAGTGTGAATCCTCTGGTGTCTGATAAGCTCTCCCTTGGTTGTATATGTTTTGCAACATTCAGAACATTGATACAGCTTCTCTCCAGTGTGGACCCTCTGGTGTATGGTAAGCTCTCCCTTGGTTGTAAAAGCTTTGCCACATTCAGAACACTGGTATGGTTTCTCTCCAGTGTGAACCATCTGGTGTGTGATAAGTTTTGACTTAGTTGTATAAGCTTTGCCACATTCAGAACACTGATATGGCTTCTCTCCAGAGTGAACCCTCTGGTGTGTGATAACTGTTGCCTTGGTTGTAAAAGCTTTGCCACATTCAGAACACTGATACGGCTTCTCTCCAGAGTGAACCCTCTGGTGTGTGATAACTGTTGCCTTGGTTGTAAAAGCTTTGCCACATTCAGAACACTGATACGGCTTCTCTCCAGTGTGGACCCTCTGGTGTATGGTAAGCTCACCCTTGGTTGTAAAAGCTTTACCACATTCAGAACACTGATATGGCTTCTCTCCAGAGTGAACCCTCTGGTGTGTGATAACTATTCCCTTGGTTGTAAAAGCTTTGCCACATTCAGAACACTGATATGGCTTCTCTCCAGAGTGAACCCTCTGGTGTGTGATAACTATTCCCTTGGTTGTAAAAGCTTTACCACATTCAGAACACTGATATGGCTTCTCTCCAGTGTGGACCCTATGGTGGCTAAAAAGTTTTGACTTCAATGCAAAAGTTTTATCACATTCGGAACACTGAAATGGTTTCTCTTCATTGTGAACCTTCTGGTGTGTGAAACATTTTGTCTCCATTGTAAAACCTTTGTCACGTTCCAAACAAGAAATATCTTCTAAAAAAAGTCTCTTATGTATTCATGGGTTGGACTTTACTGTAAAGCCAAAGTTACTTCCAGAGAACGGAAGGACTTCTCTCCTGTTTTCTGAGGCTGGATCATTATTGAAGAGGATCCAAAACATTAATGACATTTAGAACATGGATATGTCTTGTGTCCTGCGTGAATCCTCCAATGAATTGCAATAATGAATTTCAGTCAATTATAACACTGATATGGCTTGTTTCCCGTGTTTTATTGATGAAGGCCAACATGACCAAAAACTTGGTTCATCAAATCCACCTGTAGAGAAAAACAAATAGAAGTCAGAATTCAATAAAAAGGTTTAATAAAGCTGCTTCCTTTTTTGACATTTATTATTAGCTGCTTCCTGCTCGGACTATTGTAATATTACGGCCAAGCAGCAAAACTGTAGTTCTGGGAGAACAGATCTCATGTGGCCCTGTAGGGCCAAGCTCCAGTGAAATCTGTGACTCGTTGTTTTCACTGGACACAGCAGGTGACTGATCAGTGTACTGGCCCGCTGCCGGTACCATGTGATCGCTGTGACCAATCAAAGCGGATCACATGACAATTGTAAACAATGAATGGCTTATAGCAATGAAAGGCACTGCTATAAGCAATCAAAGTGTGTAAAAAAAACAAAACTGATTACCGCCCCAAAGTAGTACAATGTTACTATGGTAACACTGTATTGCTTTGGTCACAGTATGTATGTAAAAAAAATATATAAAAAAAAAAAACTTGAAAATACTTAATTTATTTTTTACATACTGTCACCAGTTGGTGTCCCTGCTGACCTCCACACCCGTTATATGATGACGCTGTACTGCACTGGAGACAGTAAATAATCCAAAATATTGTAACAATGACAACTTCATAAAACCTGCTATGCCTCTTACTAAATACCTTGGAATGTCTACTTTCCAAAAAGTGTTTGGGGGCTATTTGTGCCGTTCTGACATTTTAGGGCCTCGAAAAATTAGATTGACCATCATTACATCAGGATTGATCGATTTCCAGATATATATCCCAGTTTGTGGACTCTATAACGTTCCTACAGACTAAATCATATACACTTATTTGGGATATTTTCACCAAAGAAGTGTAGCAGAATACATTTTCCAGGATGGGAGAGGCTTTGAAGAAGTCCTGGGAGGTGACCATAGGAGGAGGTTACGTGGGAGCTAGAGAGTAGTAGGTCTTGTGAGGAATGAAGAGAACGGTTTGGTTGGTATTTTAGGACAAGGTTGGTGATGTAGCTGGGGGCAGAGTTGTAGGGGGCTTTGTAAGATGTTGTTAGTATTTTGAATTTGTAATAGGTAAGGGATTGTCAAACAAAAGAGTCCCCCTGGCATTATTGAACCTCTAACAGGTAGGAGAGGTTGTGGGGAAAATTGTGTGCAAAAGTAAGGACTGTATACCATCTGGTCAAACGTTTATCTCTGGACAGTGCTGGAAAAGGGGGATTTGTGAGCAAAGAATAGGATATGATCTGTCTAGGTGAATGTGTGCCCCAAATCTCTTCCCATGTCAGAAGGATTGGAGTTGTGACATTTTTGTTTTGATTGGTAAGGAAGTGATGATATGGAAATTGTGTGACCTGTTGGCTGACTTCATCTTTATTCAGACATCATGCAGGAATGCATTGTCACCTGACCCGGCTGTAACGCTCATTAATAAGTGTCTAAATAAATGCATAATCCCTTGCCAAAGACAATACATATATATATAGCCATTTAAATTGTTTACAGGGGTTATGGCTGAAGCTGGCAATTCTGTTTTGCATAAAAAACGATCTAAGCAGCTGATTAGCTGCCGGATCACTTTTAGCCCCCATACACACGCTCGGAGAATCCGTCGGAATGTGTCCTATCGGGCCGTGTTGTCGGATAATCCGACTGTGTGTGGTATGCATCGGACTGTTTCCGTCGGAATATCCATCGGACCAAATTTTCCAACTTGTTGGAAATATTTTCCGACAAACTGGTCCGATAGGACATACTCCGATCATGTGTAGAGAATTCTGATCGGACAAAGTGCCACGCATGCTCAGATCAAATTCCTACATCAAAGCTATTGGCTACTAGCCTGAACGTAGTCCCATCGTAACGAAATTACGTCATCACATTCTGAAAGATCGGATTTTTCCACAACTTTGTACAACCGTGTGTATGCAACAGTTTCGGACACAATCCGACGGAAAAAAAATCAGACGGATTTGGTTGGCAGAATGTCCGACCGTGTGTACGGGGGCTTAGAAGCAGTCAGAAAGATCATCCGTCCTCCCGTTGCTTGCCGGTGTTTCTCGGGATTACTGTACTTACCTGTTTTCAAGCCTTTTGGTATTAAAGTACTGAGAGTATAGATCCAGTATTTCTCTTTACATAGTAAAACCCTCAAATCAAAGTCTCCTCTCCTAGGGGATACATTTAGGGAAAGATCCCCTTCACTTTCAGGCCATCTGTTTTTCCCGTGTGGATTTTCCTAAAATATTGTACTAAGAGATTCTCTTTTTCTTTCTCATCTTTTACAGGTTTCTTGATGTCCCTCAGATGTTCACATATATGGATTTTTAATTGTTGCTTTCTTTTCCGTATATAGAATTTTTTACATGGACATTCCAACATGTAAATCACTTTGCTTGTAGAGCAATCAATACATCTTTTAATTTTAAATGTTTTAAATCGATCCGAATCAGTGAATATCTGAGGAAAATGAGAGGTACAGAAACCATGAATCAGACTGAGACAGAAGTACAATTAAATCACACTTGTTTATTAATAAAAATAAAAAGGTAAATAGAAAAAGCGTAGTCAACGCATAGCCAGAGTCCAGTAACCGGATCGAGTAGTCAGCCAGGCCAGAGTTCAATAACCAGATCAAGTAATCAGCCAGGCCAGAAGTCAGGGATACAAGTAGAGCAACAGCAAGCAGGATAAGGAGCCAGAAAGGATGTCAGCAAGCCAGTCTCTAAACAAACCACAGGAGATGGTTTCAGTGATGTGACCAGGGCAAAGGCAGAGGTGAAGTGAGCTGGAAGGCTTTAAGTAGGCAGGTCAGACGAGCATCATCAGGAACAGCTGGTAACTGTGGAGAGAGAAGAGAGCTGGCAATTAGCCGACAGCTGAGCAGCCAGCCCAGAGAAGGAAGGGCTAAGCCAGCCCTGACAGTATCCCCTCCTCAATGACCGCTCTCCCTCGGAGGGCCACCGGGCTTGAGGGGAAATCGTCTATGGAACTCGCAGAGGAGCACAGGGACATGTACGTCAGAGGATGAAACCCAGGAGCATTCCTCCAGACCATATCCCTTCCAATGCACCAGGTACTGTATGCGCCCACGGAACCTACTGGAGTCAACAATGGATTGTACCTCATACTCCTCATGGTTCTCAACCTGAATAGGGTGAGGACGTGGCACCGAGGTGGTAAATCGGTTACAGACCAACGGTTTCAATAAGGAGACATGAAACACATTTGAGATGCGCATACTAATCCTGCAAAGGATATGGAAAGGCCCAATAAACTGAGGTGCAAAATTCAGTGAGGGAACACGAAGCCGGAGGTTGTGAGATGACAGCCAGACCCTGTCCCCAACCTGGTAGGAAGGCGCAGGCAGGTGTCTGCAGTCAGCATGGAGTCTGTACCTATCATTAGCATGACGCAAAGCCTCCTGGACTTGTACCCAAGTGGAACAAAGATCACGGAGATGCTCCTCTACTGCAGGAATACTCTGCGGAACAAACGAGTCAGGCAACATGGAAGGTTGGAAACCATAATTTGCCATAAATGGAGACAATCGGGAGGCAGAATTCATGGCACTGTTGTGAGCAAATTCTGCCCAAGGTAATAGGTCAGACCAGTTATGATGGTCAGAAATATAGCAATGTAGGAATTGCTCCAAGGACTGATTGACTCGTTCTGCGGCCCCATTAGACTGCGGGTGATACGCAGGAGAGAACGCAAGCTGGATTCCCAACTGTGCACAAAAGGCTCGCCAGAACCGGGAGACAAAACTGGCTGCCCCTATCCGAGACAATCACTTTGGTTAGCCCATGTAAGCGAAAGATCTCCCAAGCAAAAATGGAAGCCAGTTCCTTAGAGGTGGGCAACTTCTTAAGTGGAATACAATGAAACATCATTGAGAACCAGTCAGCCACCATAAGGATAACAGTGTTGCCTTGGGAGTTGGGCAATTCCACAATGAAATCCATAGACAGGTAAGTCCAGGGCCTCTCTCCATTGGGTATGGGTTGTAGGAGGCCCACTGGAAGGTGTTGTGGAGTCTTACTCTGAGCACACACGGGACAGGCAGCTACGAAGGCAGTAACATCAGCCCGTAGGACTAGGCCACCAGAATTGTTGGGAAATGGCTCAAATGAGTTGATTCTTCCCAGGATGGCCAGCTGCCTTGGGAGAATGGTAAGTCTGGAGCACAGCAGTACGGAGACTCTCTGGGACAAAGCGGTCACACGGTTTATCAGGAGGAGCATGGACCTGAGCAGCAAGAATTTTGTCACCCAAAGGAGAAGTAAAACTGGTGCGAACCGTAGCCAAGATATGATCAGGAGGAATCATAGGAACCGGAACCAACTCTGGCTTGGAAGTGGAGGAAAATTGTCATGACAAGGCATCAGCCCTTACATTCTTAGTACTGGGTAAGAATGAGACAAGGTAATTAAAGCTTGACAAGAAAAGAGCCCATCGCGCCCTTCTGTGATAGAGTCGCTTAGCCTCAGACAAGAATGTAAGACTCTTATGGTCAGTAAGAATAAGAACGGGCACAGTGGTACCTTCCAGGAGATGTCTCCATTCTTTCAGGGCTAAAATTATCACCAACAGCTCTCTGTCACCAATCTCATAATTGCACTCAGCAGGTGACAATTTCTTGGAAAAGTAGCCACACGGATGCATAGCGCTCTCAGAGTTAGGACGTTGAGACAGAAGGGTGCCAACTCCAGTCTCAGAAGCATCAACTTCTAGGATAAAAGACAACGTAGGATCAGGATGTGCCAAAACAGGAGCAGAAACAAAGGCAGCCTTGAGAGTCTCAAAGGCCTTAATGGACTCCGGAAACCAACTTTGTGGGTTACTGTCCTTTCTGGTCATATCAGTCAGGGGCCTGACCAGAGACGAGAAGTTACGAATAAACTTCCAATAGTAGTTGGCAAAGCCCAGGAAATGCTGCAGAGGATGTAAACCCACAGGTCGAGGCCACTGTAGGACTGCCGAAAGTTTCTCTGTGTCCATCAAAAAACCAGCAGTGGAAATGACATAGCCCAGGAATGTAACCTGTTCACGATGGAACTCGCACTTCTCCAGTTTACAATAGAGATTTTTCTCTCTTACTTTCTGAAGCAAACGACAGACATCTGTGTGGTGGCTCTCCAGGGACTTGGAAAATATGAGGATATCATCGAGATAAACCACCACACACAATTGCAACAAATCTCGGTGGACATCGTTAATTTTTTCCTGGAAAACTGCCGGGGCATTACAAAGGCCAAAAGGCATTACCAGGTATTCATAATGGCCTATTCTGATATTAAACGCAGTTTTCCACTCGTCGCCCTCCTTAATCCTCACAAGATTGTATGCCTCTCTCAAGTCAAGCTTTGCGAAAACCGTTTCTCTCTTGAGGCGGTCAAATAACTATGTAATCAATGGAATCGGGTAGGCATTCTTAAGCATGACACGATTGAGACCCCTATAATCTATACAAGGTCTCAGTTCACCGCTCTTCTTTTTCACAAAGAAGAAACCAGCACCAGCAGGAGACGAGGACTTGCGCATGACCTTATCCTCCAAGACCGACAAAGGGTAAACCCGACCATGAGGAGGTATAGCACCAGGTTGAAGGTCAATTGCGCAATCATAAGACCGGTGTGGAGGCAAACTACCGGCTTGATCTTTATCAAAGACATCGCTAAAAACGCGGTACTTCTCCGGCAGGGAGGGGAGTAAAGAGGTGCACAGGACCTTGGATACCTTCAGGAAACATGTCTCACTGCATTGTGGTGACCAGGAGAGAACCTCAGCACGGAGCCAATCAAAAGAGGGGTTGTGCCTCTGTAACCAAGGATAACCAATAAACAGCGGAAACCTGGGTGAGGAAATAACTTGGAATTGGATTATCCCATGGTGAAGATCCCCTATGGCCATGGACAATGGAACCGTCTCATCAGTCACATGGGCAGGCTGTAAAGGTCTCCCGTCAAGAGCCTCAATGGCAAGTGGAGTGTCACGCAGCTGCAGCGGAATCGAGTGCTGCGATACAAAGGCAGCATCAATGAACAGACCTGCAGCCCCAGAGTCGATTAGAGCCTGTATCTCGATGGACGACTCAGCCCAAGAAAGGGTGACCGAAACCAGGGGCTTATCCTTCTGGATAACTGGGAACGAAACAACGCCACCTAAGGTCTGTCCATGACAGGACCTCAAGGTTCGGGCGTTCTCTGGACGGGTAGGACAAGACTTCAAAAAGTGACTTGCCTGGCCACAATAAAGGCACAATCGCTCCCTCCTCCTAAAGGCTCTCTCATCTGCAGAGAGACGCGTGAAGCCAAGGTGCATGGGTTCATCTTCACTGACCAACTCGGTACCAGGAGGCATGGAAGGTGAGGGAGGCATGGCTGGGGCTACAAAGCTTGGAGGCAAATGTACAGGAGGCTTCCGCAAGCGCTCCTTAAGAGAAAGTCTTTCTCTGAGTCTGGAGTCAATGAGGATGGCAAACGAGATCAAGCTCTCCAGCTCAGTGGGTATATCTAAGGCTGCTATCTCATCCTTGATGGAATCCGAGAGACCATGAGAAAAAGCAGCCATGAGGGCCTCATTGTTCCAAGCAACCTCTGCTGCCAGAGTATGGAATTCAATGGCATAGTCGGCAACAGTTCTCATACTCTGTTTGATGGACATGAAGCACTTGGCAGCAGAAGCGGAGCGTGCGGGAACGTCATATACCCTTTTAAAGGAGGCCACAAACTGAGGGTAACTCAAGACAACAGGTTTTTGCGTCTCCCATAGAGGGTTAGCCCAGGCCAAGGCTCTCTTAGAAAGCAAAGATATCACAAAACCTACTTTGCTTCTGTCCATGGGAAACGCCTCGGGCAGCATCTCGAAGTATATCTCAACCTGATTGAGAAACCCTCTGCATTGAACTGGATCAACCCCAAATCGCTGGGGAAGCGGAACAGAACCAGACATACCTCTTATAGAGGTAATACTCGAGGCGGGTGCCTGCACAGAGACTTACGCAGCAGCAGGGACGGCCTGTGACTCAGGTTGTACCGGAGCAGCCACCGTGGGGGATTCCAGGTGAGCCGTGCGATTCAGGAGCGTTTGTAACGCCAAGGCAAACTGATCCATGCGGTGATCTTGCACATCCAATCTGGAAAAAATATTACCAACAAGTGGATTGACTGTATCTCCTGAATTCATGGCCTTCGCCTACTGTCAGAAAACATGAATCGGACTGAATCAGAAGTACAATTAAATCACACTTGTTTATTAATAAAAATAAAAAGGTAAATAGAAAAAGCGTAGTCAAGCATAGCCAGAGTCCAGTAACCAGATCGGGTCGTCAGCCAGGCCAGAAGTCAGGGATTCAAGTAGAGCAACAGCAAGCAGGATAAGGAGCCAGAAGGGATGTCAGCAAGCCAGTCTTTAAACAAACCGCAGGAGATGGTTTCTTGTGATGTGACCAACGCGAAGGCAGAGGTGAAGTGAGCTGGAAGGCCTTAAGTAGGTAGGTCAGACGAGAATCATCAGGAACAGCTGGTAACTGTGGAAAGAGAAGAGAGCTGGCAATTAGCCGACAGCTGAGCAGCCAGCCCAGAGAAGGAAGGGCTAAGCCAACCTTGACAGTATCCCCCCTCAATGACCCCTCTCCCTCAGAGGGCCACCGGGCTTGAGGGGAAACCATCTATGGAACTTGCGGAGGAGGACAGGGGCATGTACATCAGAGGATGAAACCCAGGAGCGTTCCTCCAGACCGTACCCCTTCCAATGCACCAGGTACTGTATGCGCCCATGGAACCTACGGGGGTGACAACAATGGATTGTACCTCATACTCCTCATGGTTCTCAACCTGAATAAGGTGAGGACGTGGCACCGAGGTGGTAAATCAGTTACAGACCAACGGTTTCAATAACGAGACATGAAACACATTTGAGATGTGCATACTAATCCTGCGAAGGATATGGAAAGGCCCAATAAACTGAGGTGCAAACTTCAGTGAGGGAACACGAAGCTGGAGGTTGCGAGATGACAGCCAGACCCTGTCCCCAACCTGGTTTCTAGTGATGTGACCAAGGCGAAGGCAGAGGTGAAGTGAGCTGGAAGGCTTTAAGTTGGCAGGTCAGACTAGCATCATCGGGAACAGCTGGTAACTGTGGAGAGAAAACAGACCTGGCAATTAGCCGACAGCTGAGCGACCAGCCCAGAGAAGGAAGGGCTAAGCCAGCCCTGACAGGTACATTGAATGAAAGTAAAAATGAGTGAATTAGTAGATAGAGAATGTTGAAAAAGGACAGACAGGGCAGACATGTGACCCCCTGATAGTGCTAAGGGTTAAATATTTTTCTACCCCAACAGAAAGAAATAATACAGCCAAATGAAAAGCCCTATGGGAAACCTCCCAAAGTCTCAAACAGGAAGATAGGGATTATCGAGGCACCCACTGATTTGGGAGCCTTATTTTAAGGCTTTGGCTAGCTCCTTCCCCACTACCTACCTGAGCATACACCTGAAAAAAGGAGAACATGCCAGTCCGCACCTCCAACTGCTGCTACTTATCTGTTATTTAACGGATTTGGGAATTCATTGTTCTAGACTTTGATCTTAAGCTGACGTTGACCTGTAGCCCCATCCTGACAGCTGCCCCACTTGCTCGTTATATGAAGCTACTCTATCTGAGCTAAAATATAGGTTTTTGATCGTACTTACACCTACTCTTTACACCTGATGGAGGTGGAAATGCGTTGGATACCAGGGATCACCATCCACTGGAGAGTACTAATATCATTTTATATGTACTGTTGTATCATGTTTTGTGCTATGTTTGTTTTATCATACAAAATTTGTTGTTAGACGTCTTTTTATGATTGTCTGATCCACTTGTTTCATGTAACCAATAAACATATTTCTATGTTTAATGCCCCGACAATTTGGGTTTTTGCCGAACAGCTGAACAGCCAATGTTCAGGCTTAATTCATGCCTGGGCAAAACTGTTTGCCCATCACTAGTGTATATATGTTGCAACCGCAACAGGAGTTACATGCCCTGTCATGGTTTGTGGGTGCCATGGTTGGTGGATGTCATGGTTGGTGGATGTCATGGTTGGTGGGTGTCATGGTTGGTGGGTGTCATGGTTGGTGGGTGTCATCGTTGGTGGTTGGAGGGTGTCATGGTTGGTGGGCGTCATGTTTGGTGGGTGTCATGGTTGGTGGTTGGTGGGCGTCATGGTTGGTGGGTATCATGGTTGGTGGTTGTCATGGTTGGTGGGTGTCATGGTTGGTGGATGTCATGGTTAGTGATTGGTGGGTGTCGTGGTTGGTGGGTGTCATGGTTGGTGGTTGGTGGGCGTCATGGTTGGTGGGTGTATGGCTGGGGGCTGTAGCACCTGCCAAGCATGACCCATTCAAGTGAATGAGGCCACTCTGCAAATGCCCTGCAACCTTGTGAGTACAGCAAACAAAAGCATTAAAGCAGGCAGCATTTTGTTGCTTTCTCACCAACTGCTTTAACCCCTTGGACTCCTCTGCATGCAGTTGTGGGGCACTTGTAGAGTTGCCCCATTTACTTGGGTTGGTTGCGATTGACAGGTGGTAGCACCCACCAAAAGCACCATGAAGAGTCCCCAAGCCTGAGCTGGACTATTTTTATTAACCAGTTCCTGACCACTGCACGCCGATGTATGTTGGCAGAATGGCACGAGTGGGCAAATGGGAGTACCTGCACGTCCCACCCTCCCCGTGGGCGGTGGGCGCAATAACGCCCCCTCCCCATGCCCGCAGCGTTCGGGTCCCTCCCCATGCCCGCGGCATTCGAGTTCATTAGGGGAGTGATCAGTCTCCAGGGCCAGGCCAATGATTTATGGTCTGGACTTGGCGATCACTTCCAAGGAATGAAGAGCTTCCCCTGCCTGTGTAAATGTAAACACAGACAGGAGGAAGCGATATCATCTCTCCTCGTGGAGTCTTTTCAATTCCAGTGAGAGAGAGGAGACATCTAACCATGAGTTGCACCAACAGCACACTAACACCAGTACACACAGGTACTCTTTCCACCCCCTGATCATCCCCAATCGCCCCCCCCCCGTTAACCCCTTCACTCCCTGTCACTGTGTCACCAATTGCAGTTTTCAGATTTTTCACTGATCACTGCATTTGTGACTGAAATAAGCATTAGGGCAGTTAGTATTAGCCCCAATTAGGTCTAGGTTACCCTCCCTAAGCCCCCCTAATAAAGGTTTAACCCCTTGATCGCCCCCCAGTTAACCCTTTTACCCCCTGTCACCAATGTCACTAATCGATCGCTGTATTCATGTCACTGGTGACGCTAGTGTAGCACTGACCCCCGAAGGAGCTGCTGGTTTTATTTGGGCTTACCGTTTCCTCCTTGTTTGCTTCTCCGTCTAGGGGTTCTTGTGGTAGATGGCCCAAAGAATGTGGAAAATAACACTGAATCCTCTTTTGGGTTATTTATTTAGAACATAAACAGAGTCTTTCAATAAAGGGTAGAGGGTTAGGAGTGAGTTCAGGTACTTAGATTGCAAAAATAATAGAAGTCCTTAGAGAAAATCCAGAGAATAAAGACCATTTCACAACTGGATTTAACAACCCCCAGATAGACCTCCTCGCACTAGGACTAGTAGCCGGTAGGGTGCTCGGTAAAGTCTCTGCCACAGACTTGTGATGTATATTTGAGCGTTTAAAGAGTTAACATACGGTAACAGGTTCTCTCAGCCGACCCGGCGATACCATATGAGTGTTGATCCAGGCTGTGTCCTTCAACTAAGCATCCAGGCTCCTTCAGAGAAGCCAGCCTTGCGCACGGCCTTCTCCTGAAGAGTCCTTCCCTGGGGTTCATCAGTTGCTGGGTCTCTCCCTTCATATGAGACGGCACCGGACCACCCTTGGATCAGTAGGCCCCGGAACTTCACTCGGGCCTGTCCCTGTAGTTGTGTCGCCTCGGGCCAGCCGGCCCCGAGACTTGGAATCCATGGTTCCACACCCCAGGCCAGGAGGGCCATGGGGCTGAGTCAGGAGGACCACCAGAACCGAACAGACAGAAAATCCAAAATGGAACCCCAAACCACGTGGCATCGATACCTTAAATACCACCCCCCAGAATGCACAGCAGGAAAACACTCCCACTGGGCTGGTTCCGAGAGACTAGTGGCATTCAAAGCACCCAGCTAGACTGTGTTTCTACTCTTGCCTGCAGTGACAGCGACACCTGTTGTCAAGAAGAAGCCAGTGCAACCCAGCTGGACTGGTTCTGAAACCAGAAATTTAGAGAAATAGTTCCAAAATCCAACTGTGGTTTCAGGCAAATTAACTTTTCAAAAAACAATAGTGTCTGCTCATCAGGAGCCAGCGCTATACGAGTTAGTGAGTTATGTGAGTTAGCCACTGATAATAGCACACTGACTGTCTAGTAGCACTGAACAGAGTCAGGTTCTATCTCTCTCCATTCCGCTATCGCACTGCAAATGGCTGCTCTGGGAAGGAACATTTTATAATGGGGTGGGTCTATGATCAATGAGCCATGATTGGATACAGTCATCATTACTATCTCCAATCATGGCTCTGACAGAGCTCTGTGCCCTGATTGGACAAATCCTTCATTGCTTTAGCCAAGCAGGGCTTCCAATGCACTGTGTGGCATTTAGTGCATTGTGGGGCAATCGGCGGGCCAAGCAAATGGTTGAATGCCCGGACAATTTGGGTGTTTGGCGAACAGCTGAACAGCCAATGTTCAGGCTTAATTCATGCCTGGACCAAACCGTTTGCCCATCAGTAGTGTACAGATGTTGCAACCACAACAGGAGTTACACGCCCTGTCATGGTTGGTGGGTGTCATGGTTGGTGGGTGGCATGGTTGGTGGTTGGTTGGTGTCATGGTTGGTGGGTGGCATGGTTGGTGTCATGGTTGGTGGGTGGCATGGTTGGTGGTTGGTTGGTGTCATGGTTGGTGGGTGGCATGGTTGGTGGGTGGCATGGTTGGTGTCATGGTTGGTGTATGTCATGGTTGGTGGGTATCATGGTTGGTGGGTGTCATGGTTGGTGTTTGGTGGGCGTCATGGTTGGTGGATGTCATGGTTTGTGGTTGGTGGGTGCCATGGTTGGTGGGTGTCATGGTTGGTTGTTGGTGGGTGTCATGGTTGGTGGGTGTCATGGTTGGTGGGTGTCATGGTTGGTGGTTGGTGGGTGCCATGGTTGGTGGGTGTCATGGTTGGTGGTTGGTGGGTGTCATGGTTGGTGGTTGGTGGGTGTCATGGTTGGTGGGTGTCATGGTTGGTGGTTGGTGAGTGTCATGGTTGGTGGGTGTATGGTTGGTGGCTAGTTAGCCAGTTAGGTGATTTGTTTCGAGACACTTTTTAGTCACTTGTTTGATCATCAAAGTGGCACATGTGTCACCATGCGATCTAATCATCGGGGCTTTCCCCAGCAGCTTGTAGATTCCCATATTAGGCTGGGGGAGAGAGCCTGCTTGAGATTTAATAATTTGCTCACTGTGAAGTAGAAGGATAATAAGAATGTTTTCGTTCTTTCCTCCCTTCATGCAGACACAGTGGTCCAAATTCCTACGGCGACTGGTGTTGTGGAGAAACCCCTCTGTGTCCACAAATATAACCTTAAATATGGGAGGGGTGGACCTCAACGGCCAGTTGTTGTTGCCATAACTAATTGCCTGTAAGGCCAGACGCTGGTACAAAAAAGTGTCCGTATATTTATTCCAGTTGGCTCTGCTGAATGCTTTTGTGCTATACAAAGATTCAGGAGGAACTGGATCCTTCCTTAAATTCCAGCAAGAGATCATCACAGCCCTTCTATTTCCAGACGGTGCTCCACCTCACCTTCCCAATACAAATGCAGTAAGCCGGCTGCATGGGAGGCATTTTCCTTATGTCCTCCCGAGTACCCCGACCAGGGGCGGACTGACAACTCATGGGGCCCCCGGCCAATAGGAGATTATGGGGCCCCCCAGGCAATCAGAGATTATGGGGCCACACAGTAGACACAAACACACACACACAGTATACAATCACACAGTATACACAAACAGGTTTCTATTGGCTGAGAAGGTACTGGAGAGGTGAGGCAGCTATAATCTTGGGATTTTTAGACCAAAAGGATGTCGGTAAGGGACATTTCAGAGACAGATGTAAAAAAAACACAGATTTTTACATACTGTCCCTGTTTTTACTGAGGCTGGCAACCCTGATGGGGCCCCCTAGTGGTATGGGGCCCTCGGGCAGTGCCCGAGTGGCCCAATGGTCAGTCCGCCCCTGACCCCGACCCAACCTAAACAAAAAGTGTCAGAAAGGGCTTTGTCTTCAAGTGGTTAGAAGAGTGGGTGATGTGCGACATAAGCTTCTAAATGTTGTGCATAAAATGCCAGGACAGTTCAACCCCCACCATGACTCCTTTTTGGAAACTAGACAACCCAAGCTATTTGCTGATCGGCATGTTGAGTCTATGAAATATTTTATATTTTGCCAAAAGTTTCGGGAAAATTACATTTGTTTTTTTATTTATTTTTTTTTGCACAAAGTTGTCACTAAATTATATATTGGTCAAACATAGCATGGTTATATGTGGAATTACATCCCAAAATACATTCTTCTGCTTCTCCTGAGTACAGGGATACTACATGTGTGTGACTTTTTGGGAGTCTAACCGTGTACAGGATCCCGAAATCCATCGCCGCCTTCAGGATTTCTAAGGATGTAAATGTTTGATATCACTCCTCACTACTAGGGATGAGCCGAACACCCCCCGATTCGGTTCGCACCAGAACTTTCGAACGGACCCCGCGTTCGTAACGAACGTTAGAACCCCATTGAAGTCTATGGGACTCGAACGTTCGAAATGGAAAGTGCTAATTTTAACGGCTGATATGCAAGATACTGTCCTAAAAAGGGTTTGGGGACCTGCCTCCTGCCTCAGGGGACATGGGTCACTGCAAAAAAAAGTTTTAAAAATGGCCGTTTTGGCGGGAGCACTGATTTTAATGACGATTAAAGTGAAAAAAAAAGTGAAATATTCCTTTAAATATGGTGCCTGGGGGGTGTCTGTAGTATGCCTGTGAAGTGCCACGTGTTTCCCGTGTTTAGAACAGTCCCTGCACAAAATGACATTTAACGGAAATAACACCATTTAAAACTGCTTGCGGTTTTAATGTTATATCCGGTTCCTGCAATATGGTTGAAAATCATTGAGAAAAATGGCATGGGTAGCCCTCCCTGCCCATTACCAGCCTATTTGGGTCTTGTACGCATATTAAGGGGAACCCCGTACCCATATTAAAAAAAGGAAATACGTGTGGCCCCCAGGCCCTATATACTCAGAACAGCAGTATACAGGCGGTGCAAACAAGACAGGGACTGTGTAGGTTTGTTGTGTTAAGTTGAATCTGTTTGTAATTTTCAACAGGTACATTTTTAAAGTGTAGCTCCAGTCAAAAAATCTATTTTTAAGCTTTTTGGAAAACATAGGGAAGGGTTATCACCCCTGTATAATTTGTTTTGTCGTACATCTTTTTTCATCTCACTTGCTGTTGTCTCCTTCCGTTTGCAAGTAGGAGATGTTTGTAAATTGGATGTTTGAAAGTGGGGCCTGCCCTATATGCTCTGCAGAAATGGTGGAACAAGGTGTTGGTTTTGCCACAACATTGTAAGCCCTCAAAGTGACTCTTGGTGGGCGCTGGAGCGCCCTGCTGTGAACGATTATATCAAGAATTGTAATTACATGCCATTGTTGAACAGTGGTAGAAAAATTGACCTTTGGTGGTTGTGGTGCTGGTGCCACAACACTATAAGTCCTCACCGTTACTCTGGGTGGGCACAGGAAGGGGCCCTCCTGTGAAATATTATATCAAGAATTGTAATTACATGTCCCTGTTAAACAGGGGCAGAAAAATTGGGCCTTAGGCACTGGTGCCATCACACTGCAACCTCTGCCATATACTCTAGTTTTATTGCAGGAATTAGCCCTGCTGCAAAGCATTGCATCAAAAAATGTAATTAAACACCCCTGTTGAACAGGGGCAGAAAAATTGGGCCTTAGGCACTGGTGCCATCACACTGCAACCTCTGCCATATACTCTAGTTTTATTGCAGGAATTAGCCCTGCTGCAAAGCATTGCATCAAAAATTGTAATTAAACGCCCCTGTTAAACAGGGGCAGAAAAATTGGGCTGCTGGCATCACCCAGAACCAAAAATGTTCTTCCAACATATCAGCGGAGGAGGAAGAGGATAGACAATCAACATAACAGGACAGTCACTCAGCATCAGCATAGGCAGTCTTGAAGGGATGTGGTATTTCAAAAAAAATTATTCGGTTACATCAGCTATAGGTGCTTGGTAGCTGTGGGTGATCCAAGACTGATTCATCTTGATGAAGGTCAGTCGATCAACTGATTCGGTGGACAGGCGCACCCTGTGATCGGTAACGAAGCCACCAGCAGCACTGAAGGTGCGTTCCGAAAGAACGCTGGATGCAGGACAGGCCAGTAGCTCAATTGCATACTGTGCAAGCTCTGGCCAGTGATCCATCCTCAAGACCCAGTAAGCCAGAGGATTTTCAGTGGGAAAGGTGCCCCTAGGTATTCCTGCACCATGTAAATTAGACGCTGGCGATGGCTGCTGGAACCAATCATACCTTGGGGCTGCGGACTAAAAAATTGTCTGAAAGCATCAGTCAGACGGCCACCTTCTCCACCGCTCCTTCTGACTGATGCCTCAGCAACACGTTGTCCAGGACCAGGAGTTTGTGACCTCCCAGTCTCTGGGAACGCGTTGCACAGAGCTTTCTGCAAGGCCTCCCGGAGATGTCTCATCCTCTACTCCCTCTGCGATGGCAAGATAAGGTCGGCAACCTTACCCTTGTACCGTGGATCAAGGAGAGTGGCCAGCCAGTAATGGTCCCTCTCCTTGATCCGAAGAATACGAGGATCCTTCCGCAGGCTTTGCAGGATCAGGGAGGCCATGCAGCGTAGGTTAGCTGAGGCATTCGGTCCGGAGTCCTCTGGGTCACTAAGGGCAACATGATCCGCAGCTACCTCCTCCCAGCCACGTACAAGTCCACGTGTTTCTTGGGACTGTAAATCATCCCTATAAGACTGCTGCTGCTGATGCTGATGCTGAGTGCCAGCCTCCACCTCCATGCTGACACAATCATCCTCCTCCTCCTCTTCCTCCTCCTCACCCTCTTCCTGTGTGATGGGTGGCACAGCAGGAACACTGTCTGGATAAAGGGGGCCTTGAGAGGCAAGGAAGTCCTCCTCTTCCTGCCTCTGTTCTGCCTCAAGTGCCCTGTCCATTATTCCACGCAGCGTATGCTCCAAGAGGTGGACAAGAGGTACAGTGTCACTGATGCATGCACTGTCACTGCTCACCATCCTTGTGGCCTCCTCAAAAGGTGACAGGACAGTGCATGCATCCCTGATCATGCCCCACTGGCGTGGTGAGAAAAAACCAAGCTCCCCTGACCCTGTCCTGGTGCCGTAGTCGCACAGGTACTCATTGATGGCCCTCTGCTGCGTGTGCAGCCGCTGCAGCATGGCCAATGTTGAGTTCCATCTGGTGGGCATGTCACATATAAGGTGGTTCTTGGGCAGGTTCAACTCCTTTTGGAGCTCAGCCAGCCGAGCACAGGCATTAAATGATCGGCGGAAATGCACACAGACTCTCCTGGCCTGCTTCAGGACATCCTGTAAGCCGGGGTACCTGCCCAAGAACCGCTGCACCACCAGGTTAAGGACGTGAGCTACACAGGGCACATGGGTCAGTTGTCCCTGTCGGAGGGCGGAGAGGAGGTTGGTGCCATTGTCGCAAACCACCATTCCTGGCTTAAGCTGGCGTGGCGTCAACCACCTCTCGGCCTGCCCCTGCAGAGCTGACAAAACATCCGCCCCAGTGTGGCTCCTGTCCCCCAAACAAACCAGCGCAAGCACGGCATGGTATCGTTTTGCCTGCGTACTTGCGTAGCCCCTGGAACGCCTACGGAGCACCGCTGGTTCTGAGGACAGAGCACTGGAAGAGGCCATGGAGGAAGAAGAAGAGGAGGGGGTGGAGGAGAGACGTGTGTCACAACCAATAGTAGCATTTTGGAGGCGTGGTGGCGGAACAACCTCCAACACTACTGCACCTTGTCCTGCATCCTTCCCAGCAGCCAGAAGAGTGACCCAATGGGCCGTGAAAGACAGGTAACGTCCCTGTCCATGCCTGCTGGACCATAAGTCAGCGGTAATATGCACCTTACCGCTGACCGCCCTGTCCAGCGAGGCAAGGACATTGCCTTCCACATGCCGGTAGAGAGCCGGAATCGCCTTCCGTGAGAAAAAGTGGCGTTTGGGGACCTGCCACTGAGGAACCGCACACTGTACAAACTCACGGAAGGCGGCCGAGTCTACCAACTGAAAAGGCAGCAGTTGAAGTGCTAGCAATTTAGCCAAGCTAGTATTCAACCGCTGGGCATGTGGATGGCTGGGAGTGAACTTCTTCCGCCGGTCCAGCAGCTGGGGCAGGGACATTTGCCTGCTATAATCGGATGTGGATGTACCACTAACAGAGTTCCCGGAAGCACTTGGCTGTGACACACCTAATTCTACACCTTCATTCCTCTCAGAGCAGGTTTCAGAGAGGACTGAAGGTCTAGTGGGGTTGGAGATGCCAGCTGATGAGGAGCAAGGAGAGGTCCGCTTTGTTCTTTGGTGTGGGTCTTTGAGGTAAGCTTGCCAACGAGCTGCATGGCAGGTCAACATATGTCTGGTCAAGCATGTGGTGCCCAAGCGGCTGATGTTTTGGCCACGTGAGATACGCTTGAGACATATGTTGCAAATTGCAGCGGTGCGATCTGATGCACTCGTCTCAAAAAAGGCCCACACCTAAGAACTTTTAGAATAACGCGCAGAGGAAGCGCTCTACGCAGGCGGAGCTCTGCGGTGTGATTCAGTCGGTGTGCTGCCCCTAAGCTGGCCCCCGGAGGGCATCCTGCCTCGTTGGACATGTGCCTCCTCCTTCTCCTCCTCCTCCTCCTCCTCCTCCTCCTCCCTCCTTCCAGGCACCCACGTGGAGTCAGTGCCCTCATCATCCCCTCCCTCTTCATCGCTGTAGCAAACCTGGCAGTATACTGCAGCTTGTGGAACATGACTGCCAGATTGCTGTGCTTCTTGAGCATCCTCTCTCTCTGCGCTCACGCTACTGCCTTCCTCTAGCTGAGTGTCATCATCAGAGCCCACCAAACACTGGGCATCCTCCTGGAGCATGTACCCAACACTGTGCTCAAAGAGTTCAGGAGACTCCTCAGGAGGACGTGGTGGGTCTAGGGAAGGAGTCACTGATGATGACATTGAGAGGAGGGAAGACGATGCGTTGGCAGCTGCTTTGCTACTACCCTGAGACTGGGTGAGAGAGGATGAGGAGGATGAAGAGGGCTTGGTCATCCACTCTACCTAGTCGTTGGCATGTTGCGGTTCAACATGTCCAGCTGCAGAAAAGAAGGACAAGCATGTCCCATGGCCACGTGCTGATGACAATGCACCGCGTCCATGACCAGCACGGTTGTCTCTAGACACAGAGCCTGCTTGCCCTCTTTTATCGGCTCGCGCCTGTCTGCCTCTCCTTGCTGGCCTTCCATACATGGTAATGGCCTGAAGGGAGTTGGGTAAAACAGTAGTTGGGTAGTGTATATTGTGCTGGATGCACACAACACCCACTAACTCCTGCAGATGCCTTTTTTATAGAACAGCAGAGTTAAAGGGGTATATACAGATGTATACTGTGCTGTGCTGTGCTGGAAGCACACACAACTTCCAATAACTCCTGCAGATGACAATCGGGCCCAAATAGAGAACAGCTATGTAGGTGGATAATAGTGGTATGTACTGGGTACAGAGCACGCAGACAGCACGCACTATCTCCTGAGTGACACTACTGACTGCAAGCTCTATTGTTAAAGATGGACCACTAGCTATATAGGTGAGGTGAATATCACGGTGTATACTGCGGTCAGGGCACGCAGACAATAACCAGAAAACAGCAGAGTTAAAGGGGTATATACAGATGTATACTGTGCTGTGCTGGAAGCACACACAACTTCCAATAACTCCTGCAGATGGCAATTGGGCTCAAATAGAGAACAGCTATGTAGGTGGATATAGTGGTATGTACTGGGTACAGAGCACGCAGACAGCACGCACTAACACTACTGACTGCAAGCTCTATTATTAAAGCTATATCACTAGCTATATAGGTGAGGTGAATATAGTGGTGTATACTGCGGTCAGGGCACAGACAGTAACCACTACACAAGAGCAAGATAGTAAATCAGCCAAAAACGATTGGTGTGTAACTGTGTTGAAGGTACACAGAACACCCACTGCTTCAGATGCTAACTAACACACTACACGAGGCCGCCTCAAAGGCGGCCTTATATAGTGTGGGGCGTGCACTACACAGCCTGAGCTATGATTGGCCACAGGCAGGATGCCTGTGGCCAACCATGGCTCTCCTCGCTGCTGGCGCTGCGATTGGCCAAGCATGCGGGATCACAGTGCATGCTTGGCCAATCGTGAGCCAGCAATGCATTGCGCCATCGCAGTGCATTGTGGGCCACGCGAATTTTGCCGCGAACGGCCCAAACGTTCGGAATTCGGCGAACGCACGAACGACCAATGTTCGAGTCGAACTTACGTTCGACTCGAACACGAAGCTCATCCCTACTCACTACCTATCATAGTTTTGAAGGTCATAAAATTCCAAGATAGCACAACCCCCCCCCCCCCCCAATTACCCAATTTTGGAAAGTAGACACCCCAAGCTATTTGATGAGAGGCATGTTGAGTCCATGGAATATTTTATATTTTGCCACAAGTTGCAAGAAAATAAATTTTATATATTTTTTGCACAAAGTTGTCACTAAATGATATATTGCTCACACATGCCATGGTTATATGTAGAATTACACCCCAAAATACATTCTTCTGCTTCTCCTAGTACGGGGATACCTCATGTGTGAGACTTTTTGGGAGCCTAGCCACGTACGGGACCCCGAAAACCAATCACCACCTTCAGGCTTTCTAATGCCGCGTACACAATTAGCCGACTATCTGTCGGACTTAGTCCGACGGACTTCCCGCCTGACTTTCCAAATGGGCTACTTGCCCACACACGGCACTTTTTCAGCGGACTAATACGGCGTACTAAGTCCGCCGTACTATCCGCCATACTTTTGAAATGAACGGACTCGCCCACACACGCGGAGAAAAGTCCGCTCATTTTGAGCGGGTCTCCAGGTAGGCGGGGCCCGCGAAGGAGACGTCGCTGGCCCCGCCACCTGGTATGGACTTAAAGGGGAACCCCAACGCCGAAAAAATCGGCGTGGGGTCCCCCCCAGGTCCACATCAGACCCTTTTCCGAGCATGCTACCCGGCCGGCCAGGAAAGGAGGGGCAAGCGAGCGCCCGCCCCCTGAGCCGTCCCAGGCCACGTGCCCTCAACATGGGGGTGCCTTGGGGAAGGGGGGGCCGCGCGGCCCCTCCACCCCAAAGCACCTTGTGCCCATGTTGATGAGGACAAGGGCCTCTTCCCGACAACCCTGGCCGTTGGTTGTCAGGGTCTGCGGGCGGGGGGCTTATCGGAATCCGGGAGCCCCCTTTATTAAGGGGGCCCCCCGGATACCGGCCCCCCACCCTATGTGAATGAGTATGGGGTACAATGTACCCCTACCCATTCACCTGTAAAATAAAGTACAAAAAAACACAACACACGAGGGTTAAAATAGTTTATTGCACAGCACCGGGGGTCTTCCGTCTTCAGGGGTCTTCTCGCCGGACTCCTTCGCTATCTTCTGCTAGCTCTTTTGCTAGTGGAGGAGCTCGGCTTTCTTCCTTGCCACCGCCGCCCTCTTCTTCCGAATTCGGGGGTCTTGTCCCCCTCTTCGGTTCTTCTGCCTGGCCACCGCGCCTTTTTCTAGCTCTTTTACAGGCGGTGGCCCGGTCTTCTGTCACCGCTGTCGTCGCCGCCTTCTGTTCTTCTCTTCCTCTCTTCAGATGTTGCCTCGTCGCATCCTCCGCTCACAATGGTTCCGACGCGACGCGTGGCGATTTATATAGGGACATCACCGGATGATGTCCCCGCCTATTATGATGCCACAGTCCCAGCATCCTCTGGGACTGTGACACCATAATGGGCGGGGACATCATCCGGTGATGTCCCTATATAAGTCGCCGCGCGTTGCGTCGGAGCCATTGTGAGCGGAGGATGCGACAAAGCAACATCTGAAGAGGAAGAGAGGAAGAGAAGAACAGAAGTCAGCGATGACAGCGGCGACAGAAGACCGGGCCACCGCCTGTAAAAGAGCTAGAAGAAGGCGCAGTGGCCCGGCAGAAGAACCGAAGAGGGGGACAAGACCCCCGAAGTTGGAAGAAGAGGGCGGCGGTGGCGAGGAAGAAAGCCGGGCTCCTCCGCTAGCAAAAGAGCTAGAAGAAGATAGCGGAGGAGTCCGGCGAGAAGACCCCCAAAGACGGAAGACCCCCAGAGCTGTGCAATAAACTATTTTAACCCTTGTGTGTTGTGTTTTTTGTACTTTATTTTACAGATGAATGGGTAGGGGTACATTGTACCCCATACTCATTCACATAGGGTGGGGGGGCAGTATCCGGGGGCCCCCTTATTAAAGGGGGTTCCCGGATTCAGATAAGCCCCCCGCCCGCAGACCCCGACAACCAATGTCCAGGGTTGTCGGGAAGAGGCCCTTTTCCTCATCAACATGGGGACAAGGTGCTTTGGGCACGGCCCCCCTTCCCCAAGGAGCCCCCCATGTTGAGGGCACGCGGCCTGGTAAGGCTCAGGAGGGGGGGCAGTTCGCTCGTCTCCCCCTTTCCTGGCCGGCCGGGTAGCGTGCTCGGACAAGGGTCTGATGTGGACCTGGGGGGGACCCCACGCCGATTTTTTTGGCATTGGGGTTCCCCTTTAAGTCCATACCAGGTGGCGGGGCCAGCGACGCATCGTTCGAGGACCCTGCCTACCTGGAGATGTGCTCAAAATGAGCAGACTTTTCTCCGGGTGGGAAAAGTCCGTTCATTTCAAAAGTACGGCGGACTGGCATGCGCACGGCCGGATTGTCCGCCGAAATGCAAGTCCGGCGGGAAGACTGGAGTGCAAAACTACTTTCTAAGTCCGCCGTACTTTCGGGTAAAAAAAGTACGCCGTAAGCTACACACGGGGAGATTGTCCGGCGGACTTGAGTTTGCCGGACTTTTCCACCTGATTGTTTGATCGTATGTACGCGGCATTAAAAGGCATAACATGGTGATATCACTCCTCACTACCTATCACAGTTTGAGGCCATGAAATGTCAAGATAGCACAACCCCCCCCCCCCCCCCCCCCCCAAATGACCCCATTTTGGAAAGAGGAAACTTCAAAGCTTTTTGCTGAGAGGCATGTTGAGTCCATGGAATATTTTATATTTTGGCACAAGTTGCGGGAAAATTTATTTTATTTATTTTTTGCAAAAGTTGTCACTAAATGATATATTGTTCAAACGTGGCATGGTTATGTGTGGAATTACACCCCAAAATACATTCTGCTGCTTCTCCTGAGTACGGGGATACCTCATGTGTGAGACTTTTTGTTAGACTAGCTGCGTACAGGACCCCGAAAACCAATCACTGCCTTCAGGATTTCTAAAGGCGTAAAATTGTGCTTTTACTCCTTACTACCTATCACAGTTATGGAGGCCCTGAAATGTCAAGATAGCACAGACTGCCCCAAATGAACCCATTTTGGAAAGTAGACACCCCAAAGTATTTTCTAAGAGGCAAGGTTGGTAATTAGGAGATCTCATTATTTTTGAAAATGAAGAAAGAAAATACTTTTTTTTTTTTTTTCAATTTTCAAAACTTTGTGACAAAAAGTAAGATCTGCAAAATACTCACCATACCTCTCATCAGATAGCTTGGGGTGTCTACTTTCCAAAATGGGGTCATTTGGGGGGGGGGTTGTGCCATCTGGGCATTTCATGGACTCCGAAACTGTAATAGGCAGTGAGGAGTGAAACCAAAAATTTACACTCTAATGCCGCGTACACACGACCGGACTTTTTGACAGCAAAGGCCCGATGGAACGAGTTCGTCGGACAATTCGATCGTGTGTGGGCTCCATCTGACCTTTGCTTGCCAAAAATCCGGTTGAAATTTAGAAATAGAACATGCTTTACATTTTTCTACTGGAACTCCGCCGGACCGAGAAATCTGTTCGTCTGTATGCTAATCTGACGGACAAAAACCGACGCTAGGGCAGCTATTGGCTACTGGCTATGAACGATCCTTATTGTAGTCCGGTCGTACGTCATCACATTCGAATCCGTTGGACTTTGGTGTGATTGTGTGTGGCCAAGTCCGTTCATTCGGAAAATCCGTGGGAACTCCGTCAAAAGTCCGTCGGAAAGACAGTCGGACTTAGTCCCTCGAAAAGTCCGCTCGTGTGTACGCGGCATTAAAAAAGCCTGAAGGCGGTGCTTGGTTTTCGGGGTCCTGTACACGGTTAGACTGCCTAAAAGTCCCCCACATGTGGTATCCCCGTACTCAGGAGAAGCAGCAGAATGTATTTTGGGGTGCAATTCCACATATAACCATGGCATGTTTGAGCAATATATCATTTAGTGACAATGTTGTGTAAATAAAAAAAAAACAAATGTAATATACCCATAACTTGCAGCAAAATATAAAATATTCCATGGACTCAACATGCCCCTCAGCAAATAGCTTGGGGTGTCTACTTTCCAAAATGGGGTAATTTGGAGGGGGAGGGGGTTTGTGCTATCTTGTCATTTCATGGCCTCCAAAACTGTGATAGGTAGTGAGGAAGTGAAATCACCATTTTATTGCCTTAGTAATCCCGGAGGAGGTGATTGGTTTTCAGGGTGCTGTATGAGGCCAGACTCCCAAAAAGTCCCCCACATGTGGTATCCCCGTACTCAGGAGAAGCAGCAGAATTTATTTTGGGGTGTAATTTGACTTATGCCCATAGCATGTGTGAGCAATATATCATTTAGTGACAACTTTGTGCAAAAAAAAAAAAAAGTTTGTAATATTCCTGCAACTTGTGGCAAAATATAAAATATTTCATGGATTCAACATGCCTCTCAGTAAATAGCTTGGGGTGTCTACTTTCCAAAATGGGGTCAATTGGGGGGGTCTTGTGCTATTTTGGCATTTAATGGCCTTTGAAACTGTGATAGGTAGTGAGGAGTGAAATCAAAAATTTGCACCCTTAGAAACCCTGAAGGCAGTGATTGGATTTCGGGGTGCCGTACGCGGCTAGACTCCCAAAAAGTCCCACATATGTGGTATCCCCGTACTCAGGAGAAGCAGCAAAATGTATTTTGGGGTGCAATTCCACATATAACTATGGCATGTGTGAGCAATATATCATTTAGTGACAACTTTTTGTAAACTTTTTTTTTTGTGTCATTATTCAATCACTTGGGACAAAAAAAAATATTCAATGGGCTCAACATGCCCCTCAGCAATTTCCTTGGGGTGTCTACTTTCCAAAATGGGGACATTTGGGGGGGGGGGGGTTGTACTGCCCTGCCATTTTAGCACCGCAAGAAATGAGATAGGCAGTCATAAATTAAAAGCTGTGTAAATTCCAGAAAATGTACTCTAGTTTGTAGACGCTATAACTTTTGCGCAAACCAATAAATATACGCTTATTGACATTTTTTTTTTTACAAAAGACATGTGGCTGAATACATTTTTGGCCTAAATGTATGACTAAAATTTAGTTTATTCGATTTTTCTTATAACAAAAAGTAGAAAATATCTTTTTTTTTCAAAATTTTCAGTCTTTTTCCTTTTATATCGTAAAAAATAAAAATCACAGAGGCAATCAAATACCATCAAAAGAAAGCTCTATTTGTGGGAAGAAAAGGACGCAAATTTCGTTTGGGTACAACATTGCATGACCGCGCAATTACCAGTTAAAGCAGTGCAGTGCCAAATTGTAAAAAGACCTCTGGTCCTTAGGCCGCGTACACACAGGCGGATTGTCTGGCCAACTAAGTTCGTCAGACAATCCGACAGACAGTCCGTCCAAATTTTGAATGAACGGACTTGACCACACACGATGAACAGACAGTCCGCCGAAAGCTTGCGCGATGACGTGTACAGCACGTACGACGGGACTAGAAATTTCGACGTCCAATACACTGCAATGCAACCTTCGCCGTGTAAATCCTTTCTGAGCATGCGCCAAACTTAGTCCGTCGAACTAGCCTACTCACGAGCGGATTGTCCGCTGAAACCAAGTTTGGACGGACAAAATTACGGAAATTTCCGAAAGACTTAGTCCGCCAGACTGTCCGCTGAAAAAGTCCGGATTGTCTGCTGAAACACGGTTCAGCGGACTAAGTTGGGCAGACAATCCGCCCGTGTGTACGCGGCCTTAGGCTGACAATTGGTCCGGGGCTGAAGTGGTTAAAGGAACATTTCATTTTTATTGTTTCACTTTAAGCATTAATAAAATCACTGCCTCCCAAAAATATAAATAATGCATATAAACCTTTAAAATGAGCGCTTTAGATTTTACATGTTCGTGTCCCAAAAATTTTAAGGCTTTATGTACACGGGACGTTTTTACAACCTCTCCTGAACGATTTAACTTGACCGACAGTAACCGTCATTTAAAACGTCCGTTTTGCCCACGTTTATATGTCGCGTTTGCGTTTAGAAGAGATTTTTTTGATGTTGTTTTCAAAATACCAACAAATGAAAAACACCTGTAAACGAAATGCAGCTTAATGTGAGTTACCGCGTTTAGCCGCGTTTGTCGCTTGAAATGCCTGTAAACTCTTAATGGTGTCTGCACATTTTTTTTTTGCCTGTTCACATGTTCTGCTGCAAATCGAATCGGGGGGGGTGTTTTGCTCATCCCTACTGAAAATACATGAGTTGACCTTAAGGGGTAACCCTGCCCATACCCCAAGGGGTCTGTGTGCCCCCCTCCCCCACCATCACATTACCTTTTATACTCTGCTTTCCACATCACACTATGGAGTTACCTCAATAAACATAGAGCTATCTGCTATCTATTTTGGGGACCTTTGGGGGGGGGGGGTGTCTGTGTCCTTCTTTCTTTGTAAATGTAAATTTTTCTGTAGTACATCCTTCAGCAAGAATGTGAAAAACAAAATGATGTCAAGCCCTCCCCCCCTCCCCCTTGGAGCCTGAAATGCATTGTAAGGGGGTACCTCACACAAAGCAAAATGCATACGGTCCCCAGGAAATAAATAACAGACCCTTTGAGTCCGATACAGATAGTAATGGACACACCATGCAAAGAAAGAAAAAGAGCACGATGTCCCCTTAGTGCCCGTTCACACAGGGGCGAAGCGACTTGCAGCGCGACTCACAGACGCGACCTGCACACGACTTCAGCGCCAACTTGCAAAACAACTTCTGTATAGAAGTCAATGCAAGTCGCCTGAAGTCGCCCCAAAAATAGTACAGGAACCTTTTTCTAAGTCGGAGCGACTTGAGTCGCTCCTATTAGAACGGTTCCATAGTACAGAACGGAGCGCGACTTGTCAGGCAGCCAAGTCGCCTGACAAGTCGCGGTAGTGTGAACGGGCACTGAAGGCTGCATTCACACCTGAGCGTAGCTTTTTCAAGCGTTTTTTGCGGCGTTTTTTACCGTGATTTGCGGCGTTTTTTACCGCGATTCGCGGCGTTTTTTTACCGCGATTGCGTCGTTTTTTACCGCAATTCGCGGCGTTTTTTGCCGCGTTTTGTCGAGAATTTGTGCAGGGCAAAAGGTCACCAATGTTAAGCATTGAGCAGATACAGCGTCAAAACGCTCATAGAAACGCTCGTTGTCGCGCTAAACGCTCAAATCGAGCGTTTCCATTCGTTTCTATGAGAATGAAAACGCCCAAATCAGCCCGATTCGCGCGACAAAAAAGGGTCCGGAACTTGTTTGAGCTTCAGGCGTAGGGTTTCAGGCGACTTGGAGTAGAGATGTGAACCATCTCCATTGAGAATAATGATTTTTTTCCCCTCCAGCGTTTTGTAGCTTCAGGCGTAGGGCTACAAAACACTCACGTGTGAATGGGATCTAAAACGCGATCCCATCCATCCCATCCCATCCCTTAATATGAGAACTCACCCTTGCTGGTCAGCAAAGGAAGTAACGAGCATGCAGCCGGGCTGGTCAGCAAAGGAAGGAACAAGCATGTGGCCCCCTTTGTACACCATATCGGGGTGCGCTGTATAGACCCTTACCAGTCTCCTCCTGGATCCCCTCTATTTCTGATGCTCCCGGTCCTCTTTATCTCCGGGGAGGATGTGTGGAATTGGTGACAAATAATAAGAAGTGGTTTGGCTTGGAGTGAAGTGGAGATTTTCTTTTCTTTCCTCTTTCAGAGTGAAAAGTTTCTGTCAATCTTGAAGGACGAGTCCTCTTCCCCCCTCACTCCCAGAAGAACCTCCTCACCCTCATCATCTTCATCTTCCTCCCAGATCTTTAGTAGACATCCAACCCCGGAGAACTTCTCCTCCATCTGATCTCCCCATTCCAATTCTCCAGCAGATATCAGATAGAAGAAACTCCAACCCAACTCAGGGGGAACCTTCCCAGATCCAACAACGTCCACCCAACTCTGACACCAAAGGAGAGAGATGGAGAGGAGGCTGAATGTCGTCCACATCCAGATCTCTTCACATGGGGGGTAATGTGACACCAAGACCATGCCACAGCTGCTTGTATGGCCAACACATTAGACAGGAACCCCTCCCCCATCAACAGATGTATAGAGACTAGGAATAGACAGCCCCCCCCCCCCCCCCCCCGGCTCTACAGACACACTGTGTATATACTGTATATAGAAGGTATATATTACATCACACCTCCCCCCACATTCTCTATATCGCTTCTTTACACATTCTGTATATCTAGATATAATGTCCGGGACACAAGGAAAGGGTAGGATGTCCCTTACATTGGTGTCAGTGGAGTAATACACTATATTCCCAAAAGTATTGGGACGCCTGCCTTTACACACACATGAACTTTAATGGCATCCCAGTCTTAGTCCGGAGGGTTCAATATTGAGTTGGCTCCGCTCTTTGCAGCTATAACAGCTTCACCTCTTCTGGGAAGGCCGTCCACAAGGTTTAGGAGGGTGTCTATGGGAAGGTTTGACCCATTCTTCCAGAAGAGCATTTATGAGGTCAGGCTGACGAGAAGCCCTGGCTTGCAGTCTCCGCTCTAATTCATTCCAAAGGTGTTCTATCAGGTTGAGGTCAGGACCCTGTACAGGCCAGTCAACTTCCTCCTCCCCAAACTCACTCATCTATGTCTTTATGGACCTTGCTTTGTTCAATGGTCCAAAGCATTTGGTGGAGGGGGGATTATGGTGTGGGTGGAGAGGGGATTATGGTGTGGGGGGAAGGAGGATTATGCTGTGGGGGAGGGGGGATTATGGTGCGGGGTTGTTTTTCAGGGGTTGGGCTCGGCCCCTTAGTTCCAGTGATGAGAACTCTTAAGGCGTCAGCACACCAAGACATTTTGGACAATTTCATGCTCCCAACTTTGTGGCAACAGTTTGGGGACGGCCCCTTCCTGTCCCAACACGACTGCGCACCAGTGCACAAAGCAAGATCCATAAAGACATGGATGAGCGAGTTTGTGTGGAGGAACTTGACTGGCATGTACAGAGTCCTGATCTCAACCCCAATAGAACACCTTTGGGATGAATTAGATCGGAGACTGTGAGCCATGCCTTCTCATCCAACATCGGTGTTTGACCTCACAAATGCTGTTCTGGAAGAATGGTCAAACCTTCCCATAGACACACTCCTAAACCTTGTGGACAGCCTTCCCGTTCCTGCGCCCAACAAGAGTAACTGTGAGGGGTTACAGTGTTCTGTCACCACCACCATCTAAGGCCTAATTTTCTGCAGAGTATTTAGAGCAGACCGTATAGTATATATACTTCTGTTCAGAGTATATAGTGCATGGGGGCCCCCACATAATTTTTTTTTTTATTTGGGTACGGGGTTCCCCTTAATATCCATACCCAAAGAGCCTGGTAATGGGCTGGGGGGGGGACCCATGCCATTTTTGTTCAATGATTTTTATCTAACTTGCCGGAACCCGACAATACATTACAGCTGTTATCAGTGTTAAATTACTTTTTTTCCTTTAGAAATGTCATTTTGCTCTTGGAGTGTTCTAAACACGGGAAACATGTGCCAGTTTACAGGCATACTATACACACCCCCCGTACGATATTTAACCACTTAAGGACCGCCACATGCCAATGCACGTCATCATAATGGCATGTACAGGCACAAGCACGTACATGTACGTGCTTGCCTTCCAGCAGGTGGGGGGTCCGATCCGGGATGGCCATTGGTTTCTGGCCATCCCCTCTCGATCACTCCTGGTGAATGAGAAGCTTCCACCCACTGTGTATAGTAAACAGAGGCAGGGAGGAAGTGATGTCATTCTCCTCTGGCGGTCTTTTTGACCAGACTACGAGGAGAAGAGAGAAAGTAAGTGCACCAAACACTACACTGACATGTAGGCACACATACCCCCCCGATCGCCCCTCCTCCCCCTTATTTACTGATCACTGCATTCAGTGTCAGTTGTGACAGTAAAAATTGTCAGGGTAGTTAGTGTTAGGGTAGCCCCCTACCCCCCAATAAAGGTTTAACCCCCTGATTGCCCCTAGTTAACCCTTTCGCCCCCTTTTGCCAGTGTCACTAAGCGATCGTTTTTCTGATCGCTGCATTAGTGTCACTAGTGTCGCTAGGTAGCTAGTTATTTTTTTAGGTTCACCGCCAGGTTTTTATAGCACTAGATACTCCCATATACTACCCAATAATGGTTTTAACCCCCTGATTGCCCCTAGAGTTAACCCTTTCACCAGCGATCACAGTATAAGTGTCACTGGTGACGCTGGTTAGCCAGTTAGTTATTTAGGTTCCCCGTCAGGTTTTATATAGCTTCAGGGACCCCCATATAATATCTAATAAAGATTTGAACCCCCTGATTGCCCCTAGTTAACCCTTTCACCAGTGATCACCGTATAAGTGTTACGGGTGACTCTGGTTGGTAAGTTTGCTTTTTATAGCATCAGGGCACCCACCATTTATTACCCAATAAAGGTTTAACCCCCTGATCACCCGGCGGGTGATATCAATTAGGTTTTAGGGTCAGGGTCTGTGTCGCCCCAGGCAGCGCTAGGTTAGTGCCAGTACCGCTAACACCCACACACAAAGCATACACCTCCCGTAGTGGTATAGAATCTGAACAGATCAATATCTGATCTGATCAGATCTATACTAGCGTCCCCAGCAGTTCAGGGTTCCAAAAAAACGCATTGTTAGCAGGATCAGCCCAGATACCTGCTGGCACCTGCGTTTTGCCCCTCCGCCCAGCCCACCCAAGTACAGTATCGATCGATCACTGTCACTTACAAAACACTAAACACATAACTGCAGCGATCGCAGAGTCAGGCCTGATCCCTGCCATCGCTAACAGTTTTTTTTGGTAACGTTTTAGATTTAAATCCTGAAGGCATTGCTTGGTTTTCGGAGTCCCGTACGTGGCTAGGCTCCCAAAAACTCCCCCACATGTGGTATCCCCGTACTCAGGAGAAGCAGCAGAATTTATTTTGGGGTGTAATTTGACTTATGCCCATGGCATGTGTGAGCAATATATCATTTAGTGACAAATTTGTGCAAAAAAAAAAAAAATTAATATTCCTGCAACTTGTGGCAAAATATAAAATATTGCATGGACTCAACATGCCTCTCAGTAAATAGCTTGGGGTGTCTACTTTCCAAAATGGGGTCATTTGGGGAGGGGGGGGGGTTTGTGCTATTTTGGCATTTTATGGCCTTCGAAACTGTGATAGGTAATGAGGAGTGAAATCAAAAATGTGCACCCTTAGAAACCCTGAAGGCAGTGATTGGTTTTCGGGGTCCTGTACACGGCTAGACTCCCAAAAAGTCCCACACATGTGGTATCCCCGTACTCAGGAGAAGCAGCAGAATATATTTTGGGGTGCAATTCCACATATAACTATGGCATGTGTGAGCAATATATCATTTAATGACAACTTTTAGTAAACTTGTTTTTTTTTTGTGTCATTATTCAATCACTTGGGACAAAAAAAAAATAATTCAATGGTCTCAACATGCCCCTTAGCAATTTCCTTGGGGTGTCTACTTTCCAAAATGGGGTCATTTGGGGGGGGGGGTTGTACTGCCCTGCCATTTTAGCACCTCAAGAAATGAGATAGGCAGTCATAAATTAACCGGTTCCCAACCAGCGCACGCCGATGTACGTAGACAGAATGGCACGGGCAGGCATATTGGCGTACAGGTGCGTCCAATCTTCAATGTCTCCCTGCCATTGGGAGCGCGCCGCCGGCGGCATGCTCCCGTGCTGGTCGGGACCCCCGTGAGTCCGGTTGCGGGACCCGCGGACTCGATCGACGCGGGCATACCCGCGATCGTCTCACGGGACAAATGAATGGAGGAAGTGGCGTGTAAGCAGCATTTCTCCATTCTGCCTAGCAACTAGTGACGCTGATCTCTGCTCCATGTGATTGGAGCAGAGATCAGTGTTCACTAAATGAAAGCTCAACCCCCCCACAGTTAGTAACACACCCCTAGGAACACTTAACCCCTACACTGCCACCCACTGGTTAACCCCTTCACTGCCAGTGTCATTTACACAGGAATCACTGCATTTATATAGCAGTGATTACTGTATAAATGACAATGGTCCCAAAAATGTGTCAAAAATGTCCGATGGGTCCCCCACAATGTCGCAGTCACAATAAAAATCGCTGATCGCCGCCATTACTAGTAAAAAAAAAATACTAAAAAATTATTAATAAAAATGCTATAAAACTATCCCTATTTTGTAAATGCTATAACTTTTGCGCAAACCAATCAATAATCGCTTATTGCGATTTATTTTTTTACCAAAAATATGTAGAAGAATACGTATCGGCCTAAACTGAGGTAAAAAAATGTTTTTTATATATTTTTGGGGGATATTTATTATAACAAAAAGTAAAAAATAATGTGTTTTTTTTCAAAATTGTCGCTCTATTTTTGTTTATAGCGCAAAAAAATAAAAACCGCAGGAGTGATCAAATACCACCAAAAGAAAGCTCTATTTGTGGGAAAAAAAGGATGTAAATTTTGTTTGGGAGCCACGTTGCACGACCGCGAAATTGTCAGTTAAAGCGACGCAGTGCCGAATCGCAAAAAGTGGTCTGGTCTTTGACCAGCAAAATGGTGCGGTCTGTAAGTGGTTAAAGGCTGTGTAAATTCCAGAAAATGTACTCTAGTTTGTAGACTCTATAACTTTTGCGCAAACCAATAAATATACGCTTATTGACATTTTCTTTTACTAAAGACATGTGGCTGAATACATTTTGCCCTAAATGTATGACTAAAATTGAGTTTATTCAATTTTTCTTATAACAAAAAGTAGAAAATATCATTTTTTCTCAAAATTTTCGGTCTTTTTCCATTTATATCGCAAAAAAAAAAAATCGCAGAGGCAATAAAATACCATCAAAAGAAAGCTCTATTTGTGGGAAGAAAAGGACGCAAATTTTGTTTGCGTACAACATTGCATGACCGCGCAATTACCAGTTAAAGCAGTGCAGTGCGAAATTGTAAAAAGACCTCTGGTCCTTAGGCTGTTAATTGGTCCGGGGCTGAAGTGGTTAAACAGAAACAATAAAAATGTCAAATTCCTTTATATAACATTTCAGGGGGGTCCTAATCTTGGGGGGTTCTAACCCTGCCTGTGAAGGGACATCTCTCTGATGTACAGAAAGTGCTGCAGCAGCGCTGACATTTACAAAGGAATAAGGGGTTTTATATTTCCGGCAATTCACATTTAATTGATAGTATTTATTTTTTTTTATTTTTTTTGAGAAACAAACACCGCATAGACCCCTCCAAGGGTCTGCTTTATATTTTGAGGGGCCCTTTTTAGAGGTCAGTGTACCTTTTGTTATAAATGTCTCCCAAAATGCATAAAAGACCCTTTTGAGTCTGGTATGGATTTTTAGGGGGTCACTCACACAAAAATACAAAAAAAAAGTGTGAGGTTCCTCTAAGAATCCATAGGGGATTCTTAATCCAAGCATGCAGTCAATCTGGCCAGAAAAGGGAGTAAGGAGCATGAGGCCCCCTCCTGAACCATATCGGGGTGCGCTGTATAGACCCTTACCAGTCTCCTCCTGGATCCCCTCTATTTCTGATGCTCCGGGTCTTCTTTATCTCCGGGGAGGATGGGTTGGAATTGGTGACAAATAGTGATGGACGAACGTTTCGCCCGGCGGTCGTTTCGCGGCGAATTTCCGACATTCGCGGTCCGCACGTTCGAACGCCTTTTTCCGTCGTTCGCCGCGGCGGACTTACGTGTTTAATGTATACAAGAACTTTAACCTTTGGTGACACGTTTATCATGTGATACAGGACAGCCAATTGAGACATGACAGCACATGGACACTTGGACATTCCCCCTAACCTATAAATACACCCGATCCGGTGGCCATTTTACATTCTTTCTTCTGTTACGATAGGGACAGGTTCCTGTGTGGAGTAGGGAGAGATAAACCACTAGCTATTTGGTACACAAAAGTTCTTTTCAGGACTGGTATAGGTGTTAGGTGTTGATAGGTTTGCTGTGCTGCTGATTCTTGCAGCAGCCTGAGTGTCTTTTGTTAGTTTAGAGAAAGGGAAAGGACGGTGTATGCTACAGGGACAGCCAGATTAGTCTTTCATCATCATCATCATCATCATCATCATTAGCTGTTACTATCAAGGTCCACAAAAGAGCTGTTCCAGTAACCACTAATCGTTCTCTTTTTTTGCCAATTTGTATAGGGACAGGAAGGAAGCAGTGTTGTCAGGCAGTGAGGGTAATTTTAAAGACTTGCTGTTATTATTAGTTCCACAAAGGTTCTTTTCAGGACTGGTATCAGTGGTACAGTAATAGGCTTGTACATGTATAATATTCTTTCTTCCAAATATAGAAAGGATATTATACTTGACTGCTGCCCTTCTGCTGCAGTCTGCTAAACATTCACAACTCACTTGTTCCACAAAAGTTCTTATAAGGACTGGTAACTTGTTATAGGGTGCTACGGTACATAGGCTTGAGTGCGGTACAGTCTGCTGTTCTGTAAGGACCGCTATCGGTCCACAATAGATAGGGTTGACGTGCACCACTGCTGACCGCTGCCCTATACTGCAGCAGTCCTTCAGCGGTATAGGGACTGACGTACAGTCTGCTAATCACTAACACACAACCTGCTTGTTCCACAAAAGTTCTTATAAGGACTGGTAACTTGGTATAGGGTGCTACGGTACATAGGCTTGAGTGCGGTACAGTCTGCTGTTCTGTAAGGACCGCTATCGGTCCACAATAGATAGGGTTGACGTGCACCACTGCTGACCGCTGCCCTATACTGCAGCAGTCCTTCAGCGGTATAGGGACTGACGTACAGTCTGCTAAACACTAATACACAACCTGCTTGGTCCACAAAAGTTCTTATAAGGACTGGTAACTTGGTATAGGGTGCTACGGTACATAGGCTTGAGTGCGGTACAGTCTGCTGTTCTGTAAGGACCGCTATCGGTCCACAATAGATAGGGTTGACGTGCACCACTGCTGACCGCTGCCCTATACTGCAGCAGTCCTTCAGCGGTATAGGGACTGACGTACAGTCTGCTAAACACTAATACACAACCTGCTTGGTCCACAAAAGTTCTTATAAGGACTGGTAACTTGGTATAGGGTGCTACGGTACATAGGCTTGAGTGCGGTACAGTCTGCTGTTCTGTAAGGACCGCTATAGGTCCACAATAGATAGGGTTGACGTGCACCACTGCTGACCGCTGCCCTATACTGCAGCAGTCCTTCAGCGGTATAGGGACTGACGTACAGTCTGCTCACTTCCTTGACCCAAAAAAGCACACCGTACTATATGCCCCTACCCTCCTCTTTGAAGAGGTTGAGCGGTGTCATATTTCTACTGGGGCTGCTTATGATATCCCTGTGCTGTGCTGACTTCCTCCTGGGGGTTCTTATTATGAAGGGATCACACTATCCCTGTGCTGTGCTGACTTCCTCCTGGGGGTTCTTATTATGAGGGGATCACACCATCCCTGTGCTGTGCTGACTTCCTCCTGGGGCTGCTTACGGTGCTGCTGTCAGTGCTGTATGTCACGGTGCTGCTGTCAGCGCTGTATGTCACGGTGCTGCTGTCAGCGCTGTATGTCACGGTGCTGCTGTCAGCGCTGTATGTCACGGTGCTGCTGTCAGCGCTGTATGTCACGGTGCTGCTGTCAGCGCTGTATGTCACGGTGCTGCTGTCAGCGCTGTATGTCACGGTGCTGCTGTCAGTGCTCTGTATTACGGTGCTGCTGTCAGATGCCTCTATCACGGTGCATGTGTCATTCCGGTATGTCACGCTGCTGGTGATCATCTCCTGCACCCTCTTCTTTGCCTACCCTGGTCCCTGACCTTCCCTCTCCTCCATTGCCTTCATTAGCTCCATAGTCCTGAATTGTTAGAACAATTTCCCAAATAAAATAAAAATGCTTGTAGTTATCGATCCCAAATTCACCTCATACATGTATTATGTCATTGTCCAGATGGTGGGACTACGTTTTACCCCCTAATAATTACCACGTGGCCGCAAATTCGACATGAAGGTTTGCAAAGTTCGCCTCCCATTGAAGTCAATGGGGCCCGCGGCGAACGTTCGGTTTCGCGAACGTTTGGGTCCGTTCGCATTTCGCTTTCGCGAAACGTCCCGTCGGAAGTTCGTCCATCACTAGTGACAAATAATAAGAAGTGGTTTGGCTTGGAGTGAAGTGGAGATGTTCTCTTCTTTCTTCTTTCAGAGTGAAAAGTTTCTGTCAATCTTGAAGGACGAGTCCTCTTCCCCCCTCACTCCCAGAGAGACCTCCTCACCCTCATCATCTTCATCTTCCTCCCAGATCTTTAGTAGACATCCAACCCCGGAGAACTTCTCCTCCGTCTGATCTCCCCATTCCAATTCTCCAGAAGATATCAGATAGAAGAAACTCCAACCCAACTCAGGGGGAACCTTCCCAGATCCAACAACGTCCACCCAACTCTGACACCAAAGGAGAGAGATGGAGAGGAGTCTGAATGTCGTCCACATCCAGATCTCTTCACATGGGGGGTAATGTGACACCAAGACCATGCCACAGCTGCTTGTATGGCCAACACATTAGACAGGAACCCCTCCCCCATCAACAGATGTATAGAGACTAGGAATAGACAGCCCCCCCCCCCCCCCGGGCTCTACAGACACTCTGTGTATATACTGTATATAGAAGGTATATATTACATCACACCTCCCCCCACATTCTCTATATCACTTCTTTACACATTCTGTATATCTAGATATAATATCCGGGACACAAGAAAAGGGTAGGATGTCCCTTACATTGGTGTCAGTGGAGTAATACACTATATTCCCAAAAGTATTGGGACGCCTGCCTTTACACACACACAAACTTTAATGGCATCCCAGTCTTAGTCCGGATGGTTCAATATTGAGTTGGCCCTTTGCAGCTATAACAGCTTCACCTCTTCTGGGAAGGCCGTCCACAAGGTTTAGGAGGGTGTCTATGGGAATGTTTGACCGTTCTTCCAGAAGAGCATTTATAAGGTCAGGCTGACGAGAAGCCCTGGCTTGCAGTCTTCGCTCTAATTCATTCCAAAGGTGTTCTATCGGGTTGAGGTCAGGCCAGACAACTTCCTCCTCCCCAAACTCACTCATCTATGTCTTTATGGACCTTGCTTTGTGCACTGGTCCAAATTATTTGGTGGAGGGGAATTATGGTGTGGGGGGAGGGGGGATTATGGTGGGGGGTTGTTTTTCAGGGGTTGGACTTGGCCCCCTTAGTTCCAGTGAAGGGAACTCTTAAGGCGTCCGCATACCAAGACATTTTGGACAATTTCATGCTCCCATAAAGACATGGATGAGCGAGTTTGTGTGGAGGAGCTTGACTGGCCTGTACAGGGTCCTGATCTCAACCCGATAGAACACCTTTGGGATGAATTAGAGCGGAGACTGTGAGCCAGGCCTTCTCATCCAACATCAGCGTTTGACCTCACAAATGCTCTTCTGGGAAGAATGGTCAAACCTTCCCATAGACACCCTCCTAAACCTTGTGGATAGCCTTCCTATTCCTGCGCCCAACAAGAGTAACTGTGAGGGGTTACAGTGTTCTGTCACCACTACCATCTAAGGCCTAATTTTCTGCAGAGTATTTAGAGCAGACCGTATAGTATATATACTTATGTTCAGAGTATATAGTGCATGGGGGCCCCCACATAATTTTTTTTAAAAATTTGGGTATGGGGTTCCCCTTAATATCCATACCCAAAGAGCCTGGTAATGGGCTGGGGGGGGGACCCATGCCATTTTTGTTCAATGATTTTTATCTAACTTGCCGGGACCCGACAATACATTACAGCTGTTATCAGTGTTAAATTACTTTTTTTCCTTTAGAAATGTCATTTTGCTCTTGGAGTGTTCTAAACACGGGAAACATGCGCCACTTTACATACTATAGACACCCCCTGTACGATATTTAACCACTTAAGGACCGCCACATGCCAATGCACGTCATCAGAATGGCATGTACAGGCACAAGCACGTACATGTACGTGCTCGCCTTCCAGCGGGTGGGGGGTCCGATCGGATCCCCTCCCGCTGGATGCGGCAGTCCGTTTCGCTTCAGGAGCGATCCGGGATGAGGGGATGGCCGTTGGTTTCTGGCCATCCTCTCTCGATCGCTCCTGGCGAATGAGAAGCTTCCTACCACTGTGTATAGTAAACACAAGCAGGGAGGAAGTGATGTAATTCGCCTCGGGGCGGTCTTTTTGACCGGACTACGAGGAGAACACTGAAAGTAAGTGCACCAGCACTACACTGACATGTAGACACACAAATCACCCCCCCCCCCCAATCACCCCCCCTCCCCCTCTCAGTCACAGTGTCACTGATTGCAGTGATCATTTATTTATTGATCACTGCATTTAGTGTTAGTTGTGACAGTAAAAATTGTCAGGGCAGTTAGTGTTAGGGTAGCCCCCTACCCCCCAATAATGGTTTAACCCCCTGATTGCCCCTAGAGTTAACCCTTTCACCCCCTTTTGCCAGTGTCACTAAGCGATCATTTTTCTGATCGCTGCATTAGTGTCACTAGTGTCGCTAGGTAGCTAGTTATTTTTTTAGGTTCACCGCCAGGTTTTTATAGCGCTAGGTACCCCGATATACTACCCAATAATGGTTTTAACCCCCTGATTGCCCCTAGTTAACCCTTTCACCAGCAATCACTGTATAAGTGTCACTGGTGACGCTGGATAGCCAGTTAGTTATTTAGGTTCCCCATCAGGTTTTTATATAGCGCCAGGGACCCCCATATACTACCTAATAAAGGTTTTAACCCCCTGATTGCCCCTAGTTAACCCTTTCACCAGTGATCACCGTATAAGTGTTACGGGTGACTCTGGTTAGTTTGCTTTTTATAGCATCAGGGCACCCACCATTTATTACCCAATAAAGGTTTAACCCCCTGATCACCCGGCGGGTGATATCAATTAGGTTTTAGGGTCAGGGTCTGCGTCACCCCAGGCAGCGCTAGGTTAGTGCCAGTACCGCTAACACCCACACGCAAAGCATACACCTCCCATAGTGGTATAGAATCTAGACAAGTGCATTCGTTTTCGTCCGAATGCATTTTCGTCCGAATTTCAGGTATTTTCGTTTTCGTTTTGACAAACGATGACGAAAGTGCAGATTCCGAAAAACGAAAGATCCGACATAAATAAATGCTTTTTTTCGTTTTCGTTGTTACAACAGTTCGATATAGAATAGGAGATTCGAAGTGACCGTTCGATATAGAATAGGAGATTCGACGTGACTCCATATGTCTATTGAACCTGTGGTCGAATGTGCCTAAGTTTCGTTTACCTCTATTAGTCCTATTATATAGAAAAGCTTCGACAGAGAGTAAATATTCGACATAGAGAGAACAGAATCGACAGAGAGAAACGATACTGGAATTGGGTGGGGGAAGTAAATTAAAAAAAAATAATGATAATATTCGACGGGATCGTTGCATGTTTATAATAATATTCGACGGGATCGTTGCACGTTTATAATAATATTCGACGGGATCGTTGCACGTTTATAATAATATTCGACGGGATCGTCGCAACTATACGACACTGCAATCGTACATTTCGGAAACCGAATGCTCCGCCTATAGGCTATATATAGTTTAGCAGCTCCATCGAATCTTCTTTATCCATTCGACAGATACCATAAGCCTTCCAAGACAGATTCGACCGTAATTCATGTGGATTTTCGGACGAATGCAATTTTTGCACGAAAAACGAAATAAATAAAAACGAATTTCGGGAGTAACTAAATAAATAAAATTTACGGACAAAAACGAAAAAACGAAACGAAATATTCTAGTCTGCACATGTCTAATAGAATCTGAACAGATCGATATCTGATCAGATCTATACTAGCATCTCCAGCAGTTTAGGGTTCCAAAAAAACGCATTGTTAGCGGGATCAGCCCAGATACCTGCTAGCACCTGTGTTTTGCCCCTCCGCCCAGCCCACCCAAGTGCAGTATCGATCGATCAATGTCACTTACAAAACACTAAACACATAACTGCAGCGATCGCAGAGTCAGGCCTGATCCCTGCGATCTCTAAAGCCCCGTACACACGAGAGGACTTATGTCCGACAGACTTCCGAAGGAGTTCCGCCGGAGTTCTGACAGACTTTTCGGCTGAGCGGACTTGGCCACACACGATCACACTAAACTCCGACGGATTCGAACGTGATGACGTACGACTGGATTCGAATAAGGAAGTTCATAGCCAGTAGCCAATAGCTGCCCTCGCGTCGGTTTTAGTCCGTCGGAGTAGCATACACACGAGCGAATTTTTCGAAGGGACCGGGTCCGGCAGAGTTCCTTCGGAAAAATTTGAGGCATGTTCCATATTCTAAAGTCCTTCGGACTTTGGCGAGTCAAAAGTCCGTTGCAGCCCGCACACGATCGAATAGTCTGACGGACTCAGTCCGTCGGACTTTGGATGTTGAAAAGTCCGCTCGTGTGTACGCGGCATAACAGTTTTATTTTGGTAGCGTTTTATATTTAAATCCGGAAGGCGGTGCTTGGTTTTCAGGGTCCCGTACGTGGCTAGGCTCCCAAAAAGTCCCCCACATGTGGTATCCCCGTACTCAGGAGAAGCAGCAGAATTTATTTTGGGGTGTAATTTGACTTATGCCCATAGCATGTGTGAGCAATATATCATTTAGTGACAACTTTGTGCAAAAAAAAAACATTGTAATATTCCTGCAACTTGTGGCAAAATATAAAATATTGCATGGACTCAACATGCCTCTCAGTAAATAGCTTGGGGTGTCTACTTTCCAAAATGGGGACATTTGGGGGGGGGGGGGTTTGTGTTATTTTGGCATTTTATGGCCTTCAAAACTGTGATAGGTAATGAGGAGTGAGATCAAAAATGTGCACCCTTAGAAACCCTGAAGGCAGTGATTGGTTTTCTGGGTGCCGTACGCGGCTAGACTCCCAAAAAGTCCCACATATGTGGTATCCCCGTACTCGGGAGAAGCAGCAGAATATATTTTGGGGTGCAATTCTACATATAACCATGGCATGTGTGAGCAATATATCATTTAGGGGACAGGGGCCAAAAGGGAAAGAGCGCCAAACAGACGCCACCCTAACTCTTTAGCATCCTGGATGGCGTAAGACAGAATAAGAGCTAAAGATGGGAGCTGAGCTGGCTGGCGAATAGTCTCATGTAAAACAAAGGGCAACCTGGACTTAGACACCTGATTGATTGAAAGGGGGTCAAATTACCAGCATTGCCCCCCGGGGCGCCCGTGCAGATTGAATGGAGGGGACATGTATATAAACTGCGGCAATCAAAAAATAGAAATAAAAATAATACCAATATGAATGTATCCAGGAATATGGAAAAATCTCAAAATATTAAGCATGTAGTCAGTGAAGAACAGCTGACTAAAATAAAAAAACTGTTATTGAGCACACTGATCCACATGGTGATACATATCTCATAAAATATGAACAATCCAATCAAATAAAGTTGGATGAAGTATTTAATAAATATAATTATATGAAAAAAAAAAAGGGGAAGAGGAACCCTATTTACAAAAAAGGTTTATAGCTAAAAGCCTCATTTAAACCTGGAGAGCGCGTAGCTCTCAGGGTAAAGATCCAGCGCGATTCACGCTGCAGCAAGATCTGATTGTAATCACCTCCTCGATCACCTCCTCGATCCCCCAGGTGATCGAGGAGGTGATTACAATCGGATCTTGCTGCACTGGATCTTTAACCTGAGAGCTACGCGCTCTCCAGATTTAAATGAGGCTTTTAAGGAGTCAATTTAAGTAGCCTTGATCCACCTGGTAAGATGCTACCTCATTTACCTGTTCACCCTAATCACTATGTCCAACTCCATATATATGTTTAATTATGTGATTATTGTTCTATTGATTGTGATCCTTCTTTCATATAGATCATATTGCATATGCACTATCTCAGCCTATGTCATTTCTTATGTAATTATACCTTTACTTAATTGTATTGGTAATTTACTTTCCCTTTTTTTTCTTAGTTTTTAATAAAAGCTGCATTGTCCTGAAGAAGCTCAAGGGAGCGAAACATGTTGAAATTAGCAGCATTTTGTCATGTGCAGGATTGGTAACATTTTGTGACCATTCGATCTACATCCTGTCTGTACACACTGACATGAACCTATGCTTTGATGTCTGTTTGTTTATTGTTTTAAACTTTGTCTTACGACTAATAAAATTATTGTTCATTTTTCTTTTATATTGGGTATTTTCTCTATTTACCCCTATTTGGGTACCGTTTAAAAGTCCCGGAGGTTGGTTACCCTCCAGCCCCGTTCCTTTGTCCCCTTTCTCTACGTTTTGTATTTAATATTGGGATGTGGTACCCCTAAGCAATTGACCTTTTTGATCACTTCATCTTTGTATATTTCTTGAGTCTTCAATGGTGTTGCTTCTCTCTATGGATCATATGGATCACTGGTCATCAACCACCTGTCCTCAGGTCCCACTAACAGGCCAAGTTTGCAAGATAACTGAAATACATCACAGGTGATATCATTTGCTGCTCAGTGATTGCCGTATTCTAGTCTGCATCTCACCCAAGGTAATACTTAAAACCTGGCCTGTTAGTGGGCCCTGAGGACAGGGTTGATGACCACTGCTATGGATGGTCCCTCTTGGCTCCTCTGATGAGCCTTCTATGGTTGGGGTTATTTCTATGGATGGTCCCTCTTGGCTCCTTAGATGATCCTTCTATGGTTGGGATTCTCTCTGTGGATGGTCCCTCTTGGCTCCTCTGATGAGCCTTCTATGGTTGGGATTCTCTCTATGGATGGTCCCTCTTGGCTCCTTAGATGAGCCTTCTATGGTTGGGGTTGTTTCTATGGATGGTCCCTCTTGGCACCTCTGATGAGCATTCTATGGTTGGGATTCTCTCTATGGATGGTCCCTCTTGGCTCCTCTGATGAGCATTCTATGGTTGGGATTCTCTCTATGGATGGTCCCTCTTGGCTCCTTAGATGAGCCTTCTATGGTTGGGGTTGTTTCTATGGATGGTCCCTCTTGGCTCCTCTGATGAGCATTCTATGGTTGGGATTCTCTCTATGGATGGTCTTTCTTGGCTCCTTAGATGAGCCTTCTATGGTTGTGATTCTCTCTATGGATGGTCCCTCTTGGCTCCTTAGATGAGCCTTCTATGGTTGGGGTTGTTTCTATGGATGGTCCCTCTTGGCACCTCTGATTGAAGCTGTGCATTGTCCTCTCAGCACCAGGGGAGACACAGACAGGGCAGTCTCAGGGAGGATCAGGGGGTCCTTCTGCTGTCTGTCCTGGGGGGGGTGGTGTCTGCGGGGGAGGATAGATGCTGGATGCAATAAATTGAGAAGTGGGGTCAGTGTGCGGTCTCAGGACCTGGTGGGGCAGAGATGAGGGGTAAACACCTTGGGTGGGTGCACTAGGGACACCTACACCTCCCGCTGTGTTGTGCGAAATGTACCAATGCAAAAAATAATTAGAAATTCTATTAAGCTGGGAGATTTTTAGTTGTTTAAACTGAAACAATAAAAATGTCAAATTCCTTTATATAACATTTCAGGGGGTCCTAATCCTGGGGGGCTCTAACCCTGTCTGTGAAGGGACATCTCTCTGATGTACAGAAAGTGCTGCAGCAGCGCTGACATTTACAATGGAAAAAGGGGTTTTATATTTTTGGCAATTCACATTTCATTGATAGTATTTATTTATTTTATTTTTTTGAGAAACAAACACCACATAGACCCCTCCAAGGGTCTGCTTTATATTTTGAGGGGGCCTTTTTAGAGGTCAGTCTACCTTTTGTTATAAATGTCCCCCAAAATGCATAAAAGACCCTTTTGAGTCTGGTATGGATTTTTAGGGGGTCACTCACACAAAAATACAAAAAAAAAGTGTGAGGTTCCTCTAAGAATCCATACGGGATTCTTAATCCAAGAATGCAGTCAATCTGGCCAGAAAAGGGAGTAAGGAGCATGAGGCCCCCTCCTGAACCATATCGGGGTGCGCTGTATAGACCCTTACCAGTCTCCTCCTGGATCCCCTCTATTTCTGATGCTCCCGGTCCTCTTTATCTCCGGGGAGGATGTGTGGAATTGGTGACAAATAATAAGAAGTGGTTTGGCTTGGAGTGAAGTGGAGATGTTCTCTTCTTTCCTCTTTCAGAGTGAAAAGTTTCTGTCAATCTTGAAGGACAAGTCCTCTTCCCCCCTCACTCCCAGAAGAACCTCCTCACCCTCATCATCTTCATCTTCCTCCCAGATCTTTAGTAGACATCCAACCCCGGAGAACTTCTCCTCCGTCTGATCTCCCCATTCCAATTCTCCAGCAGATATCAGATAGAAGAAACTCCAACCCAACTCAGGGGGAACCTTCCCAGATCCAACAACGTCCACCCAACTCTGACACCAAAGGAGAGAGATGGAGAGGAGGCTGAATGTCGTCTCTGGAAGTTCCATTCAGATTTCTCCACATGGGGGGTCATGTAACACCAAGGACATTCTACAGCTGCTTGTATGGCCAACACATTAGACAGGAACCCCTCCCCCATCAACAGATGTATAGAGACTAGGAATAGACAGGAACCCCTCCCCCCATCAACAGATGTATAGATACTGAGAATAGACAGCCCCCCCCCCCCCTCCCCGGGCTCTACAGACACTCTGTGTATATACTGTATATAGAAGGTATATATTACATCACACCTCCCCCCACATTCTCTATATCGCTTCTTTACACATTCTGTATATCTAGATATAAAATCCGGAACACAAGGAAAGTGTAGGATCTCCCTTCCATTTATTACAGGTATGTGTATATAGTGCAGGCAATGTACCCTGTGCTTTACATATACCCTGTATACTGTACATTCACATCAGTCCCTGTCCTCAGGAGCTTACAATCTAAGGTTCTGAACTCACATTCATACATACACATACTGGGGACAATATACACAGGAGCCAATTCACCTCCCAGCATGTCTTTGGAATGTGGGAGGAAACCAGAGTAACCCGGAGGAAATCCACCCAGGGAGAACATGAAAATTCCAGGCAGGTAGTGCCAAGGTTGGAATTCAAACTAATGACCTCTAGAGCGGACAGGTGGAAGTGCTAATCACTTAGCCATTGTGATGTCATTTGTGTCAGTGGAGTAGTATGCCCCTTACATTGGTTTCAGGGGAGTCATATGCCCCTTACATTGGTCTCAGGAGAGTCGTATGCCCCTTACATTGGTCTCAGGGGAGTCGTATGACCCTTACATTGGTCTCAGGGGAGTCGTATGACCCTTACATTGGTCTCAGGGGAGTCCTATGACCCTTACATTGGTCTCAGTGGTGTAGTATGCCCCTTACATTGGTCTCAGGAGAGTAGTGATGGACGAACTTCCGACGGGACGTTTCGCGAACGCGGCCGATAGTTCGCAAACCGGAACGTTCGCGGCGGGCCCCATTGACTTCAATGGGAGGCGAACTTCGCAAACCTACAGGTCAAATTTGCAGCCACAAAATAATTAATAGCTGTGCAAACATAGTCCCACCACATGGCCAATGACATAACACATGTATGAGGTGAATCTGGGATCCACAACTACAAGCATTCTTTTTTTATATGTGAAATTGTTGTGACAATTCAGGACTGTGGAGCGCATGAAGGCAATGGAGGAGAGGGAAGGTCAGGGACCAGGGTAGGCAAAGAAGAGGGTGCAGGAGATGATCACCAGCAGCGTGACATACAGCAATGACACATGCACTGTGATAGAGTCATCTGACACCAGCACCGTGATAGAGAGCACTGATATCAGCAGCGTGACATAAAGCACTGACATCAGCAGCGTGATATACAGCACTGACAGCAGCACCGTGATAGAGAGTACTGACATCAGCACCGTGATATACAGCACTGACACCTGCACCGTAAGCAGCCCCAGGAGGAAGTCAGCATAGCACAGGGATGGTGGGAGCCCCTCATAATGAGCATAGAACAGGGATGGTGGGAGTCCCTCATAATGAGCATAGCACAGGGATGGTGGGAACCCCTCATAATGAGCATAGCACAGGAGGATGTCAGCATAGCACAGGGATGGTGGGAGCCCCTCATAATAAGCAGCCCCAGGAGGATGTCAGCATAGCACAGGGATGGTGGGAGCCCCACATAATAAGCAGCCCCAGGAGGATGTCAGCATAGCACAGGGATGGTGGGAGACCCTCATAATGAGCATAGCACAGGGATGGTGGGAGCACCTCAAAATATGCACAGCAGAGGTACAGCCCCAGGAGGAAGTCAGCACAGCACAGGGATGGTGGGACCCCCTCATAATATGCACAGCAGAGGTAAAGCCCCAGGAGGATGTCAGCACAGCACAGGGATGGTGGGAGCCCCTCATAATAAGCAGCCCCAGTAGAAATATGACACCGCTCAACCTCTTCAAAGAGGAGGGTACAGGCATATAGTACGGTGTGCTTTTTTTGGACAAGGAATAGAGCCAAATGAAGAAAGAAGGTCTGTGTGCTCGTTTAAAAAAATTGTTTATAGACATATACATGGTCTACTGGTCCCATGTGTTGAATTCCTCCGAGATCCATGCCTCATTCATTTTTAGAAATGTGAGGTAGTTAACACTGTCGTGAGCTAGGCGAGTACGCTTATCGGTCACGATCCCCCCTGCTGCGCTGAACGTCCTTTCGGACAGGACACTGGATGAGGGGCAAGCCAACAGTTCGATTGCAAATTGGGCAAGCTCTGGCCAGAGGTCAAGCCTGCCCACCCAGTAGTCCAGGGGTTCATCACTCCTCAGAGCGTCCACATCGGCCGTTAACCCGATGTAGTCGGACACCTGACGGTCTAGGCGTTCCCTGATGCTGGATCCGGATGACACCTGTCGATGGGTCAGCTGAAAGAATGACCTCATATCCGAAGTCACCAACACATCTTCAAACCGGCCTCTTCTTGCAGGCGCTGTTGGATTGGTACCCGCAACTCCTTCTCTGGGAGTGGGAATTGCTCCTCTACCAGCGTACGCAAAGGCAGAATGCAGCATTTCTCGAAGCAAGGCCTGGAAGTGCTGTATTCTTTTTTTGTTTACAAACGATTTTTATTATTTGTAAGGTCAGAGTATAAAACAGTTAAGCGAAGGTACAGGTATAAAAGTATATGATAATAACAATAAATGTAGTACAGGAATATAACAAGGATTATGGTTAAATGAATCATAGAAAAGAATCTGTAAATTTGCACATTGTTGTATTGTTGGCTATATATAAGTGGTAGAGGTGGGAAGGGTTATATAGCAATTGATACTTGAATGTTGCGGCGGGGGGGTGGAAGATAGTAAAAAGCTGAGCCTAGGTTCCCCTTTTCTCACCCCATACCTCCCATTCTCTCTTAAATTAAGAGAGCGGTATCCCATGGTATCCACTTCTTTTGGTAAAGGGGGGAAGTGCTGTATTCTGACAGCCCTCTGTGACGGCGGTAACATTTCCGCCATTTTGTGTTTGTACCGGGGGTCTAAGTACGTTGCCACCCAGTACTGGTCCTTGACCCTTATGCTTTTTATACGGGGGTCCCTATTAAAACACTGGAGCATGAAGGCCCCCATTTGCACTAAACTGGAAGTGGTGTGGTGGCCTGGCTCCTGCTCATCATCCAGGATAATGTCGTCCTCTTCATTCTCCTCTCCCCATCCACGCACAACAGGGATCCCAGAAAGGTTTAAAGCATGCTCTTCTTGCTCCTCCTCATCCGCCCCGGCACCATCCTCCTCTGACTCCTCTTCAGACTCCTGTTGTTGACTTGTCTCAGATAGAGTAGCCCCCCCCAGGAATTCATCCAGCATTGCGACTTCCTCATCTTCCCGCTCCTGCTCCTCCACAGCTTGATCAATGACACAACGCAATGCACGCTCCATAAAGAAGGCATAAGGTACCATGTCACTGATGGCGCCATGGCTGCGACTGACCAGTTTGGTGATCTCCTCAAATGGCCGCAGAAGTCTGCATGCATCGCGCATGAGCAGCCACTGGCGCGGTGAAAAAAACCCAGCTCCCAGAACCTGTTCTGCCGCAGAGTTCATATAGGTAGACGTTAACTGCACGTTTCTGCTGGAGCAGCCTATCAAGCATATAGAAGGTTGAGTTCCATCGCATCGGGCAATCGCAAATAAGACGTCTGACCGGTAGATTGTGTCGCCGCTGAATGTCAGCAAGGTGAGCTATGGCCGTCTTCTGAAATGGGCCGAGATTTTCCTTGCCTGCCTCAAGATGTCCTGGACCCCAGGGTATTTGACAAGGAATCGCTGCACGACCAAATTTAAGATGTGTGCCATGCATGGCACGTGCGTGATTTTGCCCTGTTTCAATGCGCTAAGCAGATTGGCACCGTTGTCACACACCACTTTACCAACTGTCAAATTGAGCGGTGTTAGCCACTGATCTGCCTGTGAACGCAAAGCTGAAAGGAGTGCCGGGCCAGTGTGGCTCTTGGCTTCCTGGCACAACAGACGCAGCACGGCATGGCAACGTCTCACCTGGCATGTCGAATAGGTTCTGGGGAGCTTGGGCGGCGCAGCGGAAGAGATGCTAGCAGCGGAAAAGGAGGAGTCAGCCTAGGAGGAGAGGGAGGAGGATGGAGTAGGAGGAGGAGGAGAAGAAGAGTCAGGCCTGCATGCAATCCGTGGCGGTAAAACCAAATCTACACGGGTGCCACGGGTTACATGCTTGACGGCCGTCAGAAGGTTCACCCAGTGGGCAGTAAAAGTGATATACCTTCCCTGCCCATGTTTGCTAGACCACTTGTCTGTGGTCAGATGTATCTTGGCACCGACACTGTGTGCCAGAGATACATTCACTTGCCGCTGAACATGGCCATATAGCTCTGGGATGCCCTTCTGTGAGAAATACTTCCTTCCTGGGACCTTCCATTGTGGTGTTCCAATGGTCACAAATTTGCGAAAGGCCTCCGAGTCCACCAGTTTATATGGCAGTAGTTGGCGGGCTATCAGTTCTGACAAGCCAGCCGTCAACCGTTGGGCAAGAGGGTTATACGGCGTCATCATTTTTTTACGCTCGAACATTAGGCCCACGGAAGCCTGCCTTTTTGCAGAAAAACGTGAGCTTGGCGTGATGGAAGGTGGAGTGGAGGACAATTGTGAGGAGAGAGGAGAAGGAGAAGTAGAAGACGAGGCTGGACGGTGAGAGCCTGCAGTGTGGCTTTGTGTGTTCCGTTGCTCCCACTGGGCTCGGTGATGGCTGCTCATGTGCCTTCTTAAGGCAGTCGTCCCTAGGTGAGTGTTGGGCTTACCGCGACTAATGCGTTGACTGCAAAGATTGCAGATGGCAATTGTCGGCAGCGGACACGTTAAAAAAAGCCCACACTGCGGAGCCATGTGCCGGAGTCCTGGGAGCGCCAGATGTGACCGTACATGGTCGATGACTCGCTCCTGATACATTTGCAGTCTGCTTTGTCCCTCCTGTGCAATGTAAGTTATTCCTGCTTCTCCTCCCTATCTGCTGGTCCATATCTCCTTCTGAACTCCCCTCCTCTTCCTCTCTTGTGGGCACCCACGTGACATCACTAGACACGTCATCATCAACGTCACCTTCCCCACCGCTATAAGTAGAGATCTCGGAGTAGGCAGCAACACCGGGGACCAACCTCCTCCTTGGGCTGATCTGGGTACTGTCGTCAGACTGCTGAGTATCGGTTGTTGCTACCTCCTCTTCCTGATTCAATGCCAAGAGTGGCTGCGCATCAGAAATGTCTTATTGATATGGATCGGAAAATAATTCCTGTGACTCAAGCGGAAGGTATGAGGTGGTGGTGGTGGTGGTGGTAGTGTCTTTGGGGGTGCACATAGCAGAGAGTGAAGAAGAGGGTGCAGATCGAGAGGATGAGGAGGGTGCAGAAGAGTAAGGCTGAGCGAGCCACTCAACCAAGTCTGGTGCGTCCTTTAAAGTAATTGAACGCACCTTCTGCAATTTGCCACTTAGGCTCAAGCCTGTTGCTCCTGCCCTACCCCTACCACCCCTGCGGAAGGGCCTGCCTCTTCCTCTGCCTGTCATTTTTTTAAATGACCCTGTGACAAAACTCTCAGTCCCTATACCGATGAAGGACTGCTGCAGTATAGGGCAGCGGTCAGCAGTAGTGCACCTCAACCCTATGTATTGTGGACCTATACCAGTCCTTATAGAATGGCAGACTGTACCTCACTCAACCCTATGTACTGTAGAACCCTATACCTTACCAGTCCTTATAAGGACCTTTGTGGAACAAGTAGGTTGTGAATGATTAGCAGACTGCAGCAGAAGGGCAGCAGTCAAGTATAATATTCTTTCTATATTTGGAAGAAAGAATATTATACGTGTACAAGCCTATTACCATACCACTGATACCAGTCCTGAAAAGAACCTTTGTGGAACTAATAGTAACAGCTACTGATTAAACTGACCCTCACTGCCTCACACACTGCTTCCTGCCTGTCCCTATATAAACTGACAAAACAGAGGCTACTGGAACAATAACTGGTTACTGGAATAGCACTTTTGTGGACCTGATAGTAACAGCTAATGATAATGACTAAACTGACTGTCCCTGTAGCACACACCGTCCTGTCCCTTTCTCTAAACTGACAAAAGACACTCAGGCTGCTGCAAAAATCAGTAGCTCAGCAGTGCCTCAAACCTATATCCTGAACTACACCTAACACCTATACCAGTCCTGAAAAGAACTTTTGTGGACCTAATAGCTAGCGATTTGGGTCACTGCAATCTCTCCCTGCTCCACACAGCAACCTCTCCCTATAGTGACAGAAGAAAGAATGTAAAATGGCCGCCGGATTGGGTCTATTTATAAGTTAGGGGGAATGTCCAAGTGTCCATGTGCTGTAATGTCTCAATTGGCTGTCCTGTACCCCATGATGGATGTGTCATCATAGGTCAAAGTTCTTTTACACAGAAAACACGGAAGTACGCCGGGCGAACGGCGGCAATAGTCCGCCGATCGGGCGAATCGCGAACAGCCGAAATTCGCCACGAAACGACCGCCGGGCGAACCGTTCAGCCATCACTACTCAGTAGGACGGCTGTGTGGGAGATCCTGAGGCCAACAGTCAAATGTGGTGACCAATAGGAAAGTGGACCGGATGATGGATGGAGAAACATGACCGAGGGAAAAGGGATAAAGGTCCCGCAGCTCAGACACGAGATCAGTGAAGGATCCTCAGTAACGTAAAAAAACACAAAGTAGTCAAAATCCGGGAATACACAGAAAAATCATCCACACTTCCATTAACCCCTTCCATATCGGCCACCCCTCCTCCTTCCATACCGGCCACCCCTCCCCCTTCCATACCGGCCGCCCCTCCCCTTCCATACCAGCCACCCCCCTTCCATACCGGCCACCCCTCCCCTTCCATACCGGCCACCCCACCCCCTTCCATACCGGCCATCTCTCCCCCTTCCATACCGGCAACCCTTCCCCCCTTCCATACCGGCCACCCCTCCCCCTTCCTGCCCAGGACAATTCTCGGGTTTCAGCACTGTCACACTTTGAATGACAATTACTCCGTCATGCAATATTGTACACATAAATAGAGCTTTTTTGGGGGGGTATTTAATCAGCTCAGGGGGTTTTATGTTTTTCAAAATAACCAAAAAAAGACCAGTTTCTGTTATATAATTTTTTACAAATTAGTAATTTTTCTTCTGCACCGATGAGGCGGCACTAATGAGGCTGCTCTGATGGGCACTGATGAGGCTGCTTTGATGGGTACTGATGAGGCAGCACTGATGGGAAGTGATGAGGTAGCTCTGATGGGCACTGATGAGGCTGTTCTGATGGGCAGTGATGAGGCTGTTCTGATTGGCAGTGATGAGGCTGTTCTGATGGGTACTGATGAGGCAGCACTGATGGGAAGTGATGAGGCAGCACTGATGGGAAGTGATGAGGTAGCTCTGATGGGCACTGATGAGGCTGCTCTGATGGGCAGTGATGAGGCTGTTCTGATGGGCAGTGATGAGGCTGTTCTGATGGGCACTGATGAGGCTGTTCTGATGGGCACTGATGAGGCTGCTCTGATGGGCACTGATGAGGCAGCACTGATGGGAAGTGATGAGGCAGCACTGATGGGAAGTGATGAGGCTGCTCTGATGGGCAGTGATGATGCTGCTCTGATGGGCAGTGATGAGGCTGCTCTGATGGGCAGTGATGAGGCTACTCTGATGGGCATTGATGAGGCTACTCTGATGGGCAGTGATGAGGCTGTTCTGATGGGCAGTGATGAGGCTTCTCTGATGGGCAGTGATGAGGCTGCTCTGATGGGCAGTGATGAGGCTGCTCTGATGGACACTGATGAGGCTGCTTTAATGGGCACTGATGAGGCAGCACTGATGGGCAGTGACAAGGCTGCTTTGATGGGCATTGATGAGGCAGCACTGATGGACACTGATGAGGCTGTTCTGACGGGAAGTGATGAGGCTGCTCTGATGGGCACTGATGAGGCTGCTCTGATGGGCACTGATGAGGCTGCTCTGAAGGGCAGTGATGAGACTGCTCTGATGGGCCTTAATGAGGCAGCACTAATGGGCACTGATAAGGGGCTGCACTGATATTCAGTGCACTGATGATCAGTGTAAACAATGTACTCACAGTGCCCTAACGGACCTACCAGTTATCACCTCTCCTTTCCTCATGCAGAGACAGTGCATTAGGAAAAGAATGCTGATAACCAGGCAAGTCTGTTTATATGTGACCAGCTGTGATTGGACACAGCTGATCACATGACAAAGGGCAAGTGTGATTGACCCTTTACTACAATCTGTGATCACAGAGTACAGCCAATGCGTGTCCCATGGAGATGGCAGGTGGCGTGTGTGTGAGAGGATGTCTATGGAACTGGAGAGCCAGGCGGAATGCTTCCAGCTGTAGCGTGGTTGAGAAGTAGGTAAAGTGAGGAAGGTGGACCTTGGTGGTGAAGGAGAAAGGCTGGGTGTCAGGATGAAGGAAGAAGCTGCTAGGAGAAGACAGCGGTCACCCCATGGAGCGGTCATCCCATGGAGCGGCCACCCCATGGAGCGATCATCCCATGGAGCGATCATCCCATGGAGCTGTCATCCCATGGAGCTGTCATCCCATGGAGCGGTCATCCCATAAAGCGGTCACCCCATGGAGCGGTCATCCCATGGAGCGGTCACCCCATGGAGCGGTCACCCCATGGAGCGGTCACCCCATGGAGCGGTCACCCCATGGAGCGGTCACTCCATAGAGCAGTCACTCCATAGAGCGGTCATCCCCTGGAGTGATCACCCCATGGAGCGATCACCCCATGGAGCGGTCACCCCATGGAACGGTCACCCCATGGAACGGTCATCCCATGGAACGGTCATCCCATGGAGCGGTCATCCCATGGAGCGGTCATCCCATAGAGCGGTCACCCTATAGAGCGGTCACCCCATGGATCGGTCACCCCATGGATCGGTCACCCCATGGAGCGGTCACCCCATGGAGCAGTCACCCCATGGAGCTGTCATCCCATATAGAGGTCACCCCATGGAACGGTCATCCCATAGAGTGGTAATCCCATGGAGCGGTCACCCCATGGAACGGTCACCCCATGGAGAGGTCATCCCATAGAGCGGTCACCCCATAGAGTGATCACCCTATGGAACGGTCATCCCATGGAACGGTCACCCCATGGAGCGGTCATCCCATGGAACGGTCACCCCATGGAGCGGTCATCCCATAGAGCGGTGACTTCATGGAGCGGTCACCCCAGGGATGAGCTTCGCGTTCGAGTCGAACATACGTTCGACTCGAACATCGGCTGTTCGCCCGTTCGGTGAATTCCAAACGTTATGGGCCGTTAGCGCCAAATTCGTGTGGCGCTCACGGCCCACAATGCACATCATCGCAGTGCATTTCTGGCTCATGATTGGCCAAGCATGCACTGTGACCCTGCAAGCTTGGCCAATCACAGCGCCAGCAGCGAGGAGAGCCATGATTGGCGACAGGCAGGATGCCTGTGGCCAATCATAGCTAAGGCTGTGTAGTACACGCCCCACACTATATAAGGCCGCCAGCGCGGCGGCCTAGTGTAGTGTGTTGGCGTCTGAAGCAGTTAGTGGGTGTTCTGTGTACCTTCAACACAATACACACCGATCGTTATCGGCCGATTTTCGATCTTGCTCTTTTGTAGTGGTTGTTGTCTGCGTGCCCTGACCGCAGTATACACCGCTATATTCACCTCACCTATATAGCTAGTGATCTATCTTTTATAATAGAGCTTGCAGTCAGTAGTGTTAGGAGATAGTGCGTGCTGTCTGCATGCTCTGTACCCAGTACATACCGCTATATCCACCTACATAGCTCTTCTCTATTTGAGCCCACTTACCATCTGCAGGAGTTATTGGAAGTTGTGTGTGCCTCCAGCACAGCACAGTATACATCTGTATATACCCCTTTATCACTGGTGTTCTATAATAAAGGCATCTGCAGGAGTTAGTGGGTGTTGTGTGCCTCCAGCACAATATACACCTGTATCTACCCTTTATTGCTGTTCTCTAATAGAGCCATCTGCAAGGCTTAGTGGGTGTTGTGTGTGCCTCCAGTACAGTATACCCCTTTATCTCTGCTGTTCTATAATAAAAGCATCTGCAGGAGTTAGTGGGTGTTGTGTGACTCCAGCACAATATACACCTGTATCTACCGTTATTGCTGTTCTCTAATAGAGCCATCTGCAGGGCTTAGTGGGTGTTGTGTGACTCCATTACACTGCTGTTTTACCCAACTCCCTTCAGGCCATTACCATGTCTGGAAGGCCAGCAAGGAGAGGCAGACAGGCGCGAGCCGATAAAAGAGGGCAAGCAGGCTCTGTGTCTAGAGACAACAGTGCTGGTCGTGGACGCGGTGCATTGTCATCATCAGCACGTGGCCATGGGACACGCTTGTCCTTCTTTTTGGCAGTTGGACATGTTGAACCGCAACATGCCAACGACTTGGTAGAGTGGATGACAAAGCCCTCTTCATCCTCCTCATCCTCTCTCACCCAGTCTCAGGGTACTAGCAAAGCAGCTGCCAACGCATCGTCTTCCCTCCTCTCAATGTCATCATCAGTGACTCCTTCCCTAGACCCACCACGTCCTCCTGAGGAGTCTCCTGAAATCTTTGAGCACAGTGTTGGGTACATTCTCCAGGAGGATACCCAGTGTTTTGTAGGCTCTGATGATGACACTCAGCTAGAGGAAGGCAGTAGCGTGAGCACAGAGAGAGGGGAAGCTCAAGAAGGACAGCAATCTGGAAGTCATGTTCCACAAGCTGCAGCATACTGCCAGGTTTGCTACAGCGATGAAGAGGGAGGGGATGATGAGGGCACTGACTCCACGTGGGTGCCTGGTAGGAGAGAGGAGGAGGAGAAGGAGGAGGTACATGTCCAACGAGGCAGGATGCCCTCCGGGGGCCAGCTTAGGGGCAGCACACCAACTCAATCACACCGCAGAGCTCCGCCTGTGCAGGGCGCTGCCTCTGCGCGTTATTCTAAAAGTTCTTTGGTGTGGGCCTTTTTTGAGACGAGTGCATCAGATCGCACCGCTGCTATTTGCAACATATGTCTCAAGCGTATCTCGCGTGGCCGAAACATCAGCCGCTTGGGCACCACATGCTTGACCAGACATATGTTGACCTGCCATGCAGCTCGTTGGCAAGCGTACCTCAAAGACCCACACCAAAGAACAAAGCGGACCTCTCCTTGCTCCTCATCAGCTGGCATCTCCAACCCCACTAGACCTTCAGTCCTCTCTGAAACCTGCTCTGAGAGGAATGAAGGTGTAGAATTAGGTGTGTCACAGCCAAGTGCTTCCGGGAACTCTGCTAGCGGTACACCCACGTCCGATTATAGCAGGCAAATGTCCCTGCCCCAGCTGCTGGACCGGCGAAAGAAGTTCACTCCCAGCCATCCACATGCTCAGCGGTTGAATGCTAGCTTGGCTAAATTGCTAGCACTTCAACTGCTGCCTTTTCAGTTGGTAGACTCGGCCCCCTTCCGTGAGATTGTACAATGTGCGGTTCCTCAGTGGCAGGTCCCCAAACGCCACTTTTTCTCACGGAAGGCGATTCCCGCTCTCTACCGGCATGTGGAAGGCAATGTCCTTGCCTCGCTGGACAGGGCGGTCAGCGGTAAGGTGCATATTACCGCTGACTCATGGTCCAGCAGGCATGGACAGGGACATTACCTGTCTTTCACGGCCCATTGGGTCACTCTTCTGGCAGCTGGGAAGGATGCAGGACAAGGTGCAGTAGTGTTGGAGGTTGTTCCGCCACCACGCCTCCAAAATGCTACTATTGGTTGTGACTAGGGATGAGCCGAACACCCCCCGGTTCGGTTCGCACCAGAACTTGCGAACGACCCCCGCGTTCGGTACGAACGTTAGAACCCCATTGAAGTCTATGGGACTCGAACGTTCGAATTGGAAAGTGCTAATTTTAACGGCTAATATGCAAGATAGTGTCCTAAAAAGGGTTTGGGGACCTGCCTCCTGCCTCAGGGGACATGGGTCACTGCAAAAAAAAGTTTTAAAAACTGCCGTTTTGGCAGGAGCACTGATTTTAATGACGATTAAAGTGAAAAAAAGAAAGTGAAATATTCCTTTAAATATGGTGCCTGGGGGGTGTCTGTAGTATGCCTGTGAAGTGCCACGTGTTTCCCGTGTTTAGAACAGTCCCTGCACAAAATGACATTAAACGGAAATAACACCATTTAAAACTGCTTTCGGTTTTAATGTTATATCTGGTTCCTGCAATATGGTTGAAAATCATTCAGAAAAATGGCATGGGTAGCCCTCCCTGCCCATTACCAGCCTATTTGGGTCTTGTACACATATTAAGGGGAACCCTGTACCCATATTAAAAAAAGGAAATGCGTGGGGCCCCCAGGCCCTATATACTCAGAACAGCAGTATACAGGCGGTGCAAACAAGACAGGGACTGTGTAGGTTTGTTGTGTTAAGTTGAATCTGTTTGTCATTTTCAACTGGTACATTTTTAAAGTGTAGCTCCAGTCAAAAAAACGATCTTTAAGCTTTTTGGAAAACATAGGGAAGGGTTATCACCCCTGTATAATTTGTTTTGTCGTCCATCTTTTTTCATCTCACTTGCTGCTGTCTCCTTGCGTTTGCAAGTAGGAGATGTTTGTAAGTTGGATGTTTGAAAGTAGGAGCCTGCCCTATATTATAGCGGTATGTACTGGGTACAGAGCACGCAGACAGCACGCACTATCTCCTAACACTACTGACTGCAAGCTCTATTATTAACCACTTGTTAGCCCAATGTTTGCATAAAGTGAAAGATGAAGTTATGCTGAGTAAATAGATATCAAACATGTCACTCTTCAAAATTGCACATGCCCGTGGAATGGCGCCAAACGTCGCTACTTAAAAAATCCCCATAGGCGACGCTTTAATTTTTTTTTTACTGGTTACATGTTTTGAGTTGCAGAGGAGGTCTAGGACTAGAATTATTGCTCTCGCTCTAACATTCTCGGCGATACTTCACATGTGTGGCACATGCAAGCACATGGGGACATGGGCGCTTTAATTTTTATTTTATTTTTTTATTGTTCATTTTACTTTATTTATGTTAGTTTGACATTTTTTTCCCCAAAAATATATTTTTGATCACTTTTATTCCTATTACAAGAAATGTAAACATCCCTTGTAATAGGAATATTGAGTGACAGGTCCTCTTTACAGTGAAATCTGGGGGGTCAATATGACCCCACATCTCACCTCTAGGCTGGGAAGCCTGAAATAAAAAATAAAAAAAGATTCTGGCTTTGTTCGTACTGGCGAGTTGGTAGAAGCACCGGAGGGCGGTGAGGGGTGGGGGGCGTCTATGGCTGGGTATTTCAGGGTATCACCGAGTATGGCTGGGTATCTCTGAGTATGGCTGGGTATGGCAATTTATGGCAGGGTATTACAGAGTATTGGCGGGGTATTGGCGGGGTACTACAGAGTAATAGCAGGGTACTGCAGAGTATTGGGGGGTACTACAGAGTAATGGCAGGGTACTGCAGAGTATTGGGGGTACTGCAGAGTAATGGCGGGTACTGCAGAGTAATGGCGGGTACTGCAGAGTATTGGGGGGTACTGCAGAGTAATGGGGGGTACTGCAGAGTAATGGCAGGGTACTGCAGAGTAATGGCAGGGTACTGCAGAGTATTGGGGGTACTGCAGAGTAATGGCGGGTACTGCAGAGTAATGGCGGGTACTGCAGAGTATTGGGGGGTACTGCAGGTTAATGGGGGTTACTGCAGAGTAATGGCGGGTACTGCAGAGTAATGGCGGGTACTGCAGAGTATTGGGGGGTACTGCAGAGTATTGGGGGTACTGCAGAGTAATGGCGGGTACTGCAGAGTATTGGGGGGTACTGCAGAGTAATGGGGGTTACTGCAGAGTAATGGGGGGTACTGCAGAGTAATGGCAGGGTACTGCACTGCAGAGTAATGGCAGGGTACTGCACTGCAGAGTAATGGCGGGGTACTGCAGAGTAATGGCAGGGTACTGCAGAGTATGCACTGGTATTGCAGAGTACTGGCAGGGAATTGAGGGGTTAAATTCGGTGAGCAGCGATGTGGGCACTGCAGATGCAGCCCACATTGCTGCTGACACCGATCTCTTTCCCCTCCGCTGTACCGATCGGTACAGAGAGGGGAGGGAGGAACAGGCGTCATAACATGACGCCGGTTTGTTTCCAAGTGATCACTCCGTCATTTAACGGAGCAATCACGTGGTAAACGGTCGCTATGAGCGGCCGTTTACCATGATCCGTGATGCGACCCGGCGGTCACGGATGCTCTCGAGTGCGCACACCTCGGGGCACGCGAGAGCAGAATTCTGGGAGGCCGTTAATTAACGGCCTCTCAGAGTTAAACAACCCCCCTGAAGCCGTTAATCGGCAATGGGCAGTTGTTAAGTGGTTAAAGCTAGATCACTAGCTATATAGGTGAGGTGAATATAGTGGTGTATACTGCAGTCAGGGCACAGACAACAACCACTACACAGCAGCAAGATAGGAAATCAGCCAAAAACGATTGGTGTGTACTGTGTTGAAGGTACACAGAACACCCACTGCTTCAGATGCAAAGTAACACACTACACGAGGCCGCCTCAAAGGCGGCCTTATATAGTGTGGGGCGTGCACTACACAGCCTGAGCTATGATTGGCCACAGGCAGGATGCCTGTGGCCAATCATGGCTCTCCTCGCTGCCGGCGCTGCGATTGGCCAAGCATGCGGGGTCACAGTGCATGCTTGGCCAATCATGGGGCAGCAATGCACTGCGCCACCGCAGTGCATTGTCACTCGAATTTTGACGCGAACGGCCCAAACGTTCGGAATTCGCCGAACGCCCGAACAGCCAATGTTCGAGTCGAACGTACGTTCGACTCGAACACGAAGCTCATCCCTAGTTGTGACACACCTCTCTCCTCCACCCCCTCCTCTTCTTCTTCCTCCATGGCCTCATCCAGTGCTCTGTCCTCACAACCAGCGGTGCTCCATAGGCATTCCAGGGGCTACGCAAGTACGCAGGCAAAACGATGCCATGCCGTGCTTGCGCTGGTTTGTTTGGGGGACAGGAGCCACACTGGGGCGGATGTTTTGTCAGCTCTGCAGGGGCAGGCCGAGAGGTGGTTGACGCCACGCCAGCTTAAGCCAGGAATGGTGGTTTGTGACAATGGCACCAACCTCCTCTCCGCCCTCCGACAGGGACAACTGACCCATGTGCCCTGTGTGGCTCAAGTCCTTAACCTGGTGGTGCAGCTGTTCTTGGGCAGGTACCCGGGCTTACAGGATGTCCTGAAGCAGGCCAGGAAAGTCTGTGTGCATTTCCGCCGATCATTTAATGCCTGTGCTCGGCTGGCTGAGCTCCAAAAGGAGTTGAACCTGCCCAAGAACCGCCTTATATGTGACATGCCCACCAGGTGGAACTCAACGTTGGCCATGCTGCAGTGGCTGCACACGCAGCAGAGGGCCATCAATGACGACTACGGCACCAGGACAGGGTCAGGGGGAGCTCGGTTTTTTCTCACCACGCCAGTGGGGCATGATCAGGGATGCATGCACTGTCCTGTCACCGTTTGAGGAGGCCACAAGGATGGTGAGCAGTGACAGTGCATGCATCAGTGACACTGTACCTCTTGTCCACCTCTTGGAGCATACGCTGCGTGGAATAATGGACAGGGCACTTGAGGCAGAACAGAGGCAGGAAGAGGAGGACTTCCTTGCCTCTCACGGCCCCCTTTATCCAGACAGTGTTCCTGCTCTGCCACCCATCACACAGGAAGAGGATGAGGAGGAGGAAGAGGAGGAGGAGGATGATTGTGTCAGCATGGAGGTGGAGGCTGGCACTCAGCATCAGCAGCAGCAGTCTTGAAGTAGAAAAGATGTAGCTGGATAGCCGCACTCTTCTGGAGTGCGGCTATCCAGCTACATCTTTTCTACTTCAGTTCCTGTTGCAAACAGAGCCAGCACCCTGTGGGATTGTGGAGACAGCTGTTTTGGGAGAAGTCATTACCTTAGAGCGGTAATTCTTTGTATTTATAGCAGCAGCAGTCTTGTAGGGATGATTTACAGTCCCAAGAAACACGTGGACTTGTACGTGGCTGGGAGGAGGTAGCTGCGGATCATGTTGCCCTTAGTGACCCAGAGGACTCCGGACCGAATGCCTCAGCTAACCTACGCTGCATGGCCTCCCTGATCCTGCAAAGCCTGCGGAAGGATCCTCGTATTCTTCGGATCAAGGAGAGGGACCATTACTGGCTGGCCACTCTCCTTGATCCACGGTACAAGGGTAAGGTTGCCGACCTTATCTTGCCATCGCAGAGGGAGCAGAGGATGAGACATCTCCGGGAGGCCTTGCAGAAAGGTCTGTGCAACGCGTTCCCAGAGACTGGGAGGTTACAAGCTTCTGGTCCTGGACAACGTGTTGCTGAGGCATCGGTCAGAAGGAGCGGTGGAGAAGGTGGCCGTCTGACTGATGCTTTCAGACAATTTTTTAGTCCGCAGCACCAAGGTATGATCGGTTCCAGCACCCATCGCCAGCGTCTGATTTACATGGTGCAGGAATACCTAGGGGCAAGGTCAGACTTGGACACCTTCCCCACCGAAAATCCTCTGGCTTACTGGGTCTTGAGGATGGATCACTGGCCAGAGCTTGCACAGGATGCAATTGAGCTACTGGCCTGTCCTGCATCCAGCGTTCTTTCGGAACGCACCTTGAGTGCTGCTGGTGGCTTTGTTACCGATCACAGGGTGCGCCTGTCCACCGAATCAGTTGATAGACTGACCTTCATCAAGATGAATCAGTCTTGGATCACCCACAGCTACCAAGCACCTGAAGCTGATGTAACCGAATATTTTTTTTTGAAATATCACATCCCTTCAAGACTGCCTATGCTGATGCTGAGTGACTGTCCTGTTATGTTGATTGTCTATCCTCTTCCTCCTCCGCTGATATGTTGGAAGAATATTTCTGGTTCTGGGTGATGCCATCAGCCCAATTTTTCTGCCCCTGTTTAACAGGGGCGTTTAAGTACAATTTTTGATGCAATGCTTTGCAGCAGGGCTAATTCCTGCAATAAAACTAGAGTATATGGGAGAGGTTGCAGTGTGGTGGCACCAGCACCAGTGCCTAAGGCCCAATTTTTCTGCCCCTGTTTAACAGGGACATGTAATTACAATTCTTGATATAATATTTCAAAGGAGGGCCCCTTCCTGTGCCCACCCAGAGTAACTGTGAGGACTTATAGTGTTGTGGCACCAGCACCACAACCACCAAAGGTCAATTTTTCTACCACTGTTCAACAATGGCATGTAATTACAATTCTTGATATAATCGTTCACAGCAGGGCGCTCCAGCGCCCACCAAGAGTCACTTTGAGGGCTTACAATGTTGTGGCAAAACCAACACCTTGTTCCGCCATTTCTGCAGAGCATATAGGGCAGGCCCCTACTTTCAAACATCCAACTTACAAACATCTCCTACTTACAAACGGAAGGAGACAACAGCAAGTGAGATGAAAAAAGATGGACGACAAAACAAATTATACAGGGGTGATAACCCTTCCCTATGTTTTCCAAAAAGCTTAAAAATAGATTTTTTGACTGGAGCTACACTTTAAAAATGTACCAGTTGAAAATTACAAACAGATTCAACTTAACACAACAAATCTACACAGTCCCTGTCTTGTTTGCACCGCCTGTATACTGCTGTTTTGAGTATATAGGGCCTGGGGGCCACACGCATTTCCTTTATTTAATATGGGTACGGGGTTCCCCTTAATATCCGTACAAGACCCAAAGGGGCTGGTAATGGGCAGGGAGGGCTACCCATGCCATTTTCTCAATGATTTTCAACCATATTGCAGGAACCAGATATAACATTAAAACCGCAAGCAGTTTTCAATGACGTTATTTCCGTTTAATGTCATTTTGTGCAGGGACTGTTCTAAACACGGGAAACACGTGGCACTTCACAGGCATACTACAGACACCCCCCAGGCACCATATTTAAAGGAATATTTCACTTTTTTTTTCACTTTAATCGTCATTAAAATCAGTGCTCCCGCAAAAACGGCCATTTTTAAAAACATTTTAGGCATTGACCCATGTCCCCTGGGGCAGGAGCCAGGTCCCCAAACCCTTTTTAGGACAGTATCTTGCATATCAGCCGTTAAAATTAGCACTTTTAATTTCGAATGTTTGAGTCCCATAGACTTCAATGGGGTTCTAAAGTTCGTACGAATTTGGGGTCCGTTCGAAAGTTCTGGTGCGAACCGAACCGGGGGGTGTTCGGCTCATCCCTACTCTTCACCCAAGTCATCTCCTCCACCAACCGAGAGTACTAGCAGCTCACCTCATCTGATGGACCCCTCAGCATGAAGAGGGTCAAACAAGCAGTCCCCTAATACGGGGTAAATATGGTATATTCCACTTTCACCTCTATGGTGCTAGGGATATAATTCTGGCAGTGTAGATCACATATATGAAGAAGTAGGCTCCACCCGTTTCCAAACGAACGGACATGAAATATGGCAATAAGGGTACACAATAGTGCTCTGTTTATCTCCGGCTCCCCTCCTCAGAGGTCTTCTAAAACACAGAGGACTTTTCCCATGGAGCGGTCATCCCATGGATCCCATGGAGCGGTCATCCCATAGAGCGGTCACCCCATAGAGCGGTCACCCCATAGAGCGGTCATCCCATGGAGCGGTCATCCCATAGAGCGGTCATCCCATAGAGCGGTCATCCCATGGAGCGGTAATCCCATAGAGCAGTCACCCCATAAAGCGGTCACCCCATAGAGCGGTCACCTCATAGAGCGGTCACCCCATAGGGCGGTCACCCCATAGGGCGGTCACCCCATGGAGCGGTCATCCCATGGAGCGGTCATTCCATAGAGCGGTCATCCCATATAGCGGTCACCCCATAGAGCGGTCACCCCATAGAGCGGTCACTCCATGGAGCGGTCACCCCATGGAGCGGTCATCCCATGGAGCGGTCATCCCATAGAGCGGTCACCCCATGGAGCGGTCATCCCATGGAGCGGTCATCCCATGGAACGGTCATCCCATAGAGCGGTCATCCCATGGAGCGGTTATCCCATGGAGCGGTCATCCCATAGAGTGGTCATCCCATAGAGCGGTCACCCCATAGAGCGTTAACCCCATAGAGCGGTCATCCCATAGAGTGGTCACCCCATAGAGCGGTCACCCCATAGAGAGGTCACCCCCCATAGAGCGGTTACCCCATAGAGCGGTCATCCCATAGAGCCGTCACCCCATGGATCGGTCATCCTATGGAGCGGTCATCCTATAGAGCGGCCATCCTATAGAGCGGCCATCCCATAGAGCGGTCATCCCATAGAGCGATCACCCCATGTAGCAATCATCCCATAGAGTGGTCATCTCATAGAGCGGTCATCCCATAGAGCGGTCATCCTATGGAGCAGTCATCCCATATAGCGGTCATCCCATAGAGCGGTCATCCTATGGAGCAGTCATCCCATAGAGCGGTCATCCCATGGAGCAGTCATCCAATAGAGCGGTCATCCCATAGAGCGGTCACCCCATGGAGCGGTCACCCCATAGAGCGGTCATCCCATAGAGCGGTCATCCTATGGAGCAGTCATCCCATATAGCGGTCATCCCATAGAGCGGTCATCCTATGGAGCAGTCATCCCATAGAGCGGTCATCCCATGGAGCAGTCATCCAATAGAGCGGTCATCCCATAGAGCGGTCACCCCATGGAGCGGTCACCCCATAGAGAGGTCATCCCATAGAGTGGTCACCCCATGGAGCGGTCACCCTATGGAACGGTCACCCCATGGAACGGTCATCCCATTGAGCGGTCACCCCATGGAACGGTCACCCCATTGAGCGGTCACCCCATTGAGCGGTCACCCCATGGAGCGGTCATCCCATAGAGCGGTTACTCCATGTAGCGGTCATCCCATGGAGTGGTCACCCTATAGAACGGTCACCCCATGAATCGGTCACCCCATAGAGCGGTCAAAATTGACATACATACATACATACAGTACATACATACCTAGTACATACATATATACATAGTACATACATACACAACTAGTATGTATATACATAGATACATACATAGAGTATATATATATTTATAGCACATACATACACTCACACGTAGTTCATACTACATACATACATAGTACATCCAAAGAGCTGAATTGGATATGTAATACAGACAGGGCCGGTGCTACCACTAGGCAAACTAGGCAGCCGCCTAGGGCGCACTTCTGCCTGGGGGCGCCGGGCCATTGGTGTTCCTACTCTCTTCTTTCTGCAGCAAGCAACTAAGTCTCAGCATCAGCAGGCAGACACCTTTGCACATAGTGTCAGAGGTGCAGCTTAACTCTCGAATGAATGGAAGCAAGTAAACATTCATTGATGGGCATTGGTAGGCTGCATTGATGGGCGTTGGTAGGCTGCATTGATGGGCGCTGGTGAGGCTACATCGATGGGCACTGGTGAGGCTGCATCGATGGGCGCTTCATTAACAAGGTGTGGTATACATGGGCAGAGGAAAGGGGGTGGAGCCGGAGGGGCGACAAAATTAGGTTTCGCCTAGGGTGTCAAAAATCCTTGCACCAGCCCTGAATACAGAGTACAGGAACACGGACACTTACCTCTCTCCATGCTGATTGTTTACATTTGTAGGAAGGACTGACACACCATCAGTGGTCAGATTGCTTTTCAGAGGTGTGTGACGGGAGGTCATGTTATTCTTATACAGGATTTATAACAGTTTGCTCAGCACTTTTATGTGGAGATGTCCCCTCCCCCCAACCTGTTTTACCCCCTAAATCCTGTAACTCGGAAACATTGGGAATGAAGTTGTGCTCCTGTGATCCCAACTTTACTGACCTCAGAAAATGGGAATTGTTTTCACCACTTACCACCCACCATACATCTATCTATACATGATAGATTGGACGTGGTTTATCGGGATTACAGATGAAGATATCGGGCCTGACCCCCCCCCCCCCCTTCTTCGTTTCTTTCTCATGAGATCTGTCTGAGCCGCTCACAAGGCAATGGATCGGTTTCAGAAGCGGCAGACTTACCGGTTCAACCGAGAAACGATCCAACGTGGCCAGCTTCTACCATTGGCGATCAAATAGTTAACACTCCACTCCAGTGATGGTGAACCCATGGTACACCCAGCCCTCTCTGCGGACACACCAGAACCCCCACCACTGCCCGCACCAGAGCCTCCACCACTGCTCACACCAAAGCTGCCACCACTGCCCACACCAGAGCCTCCACCACTGCCCACACCAGAGCCTCCACCACTGCTCACACCAAAGCTGCCACCACTGCTCACACCAGAGCCGCCACCACTGCCCACACCAGAGCCCCCGCCACTGCCCACACCAGAGCCGCCACCACTGCCCACACCAGAGCCCCCACCACTGCCCACACCAGAGCTGCCACCACTGCCCACACCAGAGCCGCCACCAGAGCCGCCACCACTGCCCACACCAGAGCCCCCACCACTGCCCACACCAGAGCCGCCACCACTGCCCACACCAGAGCCCCCACCACTGCCCACACCAGAGCCCCACCACTGTCCACACCAGAGCCGCCACCACTGCCCACACCAGAGCCCCCACCACTGCCCACACCAGAGCCGCCACCACTGCCCACACCAGAGCTGCCACCAGAGCCCCCACCACTGCCCACACCAGAGCCGCCACCACTGCCCACACCAGAGCCCCCACCACTGCCCACACCAGAGCTGCCACCACTGCCCACACCAGAGCCGCCACCAGAGCCGCCACCACTGCCCACACCAGAGCCCCCACCACTGCCCACACCAGAGCCCCACCACTGTCCACACCAGAGCCGCCACCACTGCCCACACCAGAGCCCCCACCACTGCCCACACCAGAGCCGCCACCACTGCCCACACCAGAGCTGCCACCAGAGCCCCCACCACTGCCCACACCAGAGCCGCCACCACTGCCCACACCAGAGCCCCCACCACTGCCCACACCAGAGCCGCCACCACTGCCCACACCAGAGCCGCCACCAGAGCCCCCACAACTGCCCACACCAGAGCCGCCACCACTGCCCACACCAGAGCCCCCACCACTGCCCACATCAGAGCCCCCACCACTGCCCACACCAGAGCCGCCACCACTGCCCACACCAGAGCCGCCACCAATGTGAGAAGGGAAGAAGGGAACGCGGGCTGTCAGTGTATTTCCCCCACTCGCCCTCCTTCTTTCATCAAGCAAGACAGGGCAGGGAGCGCCGCCCACTCTGATCCCTCCTTCCTCCCAATTGGCTGCAGCCATGGACCAATGAGGAGCCAGGACAAGTGCACCATGGGACATGTAGTCCTGGAAGACTATGGCTCTATTTTCATCAATTAAAGAAAAACTACAGTCCCAGCATGCCCTGCGAAAATCAGAGGAGGGACAGCCTGGAGCCTGGGAAAAAAAGGGCAGAGCGAGAAGAGTGCAGAGACAAGAGGCAGAAGAGTGCGGAGACAAAAGGGAGAGGAGTGCGGAGACAAGAGGGAGAAAAGTGCGGAGACAAGAGGAAGAAGAGTGCGGAAACAAGAAGGAGAAGAATGCGGAGACAAGCCCCTGGAGTTGAATCAGCCAGAGATGAGCGAGAGGACACCATGGAGAGTGAGGAGGGAGATCAGAAGCTCCAGGAAAAGGAGAAGCTGCTGCCAGACTCATCTACACACGGAATGACTGCAATCCCTCTCGGAGTAGTCGATCATCACCTGAAGTCTCTGCACTTTGATTTGTGGTTTGGCACTTTTGGTTTTGTGTTGAAGTTTGGCCACTCAGGCTCAGAAAGGTTCACCAACACTGCTCTACTCTATGGTCTTGGAGGACCGACGCCATGACCTTTTTTTAAAGCGAAAGATTAAAAAAAAAAAAAAAAACATTTTAATTTTTTCCTTTTGAAGGTAAAGACGAGATTTGAGATCTCTTTGACCCCCCAGATCTCTCCATAAAGAGGTCCTGTCATCTCTGATTTCTACTACAAGGGAGGTTTACATTCCGTCTTTACAGGTTATGAGTTACAGAGGAGGTGTGGTGGTAGAATTATTGCTCTTAGTCTGACGTTCACGGTGATGCCTCACATGTGTGGTATTACCGCGATCGTCAGACCAAGACCAAGAGCAATAATTCTACCGCCACACCTCCTCTGTAACTCATAACTTGTAACCTGTAAAGGCGTTTAAAGCGTCTCCTATGGAGATTATTAAGTACAGTAGTTTGTCGCCATTCCAGGATTGTGCGCAATTATAAAGTGTGACGTGTTTGGTATCTATTTACTCGGCGTAACACCATATTTCACCTTATACAAAAGAATTGGGGTAACTATTGTGGTTTTTTTTTTCCCCAAAAAAATTGCGTCTACCCAAATACTGTGTGATATAAAAAATAATGATCACTATTTTATTCTCTAGGGTCTCTGCTAAAAGTATTATGTAAAATGTTTGGGGGTTCTAAGTCATTTTCTAGCAAAATGTGCTGATTTTAATTTGTAAGCAAAAAGTGCCAACAAAATGCCTGGGGGGGGTCAAGTGGTTAAAATGGGGGAGGAGTCCTCTTTAGGTTGTATTGAATGAGAAGCACATGGCACTGAATGACTCCGAATAAGAGTCCCCCCTCCCCCCGCACTGTGATTGTAGTCAGCATGGCCCCAGGGCATCTGTGGGGAAGCTGGCTCACAATGTGATTGGAGTCTTCCCAGATCTGTAGTGCAGACAAAGAACGTCCCTCACACCTCTCAGCCAGGACAAGAAGCCTCCATCTTCCATCGGGGACACGGAGGAGAGACAGAGAAGATCCTCACACAGGTCAGAGCAGAATCAGCTTCATGTCTACAGTCTGCACATTGCAGGCCTAGGACCCCCACAAGGTGGAAAGACACTTTAAGGAGAACTTTCCCCTGATTGTGGACACTTGTGAGCAGGAGGAAGAGGAGCCAAGGGTTGGGAGAGATTTCCCCCTTCATGTTCAGTCACCGTGCTGGGAAGAGTCAGAAGTCACCCGACCATAGAAGACTCATCAGAGGAGCCAAGAGGGACCATCCGAGAGAACCCCAACCATAGAAGACTCATCAGAGGCGCTCCAAATCAACCTCCAGACCAGGACACCATCAGCCAGGTATTCATCTCCCACCGAGTACCACTAACCCCCCCCCCCCCCCCACTATCTCCTCCATCCAACCCTCCTTCCCCACACTGCCCCTGTCCAACCCTCTATCAGCCCACTGAGTACCAATGCCTCCTTTCTCTCTACTGAATACCTATATTCCCATTTTTCCTAAAAAAAAAAAAACCCACTAATGTCCAACATTTCCCCTCAGTGAATATCTCCCCCAACCCCAGTGACCACAGATAAAGGGCATTTTTTTTCCCTCCCATTTACCTCTTGCTTCCCACTTCCCTGTCACCCCAACTGTCTCCCCGTTCACCCCATTTCCTCCCCGTTACCATGTTGTGTGTTACTAGACTGCTCCCAAACCATTTGAGTTCACCAGATTGTATGTAAGATCTGTATCTACCTGAGTCTGGTAAGCCAGGTAGATGTGTGTGGAGTCTCCCTCTAGTGGTGGGCAGAGGTATTCCAGACTGTGAAAAGTGTATCACATCTGGTTTTACTGGCTAGTAGAGATGGGCTCGGCAGTGTTCACAACCCCACATGCCCGATCCCGCCAGGAAGCTGAAACTGCAAAGCACTAATCAAAGGCTTCCTGGCGGGATCCCGAACATGCCCGAGCCTATCTCTACTGACTAATAATAATCTCCCTCTCCTCCACCATACAAGGTCCTCTCCTGGTTTTCTAGTTTCTGTGGCTTCCATCCTTGTCGTGTGTGGCAGTGGTGGGATAATAGTGTGTGTGCTGTTATACAGCTGTTACCCCTGTCTGGGCTGGGAATTTGGGGTTCTCCTGACAATCTGCCAGCATGCTGGGTGATTTCTGTGGATATACAACAGAAGGTGATACCCCGTGTGTTGTCTGACACTATAAAATGTACAAGAGCTGCCTGTTTGTTTTGTGTAACCCAATTTAGGTGAGCGGCACAGTGGTGTAGTGGTTAGCACTCTCGCCTAGCAGTAAAAAGGGTCACTGGTTCGTATCCCAACCACGATACTACCTGCCTGGAGTTTGCATGTTCTCCCTGTGCCTGCATGGGTTTTCTCCGGGTACTCCAGTTTCCTCCCACACTCCAAAGACATGCTGGTAGGTTAATTGGCTTCTGTCCAAAAATTGGCCCTAGTATATGAATGGGGACCTTGGATTGAATGTAGGGACTGATGTGAGTTTGCAATGTAATGGGTTAGGGATAATTGTAGAAACACGCTCACTCAAGATGGACTGGTGTCTTTATTAAACCTTGGTAACTATGTAACAACTGGGTGAGCTCAGAGCGCAATGCTCTACGCCCCAAGCCCACCCCTTTTTGAAGCCTATTAGAGCCTGTGGCTCTAATCACATGCCTCAACCCCCCCCCCCCCCATTGAAATCCATGCATGTAGATGTAGATTAGGGGGCCGGACGCATGGATAGGGGGGGACGCTCGTGCACTAGACATGTGCATAGTCAATAAATTTGTTTTGTCTCGTTCCGTTTCGTATTAGAATTAATTTGTGTTTCGTAATTCGTGTCCGAAATTCAATTTGGATTCGTACAAAATACGAATTTAAGGTTCGTTAAAACAATTCCGAATGTTTGTTATGATGAATGTATCATTATGAGGGGCTCCCACCATCCCTGTGCTGTACTGACTTCCTGGGTTTTTTAACGTTGTCATAACGAATAATCGTAATTAACAAACATTCTTATTTTGTCCGATTCTGAATCTCCCATCGACTACCAGTACCAGTCTCTCCCACTCCCATATCAAAAAAGGTAATTTTCCCAACCCTCTCAGCAGCAGAATAAAACCTCTGATTGGTCAACAAAACACCAGTCATGTTTCCGTTGTAATGGAATTTGGATCCGAAATTCTTAAACTAAATTTTGTATTTCGTACAAAATCTGGAAGTATAGCAATTCCTATTTCGGATCCGTCCGAATTTATGGAAATTCATACGAAAAATGAATCGCACATGTCTATCGTGCACCCCTAATGGACGAGCCACCACTGGTAGCAGGGCTGCTGTTAGAGAATCCCACCTATTAGCCCAAATTCCCCCCACCTCCTCCTGGCACAAGCCGCCCCCCCACCCCCCCATGTCCCTTCCCAGCACAAATTTTTCTTTAATCCCCCTCCTAAGACAAATTCTCACAAATCCCTCCTACTAGCACAACCCCCTCTAAATTACCCTTCCCAGCACAAATTCTTCCTCCCTACCCAAATTCCCCCCCAGCACTAATCTCCCACCCCACTCCTAGCACAAACATCCCCTCTCCTGGCTCAACCCCCCCAAACCCTCCTCCTAGCACATAACCCCCCCCCCATTCTTCCTTCTTGAACATATCCCCAAATCCCCATTACATTTTGCAGTACAGAGAGCCGCCCATATCCCTCCCCCAACTTACAGGAGGAAGTCACTACAAAGCCAGGAGGAGGTGTGCGGTGTTGTACTCTCACCGTCAGAAGAGCATTCATCCATACAGCACATGAGACAAGATTGCTCTTACTGCAGATCACATTGCTCTGTACACACACTGTTTTATTACTGCCCCCTATCTCCCCCAAGGGCTGCTCACCTCCTGGCAGCAGGAAATGTGGATAGGGGGCGTTAATCAGACTGTGTGTGTACAGCGCTATGCAATCTGCAGTAAGAGCGATCCTGTCTCATGTGCTGTATGGAGGAGCGCTCTTCGTACAGGAGGCAAGTGTACAACACAGAGCACCTCCCACCCATACCCATTCATATGGAAGGGCTGGGATTTGGGGGCCCCCTTGTTAAAGAGGGCTTCCAGATTCCAATAAGCCCCCTAACCACAGACCCCCACAACCTCCGGGCCAGGGCTGTGGGGATAAAGCCCTTGTCCATATCAACACAGGGACAAGGTGCTTTGGGGGGACCCCAAAGCACCCCCCCCATGTTGAGAGCAAGAAGCCTGGTATGGTTCAGGAGGAGGGGGCGCTCATCTCCCCCCTCCTTTTCTGGCCTGCTAGGCTGCTTGCACTGATAAGGGTCTGGTATGGATTTTGGGGGGACCCCATGCCATTTTTTTTCTTAATTCTGTCATAGGGCTCCCCTTAACCATTTGAATACACTGTATTATATATTGTACACTGCACTATATACCCTGAACTTTATTATATATACTACATTGACTGCAATATATACACTGCAGAAAAATTGGGCCTTGTGTGTTGATGGTGCCAGAACACTGTAACCCAGGGATCCTCAAACTACGGCCCTCCAGCTGTTGTGAAACTACACATCCCATGAGGCATTGTAAAACTCTGACATTCACAGACATGACTAGGTATGATGGGAATTGTAGTTCCTGAACAACTGGAGGGCCATAGTTTGAAGATCCATGCTGTAACCCCTCACAGTTACTCTTGTTGGGTGCAGGAATGGGTTCTGCTGTTAAAATGTATTTCAAAAATTGTAATTACATGCCCCTGTTAAACAGGGCAAAAAAATAGGCCTTGGTTGTTGTTGGTGGTGCCCTAAACCTAAAATATTGTTGGAAGCTAGCATCATCAAGATTCAGGAATAGGATAGGCAGCATAGGCAGTCTTCAGCTAATTCAATCAGTTAAATCAGCATCAGGGGCTTGATAGCTGCTGATCCAGGACTGATTTACTTTTATAAATGTGAGCCTATCAACGGAGTCTGTGGACAGGCACACTCTTTGATCCCTTACAAACCCTCCAGCAACATTGAATGTGCATTCAGAAAGCACACTGGATGCATGACAGGCCAGTAGCTCAATTGCATATTGAGAAAGTTCTGGCCAGTGGTCCACCCTCAAGACCCAGTAACCCAGTAGATGCTCTGTTGGAAAGGTCTCCAAGTCTGCTCTTGCCCCAAGATATTCCTGCACCATATAATGCAGATGCTGCTGATGGGTGCTTGAACCTCTCAGCCCTAGGCGCTGAGGAGTAAAAAATTGTTTAAAGGCATCGGTCAGCCAGCCACCTTCTCCACCGCTCTCCCTCTGACCGGACGTAGTCTCAGAAACGCGTTGTCCAGCACCAGGAAATGGTAACCTCTCAGGGTCTGGAAAGGCGTTACACTTGTATAAGATTATTGTTCTGATATCATTTATTATCATCTGAGTGATTTTCAGAGTTTGGCATTAGATAGCGCTCCTACTTTTAATTACTGTTTATTAAGTCTTGTGTTCAGACTATTTGGTTGCAGCTTTCTTTCATTTGTGATTTTTATCAATTGCTTTGTTTATTCCCATTGAGAGGTGGAGGGATAAGCGCAGGAATATTTATTTATACAATGATCATCATTGATGGATATACCCTGCGGCAGTGAACGTCCAAAAAAAAAAAAAACAGACTGGTTTGTTGAAATTAAGTTCATCGATAAATCAACTTTAGTACAACCAGCCTGCCTATAGATGGATCGAAAATTCATTTGGATTCTGCTGAGCCAAATTTTGATCTGTCTATGGCCAGCTATAGTGTGTGACTGTTGCTTCTCTGAAAAGTGATCTATGCTTGGATCTTTTTCCAGAGCTGTTTGAGAGGCGGTGATATGTTGCCTCCTCATCGCCTGTTTCAGGGCCCGTCTTACACTAGAACACAGTGCAGAAAAAGCCACGTTCCCATGTGACTTCTCACACCGCATTCCACACACTTCCCTTAATGACACTCCAAATGCAGAACGCAAACGCAGTGCGTTTACCCACACCAGATCACATGGTACAAAACTAGCATGCAATGTGGTTGCCATGCATCTGAAAAAGTAGTGCATGATCTACTTTTGGTGCAGTGCGATTTCAGCCCCATTCAAAATGAAAAGGGCGGAAATCAAACTGCACAGAACTGCATATGAATTGCACTGGAACCGCACAGCATTCCCAGGCGATTCCCATGCATTTCCTAGTGTGAATGGGCCCCTAAACTGATAATTGCTGTACTACCACTCTGCAGTCACATGCGATTGCAGCGCAGTGCCATTGAACTGTATTGCTGCATTCAGTGGCAGCAATATTCTGTTTAAGCACAGCATCGTGGCTGAGACATGTGTACAGTTGGTAGCAGCTGTATGTTTAGTGTTTATACAGGAGGTCAGTAAAACTATGGCTCAACCACCCAGTTTTTCCTGCCCCCAGACACATGTGTAAACAAGCCCTAAGGATCCTCTGAAACAGAACAGAGACCACCAGGGCAGGACTGGGACAGAAATTTGGCCCTGGACTTCACCTAGAACGGCCCACTTACATTTTGAGTGTCCCATCAGCACTCCCTTACATCCGAGTGTCCCATTACCAGTCCCATTACCAGCTGCTTTACATCAGAGTGTCCTATTACCAGCCGCTTTACGTCGGAGTGTCCCATGAGCAGCCCCCTTACGTCGGAGTGTCCCACGAGCAGCCCCCTTGCGTCGGAGTGTCCCACGAGCAGCCCCCTTGCGTCGGAGTGTCCCATGAGCAGCCCCCTTGCGTCGGAGTGTCCCATGAGCAGCCCCCTTGCGTCGGAGTGTCCCATGAGCAGCCCCCTTGCGTCGGAGTGTCCCATGAGCAGCCCCCTTGCGTCGGAGTGTCCCATGAGCAGACCCCTTGCGTCGGAGTGTCCCACTGAGTCATCGCCCCCCTGGGAAACTCCCGGTAGTCCCAATGGCCAGTACATGCCTGGAGACCACTTCAATCAGCAGAGGATCCATGAGCAGATCCCTTCCTTAATCAGAGCTGAACAGGATGGATGTCAGTTTTTACATCTGTGCCCGTTTCTGTTTGTGGCAGCAGATACAAGAGGACCTGTGACAGCTCTATGGGAGGCTGGATGAAAACAGACTGCAGTGTCTATTTACTGTCTGTTTACATCAGGATTTCTCCGATATGTCACATTTAGGTTCAGATAAATGGAAGAGGACACAGTACACAAGGCTAATATGCAAGTTATTGTCATCAAAAGTATTTGGGGACCCGGGTCCTGCCCCAGGGGACATGTATCAATGCAAAAAAAAGTTTTAAAAACGGACGTTTTTTCGGGAGCAGTGATTTTAATAATGATTAAAGTGAAACAATAAAAGTGTAATATTCCTTTAAATTTCGTACCTGGGGGGTGTCTATAGTATGCCTGTGAAGGGGCGCATGTTTCCCGTGCTTAGAACTGTCCCTGCGCAAAGTGTCATTTCTGCAGGAAAAAAAAAAAGTTATTTAAAATCACTGGCGGCTATAATGAACTGTCGGCTCCCGTAATACAGAGAACAGTCATTGAAAGTCATTGATGATAAAAAAAAAAAAAAAAAAGCGTGGGGTTCCCCAAATTCAATTACCAGGCCCTTCAGGTCTGGTATGGATATTAACCCCGTGTCAAATGTAAAAAAAGATGCAGGGTTCCCCCCAAAAAGGGTCTGGTATGGATTTTAAGGGGAACTCCACGCCAAATTTAAAAAAAAATGGAGTGGAGTTACCCCCAAAAATCCATACCAGTCCCTTTATCCGAACACGCAACCTGGCAGGCCACAGGAAAAGAGGGGGGGGGACGAGAGAGCACCCCCCTCCTGGACCTTACCAGGCCACATGCCCTCAAGATTGGGAGGATTCTTTGGGGGTCTGTGACCCCTCAAAGCACCTTGTCCCCATGCTGATGGGGACAAAGGCCTCATCCCCACAACCCTGGCCGGTGGTTGTGGGGGTCTGCGGGCGGAGGGCTTATCAGAATATGGAAGCCCCCTTTAACAAGGACCCCCAGATGCCGGCCACCCCTATGTGAATGGGTATCAGGTACATTGTACCCATACCAATTGACCCCAGATCCTGCCCCCCCCTGTTTGAAATGGTAAGGGGGTACAAAAGTACCCCTACCATTTCACAAAGAAAGTGTAAAAATTGTTAAAAAAACACACAAACACCGTTGGAAAAAGTCCTTTATTAAAAAAAAAAAAAAAAAAAAGATTCCAGCGGTGGTAATCTACTCTTGCTATCCAGCGATGGCTGATCTCTTCTCCGGGGTCCAGTGATGGCTGATCTGATCCAGCGATGGTCCAGCGCAGCGCATTCATCATGTCTCCACTGAAGACACTGCGGGAATCCTGGCAGCTTGACACATCTTAGCTGAGGAGGATGGGGCTACCCGTCACCTGACCCCCACCCCCCTCTGACTCAAGGAGAAAGCCGGGCTTCCCTAGTGATGTGCGGGTGACCCCGCCCTATCTGATGTAATGCAGGTTTCTGTTACATCACAGGGGGGCGGGGTCACTCGCACGTCACTGGGGAAGCCCGGCTTTCCCCTTGCGTCAGGGGGGGTGGGGTCAGGTGACGGGTGGCCCCGTGCTCCTCAGCTAAGATGCGTCAGGCTGCCGGGATTCCTGCAGTGTCTCTGGTGGAGACATGATGGATGCGCTGCGCTGGACCATCGAGCGAGATCAGCCATCGCTGGACCCCGGAGAAGAGATCAGCCATCCCTGGATAGCAAGAGTGGATTACCACCGCTGGAATCTTTTTTTATTTATTTATTTATTTATTTATTTATTTTTTGATATTTTTTTGACTTTTCCCAACTGTGTGTGTGTGTGTGTGTGTGTGTGTGTGTGTGTGTGTTTTTTAACAATTTTTTACACTTTCTTTGTGAAATGGTAGGGGTACTTTTATACCCCCCTTACCATTTCAAATGGGGGGAGCCAGGATCTGGGGGTCCCCTTGTTAAAGGAAGATTGTGATAAGCCCCCCACCCGCTGACCCCCACAACCACCAGCCAGGTTTGTGGGGATGAGGCCCTTGTCCCCATCAACATGGGGACATGGTTCTTTGAGGGGTCACAGACGCCCAAAGCATCCTCCCAATGTTGAGGGCATGTGGCCTGGTACAGTTCAGGAGGGGAGGCGCTCTCTCGTCCCCCCCTCTTTTCCTGTGGCCTGCCAGGTTGCGTGCTCGGATAAAGGGTCTGGTATGGATTTTTGGGGGGAACTCCACGCCATTTTTATTTGGCGTGGAGTTTCCCTTAATATCCATACCAGATCCAATTCATTATAGCCGCAAATGATTTTAAATGACTTTTTTTTTCCTGCAGAAATGACACTTTGTGCAGGGACAGTTCTAAATATGGGAAACATGTGCCCCTTCACAGGCATACTATAGATACCCCCCAGGTACGAAATTTAAAGAAATATTTCACTTTTATTGTTTCACTTTAAGCATTATTAAAATCACTGCTCCTGAAAAAACTGACGTTTTTAAAACTTTTTTTTATTTTTTTTTGCATTGATCCATGTCCCCTGGGGCAGGACCCGGGTCCGCAAACACTTTTTATGACAATGACTTGCATATAAGCCTTTAAAATTAGCACTTTAGATTTCTCCCATAGACTTTTACAGGGTGTTCCGCGGCTTTTCGAAATTTGCCGCAAACACCCCAAATTGTTCGATGTTCAGTGAACAGGCAATGTTCGACTCAAACTCGAAGATCATCCCTACTCCTGATAGGGCTGCATGGACCTTCCAATCAGGTCCACCTGAAAAATTGAGAGGGGGTCCTGAATGGTAGTGATGGCCGAACGGTTCGCCCGGCGGTCGTTTCGCGGCGAATTTCCGACTTTCGCCGTCCGCGGGTTCGAACGCCTTTTTCCGTCGTTCGCCCCGGCGGACTTACGTGTTTAATGTATACAAGAACTTTAACCTTTCGTGACACGTTTATCATGTGTTACAGGACAACCAATTGAGACATGACAGCTCATGGACACTTGGACATTCCCCCTAACCTATAAATACACCCGATCCGGTGGCCATTTTACATTCTTTCTTCTGTCACTGTAGGGAAAGGATCCTGTGTGGAGTAGGGACAGAGAAAACGCTAGCTATTTGGTACACAAAAGTTCTTTTCAGGACTGGTATAGGTGTTAGGTCAGCAGCCTGAGTTTCTTTTGTCAGTTTAGATAAAGGGACAGAGCGCTGTATGCTGCTATTTTAGGGACAGCTCAGCCAGATTAGTCTTTCTTCATCATCATCATCATCATCATCATTAGCTGTTACTATCAGGTCCACAAAAGAGCTGTTCCAGCTAATCGTTCCAGCCTACTCTTTTTTGCCAATTTGTATAGGGACAGGCAGGAAGCAGTGTGTCAGGCAGTGAGGATAATTTTAAAGACTTGCTGTTACTATTAGTTCCACAAAGGTTCTTTTCAGGACTGGTATCAGTGGTACGGTAATAGGCTTGTACACGTATAATATTCTTTCTTCCAAATATAGAAAGAATATTATACTTGACTGCTGCCCTTCTGCTGCAGTCTGCTAATCATTCACAACTCACTTGTTCCACAAAGCTCTTTATCAGGACTGGTAACTTGGTCTGTCTAGGGTGCTACGGTACATAGGCTTGGGTGCGGTACAGTCTGCTGTTCTGTAAGGACCGCTATCGGTCCACAATACATAGGGTTGCCGTGCACTACTGCTGACCGCTGCCCTATACTGCAGCAGTCCTTCATTGGTATAGGGACTGACGTACAGTCTGCTAATCACTAACACACAACCTGCTTGGTCCACAAAAGTTCTTATAAGGACTGGTAACTTGGTATAGGGTGCTACGGTACATAGGCCTGAGTGCGTTACAGTCTGCTGTTCTGTAAGGACCGCTATCGGTCCACAATACATAGGGTTGCCGTGCACTACTGCTGACCGCTGCCCTATACTGCAGCAGTCCTTCAGCGGTATAGGGACTGACGCACAGTCTGCTAAACACTAACACACAACCTGCTTGGTCCACAAAAGTTTTTATAAGGACTGGTAACTTGGTATAGGGTGCTACGGTACATAGGCCTGAGTGCAGTACAGTCTGCTGTTCTGTAAGGACCGCTATCGGTCCACAATACATAGGGTTGCCGTGCACTACTGCTGACCGCTGCCCTATACTGCAGCAGTCCTTCATTGGTATAGGGACTGACGTACAGTCTGCTAATCACTAACACACAACCTGCTTGGTCCACAAAAGTTCTTATAAGGACTGGTAACTTGGTATAGGGTGCTACGGTACATAGGCCTGAGTGCGTTACAGTCTGCTGTTCTGTAAGGACCGCTATCGGTCCACAATACATAGGGTTGACGTGCACCACTGCTGACCGCTGCCCTATACTGCAGCAGTCCTTCAGCGGTATAGGGACTGACGTACAGTCTGCTAAACACTAATACACAACCTGCTTGGTCCACAAAAGTTCTTATAAGGACTGGTAACTTGGTATAGGGTGCTACGGTACATAGGCTTGAGTGCGGTACAGTCTGCTGTTCTGTAAGGACCGCTATCGGTCCACAATAGATAGGGTTGACGTGCACCACTGCTGACCGCTGCCCTATACTGCAGCAGTCCTTCAGCGGTATAGGGACTGACGCACAGTCTGCTAAACACTAACACACAACCTGCTTGGTCCACAAAAGTTTTTATAAGGACTGGTAACTTGGTATAGGGTGCTACGGTACATAGGCCTGAGTGCGTTACAGTCTGCTGTTCTGTAAGGACCGCTATCGGTCCACAATACATAGGGTTGCCGTGCACTACTGCTGACCGCTGCCCTATACTGCAGCAGTCCTTCATTGGTATAGGGACTGACGTACAGTCTGCTAATCACTAACACACAACCTGCTTGGTCCACAAAAGTTCTTATAAGGACTGGTAACTTGGTATAGGGTGCTACGGTACATAGGCCTGAGTGCGTTACAGTCTGCTGTTCTGTAAGGACCGCTATCGGTCCACAATACATAGGGTTGCCGTGCACTACTGCTGACCGCTGCCCTATACTGCAGCAGTCCTTCAGCGGTATAGGGACTGACGCACAGTCTGCTAAACACTAACACACAACCTGCTTGGTCCACAAAAGTTCTTATAAGGACTGGTAACTTGGTATAGGGTGCTACGGTACATAGGCCTGAGTGCAGTACAGTCTGCTGTTCTGTAAGGACCGCTATCGGTCCACAATACATAGGGTTGCCGTGCACTACTGCTGACCGCTGCCCTATACTGCAGCAGTCCTTCATTGGTATAGGGACTGACGTACAGTCTGCTAATCACTAACACACAACCTGCTTGTTCCACAAAAGTTCTTATAAGGACTGGTAACTTGGTATAGGGTGCTACGGTACATAGGCTTGAGTGCGGTACAGTCTGCTGTTCTGTAAGGACCGCTATCGGTCCACAATAGATAGGGTTGACGTGCACCACTGCTGACCGCTGCCCTATACTGCAGCAGTCCTTCAGCGGTATAGGGACTGACGTACAGTCTGCTAAACACTAATACACAACCTGCTTGGTCCACAAAAGTTCTTATAAGGACTGGTAACTTGGTATAGGGTGCTACGGTACATAGGCTTGAGTGCGGTACAGTCTGCTGTTCTGTAAGGACCGCTATCGGTCCACAATAGATAGGGTTGACGTGCACCACTGCTGACCGCTGCCCTATACTGCAGCAGTCCTTCAGCGGTATAGGGACTGACGTACAGTCTGCTAAACACTAATACACAACCTGCTTGGTCCACAAAAGTTCTTATAAGGACTGGTAACTTGGTATAGGGTGCTACGGTACATAGGCTTGAGTGCGGTACAGTCTGCTGTTCTGTAAGGACCGCTATAGGTCCACAATAGATAGGGTTGACGTGCACCACTGCTGACCGCTCACCTATACTGCAGCAGTCCTTCAGCGGTATAGGGACTAAGAGTTTTGTCACAGGGTCATTTAAAAAATGACATGCAGAGGAAGAGGCAGGCCCTTCCGCAGGGGTGGTAGGGGTAGGGCAGGAGCAACAGGCTTGAGCCAAAGTGGGAAGTTGCAGAAGGTGCGTTCAATTACTTTAAAGGATGCACCAGACTTGGTTGAGTGGCTCGCTCAGCCTTACTCTTCTGCACCCTCCTCATCCTCTCGATCTGCACCCTCTTCTTCACTCTCTGCTATGTGCACCCCCAAAGACACTACCACCAACAACACGACCACCACCACCACCACCACATACCTTCCGCTTGAGTCACTGGAATTATTTTCCGATCCATATCAAGAGGACATTTCTGATGCGCAGCCACTCTTGGTATTGGATCAGGAAGAGGAGGTAGCAACAAGCGCTACTCAGCAGTCTGACGCCAGTACCCAGATCAGCCCAAGGAGGAGGTTGGTCCCCGGTGTTGCTGCCTACTCTACTTATAGCGGTGGGGAAGGTGACGTTGATGATGACGTGTCTAGTGATGTCACGTGGGTGCCCACAAGAGAGGAAGAGGAGGGGAGTTCAGAGGGAGATATGGACCAGCAGATAGGGAGGAGAAGCAGCAATGACTTACATTGCACAGCAGGGACAAAGCAGACTGCAAATGTATCAGGAGCGAGTCATCGACCATGTACGGTCACATCTGGCGCTCCCAGGACACCGGCACATGGCTCCGCAGTGTGGGCTTTTTTTAACGTGTCCGCTGCTGACAATAGCGTTGCCATCTGCAATCTTTGCAGTCAACGCGTTAGTCGCGGTAAGCCCAATACTCACCTAGGGACGACCGCCTTAAGAAGGCACATGAGCAGCCATCACCGAGCCCAGTGGGAGCAACGGAACACACAAAGCCACACTGCAGGCTCTCACCGTCCAGCCTCGTCTTCTACTTCTCCTTCTCCTCTCTCCTCACAATTGTCCTCCACTCCACCTTCCATCACGCCAAGCTCACATTTTTCTGCAAAAAGGCAGGCTTCCGTGGGCCTAATGTTTGAGCGTAAAAAAATGATGACGCCGGATAACCCTCTTGCCCAACGGTTGGCGGCTGGCTTGTCAGAACTCATAGCCCGCCAACTACTGCCATATAAACTGGTGGACTCGGAGGCCTTTCGCAAATTTGTGGCCATTGGAACACCACAATGGAAGGTCCCAGGAAGGAAGTATTTCTCAGAGAAGGGCATCCCAGAGCTATATGGCCATGTTCAGCGGCAAGTGAATGTATCTCTGGCACACAGTGTCGGTGCCAAGATACATCTGACCACAGACACGTGGTCTAGCAAACACGGGCAGGGAAGGTATATCAGTTTTACTGCCCACTGGGTGAACCTTCTGACGGCCGTCAAGCATGTAACCCGTGGCACCCGTGTAGATTTGGTTTTACCGCCACGGATTGCATGCAGGCCTGACTCTTCTTCTCCTCCTCCTACTCCATCCTCCTCCCTCTCCTCCTCAGCTGCCTCCTCCTTTTCCGCTGCTAGCGTCTCTTCCACTGCACCGCCCAAGCTCCCCAGAACCTATTCCACATGCCAGGTGAGACGTTGCCATGCCGTGCTGCGTCTGTTGTGCCTGGAAGCAAAGAGCCACACTGGCCCGGCACTCCTTTCAGCTTTGCGTTCACAGGCAGATGAGTGGCTAACACCGCTCAATTTGACAGTTGGTAAAGTGGTGTGTGACAACGGTGCCAATCTGCTTAGCGCATTGAAACAGGGCAAAATCACGCACGTGCCGTGCATGGCACACGTCTTAAACTTGGTCGTGCAGCGATTCCTTGTCAAATACCCTGGGGTCCAGGACATCTTGCGGCAGGCAAGGAAAATCTCGGCCCATTTCAGAAGATCTTACACGGCCATGGCTCGCCTTGCTGACATTCAGCGGCGACACCATCTGCCGGTCAGACGTCTTATTTGCGATTGCCCGACGCGATGGAACTCAACCTTCTATATGCTTGATAGGCTGCTCCAGCAGAAACGTGCAGTTAACGTCTACCTGTATGAACTCTGCGAAAGAAACGGTTCTGGGGAGCTGGGTTTTTTTTCACCGCGCCAGTGGCTGCTCATGCGCGACACATGCAGACTTCTGCGGCCATTTGAGGAGATCACCAAACTGGTCAGTCGCAGCCATGGCGCCATCAGTGACATGGTACCTTATGCCTTCTTTCTGGAGCGTGCATTGCGTCGTGTCATTGATCAGGCTGTGGAGGAGCAGGAGCGGGAAGATGAGGAAGTCGCAATGCTGGATGAATTCCCAGGGGGGGCTACTCTATCTGAGACAAGTCAACAACAGGAGTCTGATGAGGAGTCAGAGGAGGATGGTGCCGGGGCGGATGAGCAGGAGCAAGAAGAGCATGCTTTAAACCTTTCTGGGATCCCTGTTGTGCGAGGATGGGGAGAGGAGAATGAAGAGGACGACATTATCCTGGATGATGAGCAGGAGCCAGGCCACCACACCGCTTCCACTTTAGTGCAAATGGGGGCCTTCATGCTCCAGTGTTTTAATAGGGACCCCCGTATAAAAAGCATGAGGGTCAAGGACCAGTACTGGGTGGCAACGTACTTAGACCCCCGGTACAAACACAAAATGGCGGAAATGTTACCGCCGTCGCAGAGGGCTGTCAGAATGCAGCACTTCCAGGCCTTGCTTCGAGAAATGCTGCATTCTGCTTTTGCGTGCGCTGGCAGAGGAGCAATTCCCACTCCCAGAGAAGGATTTGCGGGTACCAATCCAACAGCGCCTGCAAGAAGAGGCCGGTTTGAAGATGTGTTGGTGACTTCGGATATGAGGTCATTCTTTCAGCCGACCCATCGACAGGTGTCATCCGGATCCAGCATCAGGGAACGCCTAGACCGTCAGGTGTCCGACTACATTGGGTTAACGGCCGATGTGGACGCTCTGAGGAGTGATGAACCCCTAGACTACTGGGTGGGCAGGCTTGACCTCTGGCCAGAGCTTGCCCAATTTGCAATCGAACTGTTGGCTTGCCCCTCATCCAGTGTCCTGTCCGAAAGGACGTTCAGCGCAGCAGGGGGGATTGTGACCGATAAGCGTACTCGCCTAGCTCACCACAGTGTTAACTACCTCACATTTCTAAAAATGAATGAGGCATGGATCTCGGAGGAATTCAACACATGTGATCAGTAGACCATGTATATGTCTATAAACAATTTTTGGAATCAAGCACACAGACCTTCTTAATTCATTTGGCTCACTTCCCTGACCCAAAAAAGCACACCGTACTATATGCCCCTACCCTCCTCTTTGAAGAGGTTGAGCGGTGTCATATTTCTACTGGGGCTGCTTATTATGAGGGGTTCCCACCATCCCTGTGCTGTGCTGACTTCCTCCTGGGTGTTCTTATTATGAGGGGCTCCCACCATCCCTGTGCTGTGCTGACTTCCTCCTGGGGGTTCTTATTATGAGGGGATCACACCATCCCTGTGCTGTGCTGACTTCCTCCTGGGGCTGCTTACGGTGCTGCTGTCAGCGCTGTATGTCACGGAGCTGCTGTCAGCGCTGTATGTCACGGAGCTGCTGTCAGCGCTGTATGTCACGGAGCTGCTGTCAGCGCTGTATGTCACGGAGCTGCTGTCAGCGCTGTATGTCACGGAGCTGCTGTCAGCGCTGTATGTCACGGAGCTGCTGTCAGCGCTGTATGTCACGGAGCTGCTGTCAGCGCTGTATGTCACGGAGCTGCTGTCAGCGCTGTATGTCACGGAGCTGCTGTCAGCGCTGTATGTCACGGTGCTGCTGTCAGCGCTGTATGTCACGGAGCTGCTGTCAGCGCTGTATGTCACGGAGCTGCTGTCAGTGCTGTATGTCACGGAGCTGCTGTCAGCGCTGTATGTCACGGAGCTGCTGTCAGCGCTGTATGTCACGGAGCTGCTGTCAGCGCTGTATGTCACGGTGCTGCTGTCAGCGCTGTATGTCACGGAGCTGCTGTCAGCGCTGTATGTCACGGAGCTGCTGTCAGCGCTGTATGTCACGGAGCTGCTGTCAGCGCTGTATGTCACGGAGCTGCTGTCAGCGCTGTATGTCACGGAGCTGCTGTCAGCGCTGTATGTCACGGAGCTGCTGTCAGCGCTGTATGTCACGGAGCTGCTGTCAGCGCTGTATGTCACGGAGCTGCTGTCAGCGCTGTATGTCACGGAGCTGCTGTCAGCGCTGTATGTCACGGAGCTGCTGTCAGCGCTGTATGTCACGGAGCTGCTGTCAGCGCTGTATGTCACGGAGCTGCTGTCAGCGCTGTATGTCACGGAGCTGCTGTCAGCGCTGTATGTCACGGTGCTGCTGTCAGCGCTGTATGTCACGGAGCTGCTGTCAGCGCTGTATGTCACGGAGCTGCTGTCAGTGCTGTATGTCACGGAGCTGCTGTCAGCGCTGTATGTCACGGAGCTGCTGTCAGCGCTGTATGTCACGGAGCTGCTGTCAGCGCTGTATGTCACGGTGCTGCTGTCAGCGCTGTATGTCACGGAGCTGCTGTCAGCGCTGTATGTCACGGAGCTGCTGTCAGCGCTGTATGTCACGGAGCTGCTGTCAGCGCTGTATGTCACGGAGCTGCTGTCAGCGCTGTATGTCACGGAGCTGCTGTCAGCGCTGTATGTCACGGTGCTGATGTCAGTGCTCTGTATTACGGTGCTGCTGTCAGTGCTCTGTATCTCCTGCACCCTCTTGTTTGCCTACCCTGGTCCCTGACCTTCCCTCTCCTCCATTGCCTTCATTAGCTCCATAGTCCTGAATTGTCAGAACAATTTCCCAAATAAAAAAAAAATGCTTGTAGTTATCGATCCCAAATTCACCTCATACATGTATTATGCTATTGTCCAGGTGGTGGGACTACGTGCTACCCCCTAATAATTACCCCGTGGCCGCAAATTCGACCTAAAGGTTTGCGAAATTCGCCTCCCATTGAAGTCAATGGAGCCCGCGGCGAACGGTCGTTTTCGCGAACGTTTGTGTCCGTTCGCGTTTCGCGTTCGCGAAACGTCCCGTCGGAAGTTCGTCCATCACTACTGAATGGCATACCCATGTGAAAGGACCCCTGTAGGTCACCAGAGTGCACTTAATTCTGCACCCCTGTGATCTGTATTCAGCTGCTAGTGGGCTAAAGTCTGCAGTCGCCCGATGTAAAAAAATAAATAAAAATATTGGTACTATGCAAGTGCATGCCACAAATATTACAAATGTTTTGGTGCATGCTGATATATTACCCTGCCCCCTTCTTTACCCAACAGGGATTGGTGGGGAAGATAGGCGGGGAGCAGTTTTCCTTTTTTTCGCCCCAGGCATTGGATTACCTTGTCCCAGCACTGGGCCAAAGGTAATATGAATGAACTGAGAGGCTAGCTGGAGACAGTCCTTTTAAGCACTTCAATACCAGGCATTTTCACCCCCTTCCAGCCCAGGCCGATTTTCAGTTTTCAGCGCTGTCGCACTTTGAATGACAATTGCGCAGTCATACAACACTGTACCCAAATTAAAATTCTCTTTTTCTCATATCGTCTTCCAGGACAGCCTCTGAGATATAGGGCTTCTCCCTCCGGGACAGGAAACACGTCAACCCAATCAAATAAAAGATGTGGTCCTCCAGGCCCTCCTCAGTTTTTGTTTCCTGCCGGATGGGAAGGAGCACGTCGGAACTAGTAGGGGAGCTCCTTCTTCTCAGGGGTTGTCCTTGGGGGAGCACCTGGTGGATCTGGCCCATAGCACCCCTTGGTCCGTTTGGAGGTAGGAGAGGGTAGCTATCAGTCCCCGCTGCCATTATAAACGTTCGGAGAGAACCGGCCCACGATGGGCGGCAATCTCCCCCTCTATCGCGCTAACCGCTCGTACCTTGTTGGTCGGATGGCGGGCGAGAGATGTTCGGATCCACTGGCTGGCGTTTGGGTACTGTAAGCGGTGCGTTCGTAAGGAACGCACGGCGTGAGTGGGCGGAGTTTTTGCGTTCCGGCGTCCGTGGGAGAGACGCACTTCCGCCAGATTTGCGTCATCAGGGGGCGCCACGCTACCTGTTCCAGTCCTTTGGGCGCAGTGGTGTGGCTACAGGGCTGTCTGGAGCGGTGTGAAGGCTCAGGGAGTCTGAGTAAGACACTGGAACCATGGAGGGCGCAGTTGTACAGGTGGACTCCGGTTCGACAGGCTCCAGCACCTCTCAGGTAAGCTCGGTGAGGGCAGACCAGGACTTACACTGGGGGGTGGAGGGGTCACTCTGACCTTAGTACCCTCCCGGGGTGGGGAACCTGCTGGTGAGGGGGGAACTTCCTAGGCAGACCCTAGAAGCACAGTGGTGTGGTCAGGGGTGGTATTTTAATGGGAACCTGTTTTTCTTTGTTTTTAGGTCAAACAGGACAGAGCCCAGATACCTTTGCCCAGAAGGAAATGTGCCGTGTGTGGGGCACCGGTTGGGAGAAGCCGCTTTGCCCGGATTGTGTCAGTAGCCTGGTGAAAGAGGACTCGGTGGCAGCTTGCCACAAAGTTTTGACATCCATGAAGGATGAAATGGCATCCACTTTCCAGTCATTCAAGAGCATGATGGATAGGATGCAGGGTCCTTCTGTCTCTTTACCCAGGGCCGTGAGTATGCCCTCCTTGTCTGAACCAAGTCAGGAGGAGGAGGAGGTAGATAAGGAGAGAGTACCAAGGTCGTTAGCCTCCTCTAGGACAGAGTCTACTTCTGAGTCAGAGGGGGAGGAAGAGTCCATTAGATCATCCAGATACAAGCTGTCTTTGGACGATGTGGGTGACCTCCTTAACCACTTCAGATCCGCGCTATTGCCAAATGACGGCATTAGCGCGGACCTACATTTCCGGGACGACGTCTATTGACGTCGTCCCGGTTACGAGCGGCCTGCGTGCCCCCTGAGGGGCGCGCGCGGCGCGCTCTGTGATCGGCGAGTCCGTGAGACTCGCCTGATCACCGATCCGTGTAAGGGGTCGATCCCGACCCCTTATCACGTGATCAGCTGTCAGCCAATGACAGCTGATCATGTGATAAAACGGAGCCGGTAATCGGCTAGTATTCCTCCTCGCGCTGACAGCGCGAGGAGAAAAAAAAAAAGCCGATCGCCGGCGGCCGTGTTCGGGACATCAGTCCCGATCACGGCCAGCATATCCAGCGGACACCTGCCCCCTGCCAGTGCCCACCTGCCACCCGCAGTGCCATCCTGAAATAAAGTAAGTGCCCCCCTGTCAGTGCCACCCAGCAGTGCCCATAGTGCCCACAGTGCCACCCAGCAGTGCCCACAGTGCCACCCAGCAGTGCCCACAGTGCCACCCGCAGTGCCACCCGCAGTGCCACCCACAGTGCCACCCAAAATCTGCCTCAAAGGTGCTGCACCCCAGTGCCGCCCATCAGTGCCCAGCAGTGCCGCCCATCAGTGCCCAGCAGTGCCGCCCATCAGTGCCCAGCAGTGCCACCTATCAGAGCCACCTATCAGTGCCACCTATCAGTGCCCATCAGTCCCATCTATCTGTGGTACCTATCAGTGCCCATCCGTGCCACCCATCCGTGCCACTTATCCGTGCCACCCATCCGTGCCATCTTATCTGTGCCCATCTTTGCCTATCAGTGCCGCCTTATCTGTGCCCATCGGTGCCGCCTTATCTGTGCCTATTAGTGCCGCCTTAACTATGCCTATCAGTGCCCACCAGTGCAGCCCATCAGTGCCCACCAATGCAGCCCATCAGTGCCCACCAATGCAGCCCATCAGTGCCCACCAATGCAGCCCATCAGTGCCCACCAATGCAGCCTATCAGTGCCGCCTAATCAGCGCACTTCAATGAAGGAGAAAAATGACCCGTTTGCAAAATGTTATAACAAACTATTAAAACATGATTTTTTTTTTTTTGCATCTGTTTTTGTTTGTTTAGCAAAAAATAAAACTCCGAGCTGTAACTAAATACCACCAAAAGAAAGCTCTATTTGTGGGAAAAAAATGATAAAAATTTCATTTGGGTACAGTGTTGTATGACCGCGTAATTGTCACTCAAAGTGCATCAGCGCTGAAAGCTGAAAATTGGTCTGGGACTGAGGGGGGTTTAAGTGCCCAGTAAGCAAGTGGTTAAGGTAATATATGACACTTTGGAGATCAGGGAAGAACAGGTCCAGCTTTCAAAACACAACATGATGTATCAGGGGTCGAGTGTACTGAAAGACATGGTATTCCCCGTCTATAAATCGCTAATTGAGGCGATTCTGCTGGAGTGGGAACAACCGGAAAAGAGGCAGTTTTTTCAGGTGGCCTTAAAAGGAGGTTCCCTTTTGAGACAGATGCGGTGCATTCCTGGAACAAAGTTCCCAAACTTGATGCTCCCTTGGCTAAAGTCTCTAAAAAGACAGATTTGGCCTTTGATGATATGGGTTCTCTCAGGGATCCCATGGATAAGAGGGGAGACGTGCTGCTTAAGAGGGCTTGGGATGCCTCTTCCATTGGGCTTAAACCAGCCCTAGCAGCTACCTGTGTGGCCAGAAACTTAGAGTGTTGGCTTACACAGTTACAATCGCATATTTCAGCGGGCACTTCCAGGCAACAGCTGCTAGATCTGCCGCATTAGTGAATGCTGCCAGAAGGGTCATTTAGCTTAAAACCTGGGCAGGCGACGCAGCTTCGAAATTGAAGCTGTGTGGATTACCTTTTTCAGGGGACCACTTGTTCGGCCCCGGCCTGCAAGAGGCGTTAGAGCGCACGCAGGTTAGGAAGAAAGCTTTCCCAGAGATGAAAAAGAAAGCTGAAGGAAGGCGCTTTTTTCGAAGCTCTAGGCAGCAGAACCTGCAGGAAAGGGAGGTTCGCCCCAAAAAACATTGGTTGGGTCACAAGGGAAGGAGCAGAGGAGGAATCTTATTCAATCCTCCTCAACCCTCCCCTAAAACCCAGTGACTCCTGTGTCCCGGTGGGAGGAAGACTGGGGAAGTTCCTTCCACAATGGGATACTTCAACGGAAAGTCAGTTCATACGAGATGTAATAAGGAACGGCTACAGATTGGAGTTTGGTTCAGTTCCCCTTCCGAATTTTCAGGTAACCAGGTTACCAAGGGACCAAGAGAAGGCAAAGGCTCTGGGTCTTCTTCTGGGAGATCTGGTAGACCAAGAAGTACTGGTGCAGGTGCCTCCGGAGGAGCGAGGCTTGGGGGTTTACTCCCACATGTTCGTGGTAAAGAAACCTTCGGGGAAATTCAGGCTGATACTGAATCTCCGCCCCCTGAACAGGTTCATAAAATACAAGCGGTTCCATATGGAGTCAATCTTCTCGGTAACCAAGTTTCTGTTTCAGGGTTGTCACATGGCCACCGTGGATCTCAGAGATGCATATTTGCATATCCAGATTCATCCGGAGTCCCAGAGGTTTCTCAGGTTGGCTGTGAGGATAGACACGGGAGTGGTACACCTCCAGTTTCGAGCTCTCCCTTTTGGGCTCTCGGCCTCACTGAGGATCTTTACAAAGGTACTGGCAGAGGCGCTGGCCCCGTTAAGGCTCAGGGCTATAATGGTGATTCCTTCTCTGGACGATCTACTGTTTATAGCTCAGTCGGCCCAACAGCTGCAGAAGGACGTGCAGGAGGCCTTGGGTTTCCTGCGCTCACTGGGGTGGCTCATAAACCAGGAAAAATCCCAGTTGACCCCCTTACAGGAAGTCCTGTATTTAGGATACAGGATCTCTTCGTTGCAGATGAGGGTGTTTCTTCCTGCGGAGAAGATCAACAAGCTAGTGCAGGCAGTAGCCCAGCTTCAATCAGGTCGGGAAGCCCAGATCAGGGAGGTTGAGAGTCCTGGGATTGATGACATCATGCTTTCCAGCGGTGGCCTGGGCAAGACATCATCAGCGCCCTTTGCAAAGACTTATGCTCCGTTATTGGGATGGTAGGGAGCAGAGCCTGGACCAGGTTATGCCCCTATCTTCTGCTGTCAGGAGGTCTCTGTGGTGGTGGCGGGCCCAGGTCAACCTGGACAAGGGTCTTCCCTGGTTCCCACAAGCTACGGGGGTGGTCACGACCGGTGTCAGTGCGCTGGGTTGGGGTGCCCACCTAGAGGGAATCTTAGCCTAGGGAACCTGGTCGAATGTAGAGGCAGGTCGGTCCTCAAACCAGAAAGAGCTTCTGGCAGTTTGGAAGGCTATAGAAACCTTCCAGTCCCAGTTACAGGGCAGGGATCTGCAGGTTCGGTCAGACAATGTGGCAGCAGTAGCTTATCTGAACAAGCAAGGGGGAACCAGAAGCCCCGCGCTGCAGGCTATTGCAGACGGAATCTTCTGCTGGGCCAAGAAGAACTTGTGCTCTATATCAGCCATTCATCTGAAGGGAACTCAGAATTTGCTGGCCGATTTTCTCAGTCGGCAGAAGAGGACGAGTGGTCTCTCAACAGGGAAGTGTTCGAGGAGAAGGTGACACAATATTTTTCGGTTCACCCACAGGATCGGGCCAGGGGGATAGACGCCCTTACCAATCCATGGCAGTTCGGCCTGTGTTATGCCTTCCTTCCTGTAAGGATGGTGGCGGAGGTTCTGCAGAAGTTCCGATTGGAAGCTACGGACCTCATTTTAGTGGCTCCTTTTTGGCCAAGGAGACTCTGGTTTGCCAGCATAAAGAAGTTGGCGGTTCATCCTCCGATATTACTACCAGTCAGGGAGGATTTGCTTTTCCAGGGGCCTATTCTGCATCCTCAGATAGAGACACTCAAGCTTGCGGCCTGGGATCTGAGGAACAGATCTTAAGATCACAGGGTTTTTGAGAGAGAGTGGTTAAGACCTTGTTAGAATGCCGTAAACCAGTAACTAGAGCGATTTACGGCAAGGTAGGGAAAATGTTTAATTCCTGTTTGCGAGAACAGGGGATTGGACGTCCCGGGGTCCCGGCAGTCCTAGATTTTCTGCAAGCGGGGGTAGAGCTGGGCCTCTCTATCAGCACCCTAAAGGTACAGGTGGCGGCCTTAAGTGTTTTTCTTCAGTCCTCTCTCCAGCAGAATCCTTTCATCAGAAACTTCTTCAAAGCTCTGGCTAGATCCAGGACTGTGAAGATGAAGACTTGTCCTACTTGGGATTTGTCCTTGGTCCTTAGGGCTTTGACCCGGGATCCATTTGAACCCTTGGAGAAAGCGTCACTTAAGTGGGTGGTACTAAAAACAGTTTTTTTTTATAACGATCACGTCAGCTAGAAGGGTCAGTGATCTGCAGGCGCTCTCGGTCAGAGAGCCATTTTTGTTAATTTTAGAGGACAGGGTAGTGCTTAAGTCTGACCCTAGTTTTCTCCCTAAGGTTATGTGCACTTTTCATAGGACACAGGATATTATTTTACCAACATTTTTCTCAGCCTCAGGCGGAGATGAGGCGAGATCTTTAAGTTTGTTAGATGTCAGAAGAAGTCTATTAATTTTTTTAGAAGCCACTAGGGTCTTCAGGAAGTCAGACTCACTTTTTGTTAATTTTTCGGGCGCCCGCAAGGGCTGCAAGGCGTCCAAGTCGTCTATCGCCAGGTGGATACGAATGGTGATAATTAAAGCCTATGAATTAGAGGGGAAGCAGGCTCCCTTAGTTAAGGCACACTCTACCAGGGCAGTTTCTGCGTCATGGGCAGAGAGGGCTGGTCCCTCTCCGGAGGAGATCTGCAAGGCAGCAACGTGGTCCAGCTACTCTACGTTTGCAAGACATTACTGTCTGGATTTATGGTCTGATAAAGAGCAGACTTTTGGATGAAAGGTCCTCCAGGCAGTGGTCCCGCCCTGATAAGATGAGCTCCTTGCTTATCATCTCAGAGGCTGTCCTGGAAGACGATATGAGAAAACCGGAGTTAGACTTACCGGTAACTCTCTTTTTCTAGCAGTCATTCAGGACAGCCTGGTTTCCCACCCAAAGTTGTTTAAGTTGGACTAAGGGGTGAGGATGTTACTAACGTGATTGTTAGTGTGTTATGTCTTTCAGAGCCTTCCGGCGGTTCTTGGAGTAAAACTGAGGAGGGCCTGGAGGACCATACCTTTTATTTGATTGGGTTGACGTGTTTCCTGTCCCGGAGGCACTCTCTGTGTCTCTCTCTCTCTGTGCTTCTCTCTCTGTGTCTCTGTGCTTCTCTCTCTCTGTGCCTCAAAAAGCAACTTTATTTAATCATTTATAAAGAATTCTGACCTTTTTATTTTATTTTATTTTTTTGTATAGGTGGATTGATGAAACAAGTTTTTGGTCATGTTTGTCTTAAAAAAAAAATATGACTAAGTCAGATGAGAAATGAGCCATATGAGTGCCTTAAGTGACAGTTTTTTTTTTTTGCAATTCACTGGAGGATTAAACCAGGATTCAAGCCATATCAGTGTTCTAAATGTAAGCATTTTGAATTCTCTTCAACATTGATCCAGCCTCAGAGGACAACAGGAGAGAAGTCATTTCAGTGTTCTGGAAGTGACAACGGCTTAACAGTAAAGTGCAACCCATAGATACATAAGAGGAGTCATTTCAGAAGATATTTCTTGTTTGGAATATAAAAAAAGGTTTTACAATGGAGGCAAAATGTATGACACACCAGAAAGTTCACACTGGAGAGAAGCCGTATCAATGTTCTCAATGTGAAAAAACATTTTCAACCAAGAAAGCGCTTATCATACACCAGAGTGGTCACAATGGACAGAAATCTTTTCAGTGTTCTGAATGTGATAAAACTTTTACATACCAGAGTAATCTTATCGCACACAAGAGGATTCACACTGGAGTGAAGCCCTACCAGTGTTCTGAATGTGACAAAGCTTTTACATTTAAGTCAAATCTTATCACACACCAGATGGTTCACACTGAAGAGAAGCCATATCAGTGTTCTGAATGTGACAAAGCATTTGCATCTAAGTCAAATCTTATCACACACCAGAAGATTCACACTGGAGAGAAGCCACATCAGTGTTCTGAATGTGACAAAGCATTTGCATCTAAGTCAAATCTTATCACACACCAGAAGATTCACACTGGAGAGAAGCCACATCAGTGTTCTGAATGTGACAAAGCATTTGCATCTAAGTCAAATCTTATCACACACCAGAAGATTCACACTGGAGAGAAGCCACATCAGTGTTCTGAATGTGGCAAAGCTTTTACAACAAAGAAAGAGCTTATCATACACCAGAGGATTCACACTGGAGAGAAGCCATATCAGTGTTCTGAATGTGGCAAATATGTTAAAACAAAGTCACACCTCATCAGTCACCAGACGATTCACACGGGAAAGAAGCGGTATGAGTGTTCTGAATGTAAAAAAGCTTTCACAGAGAAGAGAGACCTTATCGGGCACCAGATGGTTCACACTGGAGAGAAGCCCTATGAGTGTTCTGAATGTGACAAAGCTTATACAGACAAGAAAGGGCTTAACAGACATCAGAAAATTCACACCGGAGAGAAGCCATATCAGTGTTCTGAATGTGACAAAGCTTTTACACAGACGTCAGGCCTTATCAAACACCAGGTGACTCACACTGGAGAGAAACTATATCAATGTTCTGAATGTGATAAAGCTTTTACACAGAAGTCAAGCCTTATCACACACCAGAGGGTCCACACTGGTGAGAAGCCATATCAGTGTTCTGAATGTGACAAAGCCTTTATGGTTAATTCCATGCTAATCAAACACCAGAGGACTCATAAGCTTCAGCTGCAGTGAGGAAACTCTGGAAGAAGTTATTAAATGGGTAGCAGATCCTTCTTCCCTCCTTCTTTTTTTTTTTTTTTTGGTAGACTTTATTTGTGAACACTTTTTGACCCTGGGAACATTGCGTGATGTTAAGTGTAACTATGCACCACGTATGTCATTATTGATTTTGCCCAATCTGTCGTTATTGATTTTTAGTCCCGGGGGGCTTTTCTCTCCCTAAACCCCTCGAGTCACAGAGCGTTTAATTTTTAGCAATGTCTCAGTTCTGCACATTACATTTTTTTAGCATTTCTAGACTACCCAAATGTACGAATCATCAGATTTTCGGGACTGATAGGGCTTTAACTACTTTAGCTCCAGAAGGTTTTACATCCTTTATGACCAGGCCATTTTCTTTTTGCCATTTGGCACAGTGCTTCTTATTTTTTTTATTATATAAATGAAAAAAACAGAAAATTTTGAAAAAAAAACCCACTATTTTCTACTTCCAGCTATAAAACACATCCAATAACAAAAAAGTCTTCTTAAATTTTTGCCAAAATGTATTCTGCTACATGTCATAGTTAAAAAAAATTAACAATAAATGCATATTGATTGGTTTGTGTGAAAGTTGTTGCGTCTACAATGATGTATATACTGTATATTGGAAAATTGATCAATCCTGATTTCTGATGGCCTATAGGGAAGACGTTGGACTCGAACATCAGGTCTTTGCTCGTTCGCCAAATTTAAAACATTACGGGGCTTTCGCTGGAAATTTGAGCGCCTGTGGAACACCCCATAATGAACGGCAAGACCATCAATGCACTGCAAGATCGCAGTCAGATGCACCTAACCTGCATGCTTTGGCCAATTACAGCGTGCTCTGCTGTGAGAGCGATGATTGGCCAAAGGCAGGGTGCCTTTGGCCAAGGGCTGAGTCCACTCCCCACACTATGTAAGGCTGCTTACATAGCGGCCGTACATAATGTAATGACTGAGAGCTGAGCTGCAAAATTAAATTTCTAAAGGAAAAAATGTAATTTAGAACTGCTTGCCGCAGTAATGTATTGTCGGATCCTGGCAATATACATAAAAATCATTTTAAAAAAATGGCTAGAGTACCCCCCTCAGTCCATCACCCGGCCATTCAGGTCTGGTATGCATATTAAGGGGAACCCTGTGCCAAATTAAAAAAAAATGTTGTGGGGGTCCCCCCTAAAATCCATACCAGACCCTTATCTGAGCAGGCAATCTGGCAGGCCGCAGGAAAAGGGGGGGGGGGGGGTGAGAGAGCGCCATATGCCTTTAAAATGGGGAGGGTGCTTTGAGGTCCCCCCCAAATCACCTTGTCCCCATGTTGATGGGGACAAGGGCCTCATCCCCACAACCCTTTCCTTGTGGTTGGGTCTGAAGGCGGGGGGCTTATCAGAATCTGGAAGCCCCCTTTAACAAGGACTCCCAGATCCCAACCACCCCTATGTGTATGGGTATCAAGTACATTGTACCCATACCAATTCACCAAAAAAGTGTCAAAAAAATAAAAATGACAGTAAACAGTTTTGGATAATTCCTTTATTAAAATAAATATTGAAAAAAGTGTCCAGCGATGTCCATTCATCTTCAATCACAGCGCCTCGGTGGAAGGCTCCCGCTGACTGCAGCCTTTTCACGATCACAGCTGTTATATAGATGAGGGTGGAGTAAACGGGTGACCCCCGTCCCCTCTGATGTCACGTGACATAAAATCTGGTATGGATTTTGAGGAGGGGGACCCCCACACCATTTAAAAAAAAAAATATATTGAAATGTTTCCACTTTTTTCAATGATTTCTATCTATATTGCCGGGACCTAATAATACATTACAGCTGAGAGCAGTTTTGAATTACATTTTTTTTCTTTTAGAAATGTAATTTTGCTGTGGTATTGTTATAAACACGGGAAAGATGCACTACTTTTACTGGCAGACTAAGGGGACCCCCAGACATGACATTTTTAATTTTTATTGTTTCACTTTAAGCATTATTAAATTCACTGCTCCTGAAAAAATGGCTGTTTTTAAAAAAAAATGCATTCATACAAGTCCCCTGGGGGCAGAACTCGGGTCCCCAAACACTTTTCTTTTTCTTTTTTCAAATAACTTTTTTCTTTATTCTTTTAATACAATGCGATATACGTCATACTGTATACTGCAGCATTTAGAGTAACACAAAAAAGAAAAGTGGCAATTAGTCCATGCATATCGACCCATTGAGTATGACCCCCTGGAGTAGGTACGGACCAGTCCGAGGGGGCTCAATCGCGGTCATTAGGGCCCTCACTGATATTCAGCCTATATATCCTCAGGTCTCTACTACCATCGTAAGAGCCCATGCGGAAGTAGGAGGTATCATCTTATGGTACTATCTGCACGTGTGAACCTTTAACAAATTACTCTCAGGAGAGAGAATAAAAAACAAGAAGAGAAAAGAAAGAAAGGGAAAAAGGAAACCAGAGAAAAGAGAGGGAGAAGCCAGGAGAGAGAAAAGAGGGGACTAGAGGGGGGTAGGGGGGAAAAGGTAAGGATTGATAGTCACCTCAAGTGTTCCATGCGCCCGATCATGGGCGACTTTCCCAGAGATTCCAGGGACCCCACACCACATCATGCGCTTCCAACCGGTCCTGTATCCTGGCGGTCATCTTTTCCATTAGCTCCACATTCCTGATCCTAGCGTGAAGAGCACCAGGGATAGGGGGCTGTGTCTGCTTCCAATGGAGGGCCACAAGACATCGCACGGCCGTCAGGATGTGTCGAGATAGTTTCTTTTGGGATTTCATCAGTTTAGGAAAAGGAATACCCAGCAAAAAGGTTTTGGGGGTCAGGGCCACCTGTTGGTCTAGTATGCCAGTCAAAAGTCGCTGAACCTCTGTCCAAAAAGGGACTATACGGGGGCATTGCCAAAAAATGTGGAAGAGGGTGCCCTTGTGCTCTAGGCATCGCCAACATCTGTCAGATGTAGAGGGGTAGATGGCGTGGAGAACGTCCGGGGTCATATTCCAAAAAAATTATTTTATACGCATTCTCTCTGTAAAGCGCGCATACAGAACGTTTGGAGGCCTGCGACCATATCACCCGCCACTGTTCCTCCTTGATTTCTTCACCCAGCGCTTCTTCCCATTTGAGCATGTAGGCATGTTTGCCTTGAGAGGCCACAGGGAGTGCGTTAATTATTTTATAGATATCCGAGATCATTCCCCTTTGGGCCGTACCCGCTAAAATTACGTTTTCAAATGAGGATGGCGGAGAGAAGCGTAGGTCGGAGGATATGGTCTGGGCAAAGTGCCGTATTTGCAAGTAACTGTAAAATCCCTGACGAGGGTGGTCGAATTTGGACTGGAGATCGGCGTAGGGCAGCAATCTCCGTGATCTTGGGTCCACCAGGGTCCCCAGGTGGAAAAGGTTCCGAGAAGACCAGGGGTCTGACATGGGGTGGGTTAAGCTATCCGGCACCTTGGGATTGCATATAAAAGATGTCAGGAGCGACTTATCCGAGGAGAGGTCATACCGCTTAGAGAGCTTACGCCAGAGACATTGCAGCTGGGACATAGTTCCCAATAGGCGGGCCTGGGGGATCAATGTCGCCGCACTCCAGAGCATACTGTTGGGATGGATCGGAGCCAGCCAAAGCTTTTCGATCTCTGTCCATTGGTTATACGATCTCTGGGTAAAACAGGAGGCAACCGCACGGAGCTGAGCCACCTGATAATACTTAACGAGGTCAGGGAACGCCAGACCCCCATCTGAGCGTGAAGCTGTCATTACTGAGCGAGGTATTCTGTGGCGCTTGTAGTTCCATGTATATTTAAGCAGATCTGCTTGTAATCTTTTCAAGTGTGAATAAGGTATGGGGACAGGGAGGGTCTGGAAGAGGTAAAGGAGCTTCGGGAGAATTGTCATTTTCACCGAGGCTATCCTACCGAAGAGGGAAATGTGGTGCTTCCGCCATTGCGAGAGTAGCTGCCTAATAGTTCCATACACTGGGGGGAAATTCGCCTGATACAGGGAGGTGAAGGTTGGGGTGATGTTTACCCACAGGTACCTTAGGGTTGTGGACTTCCAATTATAAGGGAAGGTGGATCGTAGGTGATCTACCTCCAGGGTCGGGATATTAACTGGAAGGGCCTCCGACTTCGAGGCATTGATTTTGTATCCTGATAGGGCGCTGTAGCAGTCCAGTTCCATGTGTAAGTTGGGCAGGGAGATCCTGGGCTGGGTAAGGGTTAGAATAATGTCATCTGCAAACAGCGAGATCTTAAATTCCTTATCTTTAACCGGTATGCCCCTGATCGCCTGGTTCTGTCTAATGGACGCCGCCAGGGGTCCTACACAGAGAGCAAATAGCAATGGTGACAAGGGACATCCCTGGCGCGTGCCGTTGGAGACAGAGAAGGTTGAAGAGGTGGCGAAGGGGGTTTTGACTTGAGAGGACGGGTTGGAATAAAGGTGTCGTATGGCCCGCAAGAACGGTCCCCCTATCCCTATGTGGGTCAGCGTGGCGAACATGAAGGGCCACCCCAGTCTGTCAAAGGTTTTTTCTGCATCCAGACTCAAAAACAAGGACGGCAAGCCCTCCCTGCTCGCCACGTCGACCAAGTCTATCACCTTCCTGGTGTTGTCTCTGGCCTGGTGGAGAGGGACAAAACCCACTTGATCTTTGTGGATAAAGGAGGGGAGGACCATATTAAGTCGCAGCGACAGTAATTTAGTAAAAAATTTCAAATCTGTATTCAGGAGCGCTATGGGCCTATAGTTGGCACACAGGATAGGGTCCTTATCTGGCTTGGGGATCAGGCTCAGGAAGGAACATTGCATATCCGGGGGGACGGGGGTGGTCTGTAAGAAGGCATTGAAGAGTCTACTCATGTGCGGCGCTTTGTGGGCTTCCCATAGGGTGGGTAGAGTAACATCCGGAGTGGCGTTTTCGGTAAAGTAGTGGGTCAGGGTCGAAACTAGTTCTGATTGGGAGGGAAGGTGTTGTAGGAGGAAGGTGTTCATTTTCCAATTGTAGGGCCTGACCACCGGGGAACCCAGGTCCAGGGTTAGTAGGATCGGAGCGTGGTCCGACCATGAAATCGGTAGGATGAGGGCACTACTGGCCACTCTCAATGTAGCATTGTTAATAAAAAAATTGTCGATGCGAGAGTGCATCCGGTGGGGGGCCGAGTAGTACGTGTACTGCCGGTCCACCGGATGGAGAGCCCTCCAGGCGTCGAAGAGTGCATAACGTCGGGTAATTTGACGAAAGAGCTTTGAATCCCTGAGGGCTTCGGCCGAAGGCGGCCGGGGTGTCGCCGCCAGGCGGTCTGCAGCATTCGAGTGAGCCAGATTAAAATCTCCGCTCACCACCAGATAATTGTGGTCAGTTTTAAATAAGCGTGACAGGACTCTGGAGACAAAAGTGTGCTGATGGACATTCGGGGCATATAGGGCGCATAGTGTTATCGGTTGAGACTGCCACGTACCCTTAAGTATCAGGAAACCCCCCCGGGGATCGCTGTAGTGATCAAGGTACGTAAATGGAGCTCTGTGTCGAATCAGGATAGCCACCCCCGCTCTCTTATGAGACCCCGAGGATAAATAAGCTAGTGGGAAGTATCTGGAGGCGAAGGCCAAGGAACCCCCCTTATCGAAATGCGTCTCCTGGACGAGGATAATGTCAGCTACCGACTGCCTAAATTCCCTTAGTGCCAGATGCCGTTTCCTGTTGGAATTGAGGCCATGGACATTCAGGGATAAAATCTTAGCCATCAGTCAAGTCATGGGGGGAGGGGAAGTAGATGATGTCTTACCCAACAGCGACGTCCAGTGATGACCGCCAGGAGCCAGGAGGGTGCATGCCCTGGTGGGAGGATCCAATAGCTACGTCCCCAGAACCTACAGACTGGAACGTGGTGACAGAGGGAGGAGGAAGAGGGGGGGAGGGTAGGAAGAGAAAAAAGAAAAAGGTTAGAGCAGCAAGTAAGAAAACAAATATCGAGCACACATTTGTAACACAGCAAAATGCACAACATAACTGGACCATGAGTGGGCAAATCACTCAGGTCTACACAGATTCCCAGGGGGCCGCCAGACCCCGAGCCCGAGGGTCGGATCGGACAGCCACATGGGAGTCCAGTTCTCCACATTCGGGATTGCAAAAGGAACAAGTGAGCTTGGGTTAAGGAGAACCAAAAAGGAAAAAAAAAATTTCCAACAGTAAACAAAATGAAGAACCTAAGGCCCCGGGTACACCGCCAGCATACCCGGGGAGAATGGGGTGGTGTGAGAACGGAAAAGAACCCACTCTCTTGGGTCTCCCATATGCCAGCTTAACAGCAGGAAGTCAATGCGAAGGCACCAGGGGGGGGGGAGGGGAATCAATGGGGACCAGTAGCAGCGTAGCGTCCAGGTGCCAGTCCACCGGCTATTTCAAGAGGAAAATTAAAATTTCTCCCTATGGCCTCAAGGGCGGAGGGGAGCAACAAGTAAGAAAGGAAAGGGACAAAATAGCAAGGCTGGATGCATCAGCCATGTCCTGGTCGGGGTCGACTTTTTGGGCGCCTCCCGCTTTCTGGGTCGTTGCCGAGGAGGGACCTTCTGCCACAGTGTGGGGAGTGCAGGCGGGGTAGCCACGAGGTCCCAGTCTGGCAGCTGGGGCGGACGGACTCCCAACTCCTCGCAGAAGTTGTGTAGATCTTCTGGGTAGCGCAGAGAGGCCGACTTGCCTTGATGCTTGGCTGTGAGACTGAACGGGAAACCCCAGCGATAGGGAATGTTGGCCTCCTGCAGGGTGCGAAGAAGCGGCTGAAGGAGTCTGTGTTTTTGTAACGTAATCCAGGAGAGGTCCGGGAAAAGTTGTACTGGAGTGTCTCGAAAGGTCACCATCCGGGCCAGGCGGGCCTGCCGCATGATGTCCTCTTTAAGGTGGAATGAGTTAATTCTACAGATAATGTCTCTGGGGGCGGAGTTAGTATTCTTGGGGCGCAGAGCCCTGTGGGCTCGGTCCATTCCGATAAACTTGGTGGTGGGTTCCCCTAGGAGGTTGTTAAACACTTCCTGCAGAATAATCTGTACATCCTCCGGGCCATCTGCCTCCGGGATCCCTCGCACCCTGATGTTATGCCTGCGCCCCCTATTATCCAAATCCTCCACGTGGCGTTGCATGTCTCTCAATAACATTCGATGATCGGCCCCTTGAATTTGGGTCCTGTGGATCGCTATCTTGGTCTCCTGAATCTCCTCCTCGCCCATTTCCACCTGTTCCACCAGGTGTTTAAGGCTGGAGTGGAGCATTTGTATTTCCGATCTGCATGTGGATTTAACATCTTCGATCAATTGCTTAAAGTCCTCTTTAGTGGGTATCGCTTGCAAGTATTGTTGCCACTGTGGGTGGAGAGGTGGGGGACATGGTTCCCCAGGATTGCCCCGGGCTGGGTGTAAGCGGGATGGCAGAGGACCAAGACCCTCAGGCCCGTCAACATATGTGGGGGAATCAGGCCCATTGGGTAAGTCCCACAATCCCGCCGTGTGGCTGTGGGGGCCGGAGGGGATAGTCGGCTCCGACCCCCCTCCACCTGCGAAGACAGTCTTGTATGGGCCACCGAGTGCGCAGAGGAGGTCGGGGGTCCACCCCGGGGTTGCAAGGGGCTGGAGGCCCACGATGGGTTCAGTTTTTGGGCCTTAGGCGGTGGTGACGGACGCCAAGATCCTGGTGGGGTCTTCCCACCCCCCCGGCCCCCAGTATGACCAAAACATCGGCTCCCCAGGGGGGGGCAGGGCAGGAAAGTCCACACTGTCCAGGGAGGAGGGTGATCTCAAGGATGTGGCTGGGAGAAAGGGGTCCTACGTCGCCCGGAGCAGCCTGGGGAGTGCTTCAGTGCACTGCGTATCAGGTGGAGGAGGGGAATCCCCCCGTGAACTATCCGGGTCCAGTCCCATTGCCTCCCTGCTTAGATCCTCCCCACTGAGATCCCCTCGGTCTGTTGCCCAGTCTAAGGCTGCGTGGAGAGGGGGGTGGTGCTCCAGGCAAGGTGGATGCCGGTCTCCCCGCACAGGCTGCGGGCCTGGCAGTGAAGGGAGAGTGTCCCGGTGCTCTGGTGGAGGGGGGGCGGCACGGGAGGCCTCAGGCCTAGCTGGGCAGCCCGCTGTGCGGCCGGGGCTCACTCGCCGCACCGAAGGCATCACGGGTCGTGGTCATCTCCTGGGGTGATCGGTCCCCTGTGTGGCCGGATTGGTGGCTGTGCGGCTGGCTGTGGGCCGGAGATGATGCTCGGGAGGACGCGGAGGCCGCGGCCAGCGCCATCTTGGGAAGGCCGCTGTCCGGGAGCTCTGTGGGCAAAAAAAGTACGGAGGTCCGTTGCGGGGCCCGGAGGGGCGGCGGAGGATCCCCTGGTGGTTGAGGAGCGGGTAGCCCCGGATCTACCCATCGGATGGCGGCGGATGGTCCCCGTAGGTGCTAGGATGCGATGGCTGGCGGGAGAGCTAGGCGGCTAAGCTGCCATTCGGATCGGCTTCCGGACACGCCCCCCCAAACACATTTTATGGCAATAACTTGCATATAAGCCTTTAAAATTAACACTTTTGACTTTTCACATTCGAGTCCCGTAGACTTTAGCGGTGTTTGCACACATTTTTATGCCTGTTCTGAACCGAACGGAGGGGGGGGGGGGGGGGTCGTTCGGCTCATCCCAAATGGCCTAATTTCTTGGGGCCACAAAATACCAGGACAGTATAAATACCCCCTAAATTAACCCTTATTGGAAAGTACACAGTCTGAGGTATTAAATAAGAAGCATGGCAAGTTTTTTTAAAGTTGTAATTTTTCATCATCATTTTTGGGGAAAATTTAAGAAATTAAATAGTATTTTTTTTTTTTTTTTTGTCACCAGTGCAGTACATATAGCGCCATCATATCACTGATGTGGCAGGGATTAGGAACACTGACTGGTGACCGTATGTTAAAAAAATATATTACATTTTTTTTTTTTAATTGTAAACATTTTTTTCACATTCTTTCATCAGATTAGTTCAGTGGAACTGTACTACTCTTGGGGGGGTTGATAGAGGATTTACATTTTTGACACTTTGGTTTGCTGTTACAGTGATCACTGTAACAACAATGTTTTGCACTGTTAAAAATGTGTTATGTTCATAACTATTGTGTGCTGTGATTGTCTCACAGCTATCACATGGTACAGGGTGCTGTGACTGGCCCAGGTACCATGTGATAGCTGTAGGACAATCGCAGCATCACTACAGGATTTACAGCTGTTAGCAATGGAATTCATTCATAACAGCTTTTTTTGACACAGTGATAAAGTGAATGGTTACTGGCAGCTGAAATATGTTGCGTCTTGTGGAAACAGCGGTCACTGTAGTGGTGCAATGCACATGCCAGGCGGGCACACCAGTACACATGTGCTAAGTGAAACAGGGTCACTTAGTTTGTAGCTGTCACCCACCTGCAGTATATGTACTTCAGGTGGTCGGCAACTGGTACATTTGATAGGAAATTTAGATACTAGGGATAGGCCAAACACCACCCACCCCCCACCAGTTCGGTTCGCATCTAGAACATGCAAACGGACCGAAAGTTAGCGCAAACATTCAAACACCGTTAAAGTCTATGGGACTCGAATGTGAGAAATAAAAAGTGTGAATTTTAAAGGCTAATAGGCAAGTTATTGTCCTAAAAAGGGTTTGGGGACATGTATCAATGGAAAGGAACGTTTTTTTTCGGGAGCACTGATTTTAATGATGCTTAAAGTGAAAAATTAAAAGTGAAATATTCCTTTAAATATTGTACCTGAGTTGACAGCGTCAGCTGGTCCTATTTAGATTTATTGCTCCCCAAATTTAGTATATGTCATTAGAGATGGCCTTGCGGTTCGCCCGGCGGTCGGGTTGTTGTGAACTTTGCTCGTTCGCGATTCGCCAAAATGGCGGACTTCTGGCGCTGTTCGCGGCGGCCATATTCGTTTACATTGTGAAGAAATTTGACCCATGACACATCCATCATGGGGTACAGGACAGCCAATTGAGACATTGCACCACATGGACATACCCCCTACCTTTTAAATAGACCTGATCTGGCGGCCATTTTACATTCTGTCTTTTGTCAGTGTAGGGAAAGGAAGCTGTGTGCAGCAGGGACAGTCAGTCTAATCACCAGCTATTACTATTAGGTCCACAAAAGTCCTTTTAAGGACTGGTATAGGTGTACAGTATATAGGGTTGTAATACACTTATAATATACTTTCTTTCAAATATAGAAAGCATATTATAGTGCACTGCAGTGCTGACCGATTCTGCAGCTGTCGTTTCTCAGTGTAGGGACAGTTTGGTTTTTGGAGCAGGGACAGTCTGCAATTCACTAGCTAGCTACTATTAGGTCCACAAAGGTCCTTTTAAGGACTGGTATAGGTGTACTATTTGGTGTGCAGTATATAGTGGTGTAATACACATATAAAATACTTGCACATAGGAGCGCATGCGCGGAGCCTCCCAAGATGGCCGCCGGCATCTAGAGCTCCGCTCCACCGCAGCCCTGCATTAACCACCAGAGCTTCCAGAGTGCACTAACATTGTACCGGACAGCGGATTAGAGTGGGGGAACACTCAGGGATCCCGCGGATGGCGTCCCCGAGCGCCAGAAAGGATTTGTCCGGCCGTATGAAAGCCGAAAATGGCCCTGTCAGTTATGCCAAGATGGCGGCGGCTACACGAGGCCTCCCAGTCACAGCGTCCCAGGAAGCATCCATAGCTGACCAGGACCAAGAGCGGCTGCCTTTTCAAGGTACAGACTGTGCCCCTTTACAATCAGTTAATTCTCCCTCTTCCACTGAGTCTCTGCTGGGTGGATTGAGTGCAGGATATCCCTCTACACCTATGAGGGATCCACAGACAGGCCTGCTGCTGACAGTCAGTGAGGCACAGGAAGATTTCCCTCCCCCACAGACTTTCCTTCCATGATGACTGCTTTCTCACACATGCTTTCCAAAAGCCTAGCTATTCAGGCAAATCAGATCACTACCTCTATACATGCAGATCTGCAGCAAATAGGTCTGAGACTGGACACTGTGGAATGGAAAACTGACCAGGCAGTATCCCGGATCAATCAGAATTCGGCTAGATTGGAAGAGGTTCAGGACCAACTAGAGACCGCGTTTGCAAAAATCGATGACCTCGAAAACAGGTCGAGAAGATACAATTTCAGGGTACGGGGGATCCCAGAATCTGAAAAAGAGGTACACAAGGTAGTGAGATCTCTCATAAAGAATTTGATCCCAGACATCCCGGATCGCCATTTGGAATTGGATAGAGCACATAGGGCTCTCCAGGCCCCCCGTTCTGACGGTTTACCCAGGGACATTATCGTCAAACCACACTATTACTCAGTGAAGGAGGAGGTCATGCGAAAATCCAGATATGCGGAAAATCTCTCGTTTCAGGGTCACAAGATCCAACTATTTGCTGACCTCTCCCCATACACTATACAGAAGAGACGATCGTTTAAACCCTTGCTACAAGTTTTGTTGGACAAGGAAATCGCTTACAGATGGTCGTTTCCTTTGAGGCTGAATTTTTCTTACAAGAACAAAAGCTTTGGATTCTCCTCGTTCCAGGAAGGCGAAAAACTTTTGACTCGACTAGGTCTGCTACAATTGGAACCCACAACGGAACACTCCAACAGGGGTACCCCAGCGTCAACCAAGAGACCATCCCCAGCGAGCCCGCTGCAGCAGATCTGGTTGACACAAAGCTCCAAACGATCAAAAGAAAATCTGCCACCTTGAGACTATTCCAGTTTCCCCTTATGGGGATGAACTTTCTCTTTTTTGGGGATCCCCTGATTGTGGCACGGGACACAGGGGTCCTTCGGGGCTCTCTTGGTCCCCTCCTCTTTATAGAGGGTAACGGGTGGGAAGTCCTCCCATATTTTGAAATGTGTATTAGGGCCTTCCCCCCCCCCCCTATTTTGTCTTGTTTTTTGTTTTCTTTTTGCCACATATCTTTTTAGGGGGGTTTTTTGTTTTTTTGTATTTTGACCTTGGTCCAGGTTAACCTTTTTTATATTCAGGTTAAGGTCTCAGACCTTGCTATTCAGGACTCGAGCAGTCGGTACAGCGGACTTTTCTCACATCGGAAGGGCCTGACATGTGATTGTCTTGTCGGGGTTAATATTAAGTCTCCCATCTGCGGCCGCAGGGGATGCTTTAAGGGATCTGCTTATTTTCAAATTTTGTTTGCAAAAGTCTTATACGGGTTCTAGGTAATGGTTTGATAAGGGTATGGCCATTCCTCCACCATCCCTATTTGGGGGGGGGGGGATGGTGGGACTAGAGCAAGATATGGGGGTTATTCCCTTTGCCATAGGTATAGGATTGCTGTTCCCCTGTTACAGTTCATGATGGGCGCTTTGTTAGCATTTTGATATGAGCCCGTGGCGGCTCAACAGTTTCTATAGTTAAAGGTGGCGGGGCGGTGGTGGATTTAGTGCGCTCCCCCTGGTTCAGAGGCACTTTCTAAGCTTCTGAGCCACTTACGGGGTAACCTTGTCTAGGGTTACCCCGTCCATTCACGGATGAGAGTTGGTTGGAGGGGTTCCGACCACTCAGGGGGGTGGAGGGGGACGGGGGTCCCCTGTATGTATTTATCTGACAACACAATGGTATTGCAACATGGTTCTCCTCATGCTGCTATCCTTTCTCCCTATGATTGTTTGTCCCTCTACTTGTTCATCTCTTTCCTTCTTCTTTTTCCACATGTATATTGCAGACAACGCGACTCTAGCTACGACATCCAGCCTGCACTCCTGGACGTTTATGGGAACTATTGGTGGCTCTGGATTCGACAACAGTGTGGCCCTCCTCATGGGAGTGGTGAGTTCTTGATCAATTGCGTAGGTCTCCCCCCTCTGGTCCATGTCTGACACACCTGCTAAAGCGCCCACCCTTAAACTTGTCTCACACAACACTCAAGGCCTTAACTCCCCACTCAAACGTAGGAAGCTACTAGAGCATTACCGCTCCATACACGCGGATATTCTCTTACTACAGGAGACACACTTCCCTTCCTCTTTCAAACCCACATTTTTACATCAGCACTATCCTCAGTTCTTTTTAGCTTCCGCGGAGAACAAGACTAGAGGTGTGGCAGTGTGTTTCTCCAAACATATAAACCTCTCTCAACCTGAGATTGTTCAGGACCCCCAGGGCCGATATATTCTGGTTTCGGGACACATAGATGGGGAATGCTACACTTTTGTTTCCTATTATGCACCCAACAAGGGCCAAAGCTCCTTCTTTGCATCCATGCTGAGGAAGCTACAGAACCGCCTTCAGGGCACGGTGTTTATTGGAGGTGACTCGAATGTAGCATTTGACTTTTCTCTGGATAAATCGGGATCTGGTGGGTCAAAACCCAAGCATCCGTCGAAACAGAGCGTTAGCATTGCCCGCATGCTCCACTCAGGAGGTCTGATTGACTCCTGGCGAGAGATGAATCCTCGGGCAAAGGATTATACACATTTTTCGGCGCCACACCACACCTATGCCAGAATAGATCACATTTTTACGAAACCCCAGACGGTCGCTTTGTTAGTACATGCAAAGATCTTGGACTCGTCCTTGTCGGATCACTCCATGGTGGTTGTAGTATCCAGGAGACCTATGGGTTACGGGAGCCGTCCATGTTGGCGTCTCCGGGAATCCATTTTGAGCGATCCTGCACATAGCTTTGGAGGCTGCTATTCGAGAATACTTTGAGCTGAATGATACCGGGGAGGTAACACCGGTTACTTTGTGGGCTGCACATAAAACTGTAATGAGAGGCAAATTGATACAGTTGTCTTCTAATCTCAAAGCACAACACCGGGCTGACACTCTCAAACTCACGGAGGAGTTCCGTTCAATAGCTAAAGCACACAAACAGCGCCCTACGGCAGATTCATTAGCCAAACTAGATGAGGTCAAGGCCCGACTGAATATGTCTTTAACTACAGCGGCTGCTCAACATCTCACTTGGACGGGGGCTAAATTCTATGCACAAAAAGACAGGGTGGGCTCACGTTTAGCAGTAAAACTGACCCCCAAGCCACGCTCTCAGTCTTTTCCTAAAATCAGGGTTCACTCAGGGGACCTCTCTCAGAATCCTGTTAAAGTCATGGACACTTTTTTGAGGTTTTACTCGGACTTGTACAAACAGGGGCCTATTCCCTCCAAGGGTGCTCGAGAGATGCTCCTGAATGCTCTCCCATTGCCCACGCTCTCAGAGGAACACAGGGATCTTATGGAGGATCCGTTCACTCAAGCAGAAGTCCTTGACACTATCAAAACGCTTTCCGGACGGATTCTCCAATGGTTATTATAAGAAGTTTGGCCCTTCTCTGGTCCCTTATCTGGTGAAAATGTTTAACTCTCTCAAGGATGGTACCGCCATGCTTCCGGACATGAACTCAGCATTTATCTCGGTGATTCCAAAACCCGGTAAAGATGCCAGCGAGGTGGGCAATTTTAGGCCTATATCGCTTATCAATAATGACATTAAGATAATGACGAAAATATTGGCGAACAGACTTTCGTGCTTTATCTCTCGGTATATACACAAAGATCAGGTGGGGTTCATCCCTGGGAGACAAGGACCAGACCAGATTAGGCGCACAGTTGATATTATTTCACTCCTAAAGGCACAATGGGACGGGGGTTCCCCGCAACAGGGGTTTCTGCTGTCCATTGACCTTCATAAGGCCTTTGACTCTATTGATTGGTCATACCTTACGGATATTCTGGTGAGATGGGGGTGCGGAAAATACTTTCTTAATCTCATATCGGCACTTTATTCTAATCCTTCGGCTCAGGTGCGTCTGTTGGGCAGATATTCTAACACGTTCGGTATTGGTAGGGGGACAAGACAGGGGTGCCCACTGTCTCCGCTTCTTTTTGCCATAGCCACAGAAACTTTAGCCATTGCCTTACGTTCTAACCCCGACATTAGGGGGGTCATGTGCGGGTCCTGCGAACATAAATGCGCCCTTTATGCGGACGACCTCCTTCTTTTTGTCACTTCGCTCCTGACCTCCATGCCCATAATTAACCGGACTTTATTGGATTTTAGTAAGATTTCGGGACTTCGGGTCAATATGGAGAAATCTTTAGCTCTGAATGTTACGCTCTCCACAGATAAGCTATCACAACTTTCGAATAATTTTACCATCTCATGGGCGCAATCCCAGCTTCCATACTTAGGAATCAAACTCACTTCAGATATACACACATTATTCCAAGCTAACTATCCTTACATGGCGCAAAAATGTAGAGCGGATTTAGTTCGTTGGTCCGGTTGTGGCATCTCCTGGCTGGGTAGGATTAATGCGGTGAAAATGACACTTCTACCACGATTATTATACTTGTTCCGTTCACTCCCAATTTCGGTCCCCAAAACATTCCTGAACAAAATACAAACGGACATCGTGAGGTTTGTCAGGGGGAAGAAAGGTTATAGGTGCTCCTCAGCCACACTCTACCGATTGAAATCTCAAGGGGGGTTGGGTCTTCCCAATTTGTGGGGTTATTATCAAGCGGCACAACTGGCCCAGATATCAATGGCTTTCTCTGGTTCTGTAAAACCGGACTGGTTATTGATGGAACGGCAATCTATTCCCCACCACACAATAGATTTCCTGATGGGTTGCAACCCCAAACGCAGACCTGCGATTCTGGCTCCCACCCTTTCGCATTCCATGGCACTGAGCTCCAACCTATTCAAACGGGACTCGTTGATCTCCCCACTGAAACCGCTAACACACATTTTTCATAATGGGGATTTTCCCCCGGGGGAAAATATAGAAGCCTTTAAATGATGGACGGATAAGGGGCTATACAGAATTGGACATTTTTTTTTTTTTTTTTAAATGTATTTTTATTGAAGAAAAAAGATTTTCGTACAACAGGTGAATTCGTACACATTGATACAGATAGTCAAGATTGATAATGTAACATCATCAAAGAAAACCGCCTCAGGCGGGAAATAGACTGTGAACATTTCAATACAGCACATCAAAAAGTAAAAAGAAAAAGGACACACCACGAGTCCACCAGTAAAGATACATAGAAAAACCAAAGAATATATATATCAGTGTGGGAGGGGTTGTGGAGTATAAATCCCAAGGCCAAACCTGAGAAAACCATTCCCTAGAGTAAATAGTCAAAAGAGTTAAGGTATAGTCTCAGGGTTAACCGTGGAAATGTCCCACTTGTCCCATATTTTAGAAAACTTGGGTAGAGTATCTTGCACCAACGCAGTCATATGTTCCATTCTGCGTATATATGCAATAGCAGAGATTAGCTGCGATTGGGACGGAGGGGAGGTGGACAACCAAAGAGTGGGAATCGTTCTCTTAGCAGCTAAAAGAATATAGGCTGTCAATTTCTTGGCGTGTTTAGATAACGCCGCGACAGGCAGGCCTAACAAGTAGTGTTTAGGGTCTAATGGGATATCCACCTCCAAAACAGATTGTAGTAGGGATTGGACCATGGACCAAAAAGGCACAATCAAAGGGCAGCTCCAGAAAATATGGTAATGGGTGCCCTCATCTCGTTGGCATCTCCAACACAACTTAGATACGGAATGATCATATTTATGTAACATTTCAGGGGTTTTGTACCAGAACATTAGTATCTTGTAGGCCGTCTCTCTCTGCTCCACACATCTGGAGACTCTAGAAGTAGAGGTCCAGATGTCCTGCCATTGGGAGATGGTTAAGGGGGATGGTAAAATTGTAGCCCATCTTCTCATGTAGAGATGTGTGTCTATGGTGGGTGAGATTGAATTGTGGAGGGCACTATAAATAGAGGATATAAGTCCTTTCTGGCACGGGCCTTGTTAGCACAAAGTTTCAAAAGTGTTAGGATTGGCCAGAGTCAGGTCAGAAGATCTAGAGTGGAAATAATGTTTGAATTGAATGTAAGAGAAAGAGAGTCGATCAGGAATGCCATATTTGTCCTGAAGCTCAGGAAAGGATAGGAATTTGCGAGATACAGGATGCACCAGATGGCGGAGTTGAAAGACGCCAGACCTATACCAAGGAAACATATTCTTCACCGAGAGGCTGTCAGGCATATCCGGATTAAAAATGACATTCAGCAGGGGTGAGCATGGAGAAGAGAGAGAGAACCGTTTGTGACACTGTTTCCATACGGAGAGAGTAAAAAGCATCGGTCCCAGGCATATACACCTAAGCTGAGCCATAGAGGAGGTCAGATCAGACCATAGCATGGAGCAGGGATGGACCGGGGTGACCACACTCATTTCTAGCTCTGACCATCTACTGGTAGCAAAATATGATGACCAGGAGACAGCCGCCACAAGGTGCGACGCATAGTAATACTTCACGATATCGGGGGCTCCCAGTCCTCCATGAGATCGTGGAGCAAAAACCACTGTTTGGGCAATCCGATGCCTCTTATTCCCCCATATAAATTTAGCAAAGGCTCGCTGAATATTCCTAAGCTGAGGCATGGAGATAGTAACTGGTAATGTTTCAAAAAGATATAAAAACTTAGGGAGTATGGCCATTTTCAATACATTAATCCTACCCAGGAGAGATAGGGGGCAGGACGACCAACTTCTGAGTAGACTATGCTTTCCGCTATTAAGGATATATAGTTAGCTTCATAGAGGGAGCCGTACTTGGCGGTCAGGTTAATGCCAAGATATTTGAGAGAAACGGGGCACCATCGGTAGGGGTACGTGGATTCCAAGGAAGCTTGAAGTGCGGGGGGGATATGAATAGGGAGCGCTTCGGTTTTAGACGCATTTACCTTATAACCCGAGAGCCTACCGAAGGAATCTAAAAGAGCGTGAACTTTGGGAAGGGAGGTTAGGGGTTTCGTCAGTGTGAGGAGAATGTCGTCCGCAAAAAGAGACAGTTTGTATTCTTTCAGTCTGAGGGAGACTCCCCTTATGTCTGAATCCGCCCGTATAGCTGCAGCCAAGGGTTCTAAGCATAATATAAACAGCAAGGGGGATAGGGGGCATCCCTGTCTGGTACCATTGCTATGTGTGAATAGCGGGGATCTGTAAGATGCCAGTTGGACTTGGGACGTGGGAGACGAGTATAGGGCTTGCAGGACCGATAGGAAAGAACCAGAAAGGCCAAAGCGCTTAAGCATTGCAAACATGTAGGGCCATCCCAGCCTGTCGAAGGCTTTTTGTGCGTCTAGACTCAAAACAATAGCCGGGCGAGACATTTTATCGAGTAGATCTATGAGGTCAATGGTACGCCTGGTGTTATCCCCAGCCCGTCTGCCCAGTACAAATCCCACCTGGTCATTATGAACCAGAGCAGGAATCAATAAGGAAAGCCTATTAGCTAAAATTTTGGTGAAGATTTTATAGTCGGAGTTGAGCAAGGCTATGGGTCTGTAATTATCTGGCAGTGTAGGGGATTTACCCGGTTTCGGGATAACTGTGATATGTGCGTGGAGAAACTGAGAATGCGGAATATTGCCCCTTTGCAGGGAGGTAAAAAGATTAAGCAGATGGGGGCTCAGTGTCGGGAGAAAAGTTTTATAATAAACATAAGGAAGCCCATCAGGACCCGGGGATTTATGGGACGGAAGGTCTTTTACAACCGCAGCCAGCTCCTCCGATGTAACGGGGGCATTTAAGGTGTCTACTTGTGGGGAAGACAACACTGGTAATTTCAAGGAAGCGCAGAAAACATCAAAGCTACCTTGGGAGAACTCATGATTGGGGTCAGAAGCTAGGCAGTTATATATTTTTTTGTAAAAAGTGCCAAACACTTTAGACATCGTCAAGGGGCAGTAAGTCGAAGTGCCGTCCGGCTGCAGCAGGAGGTCAGGATAGGAGTGAAATGGACGGGGCTTAAGCTTGTTCACCAACATCCTATGAGGCTTGTTGGCAAATTCATAGAACCTCTGTTTAGTCCAAAGCAGAGCCTTAGAACACTTGTGCATATCTAAGCACTTTAACCGTTCGCGGAGAGAGGTCACTGTGCGAAGACGCAGCACCGATGGGGAGGACACAAGCAGAGCTTCAGCTCTTTGCAATTGCGAGAGGAGGTCCAGTCTCTGCGCTGCCGAGTCCCGCTTAAGGCGAGAGCCAGCCGAGATACATAATCCTCTAAAAACAGCCTTGTGGGCCTCCCAAAGGGTGGACACGTCCCACACCGACCCTTCATTAAGCTGAAAAAATTTGGCTAACCCGTGGGATAGATGAGTTTCGGTAACCGGATCGCGGAGGAGGAACTTGTTGAATCTCCAGTGGCAGGTCTTAGGTGTAGAGAGAGCGAGGACGAGGTCGAGCTGTACCGATGCGTGATCAGACCACGTTATGGGATTTAACTCCGAGGCCACTACCGACGTTAGGAGAGGCGCTGAAACAAAGATGTAGTCCAATCTAGAGTACATCTTGTGTGGGGGAGAGTAAAAGGAGAATTGCCGATGTGTAGGGTGTTTAATTCTCCAGGTGTCTAAAAAGTTATGAGACCTAATGAGCTTGCGAAACGCAACAGATTGACGTTCCGTTTTTAAAGAGGGATTGTCTGAAAACAGGGTCTGCCTATCCTTCCTAGCAGACATGGCCATATTAAAGTCCCCGCCAAGGATCATGAATGGCTGGGCATAGGTGCCCATGCTGTCCAAGACCTCAGTGAGGAAGTGAATCTGGCCCGAGTTGGGAGCATAAACATTGATTATAGTAAGAGAACGAGATAAGTAGTCACAGTCCAAGAGAATGTATCTGCCCTGAGGATCAATAAATGAGGACTTAACCCGTAGCGGGCATGTCTTTCTAATCAGTATTGCCACCCCTGCTTTACCAGAGGGGTCGGAGGCCATAAAAGAGACCGGAAAATGTTTGGCCGCAAATTTAAGAGATCCCCCGGGCGAAAGTGAGTCTCCTGGACTAGGACCACATCCGCGTTGGAGGACTTGAACTCCTTCAAAGCCAACCAGCGCTTATGGATTGAGTTCAGGCCCTTAACATTGTAAGTAAGTACCCTCAAAGCCATCGTATAGAAATCAGAGAAAGCTTAAGATACCCGTAATATACACATAAAAAACGGACATAACCATACCAACCATGAAGAAATCGGGACTCGTGGCGTGTCCTAGAAGTAAAAGGCAAATGAAGACATATAATAACAACAATGTGATTGTAAATTGTAGTAGAGTGCATCCAAATTGAACAAAAGATGAAAAAAAGGCCAAAAAATAGGCCTAGAAAATAGAAAAAAAAACATTACTAATAGAAAAAAGGCCTGGGGGGTAAAAACCACCCAGGAGTCCACAGCCGTAGCCATGGAACCAAAGAAGGCACATCAGGGGTTCCAGCTCATCTGGAGAGACCCCGCCACCTTCCCGCAAAAATTACAGGAAATAAGAGCAAAACACTGTAGTCCCAACAACCAAAAAAGAACAGGGGCAGTGGAAAATAGAACCTGTAACTAAAGTTGCAAATATCCCTTGTTAAAGAGGAAACATGGTGAGATAGGGGCCGAGGCCAAGATCAGCCAAACATAACACATGGAAGCTTCCATCAGGGAGGGAGTCTAGGATGCAGGTTACGTTGAGGAGTAGAAAAGGATTTCTGCGGCTTCTGGCGTGCAGGGGTCCAGATCCGAGCAGGAATGGAGGAGGGTCTGGGCGTCGTCGGGAGCGGCATGGGGTCTTCGTCTGGAAGCGGTGGTAGGCCCAGGTTACGTATGAAAGCTTCACTCTCCTGAAGATCTCTCATAGAGTATTGAATCCCATCTTTAGTAGCAGAAAGGCGGAAAGGAAACCCCCAACGATATGGAAACTGATGGTTTTGTAGATGGGCAGTCACGGGGCGAAATCTGCGACGTTTGGCAAGAGTAATAGGGGATAAGTCACTAAAAATTTGTATCTTGGCTCCTTTAAATTCCAAACGGGATTTGTTCCGGGTGGCCATGGTCAAAGCCTCCTTGCTATCGTAGTAATGAAAGCGTACGATAATGTCTCTAGGATTGGCTCCGGCAGGCGGTTTTGGGGCCAGGGATCTGTGGGCCCTATCCATTCTCCAGTCTATGTCCGGGACTTTAGGGGCAACAACGTTAAAGAGGCTGAGTAGGTATGGTTTGATCTCCCCCTCACTAATAGCCTCCGGGACGCCTCTGATCCGAAGGTTTTGGCGACGTTCTCTATGCTCCAAATCTTCCTGTTGGGATTAGAGCTGAGAGACTGATTGTTTCAGACCGGCGTTGTCTTCTTCCAAAACGTGGACATATTGTATCAGGTCATCAAATTTGGTTTCCAGGACATCAGTCCGTTCCCCAATCTGGGCAAGCTCTCCCCACAGTTCATGGGCCAGCTTACCCATTTCCTTAGAAACATTACTCGTCAAGTCTTGTAGGAGAGCTCGCAGTTTGTCGTCAAGTACATCAACTGTGACCGGGGCGGACATTGCGTCTGAGTGGCTGTGTGACAAGGAATGTGGACTGTCGTGCGCAGGTGCTTGGGATGCCACTTGTGCGTACGTGAAAGAACCTGGAGAAGGGGCTGGGGAGGCCGGCCTGCCTAAAAATCGATCCAGAGTCTGTGTCTGTGAGGGCCGCAAATCTGGGGGCGTAGACTGAGGAAGGTGTTTCGGCCCGTATTTCACCATGAGGCGTTGGGACTAGGCGTATATTCAGTTACATGCGGTGTTTCCCATATAAAAGTTGCGACTGTGAGCAGCACGGGAGCATTGGAAGGCGGCTAAGGCCTACATGGGATGATCACATGGCTGTCAAACAAGTGGGACCCAAGATGAGACCCCAAGATAGTATGCTGCCGTTCAGAAGGCCCAAACCAACCGTGGGGGGGAGGGGGGATGGAGCAGGAGTGCAGGCCGCAGCAGTTCCCAACAGCCAGGCGGGGGAGATCCAGACACCACTGCCCCACTGGGTTAAACAAGGGGAGAAGGAACAAGGTAAGGCAAGAAACCAGGGTGAGTAGCAAGCAGGTGCAGGCCACAGGCAGCTGGCAAAGGCGATGGGTGGACCAAGATGGCCGCTGAGCAGGCCAGGGATAGGTGCAGTACAGGAGGATGTGACCGGAGAATGCAGGCAGACACTCAGGAGGGTTGGCACATCAGACTGAGGCAGGGGCAATGCCTGTGCTGACAGGGGCAATAATCCGGCCACAGGAGAGGGCAGGCACGCTGCTGGAGGCCTCGGGTGTAGCAAGATGGCCGCCGGAGCTCACCTGTCAAGCTGGGGTCTGGGAGTCCCTTCAGGCATCCGAGCGGTGATCAGCGGTGGTCTGGCGCAGGAGAGGCTGTCCCGAGGGGTCCGCGGTGGGCAACCGCTGCAGTCCCGGCTGAGGGGGGACCCAGGATGTTCGGTCCGGAGGCTCCAGGTAGCGACGTAGGCCGCAAGATGGCGGCGTCCGGCCTGTCTCGCCGCCCGCCGCCGCAGAGCGAAAACAGCGGCGGATCCAACAAAAATAACGGCTCCGGAGCTCCGATGTCCCACTGGTGGGATGGAGAGGTCGGCGGGCAGAACAGGGATGCGGAGGACGAGGATGGGGTAAGATTGAGCTAGGCCTCGGCGGAGCTCTCCCCAGACACATCCGACGACCTCGACTTCCGGCCACGCCCCTGAATTGGACATTTTTTTCCCCCTACCGGCCCTCTTTCTTTAACACACTGCAAAAAGAAACTAGATATGCCCGATTCGGAAATCTTCAGATTTACACAAATCTCACACTATTTGAATTCCATTTGAACTTCTAAACCACTTCCTCCTTTTATAACGCAATATGAGCAATGGTGTGCGCAGGCTACGGACCAGAGGGGGGCATCTCCCTGATCTACACGGCTCTTATGGGGACGGACAACAAGCCCCCTTATGCTCGGCCATGGGAAGCTGATTTGGGATGCTCATGGGAATCGAAACAGTGGTTTGGGGCCTCGACGAGAGCTCACAAAGGTATCCTTAATGTTTCGCTAATTGAGGCAGGTATCAAAGTCTTATTTAGATGGTACTATGTTCCTTCCAGGCTGGCAAAAATTTTTCCGGGTTCCTCGCCAGTGTGCTTCAGAGGTTGTGGTCTGGGAGGAGATATGTTTCATGTCTGGTGGTCCTGTCCACGCATCCGCTCCTTTTGGCGGAAAGTGTTTTGTACGGTTAGTTCTATTACAGGGACTGCCTTACTACCACACCCCAGTTTAGCCTTACTAAATCATTCCGTCCCGGCTCTATCCAAACATTTACAGCAACTGGCGTTTTTTGTTTTTCTTGGGGCTAAAATCACGATAGCTAAGGCCTGGAAGAAACACACGGTTTCCTATAAGATGTTTAGATCTAAGGTAACATGGATTATGGTACAAGAACAAGTAGTGGCCAAGTGGAACGACAAAACGGAGAGATTCCGGTTGACCTGGGAACCTTGGGCGACATTGTGTAATATTTCTCTTATTCCAGGAGTGCAGCCTGGTACTTTGTCTTCTGGGGCAGGTAACACTTGATTAAGCTTATTACATTGTCTCTCTTTCTCCTTTCCCCCCTTTCTTTTTTCACACGTTTTCTCTCTTCCCTTCTTCTTCACCTCCCTTGGTGTAATGGGATGTGCCCCACATGGGGTTCTAAGAAAGACAGCAGCCATGTTCTGGGCTGGCTATTGGCCCAAAAATCCTTTAGGCATCTCAGGTAATTGAACTTTGTAGGGATGGGACGGGAGTGTCCTGGTCTTGGCGAACGGGCCTAGCCCCTGGTCTGCAGATTGATCCCGTTTGGGGCGCCAGGGGACCTGAGGCTCGTGTGCTTTGACTAGACATACTCCCCTTTGGGGGCTAAACTTGCTGTTATGGGTTCAAGATAATACCAATGTTATGTCAATGTACTTCCTGTTGGCTTTATAGATTGGTTTTGTTATATTCTGGTCTAGATCCATGTATGTCTAGCTTGGCTGTACTTATGTACGGGTGGATTTAGCTTGTATGTTTTGAGGAATGTTTATCTTTACTGTTCTGATGAAAATCTTCAATAAACATTATTAAAATCAAAATACTTGCACATATAGAAAGCATAGTATAGTGCATTTCCACTGTGCAGCATTGTGACTGCTGAGCGGTTCTGCAGCGATACTACAAAGAGTGACAAATGCAATTAGAAAAAAGTATTATAACTGGTGTGATAGACCAGTGGCCCCCAAAACGACAGATTGAAGCAGGGTGTTATATACCTTCTTCAACATATACTGCACTTCTCTAGAGACTTTTGTCACAGGGTCATTTAAAAAATGACCGGCAGAGGAAGAGGCAGGCCCTTCCGCAGGGGTGGTAGGGGTAGGGCAGGAGCAACAGGCTTGAGCCAAAGTGACAAATTGCAGAAGGTGCGTTTAATTACGTCAAAGGACGCACCAGACTTGGATGAGTGGCTCGCTCAGCCTTACTCTTCTGCACCCTCCTCATCCTCTCGATCTGCACCCTCTTCTTCACTCTCTGCTGTGTGCACCCCCAAAGACACTACCACCCCCAAAGACACTACCACCACCACCACCATATACCCTCCGCTTGAGTCACAGGAATTATTTTCCGATCCATCATAAGACATTGCCGATGCGCAGCCATTCTTGGAATTGGATCAGGAAGAGGAGGTAGCAACAACTGCCACTCAGCAGTCTGACGACAGTACCCAGATCAGCCCAAGGAGGAGGTTGGTCCCCGGTGTTGCTGCCTACTCCAAGATCTCTACTGGGGAAGGTGAAGTCGATGATGACGTGTCTAGTGATGTCACGTGGGTGCCCACAAGATAAGAAGAGGAGGGGAGTTCAGTGTGTTGCCATATGCAGCCTTTGCAGTCAACGCATAAGTCGCGGTAAGCCCAACACTCACCTAGGGACGACCTCCTTAAGAAGGCACATGAGCTAACATCACCGAGCCCAGTGGGAGCAACAGAACACCCAAAGCCACACTCCAGGCTCTCACCGTCCAGCCTCTTCTACTTCTCCTTCTCCTCTCTACTCAGAATTGTCCTCCACTCCACCTTCCATCACGCCAAGCTCACGTTTTTCTGCAAAAAGGCAGGCTTCCGTGGGCCTAATGTTCGAGCGTAAAAAAATGATGACGCTGGATAACCCTCTTGCCCAACGGTTGACGGCTGGCTTGTCAGAACTCATAGCCCGCCAACGACTGCCATATAAACTGGTGGACTCGGAGGCCTTTCGCAAATTTGTGGCCATTGGAACACCACAATGGAAAGTCCCAGGAAGGAAGTGTTTCCCAGAGAAGGGCATCCCAGAGCTATATGGCCATGTTCAGCGGCAAGTGAATGTATCTCTGGCACACAGTGTCGGTGCCAAGATGCATCTGACCACAGACACGTGGTCTAGCAAACACGGGCAGGGAAGGTATATAACTTTTACTGCCCACTGGGTGAATCTTCTGACGGCCGTCAAGCATGTAACCTGTGGCACCCGTGTAGATTTTATTTTACCCCCATGGAATGCATGCAGGCCTGACTCTTCTTCTCCTCCTCCTCCTACTCCATCCTCCTCCCTCTCCTCCTCGACTGACTCCAGCCTTTTCCGCTGCTAGCGTCTCTTCCGCTGCGCCTCCCAAGTTCCCCAGAACCTATTTGACATGCCAGGTGAGAAGTTGCCATGCCGTGCTGCGTCTGTTGTGCCTGGAAGCCAAGAGCCACACTGGCCCGGCACTCCTTTCAGCTTTGCGTTCACCGGCAGATCAGTGGCTAACACCGCTCAATTTGACAGTTGGTAAAGTGGTGTGTGACAATGGTGCCAATCTGCTTAGCGCATTGAAACAGGGCAAAATCACGCACGTGCCATGCATGGCACACGTCTTAAACTTGGTCGTGCAGCGATTCGTTGTCAAATACCCTGGGGTCCAGGACATCTTGCAGCAGGCAAGGAAAATCTCGGTCCATTTCAGAAGATCTTACACTGCCATGGCTCGTCTTGCTGACATTCAGCGGCGACACAATCTGCCGGTCAGACGTCTTATTTGCGATTGCCCGACGTGATGGAACTCAACCTTCTACATGCTTGATAAGCTGCTCCAGCAGAAATGTGCAGTTAACGACTACCTGTACGAACTCTGTGGCAGAACAGGTTCTGGGAAGCTGGGGTTTTTTTTCACCGTACCAGTGGCTGCTCATGCGTGACGCATGCAGACTTCCGCGGCCATTTGAGGAGATCACCAAACTGGTCAGTCGCAGCCATGGCGCCATCAGTGACATCGTACCTTATGCCTTCTTTATGGAGCGTGCATTGAGTTGTGTCATTGATCAAGCCATGGAGGAGCAGGAGCAGGAAGATGAGGAAGTCGCAATGCTGGATGAATTCCCAGGGGGGGCTACTCTATCTGAGACAAGCCAACAAGAGGAGTCAGATGAGCATGGTGCCAGGACGGATGAGGAGGAGCAAGAAGAGCATGCTTTAAACCTTTCTGAGACCCCTGTTGTCCGTGGATGGGGAGAGGAGGATGACATTATCCTGGATGATGAGCAGGAGCCAGGCCACCACACTGCTTCCAGTTTAGTGCAAATGAAGGGCCTTCATGCTCCAGTGTTTTAACAGGGACCCCTGTATAAAAAGCATAAAGATCAAGGACCAGTACTGGGTGGCAACGTACTTAGACCCCCGGTATAAACACAAAATGGCGGAAATGTTACCACCATCACAGAGGGCCCTCAGAATGGAGCACTTCCATGCCTTGCTTAGAGAAATGCTGCATTCTGCTTTTGCGTGCGCTGGCGGAGGAGGAATTCCCACTCCCAGAGAGAGTTGCGGGTACCAATCCAACAGCGTCTGCAAGAAGAGGCCGTTTTGAAGATGTGTTGGTGACTTCTGATATGAGATCATTCTTTTAGCTGGCCCATCGACAGGTGATATCCGGATCCAGCATCTGGGAATGCCTAGACTGACAGATGTATGACTACATCGGGTTAACGGCCGATGTGGACGCTCTGAGGAGTGATGAACCCCTGGACTACTGGGTGGGCAGGCTTGACCTCTGGCCAGAGCTTGCCCATTTTTCAATGGAACTGTTGGCTTGCCCCTCGTCCAGTGTCCTGTCCGAAAGGATGTTTAGCGCAGCAAGGGGGATCGTGACCGATAAGCGTACTCGCCTTGCTCACAACAGTGTTGACTACCTCACATTTATAAAAATGAATGAGGCATGGATCTCGGCGGAATTCAACACATGTGACCAGTAGACCATGTATATGCATAACTCTATAAACAATTTATTTAATCTAGCACACAGACCTTTTTTCTACCTTTGGCTCACTTCCTTGTACAAAAAAAGTACACCGTACTATATGCTCGTACCCTCCTGTTTGAAGAGGTTGAGCGGTGTCATATTTTTGGGTCCCGCAGCTAGTTGTTGGTATCAGTGCTGCTGTAGGTGCTCTCTATCTTTGTGCTGGTGTGGTGTCAGTGCTCTCTATCACGGTGCTGGTGTCAGTGCTCTCTATCAGGGCGCTGGTGTCAGTGCTCACTATCACAGTGCTGGTGTGGTGTCAGTGCTCTCTATCACGGTGCTGGTGTGGTGTCAGTGCTCTCTATCACGGTGCTGGTGTGGTGTCAGTGCTCTCTACCTGCAGCGAGTTGCTGGTATCAGTGCTGCTGTCAGTGCTCTCTATCTCGGTGCTGGTGTCAATGCTCTATGTCTTGGTGCTGGTGTCAGTGCTCTCTGTCACGGTGCTGGTGTCCGTGCTCTCTATCAAGGTGCTGGTGTCAGTGCTCATTCTCTATTGCGGTGCTGGTTTCAGACAGTGAGGGAGATAGCAGCGGAGAAGCCAATCATCAAGTGCCAGTAACATGGTTTAGGATCAGTACTGGACTGGCACCTCTGGACCACTGCAGTGGAGCCCTGCATAGGTGGGGGTAAGGGCCGGGCAGAGGGAGGGGCTCAAGAACAGGTTGGCACACTGGGACACTGGCACAGGACTGCGCTGCCCTGACTGTGGCACTGATCATCTCCTGCACCCCCTTCATAGTTTGCCCTGACCTTGCCTCTCCTCCATGGCCTTCATGCGCTCCTGAATTGTCAAAATTTCACAGATAAAAAAAGAATGATTGTCGTTGTCGATCCCAGATTCACTTAATTTTTGTTATATCAGTGTCCATGTTGTGGGACTATGTGTGCACAGCTAGTAAGTAGTTTGTGGCTGAAAATATGACCTGGAGGTTTTTAAGGTTCACATGCCATTAAAGTCAATGCGGTCCGCCGTGAACCTTGCGGTTTTTGAACATTTGGGCACGTTCGCGGATCGCGTTCACGAAAAGTGCCTTGGGAAGTTCATCCTTTACTATTGTGGATGGCTTTGTAAATTATTGTGAGTACTTTGGATTTTATTTGTTGGGTGAGTGGAAGCCAGTGGAGGGATTGGCAGAGAGGGTGGAGGACACTGAATGGTTGGTAAGGCGGATGAGTCTTGCAGCGGCATTCATTATGGACGGGGGAGGAGTCTATGTAAAGTTAGTCCAATGAGGAGGGAGTTGCAGTAATCGAGGTGAGAGATAACCAGGGAGTGAAAAAGAAGTTTGGTGGTGTCATTAGTTAAAAAGGGACATATTTTAGAGACATTGTGGAGGCGGCATGATTTGGACAGGGATTGGATGACGGCCTGAAAGGACAGTTCAGACACTAAGGTTACCCCTGGCACCCTGGCATGTGGGGACGGACTGATAGATGTGCCATTGATCTTGACAGAGAAGTCAGGGAAGGGGCACATGGGGGGGGGGGGGAATCGTAAGAGCTCAGTTTTCAATAGATTGAGTTTGATGAAGAGGTTTGACATCCAGGCTGATGTGTCTGTTAGTAGATCAGTGATGTGTGAGGAGACTGATGGGGTGAGCTGAGGGGCAGAGAGATAGATTTGGGTGTCATCGGCATATAAATGGTAGTGGAAGCCATGGGAGGCCAAGGAGGACGTGTAGATTGAGAATAGTAGAGGTCAAAGGACCCCAATGGTAAAAGATGTTGGAGAGGAGGAAGTGGAGTTCTAAGTGACACTGAAGGTGCGGTGAGATTACAATTAAGATTACCAGGCCTCTTACTAAATACCTTGGACTGTCTACTTTCAGAAAAAGGGGTCATTTGGGGGGTATTTATACTGTCCTGGCTTGTCAGGGTCTCAAGAAATGAGATTGTCCGTCAGTACATCCAGTGTGATCAATTTCCAGTGATTAGCACCAAAGCTTGTAGTCTCTATTGAGTAATTGTCATTCGAAGTGTGACAGCGCTGATAGATGAAAACTGGTCTGGGCAGGAAGGGGGTGAAAGTGGCTGGTAGGCAAGTGGGTAATTGAACAAACTGAAGTTAGAAGAGTCCCAGCATGCCCTGTATACATTGTATATTATACACAGGAGGACTACAACTCCCAGCATGTCCCATATACATTGTATATTATACACCAGAAGACTACAAGTCCCACAATGTCCCGTATACATTGTATATTATATACAGGTGGACTACAAGTCCCATCGTGTCCTGTATACATTATATATCATACACAGGTGGACTACAAGTTCCAGAATGTCCCGTATACAATGTATATTATACAACAGAGGACTACAAGTCCTAGCATATCCCGTATACAATGCAAATTATACACAGGAGGACTACAAGTCCCAGCATATCCCGTATACATTGTATATTATACACAGGAGGACTACAAGTCCCAGCATATCCCGTATACATTGTATATTATACACAGGAGGACTACAAGTCCCAGCATGTCCTGCATACATTGTATATTATACACAGGAGGACTACAAGTCCCAGCATGCCCCGTATACATTGTATATTAGACACAGGATGACTACAAGTCCTAGCATGTCCTGTACACACTGTATATTATACACAGGAGGACTACAAGTCCCAGCATGTCCCGTATACATTGTATATTATACACCAGAGGACTACAAGTCCCAGCATGTCCTGTATATATTGTATATTATACAGCGGAGGACTACAAGTCCTAGCATGTCCTGTATACATTCTATATTATACACTAGAGGACTACAAGTCCTAGCATATCCCGTATACATTGTATATTATACACAGGAGGACTACAAGTCCCAGCATGTCCTGTATACATTCTATATTATACACTAGAGGACTACAAGTCCTAGCATATCCCGTATACATTGTATATTATACACAGGAGGACTACAAGTCCTAGCATGTCATGTACACATTGTATATTATACACAGGAGGACTACAAGTCCCAGCATGTCCTGTATACATTGTATATTATACACCGGAGGACTACAAGCTCTAGCATATCCCATATACATTGCAAATTATACACAGGATGACTACAAGTCCCAGCATGCCCCGTATACATTGTATATTATACAAAGGAGGACTACAAGTCCTAGCCTATCCCGTATACATTGTATATTATACACCAGAGGACTACAAGTCCCAGCATGCCCCGTATACATTGTATATTAGACACAGGAGGACTACAAGTCCCAGCATGTCCTGTATACATTGTATATTATACACCAGAGGACTACAAGTCCCAGCATATCCCGTATACATTGTATATTATACACCAGAGGACTACAAGTCCTAGCATGTCCTGTACACACTGTATATTATACACAGGAGGACTACAAGTCCTAGCATATCCCGTATACATTGTATATTATACACCAGAGGACTACAAGTCCTAGCATATCCCGTATACATTGTATATTATACACCAGAGGACTACAAGTCCTAGCATGTCCCATATACATTGCAAACTATACACAGGAGGACTACAAGTCCCAGCATGCCCCGTATACATTGTATATTATACACAGGAGGACTACAAGTCCTAGCATGTCCTGTACACACTGTATATTATACACAGGAGGACTACAAGTCCTAGCATATCCCATATACATTGCAAATTATACACAGGAGGACTACAAGTCCCAGCATGCCCCGTATACATTGTATATTATACACCGGAAGACTACAAGTCCTAGCATGTCCTGTATACATTGTATATTATACACTGGAGGACTACAAGTCCCAGCATGTCCTGTACACATTGTATATTATACACAGGAGGACTACAAGTCCCAGCATGCCCCGTATACATTGTATATTATACACCGGAAGACTACAAGTCCTAGCATGTCCTGTATACATTGTATATTATACACTGGAGGACTACAAGTCCCAGCATGTCCTGTATACATTGTATATTATACACAGGAGGACTACAAGTCCTAGCATGTCCTGTACACATTGTATATTATACACAGGAGGACTACAAGTCCCAGCATGTCCTGTACACATTGTATATTATACACAGGAGGACTACAAGTCCCAGCATGTCCTGTATACATTGTATATTATACACAGGAGGACTACAAGTCCTAGCATGTCCTGTACACATTGTATATTATACACAGGAGGACTACAAGTCCCAGCATGTCCTGTACACATTGTATATTATACACAGGAGGACTACAAGTCCCAGCATGTCCTGTATACATTGTATATTATACACAGGAGGACTACAAGTCCTAGCATGTCCTGTACACATTGTATATTATACACAGGAGGACTACAAGTCCCAGCATGCCCCGTATACATTGTATATTATACACCGGAAGACTACAAGTCCTAGCATGTCCTGTATACATTGTATATTATACACTGGAGGACTACAAGTCCCAGCATGTCCTGTACACATTGTATATTATACACAGGAGGACTACAAGTCCCAGCATATGCCGTATACATTGTATATTATACACCGGAAGACTACAAGTCCTAGCATGTCCTGTACACACTGTATATTATACACAGGAGGACTACAAGTCCTAGCATATCCCGTATACATTGTATATTATACACCAGAGGACTACAAGTCCCAGCATGTCCCATATACATTGCAAATTATACACAGGAGGACTACAAGTCCCAGCATGCCCCGTATACATTGTATATTATACACTGGAGGACTACAAGTCCCAGCATGTCCTGTATACATTGTATATTATACACTGGAGGACTACAAGTCCCAGCATGTCCTGTATACATTGTATATTATACACAGGAGGACTACAAGTCCTAGCATGTCCTGTATACATTGTATATTATACACTGGAGGACTACAAGTCCCAGCATGTCCTGTACACATTGTATATTATACACAGGAGGACTACAAGTCCCAGCATGTCCTGTATACATTGTATATTATACACAGGAGGACTACAAGTCCTAGCATGTCCTGTACACATTGTATATTATACACAGGAGGACTACAAGTCCCAGCATGTCCTGTACACATTGTATATTATACACAGGAGGACTACAAGTCCCAGCATGTCCTGTATACATTGTATATTATACACAGGAGGACTACAAGTCCTAGCATGTCCTGTACACATTGTATATTATACACAGGAGGACTACAAGTCCCAGCATGCCCCGTATACATTGTATATTATACACCGGAAGACTACAAGTCCTAGCATGTCCTGTATACATTGTATATTATACACTGGAGGACTACAAGTCCCAGCATGTCCTGTACACATTGTATATTATACACAGGAGGACTACAAGTCCCAGCATGTCCTGTATACATTGTATATTATACACAGGAGGACTACAAGTCCCAGCATGTCCTGTATACATTGTATATTATACACAGGAGGACTACAAGTCCAAGCATGTCCTGTACACATTGTATATTATACACAGGAGGACTACAAGTCCTCGCATATGCCGTATACATTGCAAATTATACACAGGATTACTACAAGTCCCAGCATGCCCCGTATACATTGTATATTATACAAAGGAGGACTACAAGTCCCAGCATGTCCTGCATACATTGTATATTATACACAGGAGGACTACAAGTCCCAGCATGTCCCGTATACATTGTATATTATACACCAGAGGACTACAAGTCCCAGCATGTCCTGTACACATTGTATATTATACACTGGAGGACTACAAGTCCCAGCATGTCCCGTATACATTGTATATTATACACTGGAGGACTACAAGTCCCAGCATATCCCGTATACATTGTATATTATACACAGGAGGACTACAAGTCCCAGCATGTCCCGTATACATTGTATATTATACACTGGAGGACTACAAGTCCCAGCATATCCCGTATACATTGTATATTATACACCAGAGGACTACAAGTCCTAGCATGTCCCGTATACATTGTATATTATACACAGGAAGACTACAAGTCCCAGCATGTCCTGTATACATTGTATATTATCCCCCGGAGGACTACAAGTCCCAGCATGTCCTGTATACATTGTATATTATACACAGGAGGACTACAAGTCCTAGCATATCCATTATACATTGTATATTATCCCCCGGAGGACTACAAGTCCCAGCATGTCCTGTATACATTGTATATTATACACAGGAGGACTACAAGTCCTAGCATATCCATTATACATTGTATATTATACACCAGAGGACTACAAGTCCCAGCATGTCCTGTACACACTGTATATTATACACTGGAGGACTACAAGTCCCAGCATATCCCGTATACATTGTATATTATACACAGGAGGACTACAAGTCCCAGCATGCCCCGTATACATTGTATATTATACACCGGAGGACTACAAGTCCTAGCATGTCCTGTATACATTGTATATTATACACCGGAGGACTACAAGTCCCAGCATGCCCCGTATACATTGTATATTATACACCGGAGGACTACAAGTCCTAGCATGTCCTGTATACATTGTATATTATACACCAGAGGACTACAAGTCCTCGCATATCCCGTATACATTGTATATTATACACCGGAGGACTACAAGTCCCAGCATGCCCCATATACATTGTATATTATACACAGGAAGACTACAAGTCCTAGCATGTCCTGTATACATTGTATATTATACACAGGAGGACTACAAGTCACAGCATGTCCTGTATACATTGTATATTATACACCGGAGGACTACAAGTCCCAGCATGCCCCATATACATTGTATATTATACACAGGAAGACTACAAGTCCTAGCATGTCCTGTATACATTGTATATTATACACAGGAGGACTACAAGTCACAGCATGTCCTGTATACATTGTATATTATACACCAGAGGACTACAAGTCCTAGCCTATCCCGTATACATTGTATATTATACACCGGAAGACTACAAGTCCTAGCATGTCCTGTATACATTCTATATTATACAAAGGAGGACTACAAGTCCCAGCATGCCCCGTATACATTGTATATTATACACAGGAAGACTACAAGTCCTAGCATGTCCCATATACATTGCAAATTATACACAGGAGGACTACAAGTCCCAGCATGTCCCGTATACATTGTATATTATACACCGGAGGACTACAAGTCCCAGAATGTCCTGTATACATTGTATATTATACACCGGAGGACTACAAGTCCCAGAATGTCCTGTATACATTGTATATTATACACCGGAGGACTACAAGTCCCAGAATGTCCTGTATACATTGTATATTATACACCGGAGGACTACAAGTCCTAGCATGTCCTGTATACATTGTATATTATACACAGGAGGACTACAAGTCCAAGCATGTCCTGTATACATTGTATATTATACACAGGAGGACTACAAGTCCCAGCATATCCCATATACATTGTATATTATACACAGGAGGACTACAAGTCCAAGCATGTCCTGTATACATTGTATATTATACACAGGAGGACTACAAGTCCCAGCATATCCCGTATACATTGTATATTATACACAGGAGGACTACAAGTCCCAGCATGTCCTGTATACATTGTATATTATACACAGGAGGACTACAAGTCCTAGCATGTCCTGTACACATTGTATATTATACACAGGAGGACTATAAGTCCCAGCATGTCCCGTATACATTGTAGATTATTCACCAGAGGACTACAAGTCCTAGCATGTCCCATATACATTGCAAATTATACACAGGAGGACTACAAGTCCCAGCATCTCCCATATACATTGTATATTATGCACTAGAGGACTACAAGTCCTAGCATGTCCCATATACATTGCAAATTATACACAGGAGGACTACAAGTCCCAGCATGTCCTGCATACATTGTATATTATACACAGGAGGACTACAAGTCCTAGCATGTCCCGTATACATTGTATATTATACACAGGAGGACTACAAGTCCTAGCATGTCCCGTATACATTGTATATTATACACAAGAGGACTACAAGTCCTAGCATGTCCCGTATACATTGTATATTATACACAGGAGGACTACAAGTCCCAGCATGTCCTGTATACATTGTATATTATAGAGTGTAGTGAGTCATGTCTGTGTCCCCCCCCCCCCCCCCCGGTGTGTATGAAGGCGCCCCTCCCCCATGGAGGGTGTTATCTGTCGTAGGAGAAGCTTTTCCTTATCTCGGGGGTCGGATTTCCCTGTGAAATGTAGAAGAAGGTGGAGGGCCTTGATTGGTGTGTTGGTTGGGGGGTGTATCCAGTGGTGGGAGGACGGAGGGGGAGGGGGGTCTTTCGGTGATGTGCTGCCGGCAGTGGAGGGATGATTTCCTCTCTGAACCCAAAGATGTCACTTTCCAGGAACCCCAAATAAAACTGCCCCCAGGTAAGTGTCCGATATCGGAAGATACAATTCATACTTCAGTATCTTTAGGTGTTTGCGGGGATTCGTTCGATGGTTGGATGGTCGGGGTGACTTCCACCAAAGTGTGACTTTATTGTCATCATAGAAACAATGTAAAAAGTCTAAACGTTCAGTGGAGGGAACCCCAAATATAAGTGTAGCACTGACCCCCCTAAGGAGCATTGGGCCTGCACTCCGCCTATCAACCCCAGAAAATGCCCCGACCTCCCCCCCCCCTCCCCCGGCACAACCGTGTAGTAATGTTCCTGTGAGGCCCAATGATAAAGGAGGACGTGGTATTATCACCCTGTACTGGATATTCACCGTCACCTTCGCTCTCCATCACTCCACCAGCTGAAGTAACAGAGATCGAGTCTCACACAAGTTATAGATTAACCACATAAACTGTTCACTGAAGAAACTGGCTTCACACATTAGACACGTTCCAACACAACCAATAAAAGTAATAACGATCAACGTGTATATGAAAGCCATAGACTCAATAATGGTCACTAGAGGAGCACATGGAGACCGGCGAAGAGAGGGACTTATCTCCAATATGATAAAGCCCTGATATGGAGCCCCTTCCCACTCCAACCAAACCTGCGGAAAATACCAACATGCCAAAATACCAAGCACCATGCAGCATTGAAATCTGCCGCGTGCCCACCACCGGACTTTCCGGCAGACTAGGTCCAACGGTCTTCCCAACTGACTTTCCGAATAAGCCTTGCAGGAGGTAAATGTATTGTGTGCGCTGTAATATTTTGTTTTCCTATCTCCATAGTCTTCCATGTCTCATGTGTCCTCACATCTCCATAGTCTTCCATGTCTCATGTGTCCTCATATCTCCATAGTCTTCCATGTCTCATGTGTCCTCATATCTCCATAGTCTTCCATGTCTCATGTGTCCTCGTATCTCCATAGTCTTCCATGTCTCATGTGTCCTCGTATCTCCATAGTCTTCCATGTCTCATGTGTCCTCATATCTCCTTAGTCTTCCATGTCTCATGTGTCCTCATATCTCCATAGTCTTCCATGTCTCATGTGTCCTCACATCTCCATAGTCTTCCATGTCTCATGTGTCCTTGTATCTCCATAGTCTTCCATGTCTCATGTGTCCTCATATCTCCATAGTCTTCCATGTCTCATGTGTCCTCGTATCTCCATAGTCTTCCATGTCCCATGTGTCCTCATATCTCCATAGTCTTCCATGTCTCATGTGTCCTCGTGTCTCCATAGTCGTCCATGTCTCATGTGTCCTCGTATCTCCATAGTCGTCCATGTCTCATGTGTCCTCATATCTCCATAGTCTTCCATGTCTCATGTGTCCTCGTATCTCCATAGTCTTCCGTGTCTCATGTGTCCTCATATCTCCATAGTCTTCCATGTCTCGTGTCCTCATATCTCCATAGTCTTCCATGTCTCATGTGTCCTCATATCTCCATAGTCTTCCATGTCTCATGTGTCCTCGTATCTCCATAGTCTTCCATGTCTCATGTGTCCTCATATCTCCATAGTCTTCCATGTCTCATGTGTCCTCATATCTCCATAGTCTTCCATGTCTCATGTGTCCTCATATCTCCATAGTCTTCCATGTCTCATGTGTCCTCGTATCTCCATAGTCTTCCATGTCTCATGTGTCCTCATATCTCCATAGTCTTCCATGTCTCATGTGTCCTCATATCTCCATAGTCTTCCATGTCTCATGTGTCCTCATATCTCCATAGTCTTCCATGTCTCATGTGTCCTCGTATCTCCATAGTCTTCCATGTCTCATGTGTCCTCATATCTCCATAGTCTTCTATGTCTCATGTGTCCTCGTATCTCCATAGTCTTCCATGTCTCATGTGTCCTCGTATCTCCATAGTCTTCCATGTCTCATGTGTCCTCACATCTCCATAGTCTTCCATGTCTCATGTGTCCTCACATCTCCATAGTCTTCCATGGCTCATGTGTCCTCACATCTCCATAGTCTTCCATGTCTCATGTGTCCTCACATCTCCATAGTCTTCCATGTCTCATGTGTCCTCGTATCTCCATAGTCTTCCATGTCTCATGTGTCCTCGTATCTCCATAGTCTTCCATGTCTCATGTGTCCTCATATCTCCATAGTCTTCCATGTCTCATGTGTCCTCGTATCTCCATAGTCTTCCATGGCTCATGTGTCCTCGTATCTCCATAGTCTTCCATGGCTCATGTGTCCTCGTATCTCCATAGTCTTCCATGTCTCATGTGTCCTCGTATCTCCATAGTCTTCCATGTCTCATGTGTCCTCGTATCTCCATAGTCTTCCATGTCTCATGTGTCCTCACATCTCCATAGTCTTCCATATCTCATGTGTCCTCACATCTCCATAGTCTGCCATGTCTCATGTGTCCTCACATCTCCATAGTCTTCCATGTCTCATGTGTCCTCACATCTCCATAGTCTTCCATATCTCATGTGTCCTCACATCTCCATAGTCTGCCATGTCTCATGTGTCCTCACATCTCCATAGTCTGTCATGTCTCATGTGTCCTCACATCTCCATAGTCTTCCATGTCTCATGTGTCCTCACATCTCCATAGTCTTCCATGTCTCATGTGTCCTCACATCTCCATAGTCTTCCATGTCTCATGTGTCCTCCCATCTTCATAGTCTTCCATGTCTCATGTGTCCTCACATCTCCATAGTCTTCCATGTCTCATGTGTCCTCACATCTCCATAGTCTTCCATGTCTCATGTGTCCTCACATCTCCATAGTCTTCCATGTCTTATGTGTCCTCACATCTCCATAGTCTTCTATGTCTCATATGAAGGAATGAATGAAATAATTTGTATAGCGCACAACACGAACTGAATCGCCTCAAGGCGCTGTGATGAGCTTTGTTGTCCAGGTTCTAGAAGAGGAAGGTCTTGAGTTTTTTCCTGAAGACCTGGTGGTTTTCTTCCAAGCGGATGTTGGTCGGTAGAGCGTTCCATAGCCGTGGTCCTTGGACAGAGAATCTCAGTTTCCCCCTTTGATTTGTTTTCTCGAGTAGGTATTAAGGAGCGTCTCCATGCATGCATTTGTGGGTAAGGCAGAGGGTCTTGAATGTGATCCGATTCTTTACGGTTAGCCAATGTAAGCTCCTCATCGAAGGAGAGATGGATTCACAGGGTTTTTTCCTGTTATCAGCCTGGCCGCCGTGTTTTGGATAAGTTGTAAGCACGCAAGTTGATATTGGCCTTTATGACAAAATCGCACCCCTGTCCTGCCCAGACCTAACCACTTCCATCTACAACACCACGCTGTCATCCTCCCTAGACGTACTCGCTCCTCTTTCTACACGCAGAACAAGGCCCTGTCCTCCACAACCCTGGCAAACAGACGACACCAGAAGTCTTAAGAGCCGTGCTCTTGAGCGAGCGTGGCGTAAATCTAAGTCCCTGCAAGACTTTACCCTCTACAAATCTGCCCTTCTCAAATACAACTGCTAAACAAACCTATTACAACACTCTCATCAAAACCCTCTCATCCAAACCTCGTCAACTCTTTTCTACCCTTAATTCCTTACTTCACCTACCACTGCCCCCACCCACCAACTTGCTTACCGCTCAACAGATTGCCAACCATTTCAATAGCAAAATTGACACAATTCGCAAGGTGATATCCAGCATTCAACTTCCTCCCCTACCCAACACATCAGGTTCAACACCACGCTCAATACTCTCCTCTTTTTGCCCAGTTACCACAGATGAAATTGATAAACTCCTCTCCATGGCCCACCTCACTACCTGCTCCCTGGACCCCGTCCCCTCACAATTACGACCACCCTCCCACTCTATCCTTAACTCCCTAACCCACATCTTCAACCTCCCCCTCTCCTCCGGCACCTTTCCTTCCCCGTTCAAACATGCACTGGTTACCCCCATAGTCAAAAAAACCCTCACTAGACCCCACCTGTTTGAACAACTTAAGACCCATCTCCCTGCTCTCGTTTGCCTCCAAGCTCATCGAACGGCTTGTCCATGACCAAATGAGTCACTACCTCATGGACAACAACCTTCTGGACCCCCTACAGTCTGGCTTCCACCCACAACATTCTACTGAACCTGCCCTACTAAAACTCACCAATGACCTACTAACTGCTAAAACCAATGGCCATTACTCCATACTCATACTTTTAGACCTCTCTGCTGCCTTTGACACAGCTGACCACCTGCTCCTCCTAAGCAAATTATGCTCCCTTGGCCTCCGTGATTCTGCCTTATCCTGGTTTTCCTCCTACCTATCTCACTGCACTTTCAGTGTCGCTTACATCTCCATCTCCTCTGCTCTCCTTCCTCTTTCTGTTGGGGTACCCCAAGGTTCTGTCCTTGGGCCCCTCCTATTCTCTCTCTATACCTCTTCCCTGGGCCAGTTGATAAACTCCCATGGTTTCCAATACCACTTCTATGCCGACGACACCCAGATCTATCTCTCCACTCCTCAACTCACCCCCTCAATCTCCTCACAGATCTCCAACTTACTGTATGACATATCATAGTTTCATAGTTAGTAAGGTTGAATAAAGACACCAGTCCATCCAGTTCAACCTGAGTGTCTACAATTGTCCCTATCCCTGTACATTACACACTCACATTGGTCCCTACCCTCAAGGAGCCCACAATCCAAGGTCCCCATTCATATACTAGGGCCAATTTTGGACAGAAGCCAATTAACCTACCTGCATGTCTTTGGTTTGTGGGAGAAAACCGGAGTACCCAGGGGAAACCCACGCAGGCACAGGGGGAACATGCAAACTCCAGGCAGGTAGAGTTGTGGTTGGGATTCGAACCAGCGACCCTTCTTACTGCTAGGTGAGAGTGCTAACCACTACACCACTGTGCTGCCCATTATGGATGGATCCGCTCAGTATGGATGTCACACCACTTCCTCAAACTCAATCTTTCTAAAACTGAGCTTGTTATATATCCTCCTTCACGATCCCCCCCCTGTGACTTCACCATTAATATCAACAACACAACCATTGGTCCCTCCACACATGCCAGGGTCCTGGGTGTAATCCTTGACTCTGACCTCTCCTTCAGCCCCCACATCCAATCACTGGCTAAATCCTGCCACCTTCACCTCCGCAACATCTCCAGAATTTGACCCTTCCTGGCTAATGACACCACAAAGCAACTAATTCACTCCTTGATTATTTCCCGCCTTGACTACTGCCACTCTCTCCATAATGGCCAACCCTTAAGCAGGCTATCCCCCCTTCAGTCTATTATGAATGCTGCTGCAAGACTAATACACCTCACTAATCGTTCTGTGACTGCTGCCCCTCTCTGCCAATTCCTTTCTCTGGCTTCCCCTACCACACCGTGTAAAATTCAAAATGCTAACCATAACATACAAGGCCATCCACAACCTCGCTCCCATCTACATCACCAACCTCATCTGCAGATATCGCTCAAATCGTCCCCTCCGCTCCTCTGAGGACCTCCTGCTTTCTAGCTCCCTTGTTACCTCCTCCCATGCTCACCTTCAAGACTTCTCCAGAGCCTCTCCCATCCTCTGAAATTTCCTGCCCCAGTCTGTCCGCTCAGCCCCTACCCTGTCCACCTTTAAGAGTTCCCTGAAAACTCATTTATTCAGGGATGCCTATCCCACACCCACCTAACTGTCCCCGAGCCACCCCCATCAAATCATTCTCTGCAGCTATTACCTTTTGTACCACCACCCCCTCCCCTTAGAATGTAAGCTCTACGAGCCGGGCCCTCCTGTACATTTTGTATTGTACTGTAATTGTGTTGTCCCCCCTATACATTGTAAAGTGCTGCGTAAACTGTTGGCGCTATATAAATAGATGATAATAATAATATTGGGGTAATCCTACGTAAAGGGAGTTTGCGTAGTCAAGTCGTGAATTAATGACTATTCCAACTACCACTGTTTTTTCCTTCTTTGGGATGAAAGGGATGAGTCTGAGTAGCAGGCGGAGGAGATGGTGAGAACCACTGACTACTGCTCCTATTTGAGCATCCATTGACATTTGTGAGTCAAAAGTGACCCGGAGACTCTTGGCCTTGGTCTTTAGGGAGATGGTCTGCCCAAAGATGGTGGGTGGTGTCCAGGGGGTCTTGGTTCGGGAATTTTGGTTTGCATGTAGGATAAGAAGCTCTGTTTTTGATTCGTTGAGTTTGAGGGAGTTGGTGGTCATTCAGTCTTCTATCAAAGTGAGGCATTTTTATAGTTGTTGATGAGGGTCTCTTTGTCCGGTGATACAGAAGTAAAGTTGCATGTTGTCGGCGTACGAGTGGAAGCAGAGGTCTGATAATCTGATGATTTTGAGGAGTGGGAGGATGTATTGTGTTGAAGAGGACTGGCGACAAGGGCGATCCTTGAAGGACTCCGCAAGTGACTGCCCTGGTTTCAGAGGTGAATTCTCCTAGTTTCACTGTCTGTGAATGATTTCCTGGGAAGGACGCGAACCATTGAAGATCTCAGCCTGTGACTCCTGCTACTTCTGTGAGGCGGATGAGTAGAGTATTGTGGTCCACTGTATCAAACGCTGCACTGAGGTCCAACAGTACCAGGAGACATGATTCTCCGGCATCTGCTGCTTCGAGGGCGTCGTCCCATATCTCTAGGATTGCTGTTTCTGTTCCATGGCCCGGGTGGAAGCCTGATTGTAGAGGGTCCAGGAGTTTGTGTGTATCGAGGCAGTGTTGTATCTGTTGTACTACCGCTTTCTCCATGATATTGGATATGGTGTTGAGGCTTGTTATCGGCCTACGGTTGTTTGGGTCCTGAGGGTCGAGGTTGGGTTTCTTTAGCAGGGGTTTGACGATGCCTTGTTTGAGGGAGCCCGGAACAATCCCTTATTTAAACGATTGGTTTATGAGGTGCGTTATAGTGGGAGCCACAATGTCGGAACATTCTTTCAGGAGTTTTGTGGGAATGATGTCAATTGGTGATGTACTGTCTCGTAGTTTTTTGATGTTTTTAGTGGTGTCCGTGGTAATTGAGGTCAGAGAAAACTTTGGTGGTTGTAGGATGTTGGTGTAGATATCTTCTTTTTGCTTTTGTTGACTGAGGTTGGTTGTTTTTTTCTGATGAATTGTTTTCCTGATGGTTTCGATTTTGTCGATGAAAAAATCTGACAACTCATTGCAGAAATCTTGGGTTTCGTTTGCTGGGGGCTCTAAGCATACCAGGTTCATCGATTGAGTGACTATTTTAAAAAGTTCCAGAGGGCGGTTTAAGGCCATTGAGATCGTATTTGAGAAATGATCCTTTTTAGCTTTGAAGATTGCTTTGTGATAGATTGGTTTTCCTCTGTAGGATTTCTTCTCCATGTTCTTTCAGTTCTTCTGCGTTCTTGCTTTAGTAGAGAGAGGGAGCCATTAAAACATTCCCGAGTTTTTTCTCCCGATGAGTGTCCTGCGTTTTGGAGCTACTGAGTCTGCTGCTTGTAGTAATACCTTGTTCAGGGAGCTGAGTGTTTGCACCGATGAATGGCTTAAATTCAGCGTTATTTCCTGGGATAAAATGGTTTTGAAGGTTTCGGAGTGTAGTTTCTTCTGCGATCTGGTCCAATGCGTTGTTGTTGCAGGTTTCCGTTTTTCGTGGGCGGTATTGGAGGAGATTTTGAATTTGATGGCGTGGTGGTCCGTCCACGGTAATGTCATGTTGTCGAGTATGTCAATGTCAATATTTTGTTTGAAGATGAGGTCCAGGGTGTGTCCTGACCCATGTGTGTCCTGACCCATGTGTGGGAGCCTTTATCAGTGGAGACCCAGTTCTTCCAGTTGGTTGATGCAGGCGGCCACGATAGGGTCTTGGGGATTGTTTGCCCAGAGGTTAAAATCCCTGAGTGCCAGTACGTTTTTGGATTTCAAGGTGTGTATTGCAATGAATTGCGTGAGGGGTGTAAGAAGATTAGTCTTTGGTCCAGGCAGTCTATAGCATAGTAGAATGTGAGTGGTGTCATGGGGTGTTGATTGAAGATTTAGCGTCAGTGTCTCCATAAAAGGCACTGGGTTCTGTAAAGTTGGTTTGGTGAGCACCAGTTGAGATTTAAAGATCACTGCTAGGCCTCCTCCTTTTTTTCCTTTCCGATGCTCGGTTAGGATCCTGTAGTTCTTCGGCACCAATTCAGTGAGGATGGTGTTGCAGTCAGGAGTTAGCCAACTTTCAGTGTTGAAGAGGCAATCTATGTTGTTTTCGGTAATGAAGTCGTGTACTTCCAGTCTGTGTTTGACTGTAGACATGGTGTTAATCAAAGCACATGCTAATTGTTGTGGTTGGGTAGATATCTTCCTGTGTTTGATGGTTGATTGTCGGCCGGTCTTTAGTAGTTGTTCTTTTTGTAGGATTTTTTTGTACGGAAGGTGGCAATGTTGAGGTGGTATTCCTTAGTCTGTGGAGAACATCTGCTGAGTATTTGAAGTTGCACATGGCGCGAGGATGAAGTTGATAGTACTAGGGGGACTAAGATGATGATCCTGATCAGGGTTTTTATCAGCCTTGCCGCCGTGTTAAGGCTATTTGTAAGCACGCAAGTTGATCTTGGGTCACCTATGCGGAAGGAGTTTTTATATTAGGGTCGTGAATTGCTAGCTGTTCCAGCTACCTTTTGCTTGAAGCGAAGATCCTAGACTAGAAGAATACTGCTGGTGAAGCTGAATGGTTGTGCTAAAGAGGGTGTGAAATAATTCTGGAGGGGTGGTGGAAGGGGGGGGGGGGCTGCTGACCTACTGCCCTCCCGTTTGATCCAGAGGAAGGCAAAAAAAACCCTAGCTGTGCCAGCCAATAGCACCAGTGGGGAAAAAAATTCCTTGCTGACCCCCGGAGGCGGTCGGACCGCAAGACCCTGGATCAACCGCTGGGGGGGAGGGGGGTTAAGAGGGGGTCCCACGAGCTTACCTGATTGTGGTGGTCCTGGTTAGCTGTGAGGTGGTCCTGTTGTGGTGGTCCTGGCTTGCTGTGTCACTTGGCACGTCTGGGGTGCGGTCCGGTTGCTACAGGCAGCAGTGTTCTGGGTCTGGAAAGACCCTTCAGCCTGCTGGGAGGAGGGAGGTAGGGTAAGCTGGGAGGTGGGCTCACGTGGGCTGGGGCTCAGCCCCAGCCAACGGTCTACCTTGTCTAGCTAGCTAGAGCATTGGAGGCGACCAATGGTGGCTGGGGGTGTTGCCCACCCTGATGACCTGCTGGGGAGGTCCGGGGGCTGACTCCAGGTCCTGGTGAAGTTGAGTTGCAGTACCTGGAGGGGCTGGGTGGACCAAGATCGCTGCCGGGCTAGACCGGAGCCACGGGCTATCCTAGTCTCGGCTCCTGGTCCTGATGTGGGGTCGTTCGCCGATGCGGGTGGGTCCGGTTGGCTTGGGTGCCCAGGCCTGCCATGGCAAATGGTTGTGATGAAGGGGCGAGCTGATAGCAGGTGATGAACAGTGAATGATCTGGGCTAGGCCGGAGCCGTGGTGTTTCCTGAACGCCTGCCTGGAGCGGCTAGCGGACAGGCGGCAGTGTCAGACTGTGTGCTGTGAGGTGGCTGGGGGGAGCACGTTCCTAGACCCTCGTGCCCAGGGGGTGCACTATAATTGCTGGTTCAGGCTGCTGGAGGTCCCGGGGAGAGCTGTGGCTGTGGCTGGAGAGGCCGGAGCTTGTGGACAGCTTGTGACGGATCTTCTGACGGCACGTCTGCTCTGTCTTCCTAGCGTGAGTGAGAAGAATCCAGATATGAGGTTGTCTGTCACAGAGTATATGTAGAGTCTTCCATGTCTCATGTGTTTTAGTGTGTCAGCACTGGTGTCAAGCTATGTGACTGAGTGTCCCTATAGATCCCATAAGAGGTGTTAGTATAAGTGACATGTAGACGTCATAACTCCACAAAGCTCGGAACCTCTTATGTCAAACATTCATTCACTAAATCCATAAAGTCATGTATGGACTTTGAGTGACAAGCACACTTGTAAGGCTGGCCATACATTATACACTTTTCAATTCATTTAGATTTCAATTTAATTTAGATTTTCATTCAATTTCATTTAGATTTGCCTTCAACTATGTATTGCAATGGCCTACCTGATTACATACAAATTGAAAGGGTTTAGGTTTGACCTCGTATTAAATGGTTTTGGTAAATCTAAAGGAAAGTTGAACAAGAAAATTGTATAGTGTAATCCCTCTCAGAATATTCCGCCCTCTTGTTGCAGAGCCTTGGATTGCTCTGAGGGAGGATACGAGTTCCACCCATACCCCTTCTTGTCTGTAGAGGGTTTGTGTCTGGACAGCCCCCTTCATGGCTGTTTATACATTGTATATTGGACACGGGGGGGCTACAAGTCCCAGCATGGCCTGTATACACTGTATATTATAGGGTGGAGGTGAGTCTTGTCTGTGTCCCCCCCGGTGTGTGTGAAGATGCCCCTCCCCCCCATGGAGGGTGTTATCTGGAGAGGGCGCTGTCCTAGGAGAAGCTTTTCCTTATCTTGGGGAGTCAGCCTTCCCTGTAAAATGTAGAAGAAGGTGGAGGACTCTTCTTGATTGGGGTGTTGGTCAGGGGTGTGTCCAGTGGTGGGAAATGTCTCTGGGAGGATGGGGGATGGGGGATATTGGTGATGTGCAGCCGGCAGTGGAGTGATGATTTCCCCTCTGAACACAATGGGGGTGGGGGGGATTGGATAAAGCTGCTGCTGCACTTTTCTGGTGTTAATCCCTCATGTGAGTGTATTGCACCCAATTCATTAAGCATTTTCCGGCCTCTTGGCTGTGAGAGCGACTCATGCGCCACAACCAGGTAGGTCTATAATGCACCACTTTACCACTTAACTCTACCATACTTTGTGCTGTAGAGTTGGGCAAACGGTTTGGTCTAGGCATGAGTTCAGGCTGAACATTGGCTGTTCGCATGTACATTGAACAACCGAATTATCAGGGCATTTAACGGTTTGTTCGGCCCGCTGAATCACCACAATGCACTGCACCAGCACACAATGCATTGGAAGCTCTGATTGGCTGAAGCAATGAAAGCTTTGCCCAATCAGGGCACAGAGCACTGTCGGAGCCCATCAGTACTGCTAAGGATGGGCCACCAGTGCCACCTATCAGTACCTCCTGCTCAGTGCCCACCAGTGCCACCTATCAGTACCTCCTGCTCAGTGCCCACCAGTGCCACCTATCAGTACCTCCTGCTCAGTGCCCACCAGTGCCACCTCATCAGTACCTCCTGATCAGTGCCCACCAGTGCCGCCTCATCATTACCTCCTGATTAGTGCCCACCAGTGCCACCTCATCAGTAGCTCCTGATCAGTGCCCAGCAGTGCCGCCTCATCAGTAGCTCCGGATCAGTGCTGTCTCATCAGTAGCTCCTGATCAGTGCCCACCAGTGCCACCTCATCAGTAGCTCCTGATTAGTGCTGTCTCATCAGTAGCTCCTGATCAGTGCCCACCAGTGCCGCCTCACCAGTAGCTCCTGATCAGTGCTGTCTCATCAGTAGCTCCTGATCAGTGCCCACCAGTGCCACCTCATCAGTAGCTCCTGATCAGTGCTGTCTCATCAGTAGCTCCTGATCATTGCCCACCAGTGCCGCCTCACCAGTAGCTCCTGATCAGTGCTGTCTCATCAGTAGCTCCTGGTCAGTGCTGTCTCATCAGTAGCTCCTGATCAGTGCCCACGAGTGCCGCCTCATCAGTAGCTCTTGATTAGTGCTGTCTCATCAGTAGCTCCTGATCAGTGCCCACGAGTGCCGCCTCATCAGTACCTTCTGATCAGTGTCCACCAGTGCCACGTATCAGTGCTGCCTATCGGTGCTCATCAATGAAGGAAAAAAAAAATCCTGTTTGCAAAATTTTATCACAAACTATGAAAAAAAATATTTTTCTTCCAAATTTTTAGGGTGTTTTTTTTAGCAAAATAATAAATAAAAACCCCAGTGGTGATTAAATACCACCAAAATAAAGCTCTATCTGTGTAAAAAAAAAATGCTAAAAATTGTATTTGGGTACAGTGTAGAAGGACTGAGTAATTGTCATTGAAAAGTACAATAGCAGTGAAAGCTAAAAATTGGCCTGGGCAGGAAGGAGGTGTGTGTGTTAGTATGCACGTGTCTAGGGGACAGGAACAACACCGGAGCAGAGATTCTTGCAGCTCTGCAGAGACAGGCCCAGAGGTGGTTCACGCCATGCCAGCTGGAGCCAGGAATGGTTGTGTGCGATAACGGCACAAACCTCCCGTCCGCCCTGAGACAGGGAAAGTTGACACATGAGCCATGCCTGGCACCTGTCCTCCAATTTTGTGGTCCAGCATTTCCTAAATAAGTACCCAGGCTTGGGAGCTCTACTAAAGCAGGCCAGAAGAGTCTGTAGCTATTTCAGGTGGTCATACACAGCCAGTGCTCGGTTGGCTGAAATTCAGAAAGGCAGAGCAGTGGGACAAAGAGGAGGTCTTCCTTTCCTCTCAAGGGCCACTTTATGCAGACAGCCCAGAACACGCAGGAGGAGGAGGAGGAGGATTCAGATTTTTCTGTTTTGGAGGCATTGAAGCAAAGAAAGACATATGTTAAACCTTAAGAGATGGTTTTCCCTCCCCAGGACTAGGGATGAGCTTCGAGTTCGACTCAAACTCATGTTCGACTCGAACATTGTCTGTTCGGAGAACAGTGAACAATTTGGGGTGTTCGCGGCAAATTTGAAAAGCCGCGGAACACCCTGTACAAGTCTATGGGAGAAATCTAAAGTGCTAATTTTAAAGGCTAATATGCAAATTATTGTCATAAAAGGTGTTTGGGGACCCGGGTCCTGCCCCAGGGGACATGGATCAATGCAAAAAAAAGTTTTAAAAACGTACGTTTTTTCGGGAGCAGTGATTTTAATAATGCTTAAAGTGAAACAATAAAAGTATAATATTCCTTTAAATTTCGTACCTGGGGGGTGTCTATAGTATGCCTGTGAAGGGGCGCATGTTTCCTGTGTTTAGAACTGTCCCTGCACAAAGTGTCATTTCTGCAGGAAAAAAAGTCATTTAAAAATCACTCGAGGCTAAATGAATTGTCAGCTTCCGTAGAACAGTTAATGAAAGTCATTGATAAAAAAAAAAAATGTGTGGGGTTCCCCCAAATTCAATTACTAGGCCCTTCAGGTCTGGTATGGATTTTAAGGGGAACTCCATGCCAATTTTTTTAAAAAAAGGCGTGGAGTTCCCCCTGAAAATCCATACCAGACCCTTTATCCGAGCACGTGACCTGGCAGGCCGCAGGAAAAGAGGGGGGGACGAGAGAGCGCCCCCCTCCTGAACCGTACCAGGCCACATGCCCTCAACATTGGGAGGATGCTTTGGGGGTCTGTGACCCCTCAAAGCACCATGTCCCCATGTTGATGAGGACAAGGGCCTCATCCCCACAACCCTGGCTGGTGGTTGTGGGGGTCTGCGCGTGGGGGGCTTATCAGAATCTGGAAGCCCCCTTTAACAAGGGGACACCCAGATTCCGCCCCCCATTTGAAATGGTAAGGCTGTACAAAAGTGTAACAGAATGTTAACAAAGACAAACACACCATTGAAAAATTCCTTTATTAAAAATAAAAAATAAATATAAAAAGATTCCAGCGGTGGTAATCCACTCTTGCTATCCAGCGACGGATGATCATCTCTTCGGGGTCCAGCGATGGCTGATCTGATCCAGCGACGGGTGATCTCTCCCTCCAGTCCAGTGCAGTGAATCCATCCATCTTCTGTCTCCACTGGCGGAGACACTGCGGGGATCCCAGCAGCCTGACATTTCTTATATAAGGAGGGCGGGGCCACCCGTCACCCGTCACCTGACCCCGTCCCCCTCTGACACATGTGGGAAAGCCTGGCTTCCCCAATGATGTGTGGGTGACCCCACCCCCTATGATGTAACGCAGGTTTCTGTTCCATCCTGAAGGGTCTGTTATAGATATTTTGGTGGAACCCCACGTCATTTTTTTTTATCAATGACTGTTCTCTGTATTACGGGGAGCCGACAATTCATTATAGCCACGAGTGATTTTAAATGACTTTTTTTCCTGCAGAAATTACACTTTGTGCAGGGACAGTTCTAAGCATGGGAAACATGCGCCCCTTCACAGGCATACTATAGACACCCCCCAGGTACGAAATTTAAAGGAATATTACACTTTTATTGTTTCACTTTAATCACTATTAAAATCATTGCTCCCGAAAAAACTGGCGTTTTTAAAACTTTTTTTTGCATTGATCCATGTCCCCTGGGGCAGGACCCGGGTCCCCAAACACTTTTTAGGACAGTAACTTGCATATAAGCCTTTAAAATTAGCACTTTAGAGTTTGAACGTTTGAGTCCCATAGACTTAATAGAGTTCTAAAGTTCACACGAAGTTTAGGTCTGTTCGCAGGTTCTGGTGCAAACCGAACCGGGGGTGTTTGGCTCATCCTTACCCAGGACCCTTGGAAGTAGTACGTGGCTGGGAGGAGGCAGTTCCAAATACTATAATCCTCAATGGCCCCCGAGGAGTCTGCTTCTCATACCTCTGCAAACTTGCTGTGCATGGGCTCCCTCATTCTTCAAAGCCTGCAAAGGAACCCAAGAATTTGTGGCATCAAGGAGAAGGATCACTATTGGTTCGCAACACTCCTTGACCACGTTACAAGCGGAAATTCTCATCCCGTCCCCACAGAGGGAGAAGAAGATGAAATCACTTGAGGCCTTAAAGAGGAGTTTATGAACGCTCAGAGATTCAATCTTCCTGTAATGACACGATAACTTCTCATTTAGAAGAAACGTGTCTTGTAGTTCAGAGAGGAGACAGAGTGTCCTTTATTTTTTTTAGCTCAGAGTGGAGGAGATGTGTCCTCCATTTTCTTGTAGCTCAGAGAGGGGGAGGGGGTGTCCTCCATTTTCTTGTAGTTCAGAGAGGGGGAGGTAGTGTCCACCATTTTCTTGAAGCTCAGAGAGGAGGCAAGGTGTCCCCCATTTTTTTGGGGCTCAGAGATTCAATCTTACTGTAATAACATGATGACTTGTCATTGTTTAGAAGAACGTGTCTTGTAGCTCAGAGAGGGGATGGGGTGTCCTTCATTTTCTTGTAGCTCAGAGAGGTGATGTGTCCTCCATTTTCTTGTAGCTCACAGAGGGGGAGGGGGTGTCCTCCATTTTCTTGTAGCTCAGAGGGGGGGAGGGGTGTCCTCCATTTTCTTGTGGCTCAGAGAGGGGCAGGGGTGTCCTCCATTTTCTTGTAGCTAAGAGAGGGGGAGGGCTGCTATCCATTTTCTTGTAGCTAAGAGAGGGGGAGGGAGTGTCCTCCATTTTCTTGTAACTCAGAGAGGGGGAGGGGTCTCCTTAATTTGACTTCTCATTGTTTAGAAGAAACGTGTCCGTTGATGAAGATCTTCTTCCTTTATATACAATGTATCCATGGAGGGGGGGGGGGGTCCTGTGTCATCAGCCCCGCCCAATCCGCAAAAACATTTTATTGGTACATGTCCCCCAGGGCAGTACCAGGACCCCCATGGGGTATTTATGGACAATTATTTGCATATAAGCCTTCAAAATGGGCATTTTTGATTTTTTTTCTGTTGGGCTCCCATAGACTTCAATGTTGTTTGCTGTTTGGGTTAGAACATTTTCCCTGTTCAGGAGTTCTGCTGCCAACCGAACAGGGGGGTGTTCGGCCCATCTCTGGTTACCATATACAGATATATCTCATAGTTAGTTCTTCTCTGGGCGTAGTGCCGGGGTACATCTCTCGCTACGTCACGTTCTGCAATCAGCCAGCAGATCTACCAGAACACGTTATAAAGTAATATTAACCACTTCCGGACCGTCGTTATACGTCGGCTGTTTGAAGAGGAATATCATTGTTATGGCAGCAGCTACCATAACCCCCGGTATCCTCTTCTTCAGTGCGCGGTCCGGTTTATGGTCTCTGCAGCGGATTTGGCGCAAGATCCGTGTCTCTACACTTCCATGTCATCAGCTCAATGGACCAGGAGATTAGAATGGAAGCTAAGTCCACATAGCGTAATACTGCATAAAATCTCCACTTTATTATATAGAAAATATACTCCCATCGCATGAGTATCACTGACACGTATCGGGAATAGCAGCACAGTGCGCATGCACAATGCGTGATGACGTCAGACAGCGTGTCCCGCGGGTGATATTCATGTGAGTATATTTGCTATATATATTGAGCACTATATTGTTCTATTACTTTATAACATTTTGCATTGGTATATTTTAATTAAAGAGACAGCGCCTTATGCCCCGTACACACGAGAGGGATTAAGTCTGACAGACTTCCGACGGAGTTCTAGCGGAGTTCCGCCGGAGTTCTGGCGGACTTTTCGACCGAACGGACTTGACCACACACCATCACACCAAACTCCGACGGAGTCGAACGTGATGACGTACGACTGGATTCGACGTAGGAAGTTCATAGACAGTAGCCAATAGCTGCCCTAGCGTCGGTTTTAGTCCGTCGGAGTAGCACACACACGAGCGAATTTTTCGAAGGGGACCGGGTCCGGCGGAGTTCCGTCGGGAAAATTTGAAGCATGCTTCATTTCTAAAGTCCGTCAGACTTTTGCGAAGCTAAAGTCCGTTGCAGCCCACACACGAGCGGATAGTCCGCCGGACTCAGTCCGTCGGAGTTTGGATGTCGAAAAGTCCGCTCGTGTGTACGGGGCATTAGAGGTTTGTTATATATGTAGCGCCGGCTCCTGAAGAGCACGCACTATATGTTTTTCAAAGTTAAGGTTACACCTGAACTGCAGTTTGGTTTGGGTACAATTGTCTAAATTTGGACTTCAGCATCAGTCTGACTGGACTATGAGATGTTCAGCCTGGCCACAGGGGGCACTGTCTCTTCTGGCAGGCATGGAACTATGGTCTGGTTGGGTGCTTAATTTACTCTCTCTCGGAGCCCACCCAGTGGGAGTGGCGCTCTCGCTGTGCTTTCTGGGAGAGGGTATTTAAGATGCGGACGTCACGTGGTTCAGGGTTCCGGTCCAGAAGGATGTGCTGACTTCATGGTCCTGGTCCTCCTGACCAGCCCCCAGGACGGCTATTGCCTGGGGTGCGGATCCACCCAATCTTGTTGTCTCGGGGCTGGCTAGCCCGAGGCAGGGAAACTAAAGGAGGATTCTGAGGTGTTTGGGTGCCGTCTCTGGTTTGGGAGAGACCCAGTGACTTCATGCTATCCAGGGGAGGACTCTTCAGAAGACGGCCACGTATGGGTTGTTTTCTTAGCAAGAGCCTGGAGGAGCTGGAGTACTCAAAAGTATCCGGTCTCGTGGATATCGCCAAGCTGGCTGAAAGATCCAGGTATTCCACAAGTGTTCTACAAGTTTAGTTTCCTACGTGTTCTACAACAATGTTTGTGGCAGAGACTTGTTCCTGAGGAAGCACCTTGTTGGCTGCTAGGTCTTGTGAGAGAGGGACTGTCCAACCTGAGTGATCATCCAGTTTTGAATGGCTATTCTCTGGATACAGTCAAAGTAAGCAACTTCTTCAATAATGACTTTGACACTAATGCCGCATACACACGATCAGACTATCCGGCGGACCAGAGTCCGCCAGACAAACCTCCCATATGGTATGCCGATTGAGTAGAATATTCATAACCATGTTATCATATTGATGGATGCCCATAATTACCAGGTTGCCCCCTTTATCAGAGGGCTTGATAATTATGTTTTTATTTTGCTGTAGGGATTTCAAAGCCTCTCTTTGAGAGAGAGTCAAATTAGATCGAAACATATCTCTCCATTTGGTCTTTGTAATTTCCTTGGTCACCTGTCTAGGGAACACCCAAACATTTGGGTTATCTTGTAAGGTGGGAAATATACGTTATTTAGGTTTATACTCCTTGGGTTTAGAAATTATAGGCAGGTGTAGAGGAGGGAGTGATGGAGGTAGGGGAAGAGAAGACTAGCTGCCTCCAAGACGTCTATCTCCTCTATACGCCCCTCTTCCCATAGCTCCATCAGCTCCTCCATTGTCTTTATGTCCTCAATTGTCATTTGTTTCCAAAGGGGATTATCTAGTTTGAGTCTGAATTGAAGATTCAGGCTTGTCAAATAAGATTTTAAACGTTAATTTTGCGTGAAAACAAGTTTAAATCTTTGATAAACTCAAATTGGTCCACCAATTTCCGTGGGGCCTAAAGTGAGGCCAAGTCTCAAAACCGAGATTTGCTCTGCTAAGAGAGAATAGGAGGACAAATTGATCGAATTGGTTTTCAGTGGTTTGTGATTCTGAGAATCCATGTTCCCTGTTCTTTTTAAGTCCAGCACCGGCTGAGTGAAGATTGGTGCTGGGCGAAAATCCGATTGTGAAGAAGTGATAGGATTTGAATTGCTTAGCTGTGTACTGGAAAATAGCGGTGAAATGTTAGTCAAGCCAGTAGTAATAACTGGTTCATGGTGACCCGGTGTACTAGTGGATGAAGTTTTGGCAGTTCCTGCCCGAGTATTCATGGGTGCTTTGGTGCTCAGAGTGCGTTTAGTGGTACCCGTTGATGTGTTAACCTTAGGGTTCTTAGATACATAGAGCCCTGGATTTTGTTAATTCTAGTGTAGTCCTGTACCTGTGATGATGAACCAGAGGAAACAGATGAATCAGATTCAGTAGGTTCATTTGCAGATTCTCTAAATTTGCGCGTTATATTCATGCATTTTCTATTTTTGTTATTGATCTGGGCTCAATTGTAAGCCTGATTGTTATCATACGATAGCTTGTCCCTGATAAATTTATTTTCCTTCGTTTTTAAGATCTCAGCCACATAAATTTCCAAATTTCGTTTTTAACCGGTTCCCGACCAGAGCACGCCGATGTACGTCGGAAGAATGGCACAACCAGGCAAATGGGCGTACCTGTACGTCCCTTTAAATTTACTGCTCTGCCATCGCGAACGCACTGCCGGCGGCGCGCTCACCCACCGGTCCAGACCCCCGTGAGTCTGGTCGCGGGTCCCACGGACTCGATCACCGCGGGGATACCCGCGATCATCTCACGGGGCACCTGAACGAGGAAATGCCATTGTAAACAGCATCTCCCCGTTCTGCCAGCAACTAGTGACACTGATCTCTGCTCCATGTGATTACACAGGAAAATTATTAATTATTAATTAAATTATTAATAAAAATGCTATAAAACTATCCCTATTTTGTAAACGCTATAACTTTTGCGCAAACAAATCAATAATCGCTTATTGCGATTTTTTTTTTTTTTACCAAAAATATGTAGAAGAATATGTATCGGCCTAAACTGAGGGAAAAAAATGTTTTTTTATATATTTTTGGGGGATATTTATTATAACAAAAAGTAAAAAATAATGCGTTTTTTTTTTTCAAAATTGTCGCTCTATTTTTGTTTATAGCGCAAAAAATAAAAACCGCAGAGATGATCAAATACCACCAAAAGAAAGCTCTATTTATGGGGAAAAAAAGGTCGCCAATTTTGTTTAGGATCCACGTCACACGACCGCGCAATTGTCAGTTAAAGTGACGCAGTGCCGAATCGCAAAAAGGGGCCTGGTCCTTTGGCTGCGAATGGGTCCGGGGCTTAAGTGGTTAATGAGAGTTGTGAGGCGCCTGAGCAATACAACAAATTAGTTTTGGAACTATTAGGTTCATTCTTTCCAACAATATTTTTTTTTGTTTGGTGATTCCCACAACCTCCAGATACAGGGGGTGGCTATGGGGACCAAGTGTGCCCCCTCTTACGCCAACCTGTATCTGGGGGGGGGTGGGAACACAATTTTTTTTTTAGGGAATAACGCGCACATTTTTTTGAGTCGATTCCTATTTGGAGACGCTTTATTTACGTTATTTTTTTTGTTTGGCAGGGGACCAAGGAAACTCTCCTTCTTTTCCTTGATAGCCTAAAGATCAATAAATATAATCTCAAATTTACTGTTGAATTGAGCCAGCAGAAAGTGACCTTTCTAGATGTGCAAATTTTGGTTAATGAGGATGGCAGCGTTGGAACAACGCTATATCGGAAACCCTCTGCAGGGAATTCCCTACTTCATGCTGCCACCTCTCACCCTGCACCATTAGTAGCAAGTGTGCCGTATGGCCAATACTTGCGACTAAAACGCAACTGCAGCTCTGATTCAGATTTTGAAAAAGAGGCCAAGCTGCTGCGTCTACGGATGCAACAGCGAGGCTACAGCCATAAATGCCTAAAGAAAGCTTATCTCAAGGCAAAGAATCAAAACAGAATCTCCCTTATACATGACCCTAAACCCCAAAAAATCAAATCCTGGTGTTCGGTTGATCACCACATTTTTTCGGGTCAACATAGGCAGGTTAGGGACATTCTCAACAAACACTGGTATCTTCTGATGGGTGATGAAAAGGTTGCTAAGCACCTTAAATCGCATCCTGAAATCACCTTCAGGCGATCCCGATCTCTCAGGGACAGCCTTGTACGCAGTCATTACACTCCATGTATAGAAACTTTAAATGAATCTAGAAAGAGCACTAGACCATGCCACAAATGTAATTTCTGTAAATTTATTTTAGTTGCTTGATCAATTATTCTACCTAATGGTGGTTTCCGTAACATGCCAATCTGTAGGCATTGTATACATTATGCAATGCGAATGCGATGCATTCTACATTGGTAAAACCAAGAGTCCTTTTTTTCTGTGGAATTCGAGACCACGTTTCCCCTGATACACAAGAAACGAAGGGGAACTCCTATTAGTCGCCACATAGGAATCAATCGTAATTTCAACAGCATGAAAATGCATTTTTTTTGCACTAGAGCATATTTCACCCGGTATCAGGGGAGGTGATAATGATAAACGACTCCTGCAACGGGAGGCCAGGTGGATACATGATTTATCAGCTTTAAGGTATCCCGGCCTCAATGATGCAATGAGCTTCAAATGCTTCCTTTGAGTTTCCTAATTCAACTTATCAAATTGTATATAGATAAACTAAAACTTTTCATATATATTTTTTACATTTATTTTATTTTATTTATTATTTCATTTTCTTCATTATCCTATTCATTCTTGTCTCATTTATCTAGTATTCTATCTAGTTTCTGCCATACGTATTTGTCATTAATGTATGTCATATGCGTCCATCCAGGATCTGTTGACCTGCTGCCGCAAGTGTATGCCATTTAATGGAAAATCTACCGGATTTCTTTACTTTACTTAATTCTCAATTTTTAAGTTTTCAGTAATCTCTTTGCTCTAGGTCTTTTGTTTTTGTTTGGACCACCCGGACGCCCGGGGCACCCAGCAGCGGAGCAGATAATCAACCGCTCAGCTGGTGGGAGCCCTAGAGGATATATTCCCCATTGGCGCGGTTTTGACTGTCACATCTCGCTGGTCAAATTGTTGTGTACACCTCTGTGGTGTCACAGCGATTTGTTTCCAGATCTCAAGATGACGCAGCCGGGCCTCAGACGTGCCTCACGGTCCGTTCCGGCTTATTTACTCGTTGGGCGCATGCGCCGATCGGGTTGTGATGCCGAACGCGTTACTCCTGAGGCTCCACTCCAGATTCAGTGATCCGCTTCAATGGGTTTCCTCATCATCCGTCCGCATTCCGGTGGTGATGTCAGACGCCGCAAGGATGGGAGGACTATATGAATGCGGATGCACACCACCACTGTCTGTCTCTGGCATTGTATCAGAGTGGCTTTACGTCTCCATAGCCATCGGCCATTAGAACTTTCAGATGCTACAAGGTAATCAGTCCTCTATGATATTTTTGTACCTTTGGAGTGAATTCTTTTTTGGCAATTCACTTCAAGTAATTTCAATTCAAAACTTTGCATGAGGAATATCCCTTTAACAACAGAATCAAAGTAATTCTTTGGCTAAACATCATATAGGTAATTATCCCTCAATTAAAAGTGCAATAAATAATATTGTTATATATTTTGTTGCCCTGAGGCAGTTGCCCTGAGGCAGTTGTTTTAACACAACTCACATGTATTTATTTATTTTCTCACTCCATAGAGAATACATACATTCTCTGCCCTCCTGTGGCCATTTAGACCAGAGCTTCTGGGCCAAAAACTTTACTGATGTCCATTCATTTTGGACGCCTTTTAGGATCATTCCAATCAAATTTATATCCAAAAATAATCGGCAACTTTGGGTAAGATCCTGTATGGACTAATACTCATTTATGTGTAATATCTTTTGATATGTTATCCTACCAATTAATGATATATGTGTATTAGGGATGAGCTTTGTGTTCGAGTCGAACATACGTTCGACTCGAACATCAGCTGTTCGCCCGTTCGGCGAATTTCGAACGTTATGGGCCGTTCGCGCCAAATTCGTGTGGCGCTCACGGCCCACAATGCACTGCGCCATCGCAGTGCATTGCTGGCTCATGATTGGCCAAGCATGCACTGTGACCCCGCATGCTTGGCCAATCACAGCGCCGGCAGCGAGGAGAGCCATGATTGGAAACAGGCAGGATGCCTGTGGCCAATCATAGCTCAGGCTGTGTAGTACACGCCCCACACTATATAAGGCTGCCAGCGCGGCGGCCTTGTGTAGTGTGTTGGCATCTGTAGGAGTTAGTGGGTGTTCTGTGTACCTTCAACACAGTATACACCGATCGTTATTGGCCGATTTTTCGTTCTTGCTCTTCTGTAGTGATTGTTGTCTGCGTGCCCTGACCACAGTATACACCGCTATATTCACCTATATAGCTAGCTATATTTCTCTTTTTTAATAGAGCTTTCAGTCAGCGTTATGCCCCGTACACACGAGCGGACTTTTCGACATCCAAACTCCGACGGACTGAGTCCGGCGGACTATCCGATCGTGTGTGGGCTGCAACGGACTTTAGCTAAGCTAAAGTCTGACGGACTTTAGAAATGAAGCATGCTTTAAATTTTCCCGACGGAACTCCGCCGGACCCGGTCCCCTTTGAAAAATCCGCTCGTGTGTGTGCTACTCCGACGGACTAAAACCGACGCTAGGGCAGCTATTGGCTACTGTCTAGGAACTTCCTACGTCGAATCCAGTCGTACGTCATCACGTTCGACTCCGTCGGAGTTTGGTGTGATGGTGTGTGGTCAAGTCCGTTCGGTCGAAAAGTCCGCCAGAACTCCGTCGGAACTCCGGCGGAACTCCGGCGGAACTCCTTTGGAGGTCTGTCAGACTTAATCCCTCTCGTGTGTACGGGGCATTAGGAGATTGTGCGTGCTGTCTGCGTGCTCTGAACCCAGTATACACCGCTATATCCACCTATATAGCTAACTATCTTGCTCGTTTTAAATAGAGCTTGCAGTCAGCGGTAGGAGATTGTGTGTGCTGTCTGCGTGCTCTGAACCCAGTATACACCGCTATATCCACCTACATAGCTCTTCTCTATTTGAGCCATCTGTCATCTGCAGGAGTTATTGGAAGTTGTGTGTGCTTCCAGCACAATATACACTACCCAATTGCTGGTTTTCCCAACTCCCTTCAGGCCATTGCCATGTCTGGAAGGCCAGCAAGGAGAGGCAGACAGGCGCGAGCCGATAAAAGAGGGCAAGCAGGCTCTGTGTCTAGAGACAACAGTGCTGGTCGTGGACGTGGTGCATCGTCGTCATCAGCATGTGGCCATGGGACAGGCTTGTCCTTCTTTTTGGCAGCTGGACATGTTGAGCCGCAACATGCCAACGACTTGGTAGAGTGGATGATGAAGCCCTCTTCATCCTCCTCATCCTCTCTCACCCAGACTCAGGGTACTAGCAAAGCAGCTGCCAACGCATCGTCTTCCCTCCTCTCAATGTCATCATCAGTGACTCCTTCCCTAGACCCACCACGTCCTCCTGAGGAGTCTCTTGAACTCTTTGAGCACAGTGTTGGGTACATGCTCCAGGAGGATGTCCAGTGTTTTGTAGGCTCTGATGATGATACTCAGCTAGAGGATGGCAGTAGCGTAAATGCAGAGAGAGGGGATGCTCAAGAAGGACAGCAATCTGGCAGTCATGTTCCACAAGCTGCAGCATACTGCCAGGTTTTCTCCAGCGATGAAGAGGGAGGGGATGATAAGGGCACTGACTCCACGAGGGTGCCTGGTAGGAGAGAGGAGGAGGCACATGTCCAACGAGGCAGGATGCCCCCCGGGGGCCAGCTTAGGGGCAGCACACCGACTGAATCACACCGCAGAGCTCTGCCTGTGCAGGGCGCTGCCTCTGCGCAATATTCTATACGTTCTTTGGTGTGGGCCTTTTTTGAGACGAGTGCATCAGATCGCACCGCTGCTATTTGCAACATATGTCTCAAGCGTATCTCGCGTGGCCAAAACATCAGCCGCTTGGGCACCACATGCTTGACCAGACATATATTGACCTGCCATGCAGCTCGTTGGCAAGCGTACCTCAAAGACCCACACCAAAGAACAAAGCGGACCTCTGCTTGCTCCTCATCAGCTGGCATCTCCAACCCCACTAGACCTTCAGTCCTCTCTGAAACCTGCTCTGAGAGGAATGAAGGTGTAGAATTAGGTGTGTCACAGCCAAGTGCTTCTGGGCACTCTGCTAGCAGTACACCCACGTCCGATTATAGCAGGCAAATGTCCCTGCCCCAGCTGCTGGACCGCCGAAAAGTTCACTCCCAGCCATCCACATGCCCAGCGGTTGAATGCTAGCTTGGCTAAATTGCTAGCACTTCAACTGCTGCCTTTTCAGTTGGTAGACTCGGCCCCCTTCCGTGAGTTTGTACAATGTGCGGTTCCTCAGTGGCAGGTCCCCAAACGCCACTTTTTCTCACAGAAGGCGATTCCGGCTCTCTACCGGCATGTGGAAGGCAATGTCCTTGCCTCGCTGAACAGCGGTAAGGTGCATATTACCGCTGACTCATGGTCCAGTAGGCATGGACAGGGACGTTACCTGTCTTTCACGGCCCATTGGGTCACTCTTCTGGCAGCTGGGAAGGATGCAGGACAAGGTGCAGTAGTGTTGGAGGTTGTTCCGCCACCACGCCTTCAAAATGCTACTATTGGTTGTGGCACACCTCTCTCCTCCACCCCCTCCTCTTCTTCTTCCTCCATGGCCTCTTCCAGTGCTCTGTCCTCAGAACCAGCGGTGCTCCGTAGGCGTTCCAGGGGCTATGCAAGTACGCAGGCAAAACAATGCCATTCCGTGCTTGCGCTGGTTTGTTTGGGGGACAGGAGCCACACTGGGGCGGATGTTTTGTCAGCTCTGCAGGGGCAGGCCGAGAGGTGGTTTACGCTATGCCAGCTTAAGCCAGGAATGGTGGTTTGCGACAATGGCACCAACCTCCTCTCCGCCCTCCGACAGGGACAACTGACCCATGTGCCCTGTGTGGCTCACGTCCTTAACCCGGTGGTGCAGCGGTTCTTGGGCAGGTATCCAGGCTTACAGGATGTCCTGAAGCAGGCCAGGAAAGTCTGTGTGCATTTCCGCTGATCATTTAATGCCTGTGCTCGGCTGGCTTAGCTCCAAAAAGAGTTGAACCTGCCCAAGAACCGCCTTATATGTGACATGCCCACCAGGTGGAACTCAACGTTGGCCATGCTGCAGCGGCTGCACACGCAGCAGAGGGCCATCAATGAGTACCTGTGCGACTACGGCACCAGGACAGGGTCAGGGGAGCTCGTTTTTTTCTCACCACGCCAGTGGGGCATGATCAGGGATGCATGCACTGTCCTGTCACCGGTTGAGGAGGCCACAAGGATGGTGAGCAGTGACAGTGCATGCATCAGTGACACTGTACCACTTGTCCACCTCTTGGAGCATACGCTGCATGGAATAATGGACAGGGCACTTGAGGCAGAACAGAGGCAGGAAGAGGAGGACTTCCTTGCATCTCAAGGCCCCCTTTATCCAGACAGTGTTCCTGCTTTGCCACCCATCACATAGGAAGAGGATGAGGAGGAGGAGGATGATGATTGTGTCAGCATGGAGGTGGAGGCTGGCACTCAGCATCAGCAGCAGCAGTCTTGTAGGGATGATTTACAGTCCCAAGAAACCCGTGGACTTGTACGTGGCAGGGAGGAGGTAGCTGCGCATCATGTTGTCCTTAGTGACCCAGAGGACTCCGGACCAAATTCCTCAGCTAACCTACGCTGCATGGCCTCCCTGATCCTGCAAAGCCTGCGGAAGGATCCTCGTATTCTTCGGATCAAGGAGAGGGACCATTACTGGCTGGCCACTCTCCTTGATCCACGGTACAAGGGTAAGGTTGCCGACCTTATCTTGCCATCGCAGAGGGAGCAGAGGATGAGACATCTCCGGGAGGCCTTGCAGAAAGGTCTGTGCAATGCGTTTCCAGAGACTGGGAGGTTACAAACTCCTGGTCCTGGACAACTTGTTGCTGAGGCATCGGTCAGAAGGAGAAGGTGGCCGTCTGACCGATGCTTTCAGGCAATTTTTTAGTCCGCAGCCCCAAGGTATGATCGGTTCCAGCAACCATCGCCAGCGTCTGATTTACATGGTGCAGGAATACCTAGGGGCAAGGTCAGACTTGGACACCTTTACCACCGAAAATCCTCTGGCTTACTGGGTCTTGAGGATGGATCACTGGCCAGAGCTTGCACAGTATGCAATTGAGCTACTGGCCTGTCCTGCATCCAGCGTTTTTTCGGAACGCACCTTCAGTGCTGCTGGTGGCTTTGTTACCGATCACAGAGTGCGCCTGTCCACTGAATCAGTTGATCGACTGACCTTCATCAAGATGAATCAGTCTTGGATCACCACCAGCTACCAAGCACCTGAAGCTGATGTAACCGAATAATTTTTTTTGAAATATCACATCCCTTCAAGACTGCCTATGCTGATGCTGAGTGACTGTCCTGTTATGTTGATTGTCTATCCTCTTCCTTCTCCGCTGATATGTTAGAAGAACATTTTTGGTTCTAGGTGATGCCATCAGCCCAATTTTTGTGCCCCTGTTTAACAGGGACATTTAATTACAATTTTTGATGCAATGCTTTGCAGCAGGGCTCATTCCTGCACTAAAACTAGAGTATATGGGAGAGGTTGCAGTGTCGTGGCACCGGCACCAGTGCCTAAGGCCCAATTTTTCTGCCCCTGTTTAACAGGGACATGTAATTACAATTCTTGATATAATATTTCACAGGAAGGCCCGTTCCTGTGCCCACCCAGAGTAACTGTGAGGACTTATAGTGTTGTGGCACCAGCATCACAACCACCAAAGGTCAATTTTTCTACCACTGCTCAACAATAGCATGTAATTACAATTCTTCATATCATCATTAACAGCAGGGCGCTCCAGCGCCCACCAAGAGTCACTTTGAGGGCTTACAATGTTGTGGCAAACCCAACACCTTGTTCCGCCATTTCTGCAGAGCATATAGGGCAGGCCCCTACTTTCAAACATCCAACTTACAAACATCTCCTACTGCAAACGGAAGGAGACAACAGCAAGTGAGATGAAAAAAGACGGACGACAAAACAAATTATACAGGGGTGATAACCCTTCCCTATGTTTTCCAAAAAGCTTAAAAATAGTTTTTTTGACTGGAGCTACACTTTAAAAATGTACCAGTTGAAAATTACAAACAGATTCAACTTAACACAACAAACCTACACAGTCCCTGTCTTGTTTGCACCGCCTGTATACTGCTGTTCTGAGTATATAGGGCCTGGGGGCCACACGCATTTCCTTTTTTTAATATGGGTACGGGGTTCCCCTTAATATCCGTACAAGACCCAAAGGGGCTGGTAATGGGCAGGGAGGGCTACCCATGCCATTTTTCTCAATGATTTTCAACCATATAGCAGGAACCAGATATAACATTAAAACCAAAAGCAGTTTTAAATGGTGTTATTTCCGTTAAATGTCATTTTGTGCAGGGACTGTTTCAAAACACGGGAAACACGTGGCACTTCACAGGCATACTACAGACACCCCCCAGGCACCATATTTAAAGGAATATTTCACTTTTTTTTTTCACTTTAATCGTCATTAACCACTTAACGACCACCGCATGACATTGTACGTCATCACAATGGCATGTACAGGCACAAGCACGTACATGTACGTGCTTGCCTTCCTGCGGGTGGGGGGTCCGATCGGACCCCCTCCCGCTGGATGCGGTGGTCCATTTCGCTTCAGGAGCGATCCGGGATGAGGGGATGGCCATTGGTTTCTGGCCATCCCCTCTCGATCGCTCCTGGCGAATGAGAAGCTTCCTCCCACTGTGTATTGTATACACAGGCAGGGAGGAAGTGATGTCATTCTCCTCGGGGCGGTCTTTTAGACCGGACTACGAGGAGAAGACTAAAAGTAAGTGCACCAAACACTACACTGACACTAACTAACACACAGGCACACAAACCCCCCCCGGATCACCCCCCCGATCATCCCCCTGATTGCCCCTAGTTAACCCTTTCACCCCCTTTTGCCAGTGTCACTAAGCGATCATTTTTCGGATCACTGCATTAGTGTCACTAGTGTCGCTAGGTAGCTAGTTATTTTTTTAGGTTCACCGCCAGGTTTTTATAGCGCTAGGTACCCCCATATACTACCCAATAATGGTTTTAACCCCCTGATTGCCCCTAGAGTTAACCCTTTCACCAGCGATCACCGTATAAGTGTCACTGGTGACGCTGGTTAGCCAGTTAGTTATTTAGGTTCCCTGTCAGGTTTTTATATAGCGCCAGGGACCCCCATATACTACCTAATAAAAATTTGAACCCCCTGATTGCCCCTAGTTAACCCTTTCACCACTGATCACCGTATAAGTGTTACGAGTGACTCTGGTTAGTTAGTTTGCTTTTTATAGCATCAGGGCACCCACCATTTATTACCCAATAAAGGTTTAACCCCCTGATCACCCGGCGGGTGATATCAATTAGGTTTTAGGGTCAGGGTCTGCGTCGCCCCAGGCAGTGCTAGGCTAGTGCCAGTACCGCTAACACCCACACGCAAAGCATACACCTCCCGTAGTGGTATAGTATCTGAACAGATCAATATCTGATCTGATCAGATCTATACTAGCGTCCCCAGCAGTTTAGGGTTCCAAAAAAACGCATTGTTAGCGGGATCAGCCAAGATACCTGCTGGCACCTGCAGTTTGTCCCTCCGCCCAGCCCACCCAAGTGCAGTATCGATCGATCACTGTCACTTACAAAACACTAAACACATAACTGCAGCGATCGCAGAGTCAGGCCTGATCCCTGCTATCGCTAACAGTTTTTTTTGGTAGCGTTTTATATTTAAATCCGGAAGGCAGTGCTTGGTTTTCGGGGTCCCGTACGTGGCTAGGCTCCCAAATGTCCCCCACATGTGGTATCCCCGTACTCGGGAGAAGCAGAAGAATTTATTTTGGGGTGTAATTTGACTTATGCCCATAGCATGTGTGAGCAATATATCATTTAGTGACAACTTTGTGCAAAAAAATAAAAATAAATTGTAATATTCCTGCAACTTGTGGCAAAATATAAAATATTTCATGGACTCAACATGCCTCTCAGTAAATATCTTGGGGTGTCTACTTTCCAAAATGGGGTAATTTGGGGGGGTTTTGTGTTATTTTGGCATTTTATGGCCTTCGAAACTGTGATAGGTAGTGAGGAGGGAAATCAAAAATTTGCACCCTTAGAAATCCTGAAGGCAGTGATTGGTTTTCGGGGTGCCGTACGCGGCTAGACTCCCAAAAAGTCCCACATATGTGGTATCCCCGTACTCAGGAGAAGCAGCAGAATATATTTTTGGGTGCAATTCCACATATAACTATGGCATGTGTGAGCAATATATCATTTAGTGACAACTTTTTGTAAACTTTTTTTTTTGTGTCATTATTCAATCACTTGGGACAAAAAAAAAAATTCAATGGGCTCAACATGCCCCTCAGCAATTTCCTTGGGGTGTCTTCTTTCCAAAATGGGGTCATTTGGGGGGGTTTGTACTGCCCTGCCATTTTAGCACCTCAAGAAATGAGATAGGCAGTCATAAATTAAAAGCTGTGTAAATTCCAGAAAATGTACTCTAGTTTGTAGACGCTATAACTTTTGCGCAAACCAATAAATATACGCTTATTGACATTTTTTATGTGGCTGAATACATTTTGCCCTCAATGTATGACTAAAATTTAGTTTATTCCATTTTTCTTATAACAAAAAGTAGAAAATATATTTTTTTCTCAAAATTTTCGGTCTTTTTCCTTTTATATCGCAAAAAATAAAAATCGCAGAGGCAATCAAATACCATCAAAAGAAAGCTCTATTTGTGGGAAGAAAAGGACGCAAATTTTGTTTGGGTACAACATTGCATGACCGCGCAATTACCAGTTAAAGCAGTGCAGTGCGAAATTGTAAAAAGACCTCTGGTCCTTAGGCTGACAATTGCTCCGGGGCTAAAGTGGTTAAAATCAGTGCTCCCGCCAAAACGGCCATTTTTAAAAACATTTTAGGCATTGACCCATATCCCCTGGGGCAGGAGCCAGGTCCCCAAATCCTTTTTAGGACAGTATCTTGCATATTAGCCGTTAAAATTAGCACTTTTTATTTCGAACGTTCGAGTCCCATACATTGTGAATTTACATTGTGAATAACTTTGACCTATGATGACACATCCATCATGGGGTACAGGACAGCCAATTGAGACATTTCAGCACATGGACAATTGGACACTCCCCCTACCTTATAAATAGACCTGATCTGGCGGCCATTTTACATTCTGTCTTTTGTCAGTGTAGGGACAGGACGCTGTGTGCAGCAGGGACAGTCAGTTTAATCACTAGCTATTACTATTAGGTAAACAAAAGTCCTTTTAAGGATTGGTATAGGTGTACAGCATATAGGGTTGTACACAGGGGCGGATCCAGAGTCTAGTCTCGGGAGGGGCACTGCTATAAAATATGTTTTTTTGGGGGCAATTTATCAGGGAAATGGCTGGTATTGGCACTTCAATCATTACGGCACCATGGCTGTTATGGTGTCAGGATGATTGAAGCGCATTATTTCTATTAATACATTGTAATATAAAGTTAAATGGTTCAACTCACCATAATGCAGAATCAGTGGGAGCCCTGAGGGTGTCATTTACCATGTCGCCTGCCACCAAATGCGGATTGTCACTTGCCACGTCACTTGTCACCAAATGCGGATTGTTACTTGCCACATCACCTGCCACACATTGTGGATTGCCACTTTCCACGTCACCTGCCACACATTGCAGATTGTCACTTGCCACGTTGCCTGCCACACATTGCAGATTGCCACTTGCCACATAGCCTGCCACACATTGCGGATTGTCACTTGCCACGTCACCTGCCACACATTGCGGATTGTCACTTGCCACGTCACCTGCCACACATTGCGGATTGCCACTTGCCACGTTGCCTGCCACACATTGCGGATTGTCACTTGCCACATCACCTTCCACACATTGCGGATTGCCACTTGCCACGTCGCCTGCCACACATTGCGGATTGTCATATGCCACATCACCTGCCACCAGATGCGGATTGCCACGTAGCCTGCCACACATTGCGGATTGTCACTTGCCACGTAGCCTGCCACACATTGCGGATTGTCACTTGCCACGTAGCCTGCCACACATTGCGGATTGTCACTTGCCACGTAGCCTGCCACACATTGCGGATTGTCACTTGCCCAGTCCCCTTCCACACATTGCGGATTGCCACTTGCCACGTAGTCTGCCACACATTGCGGATTGCCACGTAGCCTGCCACACATTGCGGATTGTCACTTGCCACGTCACCTGCCACACATTGCGGATTGTCACTTGCCACGTCACCTGCCACACATTGCAGATTGCCACGTAGCCTGCCACACATTGCGGATTGTCACCTACTGTGTCACTTTTCTGCTAAGGTGTTCTTTTGTTGAGTCCAGAGTGAAAATAGGCAGCAGAGAGATGATGTAATCTCTCTGCACACAGCTTCCCGCACAGTGAGGGCGGAACTGGAGGGATGCAGGGCAGTGAGAGATGATGTCATCTCCCTGCTCCCCTGCCTGCTGGCTTCCTGATTGGCCAGCAGCCCTCCTAAGCCGCCCAGCTGTCCCCCCTCACCCGTCCACTCAGCGCAATCACCCACGGAACCGGCCACGGAACCGGCCGTGCTGGCACCCGCAGAACCGGCCGCGCTGGCACCCGCGGAACCGGCCATGCTGTCATCAGCTGGCATTATTCTCGGAGGGGGCAATTGCCCCGTTGCCCCCCCCCTGGATCTGCCCCTGGTTGTACATATATAATATACTTTCTTTCAAATATAGAAAGTATATTCTGGTGCACTGCTCACTGCTGTGCTGCTGAGTGCTGACCGATTCTGCAGCTGTCTTTTATCAGTGTAGGGACAGCTTGGTGTTTGGAGCAGGGACAGTCTGCAAATCACTAGCTACTAGGTCCACAAAGATCCTTTTAAGGACTGGTATAGGTGTACAGTATATAGGGTTGCACACGTACAATATACTTTCTTTCAAATATAGAAAGCATATTATAGTGCACTGCTGTGCTGCTAACCGATTCTGCAGCTGTCGTTTCTCAGTGTAGGGAGGGACAGTTTGGTTTTAGGTGCAGGGACAGTCTGCAATTCACTAGCGATTAGCTAGCTACTATTAGGTCCACAAAGGTCCTTTTAAGGACTGGTATAGGTGTACTATTTGGTGTGCAGTATATAGGGGTGTAATATACGTATAAAATATTTGCACATATAGAAAGCATTGTATAGTGCATTTCCACTGTGCAGCATTGTGACTGATGAGCGGTTCTGCAGCGATACTACAAAGAGTGACAAACCCAATTAAAAAAATGTATTATAACTGGTGTGATAGACCAGTGGCCCCAAAATGACCGATTGAAGCAAAGTGTTACATACCTTCTTCCACATACATACTGCACTTCTTTAGAGACTTTGTCACAGGGTCATTTAAAAAAAATGACAGGCAGAGGAAGAGGCAGGCCCTTCCGCAGGGGTGGTAGGGCAGGAGCAACAGGCTTGAGCCAAAGTGGCAAATTGCAGAAGGTGCGTTCGATTATGTCAAAGGACGCACCAGACTTGGTTGAGTGGCTCACTCAGCCTTACTCTTCTGCACCCTCCTCATCCTCTCGACCTGCACCCTCTTCTTCACTCTCTGCTGTGTGCACCCCCAAAGACACTACCACCAACACCACCACCATAAACCCTCCGCTTGAGTCACAGGAATTATTTTCTGATCCATCACAAGACATTTCTGATGCGCAGCCACTCTTGGTATTGGATCAGGAAGAGGAGGTAGCAACAACCGCTACTCAGCAGTCTGACGACAGTACCCAGATCAGCCCAAGGAGGAGGTTGGTCCCCGGTGTTGCTGCTTACGCCGAGATCTCTAATTATAGCGGTGGGGAAGGTGACATCGATGATGACGTGTCTAGTGATGTCACGTGGGTGCCCACAAGAGAGGAAGAGGAGGGGAGTTCAGAGGGAGATATGGACCAGCAGATGGGGAGGAGAAGCAGGCGGAACTTACATTGCACAGGAGGGACAAAGCAGACTGCTAATGTATCAGGAGCGAGGCATCAACCATTTAAGGTCACATCTGGCACTCCCAGGACGCCAACACATGGCTCCGCGGTGTGGGCTTTTTTTAACGTGTCCGCTGCTGACAATAGTGTTGCCATCTGCAATCTTTGCAGTCAACGCATTAGTCGCGGTAAGCCCAACACTCACCTAGGGATGACCGCCTTAAGAAGGCACATGAGCTGCCATCACCGAGCCCAGTGGGAGCAACGGAACACACAAAGCCACACTCCAGGCTCTCACCGTCCAGCCTCGTCTTCTACTTCTCCTTCTCTCTCTTCACAATTGTCCTCCACTCCACCTTCCATCATGCTGTCCTCACGTTTTTCTGGAAAAATGCAGGCTTCCGTGGGCCAAATATTTGAGCGTTAAAAAATGATGACGCCTGATAACCCTCTTGCCCAATGGTTGACGGCTGGCTTGTCAGAACTGATAGCCCGCCAACTACTGCCTTATAAACTGGTGGACTTGGAGGCCTTTTGAAAATTTGTGGCCATTGGAACACCACAATGGAAGGTCCCAGGAAGGATGTATTTCTTACAGAAGGGCATCCCAGAGCTATATGGCCATGTTCAGCGGCAAGTGAATGTATCTCTGGCACACAGTGTCAGTGCCAAGATACCACAGACACGTGGTCTAGCAAACATGGGCAGGGAAGGTATATAACTTTTACTGCCCACTGGGTGAACCTTCTGATGGCCGTCAAGCATGTAACCCGGGGCACCCGTGTATATTTGGTTTTACCGCCACGGATTGCATGCAGGCCTGGCTTTTCGTCTCTTCCTACTCCATCCTCCTCCCTCTCCTCCTCGGCTGACTCCTTTTCCGCTGTTAGCGCCTCTTCCGCTGCGCCACCCAAGCTCCCCAGAACCTATTCGACATGCCAGGTGAGACGTTGACATGCTGTGCTGCATCTGTTGTGCCTGGAAACCAAGAGCCACTTGGTCATGCAGCGATTCCTTGTCAAATACCTGGGGTCCAGGACATCTTGCGGCAGGCAAGGCAAATCTCGGCCAATTTCAGAAGATCTTACACGGCCATGGCTCGCCTTGCTGACATTCAGCGGTGACACAATCTGCCGGTCAGACGTCTTATTTGCGATTGCCCAACGTGATGGAACTCAACCTTCTATATGCTTGATAGGCTGCTCCAGCAGAAACAGGCAGTTAACGACTAACTGTACGAAATCTGCAGCAGAACAGGTTCTGGGGAGCTTGGTTCTTTTTCACCGCGCCAGTGGCTGCTCATGCGCAACACATGCAGACTTCTGCAGTCATTTGGTGAGATCACCAAACTGGTCAGTCGCAGCCATGGCACCATCAGTGACATCGTACCTTATGCCTTCTTTATGGAGCGTGCATTGCGTCATGTCATTGATCAAGCTGTGGAGGAGCAGGAGCAGGAAGATGAGGAAGTCGCAATGCTGGATGAATTGCCGGGGGCTACTCTATCTGAGAGAAGTCAACAACAGGAGTCTGAAGAGGAGTCAGAGGAGGTTGGGCACGGAGAGGATGCGGAGGAGCAAGAAGAGCATGCTTTAAACCTTTCTGGGACCCCTGTTGTTGTGCGTGGATGGGGAGAGGAGAACGAAGAGGACGACATTATCCTGGATGATGAGCAGGAGCCAGGCCACCACACCGCTTCCAGTTTAGTTCAAATGAGTCCTTCATGCTCCAGTGTTTTAACAGGGACCCCCATATAAAAAGCATAAAGGTCAAGGACCAGTACTGGGTGGCAACGTACTTAGACCCCGGTACAAACACAAAATGGCGGAAATGTTACCACCGTCACAGAGGGCTGTCAGAATGGAGTACTTATAGGCCTTGCTTCGAGAAATGCTGCATTCTGCATTTGCGTGCGCTGGCAGAGGAGCAATTCCCACTCCCATAGAAAGAGTTGCGGGTACCAATCCAACAGCGCCTGCAAGAAGAGGGCGGTTTGAAGATGTGTTGGTGACTTCTGATATGAGGTCATTCTTTCAGCCGACCCATCGACAGGTGTCATCCGGATTCAGCATCAGGGAACGCCTAGACTGACAGGTGTCCGACTACATCGGGTTAACGGCCGATGTGGACGCTCTGAGAAGTGATGAACCCCTGGACTACTGGGTGGGCAGGCTTGACCTCTGGCCAGAGCTTGCCCAATTTGCAATGGAACTGTTGGCTTGCCCCTCGTCCAGTGTCCTGTCCGAAAGGACGTTCAGCACAGCAGGGGGGATAGTGACCGATAAGCGCACTCGCCTAGCTCACGACAGTGTTGACTACCTCACATTTATAAAAATGAATGAGGCATGAATCTCAGAGGAATTCAACATATGTGCCCAGTAGACCATGTATATGCATAACTCTATAAACAATTTATATAATCTAACACACAGACCTTTTTTCTACCTTTGGCTCACTTCCTTGTACAAAAAAAGCACACCATACTATATGCCCGTACCCTCCTGTTTGAAGAGGTTGAGCGGTGTCATATTTCTGGGTCCCGCAGTGAGTTGCTGGTATCAGTGCTGGTGTCTGTGCTCTCTATCTCGGTGCTGGTGTCAGTGCTCTCTATCTCGGTGCTGGTGTAGGTGCTCTCTCTCGGTGCTGGTGTCAGTGCTCTCTATCTCGGTTCTGGTGTCAGTGATCTCTATCATGGTGCTGGTGTCAGTGCTCTCTATCACGGTGCTGGTGTCAGTGCTCTCTATCACGGTGCTGGTGTCAGTGCTCTCTATCTTGGTGCTGGTGTGTAATCAGTGCTCTCTATCATGGTGCTGGTGTCAGTTCGCTCACGGTGCTGGTGTCAGTGCTCTCACGGTGCTGGTGTCGGTGCTCTCTATCTTGGTGCTGGTGTCGGTGCTCTCTATCTCGGTGCTGGTGTCAGTGCTCTCTATCTCGGTGCTGGTGTCAGTGCTCTCTATCTCAGTGCTGATGTCAGTGCTCTCTATCTCGGTGCTGGTGTGGTCTCAGTGCTCTCTATCACGGTGCTGGGGTCAGTGCTCTCTATCACGGTGCTGGCGTTAGTGCTCTCTATCACGGTGCTGGTGTCAGTGCTCTCTATCTCGGTGCTGGTGTCAGTGCTCTCTATCTCGGTGCTGGTGTCAGTGCTCTCTATCACGGTGCTGGTGTCAGTGCTCTCTATCTTGGTGCTGGTGTGTAATCAGTGCTCTCTATCATGGTGCTGGTGTCAGTTCGCTCACGGTGCTGGTGTCAGTGCTCTCACGGTGCTGGTGTCGGTGCTCTCTATCTTGGTGCTGGTGTCGGTGCTCTCTATCTCGGTGCTGGTGTCAGTGCTCTCTATCTCGGTGCTGGTGTCAGTGCTCTCTATCTCAGTGCTGATGTCAGTGCTCTCTATCTCGGTGCTGGTGTGGTCTCAGTGCTCTCTATCACGGTGCTGGGGTCAGTGCTCTCTATCACGGTGCTGGCGTTAGTGCTCTCTATCACGGTGCTGGTGTCAGTGCTCTCTATCTCGGTGCTGGTGTCAGTGCTCTCTATCTCGGTGCTGGTGTCAGTGCTCTCTATCACGGTGCTTGTTTCAGACAGTGAGGGAGATAGCAGCGGAGAAGCCAATCAGCAGGCAGTGCCAGCACCATGGCTGAGGATCAGCACTGGACTGGCACCTCCGAATCACAACAGTGGAGCCCTGCAAAGGTGGGGGTAAGGGTCGGGCAGAGGGAGGGGCTCAAGCACAGGTTGGCACACTGGGACACTGGCACAGGACTGTGCTGCCCTGACTGTGGCACTGATCATCTCCTGCACCCCCTTCATAGCCTGGCCTGACCTTGCCTCTCCTCCATGGCATTCATGTGCTCCTGAATTGTCAAAATCTCACAGATAAAAAAAGAATGCTTGGCGTTGTCGATCCCAGATTCACTTAATACTTTTGTTATGTCAGTGTCCATGTTGTGGGACTATGTGTGTACAGCTAGTAAGTATTTTGTGGCTGAAAATATGACCTGGAGGTTTTTAAGATTTCGACTGCCATTAAAGTCAATGGGGTCCGCTGCAAACTTTTGCCCGCGTTTGCAGTTCGCGTTTGCAAAACGTTCCATCGGAAGTTCGTCCATCACTATACCTAAACTCCTGAGGAAGCTCAGATGAGCGAAACATGTTGAGTGGTATACTCTGACTTGTATCTTTTGTCTCAATCAACTGTTTTGTCTTGTATAAATTTTGATGATAATTTTAATATGTGTTTTCTACTTTGCAGCTCATTGTAATTAAATACATATTTTTTTTTTTATGGATATTTTTTGAATATCTATCTACCTTGTTTCCAACACCTTTAAAGTCCCGGGGTTTGTCCACCCCACTGTCCTATTTTTTCATTCTTTATATATTCAGTGATGTGGTGTTAAGTTTGTTTTTTCTACCCTCATTTGATTTTACTGCGACATAGCATTAAATATGAAAGCTTGACACGTTTCGTGGATTGTCCTCACGCATCAGGAGCAGCTATGCACTGGGAGTACCTATAATGGATAGTAGATTCATTATCAGTGGTAATTAATTAGAACAGGAAAGAGAGGGAGCAAAAACGTATGTTCCTCGTCCGCGTCAAGCTTTCTTATTTAGTACTTCATATTCCCATCGCACACGTTCCTGAATGCGCTCTCGGATTTTTGTGCTGTAGCAACAACCAGCTGGATACTGGTTCAAGTCACAGTGAAGATATTTGCCAGCACATCATGGAACGACAAAAATAGCGTCCACAACACAATGATAGTGCAACGTTTCTGAGCCTTATTGATTGATTCATCCTACCCTAGTGTTGTGTTTCATATAAAGTCTTATTACCCCTTCCTTTTCGAGGAATTCATCTAATCACACCGAGGGGAACTCGTCTCATTGAGTGCAAGAAGCCTATCTCATAAAAAAACAAACAGTAGCTTCACCAAATACCCACAATACCAATTCACAGGTCTGAAAAAAACATGACTCTGATGTATCATACATTTTACTCAATGCAGCAAAATTCTTCATAGGACCAAAAAATGAGATCCTCCTGCAGAAGATTGTAATAAGCGGTCCATTATACCAGACAACAGACATAGTAGAAGTTATATAATGCCCTCTGAAAATATTTAAAAATGTACATTTCTTAAAAGATTAATGAATATACAATTTAATATTTAATAATGAAAAGAGGGGAAAAAGCTTCAGTGTAGCCATATTTATAGATTTCTGGCTTTTAATGTTATCTATTGTTTTCTATCTCCTTTTTAGGTGGCGTGATTAACCAAGTTTTTGGTCAAGGTGGTCTTCATGAGCACAGCTGAGTCGCCTTGGTGATGGGCCATATCGGTGTTCTGACTAAAAGCTTTTACTAGAGATTACTGGAGGATTCACACAGGAGAAAAGCCAGATCAGTACTCGAAATGTCATAAATGTTTTGGCTCCTCTTCAACATTCATCCAGATTTTCAGTGTTCTTGAAGTGACAAAAGCCTTTAGAATAATGTCAGATCATATCAGATACAGGATGGTTGGCACTGTAAAGAGGCCATTTGCATGTTCTTATTGCAAAAAAACTTTTGCAGGAGAGAAAAATGTTAATCAACACGAGCAAATCCACAAAAGAGAGAAGTCATTTCAATGCTCTGAATGCAGCAAAGTTTTTCCATGGAAAGTAAAACTTATAAAACACCAGATGACTCACACCGAAGAGAAGCCATATCAATGTTCTTTGTGTGACAAAGCTTTTAGAGTGAAGAGGCTTCTTACCAGACACCAGAGCACTCACACTGGAGAGAAGCCATTTCAATGTTCTGAATGTGAAAAAGCATTTTCATCAAAGTCACACCTTATCGCCCACCAGAGGACTCACACTGGAGAGAAGCCATATCAGTGTTCTGAATGTGACAAAGCTTTTACATCAAAGTCATATCTTATTATCCACCAGATGGATCACACTGGAGAGAAGCCATATCAGTGTTCTGAATGTGACAAAGCATTTACATCAAAGTCATATCTTATTATCCACCAGATGGATCACACTGGAGAGAAGCCATATCAGTGTTCTGAATGTGACAAAGCTTTTACATCAAAGTCACATCTTATTATCCACCAGATGGATCACACTGGAGTGAAGCCATATCAGTGTTCTGAATGTGACAAAGCTTTTACATCAAAGTCATATCTTATTATCCACCAGAAGACTCACACTGGAGAGAAGCCATATCAGTGTTCTGAATGTGACAAAGCTTTTACAGTGAAGGCCAATCTTATCATCCACCAGAGGACTCACACTGGAGAGAAGCCATATGAATGTTCTGAATGTGACAAAGCTTTTAAAACCAAAAGCGAGCTTGTTCTGCATCAAAGGTTTCACACTGGAGAGAAGCCATATCAGTGTTCTAAATGTGACACAACGTATGCATCAAAGTCACACCTTATCAGCCACCGTATGATTCACACTGAAGAGAAGCCATATCAATGTTCTGAGTGTGACAAAGCTTTTAAAACCAAAAAAGAGCGTGTTGTGCATCAGAGGGTTCACACTGGGGAGAAGCCGTATCAATGCTCTGAATGTGACAAAGCATTTGCATCAAAGTCAAATCTTATTATCCACCAGATGGATCACACTGGAGAAAAGCCATATCAATGTTCTGAGTGTGACAAAGCTTTTAAAACCAAAATAGAGTGTGTTGTGCATCAGAGGGTTCACACTGGAGAGAAGCCATATCAGTGTTCTGAATGTGACAAAGCTTTTGCATCAAAGTCATATCTTATTATCCACCAGATGATTCACACTGAACATAAGCCATATGAATATTCTGAGTGTGACAAAGCCTTTAAAACCAAAAGAGATCTTGTTGTGCATCAGAGGACTCACACTGGAGAGAAGCCATATGAATGTTCTGAATGTGACAAAGCTTTTAAAATCAAAAGAGAGCTTGTTCTGCATCAGAGGTTTCACACTGGAGAGAAGCCATATCAGTGTTCCGAATGTGACAAAGCATTTGCATCAAGGTCAAATTTTATCAGCCACCAGAGGACTCACACTGGAGAGAAGCCATTTCAATGTTCTGAATGTGACAAAGCATTTGCATCAAGGTCACATTTTACCAGCCACCAGAGGACTCACACTGGAGAGAAGCCATATCAATGTTCTGAATGTGACAAAGCTTTTAAAATCAAAAGACAGCTTGTTCTGCATCAGAGGTTTCACACTGGAGAGAAGCCATATCAATGTTCTGAATGTGACAAAGCATTTGCATCAAGGTCACATTTTATCAGCCACCAGAGGACTCACACTGGAGAGAAGCCATATGAATGTTCTGAATGTGACAAAGCTTTTAAAATCAAAAGACAGCTTGTTTTGCATCAGAGGTTTCACACTGGAGAGAAGCCATATCAATGTTCTGAATGTGACAAAGCATTTGCATCAAGGTCACATTTTATCAACCACCAGATGACTCACACTGGAGAGAAGCCATATCAGTGTTCTGAATGTGACAAAGCATTTGCATCAAGGTCATATTTTATCAGCCACCAGTGGACTCACACTGGAGAGAAGCCATATCAGTGTTCTGAATGTGACAAATCTTTTACATGGAGGTCAAATCTTATTAGACACCAGAAGATTCATCACCAATAACTGAAATTTGTTTCTCATCTTTTGCTTGTTTACTGAGCTTTACCTGAACATACATAAACAAACAGAAGGCACGTCTAAATTCAGAAACACCAATACTTTAATAACCAAATGATTAAAAACACTAGCTAGAAAGTATAAAAGGACTCATCAATATTTATAAGGAGTCCAGCGGTAATAATCCCAGAGATGGTCCAATCTGCAGCAGGATCCAAAATGTCTCAACCGTCCAGCAGAGGGAGACTGCAGGAAGAGGAACCAGGAAGGGACAGCCACACTGTGGAGAACCAGCATGGAACGATTGGACCTGGGTGTGACATCAGCGGAAGTGCGCTCACAACCAGCACTCTCTAACTGACATGGATTTCTAAATGCTTCCTTCATTTAAAGTTCTAATAAAAATTCATATGGAGCTAATACAGTCACCAAACTGCTTCACTACCAGAGACTGGGTGGTGGCCAAACAGCATTCTGCCAAGCCTCTGCAAACTTGTTCAGAGAAACCCTTCCAGGTTCTGCATATATTGCTACATCAGCCAAAATTGAGGGCTCAAAGGTAGCCCACCTGGTCCATGCCTCCCATTACATGTCCCACCTCCCCTTTTATAATGCAACTTCCCTCACTGATGACAACACTCCAGGAACATTTTTGGCTGGTATCCCAACCAATAAGGAGTCACTGTTTGGTGAGAAAGCCTCTCCCTACGCCGGTTTACTTCTTCCATGCTTGCTGTTTGCTGTTGTTTTTTTGCAATACATTTGACAGAGCCACTTAGGCCCGGCTAACTACTTGTGTTCCATTTTGTTCATCTACATGTCTAGGCATGTCATCAGGTCATCAGGGGTTGTCCTTATTGTCTTGTTTTCTCCGTCAAGCTATTTCTCCTCCCCATAAACTAATCACACAATACAACTGCAACATGTCCGGACTTAAAAAAGAAAATGCAAAGTGTGTGGCCATTTTCCTATGACTTATTGTGGGGGACTGGAATTCCTCTAAAGGCCCATACACACGATCGGACTTTTTGACAACAAACATGCAAATTAGCTGTTTACTCTGCAAACAGACAAACTTGGCGGCAACAAAAGTCCGATGGAGCAAAGTTCGATCATATGTACGGAAAACCATTGGACTTAAGTCCAAAGTACAAACATGCATGCTCAGAACCAATGCAAAAGATCAGATAACAATATTATTATTATACAGGTTTTATATAGCGCCAACAGTTTAGAAGTATAACAATAGTATAGTAGATGTATAGTATAGTATAGTAGAACAATATAGAAGTTGACCAAAGGGTGGTGTTAACCACGTGATAGTATAGTAGAACAATATAAAAGTTGACCAAAGGGTGGCGTTTATAAGGATTAACAAGTCTCCATTTTGTTATACTGTCATCCATTTTAAAACTTTGTATGACCAAGCTAGAATTCTAACTACTTTTGACATAAATGCTTGCTATTTGGAAAACATGCTGTTTTCCTTGAATGCCCTTGGCCGCGAGAGTTTATACAGAGAAAGCCAAGATATGCAACTATCTTATATTGTCTCTGACCTAGAACGTCTGGACCACAGACTATTAGCACAATATTGTTGAATATTGTTGAATATCGTAGACTTATTCTTATCTCGTGAAGGTTAATGACGTGCTTTGCCGTGAAGACAATTTCTGCTTATTTTGCTTGTTCTGTCAATAAACCTGTTACTAGGAAAAGCTTGGTGTATAGCTACGAGCGCATCCCTGATTGGCTACTCCACAGGGCGCCACCCCAACTGTTTCAGCATATAACCTGTTGTATTCAAAACATTAAATTGTAATCATTATTCACATACATCTCCTGTATGAGTTTTGGTTATCTCACCGGTGAATGGGACTCCCAAGTACATCCAGACCACGGCCTAGGAAAGATAGGAAGAGGGAAATCGAGCACCTAACAGAGCAAGGACCTACCTTTACAGCTGGTACCAGGAAGTGGGGTCATCGATTTGGCAGGTGAGTGACTACTGATTTATTTACCTTATTGGTGAGGATCTTTTGGTGTCACTCATACTGCCGCGGTGACCGTCACGTGCGGGACCTGTATTGCTGCTGTGCCTCCGCGGTGGGCTAGGCTGGCCCATCGGGAGAAGTAGAGGGCTCGTACCTAAAAAAAGAGAGTCCGGCTAGGTTGGCCTGACTTAAAACTATTAAGTAAAATAGATTAAAAGAGAGTCCGGCTAGGTTGGCCTGACTTAAAACTATTAAGTAAAATAGATTAAAGAGGAACATTACAGGGAAGGGAAGCAATAGATTGCGCCCTCCCCAAATAAGGTTGGATGTTCAAGGGACGCCCGAAGGGTAATTTGATCAAATCAAACACAGTGCACATTTTATCTAGTCATGTAAAACGATTGCATGTGATTTAGTTGTTCATATTTTTCATTTTATCTGGTCATGTAAAACGATTGTATGTGATTTAGTTGTTCATGTTTTTCTTTCCAGGTTACGTAAGTATTTCAAACTTGCCTTTCAATAGTTTTTTTTGTATTTTGCTGTTCTTTCAATGTCTTTACCTTGTGATCCAGATTGCTGTGAAATTGTTAACCCTTGCCCTCACTGTACTGTTGGTTTATTGTTTCTTAAACAAATTGATATCCTGATATTGATAGCCACTCGCCCAGGGGGATATTCCACTAGACTAGGAGAACGCCCCGTGTACCCCCAGGACGAAACATCTCCCGTTGTCACGCTAGTCAGAATAAACCTGCATAGCCCAGTCAGTGAATCCCACCTCCTTGCTTTACATTCCCTGGAAGAAGTTCAACAACAGGTGATTCGTGCCACTGGCTGCTATCACCTCTGCCCCCTTACCAAGCATCTCATAACACCCCCCCATAATGGGGAATATTGTAGGCAAAGACGGGACCCCTTATGAACAACCTACTCCCTATGAGTATGTGCAGACTATAGTGCCCGGTCCCTATGTAGAACCATTTTGGAGTCAGGTTAGGGAAAGGTGCCAGCAATTAGGGATCCATGATATAGGTCCCGCGGGCCCCTGCAACACAGAAGATTGGCATGTAGTAAAAAAGATTTGTCAGTTACATAAGCACTCATACCCCCCCGGGAAGTGGGATGTAGATTACATGAAAAAATCTTGCAAGATATGGGAAGCCCCTCTAAAAATTTATAAAAAAAAGCATGCCAAAAATCATGCCCTCACAGAAGGAAAACCAATACCCTCGGCCCCTATAACTACACCCCTGAATGCCCCAGAAATACCCCCTCCTTATGTCCTTGTCAAAACTGACGAGGGCGAGGTTGCCCAGGCCTTGGCCATCTACCCCAGCCTTGGGGTAGACATGGCTGCCATATCCGCTGCACTGTACAACGCCTCCACCCCGCACCAAAGACAACTCTGGGACAGGGAATCCCAAGCCAAAAGAGACAGGGAGGGTCAGGAGTACCAGGACCAAGTGGAAGCTGACGAGAGGGCGAGGGAGACCCCTGAGCAAAAAGACTTTAGGGAAGAGAAGGAACGGTTTGCCCTTGAAGTAGAGGCAGCCAGAGCTAAAATAGAACGGGGACATAGAATTTTGAGGGAAGCCCGAGCCGCCCTAGAACAAACAAAACGAGAAACAGAGGGAGACCCGGACCAGAGCCCGGGAACCTCCCAAAGCAGTGATCCCACTGAGGGAGAGGCTGTAGTCCTGAGTCCCGAAGACAATCGGGCCATGGAAAAACTCTCTAAGATGGGGGTGGTCACCAGGAGTAAGGTCAAAATCAAGTTGGCTACTGAGAAACCACTACCCGAAGGAAAAATTCTATGATTTTTGTACCCGAGTATACAACCTCTGGAAAGCGGTAGATGGGGCGGATGGGTCCCTTTTTACCACTACTGTAATGGCCGGAGGGGAGCCAAAAGTAGTACAGTTGCTAAAATTAATTAACCCCAAATGGGCTACCCAACCCCCAGAGGATTTCATGTCAGACACCCGCTCCAGGGAAACTTCCGGGGTTTTTGAACAAAAAGGGGGGTTATTTTATAACACATTTGAACCCCCAACCCCTTTAATGGCACTCCAACCATATGCCCCCACTCGAAGACCAGAATATGCCCGCCAACCACCAGACCAGGGTTGTTTCAACTGTGGTCAAATGGGACATTGGAAGTCCAATTGTCCCTACTGTAGGGGCCAAACGGGACCTTGGGGGAAGGGAAATGGACGAAGGCGTTACCCTAACGCCTTTCCTTCAACTCCACAACATCAACGTACCCCCACTTACCAAGGACCAGTGTCAGGCCCCAGATATCACCAGCCCTATCAAGGACCCCAAGGACCCCCTCCACCTAACAATGCCGCCCTTCGTGTTCCACCACCCCCACCAGCCCCTATTCCCATGCAATGGCCTGCCACCCAACCCTCAAGCAGGACATAGGGCTGCCTGGAGTATGTCCCTTCCCTCAGCCTGGTATGTTACAATGTGTCCTGGAGGAGCCTACCCCAGGTGATCCTGGGTGTAGATGGAAAACGCATTTGTTTTCTCATTGACACTGGTGCCACCTCTAGCTCCATCAATGATGTGACCTTTGACACGCCACAATGTTCTGAGGGAAGCTCCATAGGTATTAATGGGACTCCTGTTACCCACCCTATCACCCCACCCTTATCAGTAACCACCCCGGAGGGGGTGCTACTTTGCCAACAACGGTTTGCCATCCTGCCCCAATGCCCAGTCTCCCTGATGGGAAGGGACTTAATGTCCAAACTGGGAGTGGTGATCAAATTTGATCCACAGGGAGCAGTAACTGCCAGCTCCGCACTCTGCGACTTACAAGGCCCAAAGAGACAATCCAAAAAAGGGTATTTTGTACTCTTACCTGCCTCCCTGGAAACCCATGCTATTTGGGCAGAGAATAACGCGAGTGTAGGTTTCATCCCATGTACCCCTTACACCCCCCAAATGCGCCCAGACTCAGTACCTGTTTTTCAAAAACAATATGCACTACATTCTGACAAAATTGAGGGGATTACACCCCTCATCAATAGGTATGTAGCCATGGGCATCCTGACACCCGTCATCAGCTCATGGAACACCCCCATATACCCAGTGAGAAAGGCAAGCGGGGAATGGCGCTTGGTACAGGACCTCAGGGCAGTCAACAAAATGGTGGTTCCTCTCCCCCCTCTGGTCTCAGACATTGCCTTTATTTTTTCTTGCATACCGGCAAACTCTGTGGCCTACACAGTAATTGACTTAGCTAATGCTTTTTTTAGCATCCCTGTGGATCCACTGGCCCAGCCCATGTTTGCTTTTTCTTGGGGGGGGGCGGGGAGGGGGCAACTGACCTGGACCCGCCTACCGCAGGGCTATGTGGACAGCCCGGCAGCCTTCTCTATGGTATTGAATGAGACAGTCAAATCCTGGCAATCGAGCGCCGGGTCGGTACTCATCCAATATGTGGATGACCTCCTTCTCTGCAGCCCCACCCCAGAAGCTTGTGAAGAAGACTCAAAGAACTTGCTGGATCACCTAGCCAAGGCAGGTCACTTGGCCTCACGGAAAAAGATACAGTGGGTGACTCCTACTGTAGAGTACTTGGGGTGCATCCTCAACAAGGGAGAGAGAAGTGTTTCCCCCCACCGTGCCGCAGCCCTTAACGCTCTGCAGCCACCCAGGGACAAGGCCGCCCTCTTGTCTTTCCTGGGAGCAATCGTCTATTGCCGGCAATGGATCCCTGACTGCTCATTTCATGACTCCATTCTGAGGAGGGCCACGCTCTCCACTGCGCCAAAAGTGGTGGAATGGACAGAGGAAATGTTACACTCATTTAACACCCTCCTCTCCTCCCTTGCCTCCGCCCCGGCCTTAGGACTAGTGGACTACAGGAAAACTTTTTATCTATATTGTGTAGTTAATGGATCTGCCTTTGCAGCAGTTCTTGCCCAAGAGCACGGTAATTCTTACCGACCGGTGGCTTTCCTTTCAAAGAAACTCCCACTCCAGGTCCAGGGCATGCCTGCTTGCCTCCAGAACATGGCCGCATGTGCCATGGCCATTCAAGAAGCCAACAAGTTAGTTCTGGGACACCCCCTAACTGTATACACTACCCACTCAGTCACCCACCTTATCCAAAACCTCAATACACAACATATGACCACCCAAAGAGCCAGCGGGTATGAAATCATTCTTCTAAACACCTCCAATCTGACCATCAAACACACCTCTGACACCTCCCCCATCCTCAGGCTATTACATTCTCTGCTCAAACTCATGAATTATGGTGAACCATCCAAAATGCATGACTGCACAAAAGTGTTGGACCAAGTCACCTCCCCACGAAAGGACTTAACAGACGTACCTCTGGCCGGTGCAGAGGAAGTTTTTGTGGACGGCAGTTGCTCGCGCCCTTCGGATTCCACTTTTCTGACAGGATACGCGGTAGTACAACTCCCAGATCTGGTTCTGGAGGCTAAGCCACTTCCGCCTTCCTCGGCACAGGTCGCGGAACTGGTAGCCCTCACCAGAGCATGCATCCTGTTCACAAATAGGGATGTCAATATTTACACTGATAGTCGATACGCCTTCGGCGTGGTTCACGATTTCGGGGTGATCTGGGCTAACAGGGGGTTTAGAACGGCTGACAACAAAATTATAGCCAACAAGGAGCATATCCTGGCCCTTCTCCAGGCTATATTACTGCCCAAACATTTGGCGATTATTAAAGTCAAGGCTCACACCACCACTGGTAGCTACATTGCCCGAGGCAACGCCCTTGCGGATAGATGCGCTCGAGCGGCGGCAAATTCCTCCACACATCCACCCGCCCCTACCACGATATTTTTCCAACAAGATTTTTCAGCGCCAGATTTCCCCTCAGTTGCAGCCCAAATCCAATCCATGGCCACAGACGCTGATGTCCTTTTCTGGGTCCAGCAAGGATTGTCCAAAGACCAAAGAGGCCTTTGGACAAATGGAGGGGTCATTGGGATCCCTGAAGCCAGCTCGGCCCTCATCCTTTCCTACCTGCATGGTCCCGGACATATAGGGTCCCAACCCTTGCAACAGCTGTATGAAAAAACTTTCTGCACAGTTAATCTAAAGAACCATGCAAACACCCTAACAAAGTCATGCCTCACATGCGCTCAAAACAACACGCAGGGTAAGCGACATGGTATACACGGCCAGTTGCCTCCACCCCTAGGCCCACTACAGGACCTACAAATAGACTTCACCCACATGCCCAAACAAAAGGGAAGCATCACATGCCTGTGCGTTATCGTTGACAAATGGTCAGGATGGGTGGAGGCGGTCCCCTGCACTGGGGAAACAGCTAAAATAGCGGCAAGGGCTCTCCTTAATCATTGGGTATGTAGGTTTGGCATACCAGCCACCATTTGGTCAGACCAGGGCCCGGCTTTTACTTCAGATATGACACGAGAACTGGCAAGGTGCCTGGGAATACAGTGGAAACTTCACATTCCCTATCATCCCCAAAGTGCAGGAGTGGTAGAAAGAATGAACAGGAATATAAAGGACAAACTAAAAAAGGCCACAGGAGGAACGTTAAAAAACTGGATAGATTTCCTTCCAGGAATATTGTTCCAAATCCGAACCACCCCCCACTCTAGGACACGTTTGTCACCATTTGAAATCCTAATGGGTGTCCCAGCACAAACACAACTAAAAGCATTAGATGCACAGACTGACATTAACATATATTCTTTACAGGAAGAGTACGTGAAACATCTGGTAAGTACAATAGAAGAACATAATGAACAAGTTGCTGTCACCTTTTCTCCTCTTCCAACAGAACCTACTCACCCATTCATCCCGGGGGATAAAGTGTTGATCAAGCAGCTTGCCCAACGGAAGCATGTGGGGCCCATCTACTCCGGTCCATGGAACGTGGAGAAGGTCTCCAGGACTGCTGTCCTCACAGACTACACCCCTCAGTGGATCCATGCCAGCAGACTAAAAAAATGCCCCGAACCTCCACCGACTCCAGAACACCCCCAGAGGACACTTGCCCAAGACCAACAGGAGGACGCCACCACCAAAGGGACCCCAGAGACGAACCTACAGACCCTCCAGGAACAGTTTGTCAGAATCTCCCTGGACTTTCCTCCTCCTCCCACCAGCTCGGACTGAAGTCTTTGCAAAAAGAAAGAGACAGGGGCTTAGAAGATCAGTATGTACCACACACCATTTTGCTCTGGTCGATAGTATTGACTTTTGTGGTTTTTTCTATAGTCATGATGACATGTATCATGACAGGGTCATGTGGGTTTACAAGAAGCCCAAAAGGTACTGAGAACCGATCACTAGACAGAAGAGCATTAGTTCCAAGGCCCAGTAATAATAATAATAATAATAACAAAGGTTTAGGAGTAATGGTAGCACGGAACGAACTACCCCCCCAGGACAATAAAACGTTTTCTTTAGCCCCAACAATACTGGGATTTTTTAAGAAAATATTTCTCGTATTAGTGATGATAGTGTTGTTGATAGTAATGTTCTATGTGATCGCCAAATGCTGCTGCATAGCAGCCTCCAAGGTTTCCCATCTAACAATAGCAACCAAGCCCAATGACGAAGAGAAAGCACTTATGGCTTTTTCCAAGAATGTCTGGTATAGAGGATGATCGATAACTTTGTGCCAAAGTTATGATCACAGGAGGGATTATAAGGATTAACAAGTCTCCATTTTGTTATACTGTCATCCATTTTAAAACTTTGTATGACCAAGCTAGAATTCTAACTACTTTTGACATAAATGCTTGCTATTTGGAAAACATGCTGTTTTCCTTGAATGCCCTTGGCCGCGAGAGTTTGTACAGAGAAAGCCAAGATATGCAACTATCTTATATTGTCTCTGACCTAGAACGTCTGGACCACAGACTATTAGCACAATATTGTTGAATATTGTTGAATATCGTAGACTTATTCTTATCTCGTGAAGGTTAATGACGTGCTTTGCCGTGAAGACAATTTCTGCTTATTTTGCTTGTTCTGTCAATAAACCTGTTACTAGGAAAAGCTTGGTGTATAGCTACGAGCGCATCCCTGATTGGCTACTCCACAGGGCGCCACCCCAACTGTTTCAGCATATAACCTGTTGTATTCAAAACATTAAATTGTAATCATTATTCACATACATCTCGTGTATGAGTTTTGGTTATCTCACCGGTGAATGGGACTCCCAAGTACATCCAGACCACGGCCTAGGAAAGATAGGAAGAGGGAAATCGAGCACCTAACAGAGCAAGGACCTACCTTTACAGCGTTAACCATGTGATTTGGTGCAAGTTGACTGAAAAAGTCCTGCTGTGTGTATGCAATACAAGTTCACGGCCAACGCCCTTTGGAAAGAAATCCATGGAAAAGTTTGTTTGAAGTCTGATCGTGTGTATGAGGCTGTATTGTGGTTATTTTTAATGAGTGGACAGATCTCTTTTCCTGAAAAGAGTACACCTTGCCCCTGGAAAATAGCATGACTTTCCAGTAGATCCCTTATTTTCCCACATAAATATATATATACTGTATCTAAGGCAAGCTGTTCAGCAAAACTGGTAGTTGGAGGGGTTGGGACATAGCATATAACACTGCTGAAAACTGTCACTTTTTATACATATGGTTTGAAAGAAAGTGAGTAGGTAGTAGAAACTCTACATACACTACACTTCCCAGTAAAATACATACTACTCTAGTATTCTACTATACTCACAGGGGCGTTTCTTAATGAATAGCAAAGTCTTTGTGTAATATGTGAATCAGTATCCCTTCTCCTAAAGGGTGTGTAGCGGAGATATGTATGTCTTCATCCAAGGCCGCATTTGCAACGTAGTTTCAGGAGTAGAAATTGAAGAATCCTTTGTTCGTTCAATACTTGAACAATAGATGTTTTATTGTTCAGGAAGATAAGCAAAGACAAGATTGACATCTGGTAACATATGGCATGGTGATGGCTTCTAAGGTGGAACTTCTGGTGTTACTTTTTCCAAAGTGTAGAGTTCCTTCTCTTCCCACGATCTACCCTCTCTCTCATAATCCTACTCCATTCTTATACTGTTTCCTGATGTTATGTCAGCATATCCTAATAACACCCATATTTGCATATATACCTAATATGGTTCAGTCTAAAGATAAGTAACATAACTCCACCCATTGTCCTGACATAGTAACTCAAAAATAGAAGTACCTACTAGAGCTGCCACGACGAGTCGACGTAATCGATTACGTCGACTACAAAAATATGTTGACGTGCATGCAGGGCGTCGATGCGTCACAGTGCTCCGTATCTCCCGCTGTCCTCCGTGCTGCCATCCCCCTCTCTTCTCCCCCTCCGTGCTGCTGTCCCCCTCTCTTCTCCCCCTCCGTGCTGCCGTCCCCCTCTCTTCTCCCCCTACGTGCCGCCATCCCTAGGGGTGCAACGGATCGTCACCGTTCCGTGATCCGAACGGGTCACCCCGCTCGGATCGGCACATGCCGCAATCTGCCGAGCGCTCCGCGGTCTCAGCCTTAGGAGAGACCGCGGCTTCAGCCTAGCTCCAAAGCGGCGGCCATCTTTCTACACCCAGGCATTTACAATGTGATCGCTCCGATGGAGTGATCACTTGTAAACAAACCGGCGTCATGACATGACGCTGGTTTCTCTCTCCCCTCTCTGTACTGATCTGTGCAGTGGAGGGGAGAGGTCGGATGGAAGCAGCCACCCCTCCATACCCAGCCAATACTCTGCCAGCCCATACTCTGCAATACAATACTCTGCAATACAATACTCTGCAATACAATACTCTGCCAGCCAATACTCTGCAATACAATACTCTGCCAGCCAATACAATACTCTGCCAGCCAATACTCTGCAATACAATACTCTGCCAGACAATACAATACTCTGCCAGCCAATACTCTGCAATACAATACTCTGCCAGACAATACTCTGCAATACAATACTCTGCAATACAATACAATACAATACAATACAATACTCTGCCAGCCAATACAATACAATACTCTGCAATACAATACTCTCAAGGTTATCCAAAGGATTAATTAGCTAATCAAAAAAAAACAAAAAACACTAAATTCATAAAAAAACAATAAAAAAAATAAAATAATCGGATAGTTGTTGACTAATTGAAAAAATAATCGATAGATTAGTCGACAGACAAATTAATCGTTAGTTGCAGCTCTAGTACCTACTCAGCAAAACCACTCCTCTCTGTACTCTCTGTTGTTCTGTGACCTTCAGAGACCATCACTTATTACCGTACATATAACTTACATATATTTTCAGAAACTTTTATCACTTAAAATATTAATTAACTCAAAAACTTGTAACATGGTTTAAACCATTTTTTTTTCTAAAAGAAAAACAAAACTGTTGCTGTAATTGCTTTGGGCCTCGCTCACCCCGTGGGGCAGAGTTGTCAGTCTTTCTGAACGCGTTCTGCAAGGTCTCAAAGAAAACAATGGTTCTCCATGTGCCCTCTTCACACCACAATGTGCAGATCTTTTCAGTGCAGGAATCTGCAACATGTACGCAGTTTTCTGCGTGGAAGAAAAACTGACGCAACATCAACATTGTGGTGTGAACAGGGCACATATAAAGACGCTCATGAAAATGGATGTCAACATGCATAAAAATTCACAGAAACACGCATGAAAACTGATGTCAACTTGTATCTGTGCAAGTGAAATCTGCTTGGATCTTCCATCAGTTTTTATACATGTATGGTGTGAACAAGCCCTGAAAGTCTTATGCCGTGTACACACAATCGCACTATCCGGCGGACTTGGTCTGGCGGACAATTCATCTGTGTGTGGGCTCCGGCGGACTTTTTCTTCCCAAAAGTCCAGAGGACTTAGAAAGAAGCCTTGACTCAAAATTGTCTGTCGGACTCGGCAGTCAGGCAGACAATCTGTCCATCTGTGTGCTAGTCCGCCGGACTTTTGAAATGAACGGAGTTGCCCACACACGGAGAAAAGTCAGTTAATTTTGAACGTGACTCCAGGTAGATGGAACTAGTGAAGGAAGTCAATGTCGCCACCTCCATTGGCGAGATTGACACCCCGCTGCCTCCGTCGCCTGGTATGGATTTAAAGGGGAACCCCTATGTCAGAAAAAACGGAGTAGGGGCCCCCCAAAGTCCATACCAGACCCTTATCCGAGCACGCAACCTGGCCGGTCAGGAAAGAGGGTGGGGATGAGTGAGTGCCCCCCCCACCTGAGCCGTACCAGGCCGTGTGCCCTCAACATGGGGGGGTGCTTTGGGGAAGGGGGCCCTGCGGTCCCCACCCCTAAGCACCTTGTCCCCATGTTGATGAGGACAAGGGCCTCTTCCCAGCAAACCTGGCCGTTGGTTGTCAGGGTCTGCGGGCGGGGGGCTTATCAGAATATGGGAGCCTCCTTTAATAAGTCAGCCCCCCACCCTATGTGAATGAGTATGGGGTACGATGTACACAATACCCATTCACCTGGGAGAAAAAAGTGTAAATAAAAAACACACAACACAGGTTTTTAAAGTACTTTATTAGTCAGCTCCGAGGGTCTTCTTCTGTCTTCGGGGGTCTTCTCGCCAGGCTCCTCCACTATCTTCTGCTCTTTTACAAGCTCTTTTACTATCGGAGGAGCCCGGCTTTCAACTTCATCGCCACCACCGTCTGGGGGTCTTCTTCCGACTTCGGGGGTCTTCTTCCGACTTCGGGGGGTACCAAATCTACTGACAGGAGTGACAGGTAATGGGAGGAGTCAGAGTTACAAATTTAATTTGTTTTTAATTTGTTTTCTTTAACCACTTTAAGACTGGGCCTCTTTTTTTAGATGTGTTGTTTACAAGTTAAAAACATTTTTTTTGCTAGAAAATTACTTAGAACCCCCAAACGTTATACATTTTTTTCAACAGCCTAGAGAATAAAATGGTGGTCATTGCAATATTTTCTGTCACACAGTATGTGCGCAGCGGTCTTACAAGCGCACTTTAAAAAAAAAAAAAAGACACTTTTTTTTAATTAAAAAATAAGACAACAGTAATGTTAGCCCAATTTTTTTTTTTATACTGTGAAAGATAATGTTACACCAAGTAAATTGATACCCATCATGTCATACTTCAAAATAGCGCCCGCTCGTGGAATGGCGACAAACTTTTACCCTTAAAAATCTCCATAGGCGACATTTAAAAAAATCCTACCGGTTGCATGGTTTGCGTTACAGAGGAGGTCTGGGACTAGAATTATTGCTCTCGCTCTACCGAGCGTGGCAATACCTCACATGTGTGGTTTGAAAACCATTTTCATATGCGGGCGCTACTCACGTATGCGTTCGCTTCTGCACACAAGCTCGGCGGGGACATATTATTTATTTTACCTTTTTATTTTTACTCTGTTTAAAAAAAAATATATATATATATTGTGTCACTTTTATTCCTATTACAAGGAGTGTAAACATCCCTTGTAATATAAAAAAGCATGACATGTCCTCTTAAATATGAGCTCTGGGGGTCAAAAAGACCTCACATCTCATATTTACACTAAAATGCAATTAAAAAAAAATTGCCATTTAAAAAAAAATAATAAAAAAAAATGGCCCTTTAAGAGCTGTGGGCAGAAGTGACGTTTTGACGTTGCTTCTGCTCTGCAGTGTCATGGAGACGGGTGGGGGTCATCTTCCCCTCACTTGTCTCCATGCACAGCCACGGGAAGTATCCGATCGCCTCCACCGCTGCCGGTGGCTGTGGTAAGCGGCGAAGGGCACCGGGTCACTTTGGGAGTAGGGGCCCTCTCCAAACGCCAATAAAAGCGATCTTGCAGCGAGTCAAGAGACTACTTTTATCTTGTACCGGACCGCCAGCGAACTTTTATCTTGTACCGAACACAGGGATACCGGGGGTTATGGCAGCTAGCTGCTGCCGTAACAACGATATCCGTTCTCAAAGTAGGGATGTACATTGGCGTGTGGCGGTCCGGGAGTGGTTAAAATTCCAGTAATGACAATGACAAGGGGAGTCTCACTAACAATGGGAGAGCCAATCACACGGAGGCTAGGAATATTTCATCCAATGTAAGATGAAATGGGCAACCAGGTGAGTATTAAAGCAGAGTTCCACCCAAAAATGGAAGTTACACTTTTCGGAATCCTCCCCCCCTCTGTTGTCACATTTGGCACCTTTCAGGGGGAGGGGAGAGCAGATAACTGTATAATCCAGGTATTTGCTCTCACTTCCGGACATAGATAGCCGCAGTATCCTGGATATCTATGCCATGTCCAGCACCTTCTCCGCCCCCTCCCCCCCACTGTCTTCTGGGAGACACACAGGTCCCAGAAGACAGCAGGGACCAGTGGGATCACGCAACATGACTCGCGCATGCACAGTAGGGAAACAGGCTTTGATGCCTCAAGGGTTCACTTCCCGATTTCCTTACCGAAGATGGCAGCGCCTCAAACCAAGACCCGAGCATCAGATTGGCTTCGGGTGCCGCCATCGCGGGTGCCCTGGATTGGTAAGTGTCCATATTTTAAAAGTCAGCAGCTGCAGTATTTGTAGTTGCTGACTTTAAAAAAAAAAAAAATTATTGGCGGAACTCCACTTTAATAAAATCAATCTTTATTCAATCCAAAGGAGTACACCCTTTCCAAAATAGAGCCAACACTGACAGGTTTCAGCCCGCAAGGGCCTTACTCATATACTTATGATTAGTCTGACAACTATATAGCCTGCCCACCTACCAGCTGCAGCATTAGAATGTACAGCAAAACCCATTAAGAGCCTGGCTGGGAATGAAAGTGTGCAATTTTTCATAAAACCAAACAAAATAAAAACACTATATATTTGATACATTTTATATATATAGAATAAGGAAGCTCGTAGCCAGTAGTCAATAGCTGCCCTAGCGTTGGTTTTCGTCTGTCGGACTAGCATATAGACGACCCGATTTCTCCATAGGAACTGGGTCCGGCGGAGCTCTGGCAGAAAATTTTTAAACATTTTCTATTTCTAAAGTCTGTCGGATTTTTGGACAGAAAAGGTCTGTTGGAGCCCACACACGTGAAATGAATTGTCCGATGGATTCATTCCGTCAGACCTTTGCTGTCAAAGTCCGGTCATGTGTACGCAGCATAATTAATCAGTATTAGCAGATAAAAGCACAGCAAATTTTACAAAATCCCTGATAAATATAAAAGCTTAACTTGCACTGAGTTAATAACAAATAAAAACAGTAAAAAACAAATATTTGTAAATTTTAATTTGTGCCCTTTTGCAAAATGGTGAAAAATAAACGTATGAAAAAACGTCAATATCCAAATTTCTCTTAAAATCTTGAGGTTTTCTTTTTCTCTTATGCTGTGTACACACGGCCGGACTTTTCAACAGCAAACGTCCGACGGAACGAATCCGTCGGACAATTCGATCGTGTGTGGGGGCTTCATTGGACGTTTGCTGTCAAAAAATCAGATGGACTTTAGATTTAGAACATGTTTCAAATCTTTCCGACGGACTCGAGTCCGGTCGAAAAATCAGTTTGTCTGTATGCTGGTCCGACGGACGAAAACCGACACTAGGGCAGCTATCAGCTACTGGCTATGAACTTCCTTATTCTAGCCCGGTTGTACGTCATCATGGCCGAATCCATCGGACTTTGGCGTGATTGTGTGTGGCCAAGTCCATTCATTTGGAAAGTCTGCCAAAAGCCCATCGGGAAAACCGTCGGACCTAGTCTTCCGTAAAGTCCGGTTGTGTGTACAGGGCATTACAGCTTTCAGAATTGGTCCAAGACCCCCCCAAACCATATATTTTCTGAAAGCACATGTACTGTAGAATAAAAAAAAGGTGCTACTGATTTTTAAGACCCTGCAATACTTGCACAAATGTTTATCAAACAATATTTTCACTAAAAATACACATGAAAAAACATAGCAAATTTTACAAAATTGTAAATCCTGGAGGTTTTTCTTTTTTCTCTTACAGCTTTCAGAATTTGTAAAAGACCCCCCAAACCATATATTTTCTGAAAGCACATGACCTGTAGAATAAAAAAGAAAGTTGATACTGATTTTTAAGGCCCTGCAATATCTGCACAAATGTTTATTAAACATTATATTTGCTAAAAATACAGATAAAAACATAGCACATTTTACAAAATTGTAAATATTCAAATTTCACAAAAATCCTGGAGGTTTTTCTTTTTTCTCTTACAGCTTTCAGAATTTGTAAAAGACCCCCCAAACCATATATTTTCTGAAAGCACATGACCTGTAGAATAAAAAAAAAAAAAAGTTGCTACTGATTTTTAAGGCCCTGCAATATTTGCACAAATGTTTATCAAACAATATTTTTGCTAAAAATATACTAAAATTATTATTAGCACATAAAAACACAGCACATTTTACAAAATTGCTGCTAAATTCTTACTAAATATAAAAGCTTAACCTGTGTTGAGTTAATAAATGACAAATATTTGTAAATTTTAAATTGTGCCCTTTTTGCAAAATGATGAAAAATAAACGTATGCAAAACTGTAAATATCCAAATTTCTCTAAAAATCTGGAGGTTTTCCTTTTTCTCTTACAGCTTTCAGAATTTGTAAAAGACCCCCCAAACCATATATTTTCTGAAAGCACATGACCTGTAGAATAAAAAAAAAGTACTATTCTGGATCACATGCCCCGGTTTCACAGAATATGGCAACCCTGGATAAAATACTTCTTACCCCCTGACTTAGATCCTAGTTTATTAGAGCCCTGAACCACCCTTCCAGATGGGATCCTTCCACAATGCGACTGCCTGGGTCCGTACGGACCGGCCAACCAACTCCCCCCTTCTCTTCCTTATTTCTTTCTCCTCTTGTTTTCCCCCTCTGCTCTACTCCTAGTCTCTAATCTAGCTGCTATTTCTATTTTATTTCTCTATAACCGAAAAACACTGCCCTCGCAGTACCTGTACTCACATGTAAATCACAGACCTTAATCCTGAGAGTATCCTATTTCTCCATCCCTGGGGACTCCAGGCTCTTCGGTTCCTGACTGTTTAAACAGGCAATTACTCTCCTCCAAGATCGGATCCTTGCGATCTTGTTTTGTACTTGACTTTACTGTTTAAGGACTATGTCCCAGTACTACTGTTCTCATATTGTTTAACAAATGATTTGTCTATCTTATGACTACATCGTACTGTGTAATCACTCTGTTTATTGATAATAAAAATCTTGAAACAAACAAACAAAAAAAAAGTACTACTAATTTTTAAGACCCTGCAATATTTTCACAAATGTTTATCAAACAATATTTTTTCTAAAAATACTCATAAAAACATAGCAAATTTTACAAAATTGTAAATATCCAAATTTCTCAAAAATCCTGGAGGTTTTTCTTTTTTCTCTTACAGCTTTCAGAATTTGTAAAAGACCCCCCCAAAGCATATATTTTCTGAAAGCACATGACCTGTAGAATTAAAAAAAAAAAGTTGCTACTGATTTTTAAGGCCCTGCAATATTTGCACAAATGTTTATCAAACAATATTTTTGCTAAAAATACACTAAAATCATTATTAGCACATAAAAACACAGCACATTTTACAAAATTCCTGCTAAATTCTTACTAAATATAAAAGCTTAACCTGTGTTGAGTTAATAAATGACAAATATTTGTAAATTTTAAATTTTGCCCTTTTTGCAAAATGGTGAAAAATAAACGTATGCAAAACTGTAAATATCCAAATTTCTCTAAAAATCCAGAGGTTTTCCTTTTTCTCTTACAGCTTTCAGAATTTGTAAAAGACCCCCCAAACCATATATTTTCTGAAAGCACATGTACTATAGAATAAAAAAAGGTACTACTGATTTTTAAGACCCTGCAATATTTTCACAAATGTTTATCAAACAATATTTTTGCTAAAAATACTCATAAAAATAGCAAATCTTTCAAAATTGTAAATATCCAAATTTCTCAAAAATCCTGGAGGTTTTTCTTTTTCTCTTACAGCTTTCAGAATTTGTAAAAGACCCCCCAAAGCATATATTTTCTGATAGCACATGACCTGTAGAATAAAAACAGGTGCTACTGATTTTTAACAGAGTCACTAGCACCTGATCCAGGAATTCCATCTGGAAGTGTAGGACCATTGAGAAATCTTTAAACTGTCTCAGGTAGATAACATATTGTAGGGTACTCCTTGCCGCAGTGCTTCTCTCCCCCGATTCTTTTCACATGTGTGGTCTGGATGTGCTCACCTAATACCTAATAAACCTCATAGGTGAGAACAGCCAGACCACACATGTGAAATGAATCTGGGTAGAGAAGCACTGCGGCAAGGCGTACCCTACAATACGTTATCCACCTGAGACATCCTTGGACGGTTTAAAGATTTCTCAATGGTCCTACACTTCCAGATGGAATTTCTGGATCAGGCGCTAGTGACTCTGTAATAGGGTCCATTGGTTCTGGTAAGAGTCCATTTTGAATGGTGGTGGATCACGAGTTGGAATCTGAAAATTCATTACTATTATTCTCTCACACATGGTGGCATTTGATTTGGGAGTCCTAAGATGACCAGGATTTATGTCTGGACGATATTTGGACAGTTGTTATTGTTTAATCGATCTCCAATAGGGCTGCAAAACGTGTTGTATAATTTTGATTGCACGGTGTGTCTTACTGTTTTTTGCTAGCGGCTTCTTTATATATTGGTTGCCAGCGTGTTTCCTTCCTTTTTTTTCAATAATATATTTCTCTTTTCAAATATTTTATTGAATATAATGCAATAAAAAGAGTCATACAATAGATTTATAGTTAAGTAGAATGTATAAAAGTGTGAAACGAGGCTTCTCAGTATATTAACAGGAGGTGAATACTATAATAATAGTCATGTAATTTGGGATATATTAGTTTAACACATTTTAATAATAATAATATATTTCTCATACTCAGTATAGTCATGCATAGACTTGCACTCTAAAACATTCTCTGATGCTCTTCCTGAGTATGGGGGATACCACATATTCTATCATTTTTATTTTTTTGCAGTCTGGTCCCAAAATCCAAAGAGCACCTTCAGGCTTGCCAGGGGCATAAATTACACATCCAATTTCCTGACTACCTATCACATGTCTGGGGGAGGGTCAGGACAGGAGGAATTCCCACAAAATACTTTTAACTGGTGTGTCAGTGATCAGGAACATTGTTGCTGGCTTACATTGGTCTAATGATACTGGGACTGGTGTATCAGTGATCAGGAACATTGTTGCTGGCTTACACTGGTCTGGTGATATTGTATTGCCAGAGATCAGGAACATGGCTGTTAGTGTACACTGGTCTGGTGACACTGGGACTGGTGTGGTGGTGATCAGGAGCCCTGTTGCTGGGTTACACTGGTCTGGTGACACTGGGACTGGTGTGGTGGTGATCAGGAGCCCTGTTGCTGGGTTACACTGGTCTGGTGACACTGGGACTGGTGTGGTGGTGATCAGGAGCCCTGTTGCTGGGTTACACTGGTCTGGTGACACTGGGACTGGTGTGGTGGTGATCAGGAACCCTGTTGCTGGGTTACACTGGTCTGGTGACACTGGGACTGGTGTGGTGGTGATCAGGAACCCTGTTGCTGGGTTACACTGGTCTGGTGACACTGGGACTGGTGTGGTGGTGATCAGGAACCCTGTTGCTGGGTTACACTGGTCTGGTGACACTGGGACTTGTGTGGTGGTGATCAGGAACACTGTTGGTTGCTGCATTAGTCTTGTGACATGAGGACTTGTGGCCACGGGAAGAGGTGGGACTGGTTTTGAGCAGAAACATAATATGTGCAGATGGGTCAGAATAGGTGGAAATAAACAGACCAGGCTCAGTACAGATACATTGGGGTTGATTTTACTAAAGGCAAATCCACTGTGCGCTACAAGTCTCCGTAGATCTGAGGGGAAGATCTGAAATGAGGGGAAGCTCTGCTGATTTCTATCATCCAATCACGTGCAAGCAAAAATGCTGTTTTATTATTTTCCTTGCATGTCCCCCTCAGATCTACAGCGACGTGTAGTGCACAGTGGATTTGCCTTTGGTAAATAAACCCAGTTGTCTCCGGTGACACCGGCACTTGTGTGGAAGCAATCAGGAACACAATCACTGGCTTATGCTGGACTGGTGACACTGGCCCGGTGTAGAATCAATCTGGAACATTGTTGCCAGCTGCACTGGTCTGGTGACAATCGGGAACCCTGCCCTGGTCTGGTGACAATCAGGAACCCTGCACTGGTCTGGTGATAATTGGAACCCTGCCCTGGTCTGGTGACAATCGGAACCCTGCACTGGTCTGGTGACACTGGGACTGGTGTGGCAAACATTGGGAATATGGCTGCTGGTTTTTACTGGTCTTGTGATACTGAGGCCACGTACACACGCGGGGACTGTCCGCTCAACTTTGTTCGTCAAACAGTTTCAGCGGACAGTCCGCTCAAACTTAGCATGAAGGAACTTGCCCACACACGACGAACGAACAGTTCCCTGAAACTTGCGCGATGACGTGAACGGCACATATGACGGGACGTAAAATACGACGTCCTATACACTGCAATGCAACCTTCGGCGTGGAAATCCTTTCTGAGCATGCGCGCAATTTAGTTTGACGAACAAGCCTACACACGAGGGGACTGTCCGCTGAAACCAAGTTTCAGCGGACAGTTTTTCGGAAATTCCGAAAAACTTTGTTCAGCAGACTGTTCGCTGAAACTGTCCGCTGAAGCCCACACAGGAGCGGACTGTCCGCCGAAACACTGTTCAGCGGACAAAGTTGGGCGAACAGTCCCCGCGTGTGTACGCGGCCTGAGACTTGTGTGGTGGTGATCAGGAACACTTCTGGTTTCTGCACTGGTCTGGTGACACTGGGGCTGGTGTGGTGGTAATCAGAATCACTATTACTGGCTGCAATATCTCTGGTGACACTCTACTGGTGTGGCGGTGGTCAGTGACAATGTTACTGGCTGTACTGGTCTGATAACACTGTCACTGGTTTGGAAGTGATTAGTCATAACTTAACATTATAACCTTCCTCCATAACTTTATATCTACCCACCTAATATTCAGTAGGTCTCCCTTTTGCTGCCAGAACAGCCCTGACCCATTGAGACATGGACTCCAGTAGACCTCTGAAGGTGTGCTGTGGTATCTGGTACCGAGCTGTTAGTAGCAGATCATTTAAAGTGGAACGTTACCCATAATAACTTGATAAAAAAAAAAGTCCTTTGGAAAAGAACATACATTACACATTAATAATTCCGCTTCCAACATTAGTGAGTGCTGTACATTGCCTCCAGCATTGCTCCTGTTTCTTCTTCCCAGAGACAGACATTTTACTGAAGCCCAGAGCCCCCATCCATTTAACGGTTTCAGAAAACAGTTACAGTCCCGGATTGCTGAGATGGGTAACTGTCACATTTGTTTGTGTCCTCAACCAAACTGTCAAACCATCAAATGACTGGAGTCATAACTGATCACATGTGCAGCACCATGGCAGTTGCAGATCAAACAAGCAGCTTCCTTGTCAGCAGATCAGCCTCTGCAAACTCATCAGTGCCTAAAATTAGAGAGCATCTGAGCATGTGCAGAGCGGGGTGAGGCCACATATTACTGGATGGTACACAGTATAGACACTTATTTATAATGTGTTACATCTCTATACCTGCTGAAGGGACCGGCCTAAGGCCATCTAGCACGACTTAATATTCTGACTAAAGTTCCACTTTAAGTCCTGTAAGTTAGGAGGTGGGGCCTCCGTGATCAGACATGTTTTTCCAGCACATCCCACAGAGGCTCAATTGGATTGAGATCTTGGAGACACCTTAAACTCATTGTGTTCTTCAAACCGTTCTGATGGCCACATGACAACCTTCTTCCATTACTCCATGGTCCAGTTCTGATGGCCACATGACAACCTTCTTCAATTTCTCCATGGTCCAGTTCTGATGACCACAAAACAGCCTTCTTCCATTACTCCATGGTCCAGTTCTGATGGTCACATAACAACCTTCTTCCATTACTCCATGGTCCAGTTCTGATGGCCACATGACAACCTTCTTCCATTACTCCGTGGTCCAGTTCTGATGGCCACATGACAACCTTCTTCCATTACTCCGTGGTCCAGTTCTGATGGTCACATGACAACCTTCTTCTATTACTCCATGGTCCAGTTCTGATGGTCACATGACAACCTTCTTCCATTACTTCATGGTCCAGTTCTGATGACCACAAAACAGCCTTCTTCCATTACTCCGTGGTCCTATTCTGATGGCCACATGACAACCTTCTTCCATTACTCCGTGGTCCAGTTCTGATCGTCACAAGCCCATTTTGGGTACTTTTGGCTGTGGACACAAGTAAGCATGGGTCACCCTGACCGGCCTGAGACTACACATCCCCCATACACAGAAAACTGCGATAAACATTTTTTCTGCATTCAACACATCAACTTCATGGACAACATGTTCACATGTCTAATATATCCCACCCACTTCCAGATGTCAATATAATGTGATAATGAATGTCAGTTGTGAGACTGTTGTATCTGATCAGTGTAAATGTAGAAAAATGTAAAATAATGCATTTGGGTGGCAAAAATCTGAATGCAATCTATAGACTGGGGGAAAAACCTCTGGGGGGGATCTAGGATGCAAAAAGACCTGGGGGTCCTAGTAGATGATGGGCTCAGCAATACCAAGCTACTGCTGACAAAGCAAACAGAATATTGGCATTAAAAAGGGATCAACTCCAAAGATAAAACGACAATTCTCCCCTCTACAAGACTCTGGTCCGGCCGCACCTGGAGAAATGTAAAACATTTTTTTAGAATTATTAATTTCTTCTTTAACTATTTAAAATAAAATCTTCCCAGTAAAGTAAACTTTTAAATCCCCTCCCCCAGGATAAACTCCTCCCACTCTGTCTATTATATTAGTGAAAACAATATTCCTCTAATATAAAAGTCCTTCATACTTCCCTGTATCTGTGATCACGTGACCATCCAACCCCAAGTCTTCTCTTCTGTGTACTTCCTGGTTTGGGTCTTTCTTCAGGTGTCCACATCACTGCCTGCCTGACATGGATGCTTCCTATTGGATGGACTGCAGGGGGGTCCTCTCCGGAGAGGATGATGTCATCACAGGGGGGCAGCAGGGGAGCAGTGATCTTAGGGGGAGAGGGAATCATAGAGCTGGATGAGCAGCCTTCCCCCACCAGGACCCGGAGGTGAGGGACCTGTATTGGGGACTAAGGGGAGTATAGCCGGAGTCACAATGTAAGGAGGGGGGGTAATGGGCTGAATAGAATTGGTTGGGGAGGGGAATTGTCCAAAAAAAAATTTGGGGGGGCTTTAATAACTTTTAAAAAAGCAAGTGACTCAACTTTCCAATCACAGTGCACCTGGCTCCCACCTACATGACTTTGCATCGGCAATGAGAGTGCACCTGGCTCTCATCTACATAACTTTCCATCGGCAATGACAGTGCACCTGGCTCTCATCTACATAACTTTCCATCGGCAATGACAGTGCACCTGGCTCCCACCTACATAACTTTCCATTGACAATTACTGTGCACCTGACCCCACCTACACACACTTTAGTTGACAATGACAGTGTTCTTGGCTCTTATTCTGCACAATATTTTCATTTATACCTCTGCAGAAGTGCCGACACCCAAACCCTTCTCTGCGGGGATTATCTGCATAGATGTTCAGCACCTGAGGGGTTAATGATCGCTCTGAAGATAGACGAGGACTGGATTGAAGATGGAGGATGACATGAGCGGCTCACAGCCACAGGAGAGAGAAGGGAAAATGGAAAATTGTATCAAATACCTCCTGTAATTTTCCTTTCCTGATGCCAATACATGGCAACAAACATGTGATATAGCTCCGCCCCGATATCCACCCACAGGACCTGCTTTAATTGATAAAAGTCTGACTGATGCCACGTACAAACGATCAGACTGTCCGGCGGACTTAGCCCGGCGGACAAACAGCCGGACTTTGAAGCGGACGTCCGCCGGACTTTCCGAATGAGCAGACCTGCCCACACACAACCGGACTTTTCCAGCGGACTATGGCGGGTGTCCGCCATACTTTTGAAATTAACGGACTTGCCCACACATGGAGGAAAGTCCATTCATTTTGAACGCGGCTCCAGGTAGCTATGACTAGCGAAGGAAGTCAATGTCGACACCTTTGGCGGCGCGAATTGACACGCCGCTGGCCCGTAACCTGGTATGGACTTAAAGGGGAATGCCTACGCTGAAAAAAGGGCGTGGGGGTCCCCCCCAATGTCCATATAAGACCCTTATCCGAGCATGCAACCCAGCCGGTCAGGAAAGGGGGTGGGGACAAGCGAGCGCCCCCCCTCCTGAGCCGTACCAGGCCACGTGCCCTCAACATAGGGGGTGCTATGGGGAAGGGGGGCCCTGCCCCAAAGCTCCTTGTCCCCATATTGAGGAGGACAAGGGCCTCTTCCCGACAACCCTGGCCGTTGGTTGTAGGGGGTCTGTGGACGGGGGGCTTATCGGAATCTGGGAGCCCCCTTTAATAAGGGGGCCCCTAGATACTGGCCCAACACCCTATGTGAATGAGTATGGGGTACAATGTACCCCTACCCATTCACCTGGTGAAAAAAAATGTAAAAAAAAAAAACACCACACAAGGGTTTAAAATAATTTATTGCACAGCTCCGGGGGTCTTCTTCCGTCTTTGGGGGGTCTTCTCGCCGGACTCCTCCGCTATCTTCTGCTAGCTCTTTTACTAGCGGAGGAGCCCGGCTTTCTTCTTCGTCACCGCCCAGGGGTCTTCTTCTGACTTTGGGGGTCTTGTCCCCCTCTTCGGGGGTATTGTCCCCCTCTTCGGTTCTTCTTACCGGGCCTCCGCTCCTTCTTCCAGCTCTTTTACTAGCGGTGGCCCAGTCTTCTGTCGCTGCCATCTCTGCCGCCTTCTCTTCTCTTCTTATTCCTTGAGATGTTGACTCAATGCTCTGGTCGCAATGACAGGGACGTGTTGCGTGGCGACTTATATAGGGACAATAGTTGGGGTCACCAGGTGATGTCCCCGCCCATTATGATGTCACAGTCCCAGCATCCTCTGGGACTGTAACAACATAAGGGGTGGGGACATCACCTGATGACCCCGCCCATTGTCCTTATATAAGTCGCCGCACAACACGTCCCTGTCATTGAGGCCAGAGAAAACATTGAGTCAACATCTCAAGGAAGAAGAAGAGAAGGCGGCAGTGGCGGCATCGGTGATGGTGGTGAAAGAAGACCGGGTCACTGCTAGTAAAAGAGCTGGAAGAAGGAGCGGAGGCACGGCAAGAAGAACCGAAGAGGGGGACAAGACCCCCGAAGTTGGAGGAAGATGCGACGGCGACAGAAGACCGGGCCATCGCTAGTAAAAGAGCTAAAGGAAGAAAGCGGAGGCCCAGCAAAAAGAACCGAAGAGGGGGACAAGACCCCCGAAGAGGGGGACAAGAGCCCCAAAGTCGGAAGAAGACCCCTGGGTGGTGACGAAGAAGAAAGCCGGGCTCCTCCGCTAGTAAAAGAGCTTGTTCTCCGTACAAAGCACAAAGATCAGAGGAGGGTTCCTATGCTGCCATGTATTGGAGGCAGGAAAGGAAAATGATGGGAAGTATTTAATTCAATTTTCCTGACACCAACATGGCAGCACACATGTTATAAATAATGAGCCTGAGAGGGAGGGATTAATGCTGCAAACTAAAGCCGCGTACACACGGGCGGACTGTCTGGCCTACTTAGTCCGCCTAAACACATTTCAGCGGACAGTCCGCTCGTGTGTGGGCTTCAGCGGACTTTTTCAGCATGCAGTCTGGCGGACTAAGTATTTCGGAATGTTGGAAATACTGTCCGCTGTACTCGCATTTCGGCGGACAATCCGCCCGTGTGTGTGCCAGTCCGCCGTACTTTTGAAATGAGCGGACTTTTCCCGCCCGGAGAAAAGTCCGCTCATTTCGAGCGGGTATCCAGGTAGGCGGGGCCCGCAAAGGAGACGTCGCTGGCCCCGCCGCCTGGTATGGACTTAAAGGGGAACCCAACGCCGAAAAAAATCGGCGTGGGGTCCCCCCCAAGTCCACAACAGACCCTTGTCCGAGCACGCTACCCGGCCGGCCAGGAAAGGGGGGGCAAGCGAGCGCCCCCCCCCCCTCCTGAGCCGTACCAGGCCGCGTGCCCTCAACATGGGGGGTGCCTTGCGGAAGGGGGGGCCGCGCGGCCCCCCCCACCCCAAAGCACCTTGTCCCCATGTTGATGAGGACAAGGGCCTCTTCCCGACAACCCTGGCCGTTGGTTGTCGGGGTCTGCGGGCGGGGGGCTTATCGGAATCCGGGAGCCCCCTTTAATAAGGGGGCCCCCGGATACCGGCCCCCCACCCTATGTGAATGAGTATGGGGTACAATGTACCCCTACCCATTCACCTGTGAAAAAAAGTAAAAAAAAAACACAACACAGGGTTAAAATATTTTATTGCACAGCTCCGGGGGTCTTCCGTCTTCGGGGGTCTTCCGTCTTCGGGGGTCTTCTCGCCGGACTCCTCCGCTATCTTCTTGTAGCTCTTTTGCTAGCGGAGGAGTCCAGCTTTCTTCCTCGCGGCCGGCCTCTTCTCCCAACTTCGGGGGTCTTGTCCCCCTCTTCGGTTCTTCTGCCGGGCCACCGCGCCTTCTTATAGCTCTTTTAGAGGCGGTGGCCCGGTCTTCTGTCGCCGCTGTCGCCGTCGGCGCCTTCCGTTCTTCTTCTTCTTCTTCTTCTTCTTCTCCAGGAGATGTTGCCTCGACGATCTCTCCGGCCAGAATGCCAGGGAAGCGCTCCGCTGCCACTTATATAGGGACAATGGGGTGGTGTCACATGGCTTTATGTCACATGGGTTGGTCACATGGTGACCCCGCCCCCTTACGATATCATAGTCCCCATGTGACATCAATCCATGTGACCAACCCATTTGACATAAAGCCATGTGACACCGCCCCATTGTCCCTATATAAGTGGCAGCGGAGCGCGTCCCTGGCATTCCGGCCGGAGAGAGCGTCGAGGCAACATCTCCTGGAGAAGAAGAAGAAGAAGAAGAAGAAGGGAAGGCGGCGGCGACAGAAGACTGGGCCACCGCCTGTAAAAGAGGTATAAGAAGGCGCGGTGGCCCGGCAGAAGAACCGAAGAGGGGGACAAGACCCCCGAAGTCGGGAGAAGAGGCCGGCGGCGAGGAAGAAAGCCGGACTCCTCCGCTAGCAAAAGAACTACAAGAAGATAGCGGAGGAGTCCGGCGAGAAGACCCCCGAAGACGGAAGACCCCCGAAGACGGAAGACCCCCGGAGCTGTGCAATAAAATATTTTAACCCTGTGTTGTGTTTTTTTTGTACTTTTTTTCACAGGTGAATGGGTAGGGGTACATTGTACCCCATACTCATTCACATAGGGTGGGGGGCCGGTATCCGGGGGCCCCCTTATTAAAGGGGGCTCCCGGATTCCGATAAGCCCCCCGCCCGCAGACCCCGACAACCAACGGCCAGGGTTGTCGGGAAGAGGCCCTTGTCCTCATCAACATGGGGACAAGGTGCTTTGGGGTGGGGGGGGCCGTGCGGGCCCCCCTTCCCCAAGGCACCCCCTATGTTGAGGGCACGCGGCCTGGTACGGCTCAGGAGGGGGGCGCGCTCGCCCCCCTTTCCTGGCCGGCCGGGTAGCGTGCTGGGACAAGGGTCTGTTGTGGACTTGGGGGGAACCCCCACGCTGATTTTTTTCGGCGTTGGAGTTCCCCTTTAAGTCCATACCAGGCGGCGGGGTCAGCGACGTCTCCCCCGCCTACCTGGAGACGCGCTCGAAATGAGCGGACTTTCCTCCGCGTGTGTGGGCGAGTCCGTTCATTTCAAAAGTAGGGCGGATAGTATGGCGGACTTAGTCCACCGTATTAGTCCGCTCAAAAAGTGCCGTGTGTGGGCAAGCCCGTTCATTCGAAAGTATGACGGACTGTCCATCGGATTGTCTGACGGACTGTCCATCGGATTGTCTGACGGACTAAGTTGGCCAGACAGTCCGCCACGTGTGTACGCGGCCTTAGACTTTATATAACAATAGACATAGAAGCTTGGGTAGTTTTTCTCCCAGACTCTACTGTAGTAAGAACTGCTGGATCCACCCTGTAGTGTCTTAGGAATGTGTGATCCGCTCTGCAGATGGCCTCATTAGATACTCCCGCACATGCTGCCCAGGAGGAAGACATTGCCCTGGTAGAGTGAGATCTCACCACCTCCAGAGAAGGGAGGGACCCAGCCGCTCTTTATGCTCACTGAACAGTCTTTACTATCCAAGCTGAGATGGTTCTGGCTGAGGCTTCCTTCCCCTTAAATCTTCCAGAAGGTAGGATGAAAAAACTGTTGGAATGTCTGATTTCAGAGGTAGCCTGGAGATAAGACCTGAGGACTTTTGGTATGTCCAGCTCATGCAGATCAGGATCTGATTCGGCTGGGAAGGCTGGAAGCACCCATTCACTAGTGAGATGAAACAAATGCCTCCCAACCTTCCCATATTCTCTGGGACCGTCCCGGAATTTCAAGTAAATCCCGGTGTCCTGCGAATCCGGGCTGAGTGCCGTAGTGGAGCCAAGTACCGGAACATGTTCCGGTACTTGACTCCACAAATCTCCCTGTCCGGTGCACGCTGCTCCATGCTGCATCTGGCCAGGATAATGCTCCATCACCCGCCCCACCGGCTCTACATCCAGTACAAGGTGGGAGGAGGAGGTAGGCTAGTTCTCCTCCACCTCCTCCCCATGTCCACCTGTGCCCACCCTCAACCTCTAGCGTGCAGCCAATGCTGTGCTGTGAAGGGGTTGTGTAGGCGGGTACTGAGCATCCAGTATACACAATGCCTGCCTGAGTCTGAGGTGAGTGAACTCTCCCAATTCTCTTTTCCTTCCATGTCCAGTAGTTATACAACCTTCCTGTCTTCCATGTGCATCAGAGATCTGTCCTCCCCGTCTTCCATGTGCCATAGTGATACATCCCTCCTGTCTTCCATGTGCATCAGCGATCCATCCTTCCTGTCTTCCATGTGCATCAGCGATCCATCCTTCCTGTCTTCCATGTGCATCAGAGATCTGTCCTCCCCGTCTTCCATGTGCATCAGAGATCTGTCCTCCCCGTCTTCCATGTGCATCAGAGATCTGTCCTCCCCGTCTTCCATGTGCCGTAGTGATACATCCCTCCTGTCTTCCTGTTTCAATAAATTTTATTTGAGTATACAAAAAAAAGAAGATAGCGACAACGTTGCATTATGACTTACAGCATAACAGTTATTACATAGCGGAGGTATGTACAGTATCTGACAAAAGTAAGTACACCCCTCACATTTTTGTAAATATTTTCTTCTCTCTTTTCATGTGACAACACTGAAGAAATGACACTTGTCTACAATGTAAAGTAGTGAGTGTACAGCTTGTATAACAGTGTAAATTTCCTGTCCCCTCAAAATAACTCAACACACAGCCATTAATGTCTAAACCGCTGGCAGCAAAAGTCAGTGCACCCCTAAGTGAAAATGTCCAAATTGGGCGCAAAATGTTAATATTTTGTGTGGCCACCATTATTTTCCAGCACTGCCTTAACCCTCTTGGGCATGGAGGTCACCAGAGCTTCACAGGTCACCACTGGAGTCCTCTTACCCTCCCCCATGATGACATCACGGAGCTGGTGGATTTTGGAGACCTTGCGCTTCTCCACCTTCTGTTTGAGGATGCCCCACAGATGCTCAATAGGGTTTAGGTCTGGAGACATGCTTGGCCAGTCCATCACCTTTATCCTCAGCTTCTTTAGCAAGGCAGTGGTCATCTTGGAGGTGTGTTTGGGGTTGTTATGTTGGAATACTGCCCTGCGGCCCAGTCTCTGAAGGGAGGGGCTCATGCTCTACTTCAGTATGTCACAGTACATGTTGGCATTCATGATCCCCTCAATGATCTGTAGCCCCTCAGTACTGGCAGCACTCATGCAGCCCCAGACCATGACACCCCCACCACCATGCCTGACTGTAGACAAGACACACTTGTCTTTGTCCTCCTCACCTGGTTGCCCCCACACACGCTTGTCACCATCTGACACCAAATACGTTTATCTTGGTCTCATCAGACCACAGGACATGGTTCCAGTAATCCATCTCCTTAGTCTGCTTGTCTTCAGCAAACTGTTTGTGGGCTTTCCTGTGCATCATCTTTAGAAGAGGCTTCCTTCTGGGGTGACAGCCATGCAGACCAATTTGATGCAGTGTGCGTCGTATGGTCTGAGCACTGACAGGCTGACCCCCCACCCCTACAACCTCTGCACAAGGTTGGCAGCACTCATACGTCTATTTCCCAAAGACAACCTCTGGATATGACGCTGAGCACGTGACCTCAACTTCTTTGGTAGACCATGGCGAGACCTGTTCTGAGTGGAACCTGTCCTGTTAAACTGCTGTATGGTCTTGACCCACCATGTTGCAGCTCCGTTTCAGGGTCTTGGCAATCTTCTTATAGCCTAGGCCATCTTTATATAGAGCAACATTTTTTTTTTCAGATCCTCTGAGGCCGCGTACACGCGGGCGGACTGTTCGCCCAACTTTGTCCGCTGAACAGTGTTTCAGCGGACAGTCCGCTCGTGTGTGGGCTTCAGCGGACAGTTTCAGCGGACAGTCTGACGAACAAAGTTTTTCGGAATTTCCGTAAGACTGTCCGCTGAAACTTGGTTTGAGCAGACAGTCCGCTCGTGTGTAGGCTTGTTCGACAAACTAAGTCTCGCGCATGCTCAGAAAGAATTTACACGGCGAAGGTTGCATTGCAGTGTATTGGACTTCGAATTTCTCGTCCCGTCGTACGTGCCGTTCACGTCATCGCGCAAGTTTTCAGCGGACTGTTCGTTCGTCGTGTGTGGTCAAGTCCGTTCATGCTAATTTTGAACGGACTGTTTGTCAAACTGTTTGACGAAACTAGTTGGGCGGACAGTCCGCCCGTGTGTACGCGGCCTGAGAGTTCTTTGCCATGAGGTCCCATGCTGCACTTCCAGTGACCAGTATGAGAGAGTGAGAGCGATAACACCAAATTTAACACACCTGCTCCCCATTCACACCTGAGACCTTGTAACACTAATGAGTCACATGACACCGGGGAGGGAAAATGGCTAATGACTTTTGTTGCCAGCGGTTTAAACATTAATAGCTGTGTGTTGATTTATTTTGAGGGGACAACAAATTTACACTGTTATACAAGCTGTACACTCACTACTTTACATTGTAGCAAAGTGTAATTTCTTCAGTGTTGTCACATGAAAATATAGAAAAAAAAATGTGAGGGGTGTACTTACTTTTGTGAGATAATGTATATAAGTACAATAGAGAAGTGAAGAGTCTTTACTAGACATCACATATTTAATGTCGGACAGAAATAATCAGAAATAAGACCAGGAGTTTAGAGGGGGAAGATGACCTCCCTCACCCGACACCCCAAATGGGTTCTAACTGTGTCGGAGGGTGGATGAGCGTCCCACCCAGACCCCTGGTTATTATGTGCAAACGAATGGTTTATGGAAAAACTGTATAACATGACAAACCAGCAAAGGCCCTAAGGCCTGTAGTAGGCATTGTATCGGGTGGTAGAAATATAAACTGTCTCAGAAGAGTCCATGCAACTAATTCCCTGAGATAGAAAGTGGAACTGTAGCATAAGGTAAAACTAGAACTATGCATAGATGGATGGCACCCCAAAATTTGTAGGGCGGGAAAGGGGTCAAAAACAAGAGCCACGTCCTTTAGGATTAGGAATAGTCCCCTGGGAGGAAACATCTACCACAGTGATAAATCGTGGCTAAGCTTTAGAAGCCCCTTAACAAGGCTCCGGGCTGACCGGAGCATATAGGTGCCCTATAAAATTAAAAATTACCTGGAAAACAACCAATGAGTCTTTATAAGAATAACCCTATGTCATAGTGGGGGGCCTAGTGAAAAAGGGATAAAGTGGAAAGGTAGAAGGAAGAAGAGAGAAGCAGGGAAAGCAAAGTGACAGAGTGAGTCTCGCCCCCTCATTAGGAGCTTGGATGGGTGCAGGGTCTGAGCTTCAGTCGAACATATTGAGTCCATGGTTCCCAGGTGGCTTCATATTTTTAAGTGGTGTCAAGTAAGGTACTGACCATTTTCTCCTGGGTCATGATCCAGGAGATGTTCCTTTTAACCAAAGTGTAGGAAATGTGAGGTTGATTCCAGGCCCTAGCAATTGTCAATTTGGTCCTGAGAAATATAAACATAATAAGGCTTTGCAGCAGTTTGGGGGCTCCCAGATTCGGAAAATTCTGTAGCGATACATGGGGGGATTTCTGAATGGACAGGCCTGTAATTTTCTGAATCATGTGGAAGATTTTGTTCCAGAGACCTCTTAGTTTTGGACAGTCCCTCCATACATGCATCATCGAACCAATATGTCCACAATTTCAGAAACACAGTGGGGAGGATGTCGGATATATTTTAGATAGTTTTAATGGGACAAGATACCATTGCATGAGAACTTTCAGGTTCACTTCCACTAGTGCCATATTCAAGATCCCTTGAGGATCTTGAATTTGGCACTAGTGGAAATGAGGAGCTAGCGGCCCTGTGCCATTCCACTAAGCTCCAGGATTGGTCCAGGTCCCTCTCCCATCCCTGCATATAGAGGGGCTTAGAATCCACTTTAGCCAATGACTGATATATCACTGAGATTCCCCCTCGCTGCTCCATGGTCTGTCCACACCAATGCTCATAATCTGTAATAGAACGTGGGTTGGGTTTTGAGGTCCATAGTTTACTAATAAAATTGAGGATTTGGTGAAGTCGGTACCTTTCTGAAGTGGGCACCTCAAGTTTGCTAGCACAGTGAGTGAAGGTGAGAGGGCCAGTAGAGTTGACAAAGTGCCCGATCCTATACATTCTCTTCTTGAGCCACCAGTTAAAGGCCCTTATGTCCATACCCGAGGGGGGGGGGGGGATAGAGGATTGCAGAAAAGATGAGATAGTGGGTGCCAAGTAAAGATCAGGTGTGGGTTATTCTTAAGGGAATCCCATGTGGGATGTCATAACGGCAAGTCTGACTTTAGGAGGGCACCAGATCAGGTAGTCTAGAGTGTGGTGAGGGATCACTTGTCTTTCTATGTGAACCCAGTCTGGGTGTGCCGACTTAGAGTAAATGCTAGAGAGTTGGGTCAGTTGTGCTGCTTGGTAGTACCAAAGAAGTTTTGGGAGTCTTCGTCCCCCTTTTGTCCCTAGGTTGATAAAGATTCTCCTGGCAACTCTATGACCTTTTGTGCCCCAAATTTATTTAACAATTTTCGACTGAAATTTTCATAAGTGATCTTTCAATATTGGAATGAGAAGTGACTGGAAGAGGTAGAGGATGTGCAGTAAAAGAGTAATGCTCACCGAAGTAACCCTGCCCAACCAGGAGATATCAAATTTGTCACAATTTGTGAGGTCTTCCTCCAATTTACAGTATATTGGGAGAAAGTTGGCCGCATATAGTCGCTCCACTGAGGCTGCCAGATTGGCCCCCAAATAGGGAATGACCGTATCACTCCATATGAATTGGAATTTGTCCTGCAATCGTGATACCAAATGGTCAGGAAGATTTATATTCAACGCCTTTGATTTTCCATAGTTCACTTTAAGGCCTGTGATCACGCCAAAGTTGTCCAATAATTTGCAAATGTTGGGGAGCGAGGTTAGTGGTGAAGTTATAAAGAACAGAATGTCATCTGTAAAGAGTGCGCATTTGTGGGTTTATGGCCCACACCTGACCCCATGTATAGCTAGGTGATCCCTAATGGCTATAGCAAGTGTTTGGATGAAAATAGCAAAAATTTGTGGAGATGAAGCGCATCTCTGCCTAGCCCCCTTGAAGATCGGAAATGAGTCTGAGTGGTATCCCTGTAGTCTTATTTTAGCTTCAGGGCTGGAGTAGAAGGCCCCTATCACATTCATAAAGGAGTGGCCAAAGCCCCATTGGTGTAGGATTGTGACCAAGAAGGACCAGGAGACAGAATCCAATGCCGTCTGGAGGTCCAGGGAGAGTAGCAAGCCTGTTTTGGGGGGGTTGCCATTCCAACCGGACATTATGTGAGTTGCTCTTCTGATTTGATCTGGGCCTTGTCTCCGTGGAATAAAGCCGACCTTGTCTTGATGGACATAAAGGTTAATAAAAGAGGAGATAGGGTCTGCTAGGATGTTGGCTAAGATTTTAAGATCATTATTAGTGTTGAGCGAACCCGAATTGTAAAGTTCGGGTTGGTACCAAACTTTTGGGTTTTTGAGTCCCGAACCCAAACAATTGACTGTATGTTCGAGTTCGGGTCCGGTGTTCGGAAATGTAATGGCGCATTTTAAAAAGCCTTGCAGCAGCCAATCAACATTTGTTTAACTGGTGTGCCCTTAGAAGCCATCACAGCCATGCCTACTAATGGCATGGCTGTGATTGGCCAGTGCAGCATGTGACCCAGCCTCTATTTAAGCCAGAGGCACACAACACAGCACAGAACGTCACTCTGCTTTAGACAGTGTAGGGAAAGGTTCCCGGCTGCTGTTAGGGAGAGAATTACATGATAGGAGTCCTGATTCTGAAACCTATTCTAATTAGTCAGCGATTTTACACGGCACTGAGAGAAAAGATAGACAGTGTAGGGCAAGGTTCCTGTTGGTGCTTTGAGGGAGAGACAATTATCTAGGAGTCCAGATTCAGAAATCTATTCTAATAACTCAGCGATCTATACAGATTTACCTGGTTGGGTTGCAGTGCACAATCTTTTTACACTGCCATGAGCCCAGTGCCAGAGAAAATCGAACTTTTATCTACAAGCTCAATGCACCAGCACTGCATATGTTACTGGGAGATACACCCTGTACATACTCTGGGTGTATTCTGCTATTGCAAAAACACCCATTTAGTGCAAAAAAACACAACAACTTTACAGTGTTTTCTGCATATGTGGAGGTGTGTGTTGCACAATTTAAATATTTTTCTTCTATTGTGCTATTCTAAAAAAAAAATTTTAGGACAAAAACATTTTTTTTGCATAGCATTTTCACCATTTCTGCAGCTCTAAGATACACGTTTACATACTCTGGGTGTATTCTGCTATAGCAAAAACACCCGGCCTGAGGACAAGGAGATTCCGAAAATCTCAGAAGATGAACGGCACCTGGCCCGTGAGTGCAGGTTCAAGCCCCACCATCCAAGTGGACATACGGTAGCACATAGTAACAGGGCCCCTCACAGGCTCGCTTTGCTCACCACACGTAGGTCACGTCCTCGCTTCGCTCGGCTTGAACCTTGGATGGTGTGGCTTGAACCTGGACTCACAGCGCAGTGCCGTTCGTCTTCGGAGATTTTCAAAATCCCCTTGTCCTACATACTGGGCAAACGCAGTACAGGGCGGACACTATCCGACGGGGGGACAGAATTTGACACATCACCAGCCTTACCCAGCCATTGTTGTATTTTTGAACCAGTGTTGGCTACCTCGTTCTCCTCCACTGCCGCTTCCACCTACACCGCAACATCCACCGCCACCTCAACCTCCTACTCCATATGGACCTCGTCCTTCTAGGTCAAGATTATAATTTTATATTTTTTTTAATTTCAAAGTATTTTATTTTCCCACTAGCTTATCCATTAAATTGAATAATTTTTTTTCCAGAAAGGGCATATTCTGGGGCATTCCCACCATATGTGTGGCATTGTGCCGTTGAGTTTCTGAGGTTCTTAATCACTTCCTGTACCTCTTCTTCTGAGAAGGGGGCCTCCAGCATACAGTATATATATATATATATATATATTTTTTTTTTTTTTTTTTTATGTTATTTTAAGTTATTTCCCTATCCACATTTGTTTGCAGAGCACTTGCCATGCTCTTAACAACATTTTGTTGCCATTTGCAGCCCTCTAGCCCTTTCCATTACTTTTTTAGAGCCATTTTAGTCCTCAAAAGTTCGGGTCCCCATTGACTTCAATGGGGTTTGGGTTCGGGGTCAAGTTCGGGTCAAGTTCGGTCTGGAACCCAAACTTTTTTCCAAACCTGTTGAACCCGAACATCCAGGTGTTTGCTCAACCCTAATCAATATTTAATAATGATATGGGGCAGTAGTTGGCAACTGATTTAGGAACTTTACCCAGCTTGGGGATCACCGAGATGAAGACTGAGTTTAAGGTCTTATCCAATTGAGATCCTTTACAAAGCTCAATAAAAAAGTGGGCCAAGTAGGGGCAAAGTGTTTATAATAGGGAGTCAAAAAGCCACCTGGTCCAGAAGCCGAGTGACTTTTCAAATCTTTAATGACCTGTACGATTTCTTCTGCAGATATCGGTGCTTCTAATCTGTCCCTGTGGTGATCCTTGAGCTTGGGGAGTATAAATGAGTTAAGAATCCGAGTTAAGGATTAACTGGTCAGGCGCCGAGATCATGCTAAATTGAGGCTTCATGTCCCATTTGCCCCCCCCCCCCCCCTGACATGGGATGATCCCCCTGGTTGTTCCCACCTTCTGGTGCTTGTACTGAGAGGAATCGAGCAATGCCGCCGGTTGTTAGGAGCGCTGAAGGGCCGGAGCATGATGGAGCTCCGTGACTATGCAGCCATCTTCGGGAGATCTGCGCATGCCCCCCGATCCTTCCTCTCTTCAATGTGCAGTAGTGACCTATCCTTCCTGTCTTCCATGTGGCATAGCTATCCATCTTTGGTGTCTTCCATGTGCAGTAGTGATCCATCCTTCCTGTCCTAAATATAGAACCATGTTTCCAACTGACCATCCAGAGCCTCTGGTTTATAGACCAGATACATCCTAAATATAGAACCATTTATCCAACTGTCCATCCAGAGCCTCTGGTTTATAGACCGGATACATCCTAAATATAGAACCATGTTTCCAACTGACCATCCAGAGCATCTGGTTTATCTCAGCTGCATCCTATGTACACACTTGGTTGCTGTCTTTGCTGGCAGTGTTTGGGGGTTACTGTTCCCCAGATGCAAATATAAATTAGCTATTTCTGCACCTCTGTGCAGCCTGTGTCCCTCCCCCACACGGCCATTATGAAAATGTATGTTATACCGCGCATGCAGAAGATGGAGCGTGTGATGTCATGTGCCTCGTCTCACACATGCGTCGTACAACATTCCTTTCATCTCCTCCAAGATCTCCGGGAGAACGTTTTCCCCAAGAAATGAGTGTCATGGCGTCCAGCACATGTAGAAGTTGAAGTGTATGAGGTGATCCCCCGGTGTGTGCAATATGATAGAAAAATTCCCCATCCTGCTCCTCCCAATCTTCTCCTCACTGCACTCAATAATCAACATTGATTTCCCTCCACTAACCAGAAGAACATCCAACAAACCTTCTTCATATGACCAATCTGGAATGAGATTCTATAGTGTCATCCCAGAGAATGGAGGGAGGGGTCCTCTTTGTGAAACCCCCTCCCCCGCACTGTGATTGTAGTCAGCATGGCCCCAGGGCGTCTGTGGGGGAGGGGCTCCCTGTGAGGAAGCTGGCTCACAATGTGATTGGAGTCTTCCCAGATCTGTAGTGCAGACAAAGAACGTCCCTCACACCTCTCAGCCAGGACAAGAAGCCCCCATCTTCCATCGGGGACACGGAGGAGAGACAGAGAAGATCCTCACACAGGTCAGAGCAGAATCAGCTTCATGTCTACAGTCTGCACATTGCAGGCCTAGGACCCCCACAAGGTGGAAAGACACTTTAACCATTTGCCGACCAGCCTCTGCAGTTGTACTGGTGCATGAATGCCATCATGTTTTGGCCACTAGGGGCCCGCTGCTTGCCCCCGGGCACGATGACTGCCAGGCTCCCGCGATCACTCGTGAAACAACGAGAACCGGGATCTGTGTGTGTAAACATACAGTTTACGGTTCTCTGAGGGGAGAAGAGACAGATTGTCTGTTCATACCAAGTATGGACAGCCATCTGTCATCTCCCCTACACAGTCCCCTCCCCCCTTCAGTTAGAATACACACTACGAAACACAGTTAACCCCTTGATCGCCCCCTAGTGTTAACCCCTTCCCTGCCAGCGACACTTTTACAGTAATCAATGCATTTGTATAGCACTGATTGCTGTATAAATGACAATGGTCCCAAAAATGTGTCAAAAGTGTCCGATGTGTCCGCCATAATGTCACAGTCATGATAAAAATCGAAGATCGCCTCCATTACTACTAAAAAAAAATACAAATGCCATAAATCTATCCCCTATTTTGTAGACGCTATAACTTTTGTGCAAACCAATTGTCGCTCTTTTTTTTTATAGCGCAAAAAAAAAAAAAAAGCAGAGGTGATCAAATACCACCAAAAGAAATCTCTGTGGGGAAAAAAAGGACGTCAATTTTTTTGGGTACAATGTCTCACAACTGCGCAATTGTTAAAGTGACGCAGTGCCGAATTGCAAAAAGTGCTCTGGTTATTCAGCAGCCAAATCTTCCAGGGCTGAAGTGGTTAAGGAGAACTTTCCCCTGATTGTGGACACTTGTGAGCAGGAGGAAGAGAAGCCAAGAGTTGGGAGAGATTTCCCCCTTCATATCCAGTCACCGTGCTGGAAAGAGTCAGAAGACTCATCAGAGGAGCCAAGAGGGACCATCCGAGAGGACCCCAACCATAGAAGACTCATCAGAGGAGCCAAGAGGGACCATCCGAGAGGACCCCAACCATAGAAGACTCATCAGAGGAGCCAAGAGGGACCATCCGAGAGGACCCCAACCATAGAAGACTCATCAGAGGAGCCAAGAGGGACCATCCGAGAGGACCCCAACCATAGAAGACTCATCAGAGGAGCCAAGAGGGACCATCCGAGAGGACCCCAACCATAGAAGACTCATCAGAGGAGCCAAGAGGGACCATCCGAGAGGACCCTAACTATAGAAGACTCATCAGAGGAGCTTTACATCAACCTCCAGACCAGGACACCATGAGCCAGGTATTCATCTCCCACTGAACACTATTACCTTCCTATCCAGCTCCTTGTTTACCCTCTGCCCCCTTATTCAACCATGTCCCTCACTTTCTCCTGTCCACCCTTTCCCCCTTATTGGCTCCCTTCCCACCTAAATGCCCTTTATTGACCCCTTTTCACACTTTTAGTTCCCCATTTAACTGCCCCCGTCCAACCAATGAGCATCAGTGCCTCCTGTCTCTGTATTGAGAACGTCAGCCCCCCCCCTGTTCTTGCCCCATTTTTCCTACTAATTGCTAATGCCCAACACCCCCGTGAACATTTTTATAACCGCAGGCATCACCCTTCTCCCACTTCCTGTCTACTTCCCTGTTCACCCCCCCCCCCATGTTGTGTGTGTCTGGTGTGGGGATGTACGTGGATAGTGGGAAGAGGGAGTAACACAAGGATTCTAGCTTGTAGGGGAGTCTGAGGAACCCCAGAAGTGTGTGCTGATTACTAGACTGATCCCCAACCCCCATAGTGCACCAGATTGTATGTAAGATTTGTATCTGCCTGTGTGTGGTCAGCCAGCTAGATATTGGTGGAGTCTCCCTCTAGTGGTGGTCAGAGGTGTTGCAGGCTGTGCCAAGTCTATCACAATGATCTCCCTCTCCTTCCCTCCCCCACCATACAAGGTCCTCTCCTGGTTTTCTAGTTCCCGTGGCTTCCATCCTTGTCATGTGTGTGGCAGTGGTGGGAGAATAGTGTGTGTGTGCTGTTATACAGCTGATACTCCTGTCTGGGCTGGGGACTTGTGGTTCTCCTGAAATCTGCCAGCGTGCTGGGTGATTTCTGTGGATATACACATTCCCTGTATTGTGATTGGTCGGTTCTCCAGCTGCCCCGATCATTTCTACATGACGGCCAATCACTGGCTGAGGATAATACAAAGCAAATTTCTCTATTAACCTCTTGAATACCAGAATTTTAACCACTTCAACCCTGGAAGATTTTACCGCCTTAATGACCAGGCCATGTTTTGTGATATGGCACTGCGTCACTTTAACTGACAATTGCGCGGTCGTGCGACGCTGTACACAAAATTGTAACATCTTTTGGTGGTATTTGATCCCCTCCTGCGGTTTTTATTTTTTTGCACTATAAACAAAAAAAGCAACTAATTACTAGGAACAGCAGGTCTGTCTCTCCTCCCGTCGGGTCCCCTGGGGGCCTGCTAAGGCTCTTAAAGGAGCCGACGTACCTATACTGCGATTCACACAGGGCTGCCATAGTATACATACGTGAGCCGGTCGGGAAGTGTTTAAAGAATGTACATTGGTAGACAAGGGGTCAGTGAAGGAGGCGGGGCTCTGCTGACTTCCATCATCCAATCACGTGTACGTAAAATTCCATGTGTTTATTTCTTTGCACGTGATTGGATATTCATTACAAAGTGACATTTCACCACATTCACTAATCTCTGGGGGGAATTTCTTTGAACGGCCTATTTCCCTTTAGTAAATCCCCCCCCCCCTCGGTCTGTATACTGGACTGTCCGGATTGCAGGTCTAGGGCCACTAATGATCCAGCACAGCTGATATACATGACATTCCTAATACCCCTCCCCCTCCTCTCCACCATACTTACTACAGACCGGCAGACTGGATCCTCCTCCTGCACCCTGACACAGGATGGGGGATGGGGGGACATGTTCTCATGTAAGGTGACTGGATGAGATTTGGGGGTCACACTTGTATTTGCTGGTATATGGAAGATCACTTGGTGCTGGTAATGGAGTTGAACCCGACAATGAAGCAGATCTACAGTACACCTCCAATTACTGTTCCTTCCATGGTCCCGAGGTCAGATCTGCAGATCATTCTTCTTAGACTCAGCAACAGGTTTAAATATATGTAGCGGAGTCCCAGGCCCACTTCGGTCTAATGAGAACCTCCAGAGTTGGGGACAGCTGATATCCTTCTGTGTAGAGTGGGTCACAGGACATGGTGGGTGTAACGCAAGGTAGATTGATGGGCGCCAGACACTTCTTGAATGCAAAGAGATTTATTGTCTCTTAAACAGAACTGGGGGAGAGAGGGTTAGGGCCAGGACACCTTTCAGTAGTTGCAATGTTTATTGGCAGACTCTGAGACTTCTATAGGTAGACAGCCATGCAGGGAAAGGCACCAAGCTAGACACCACATGGATCGCTGTCTCCTATGGCAAGAATCTTGTAACATTTTCTAACACAAATTGTAACAAACGTCTTTACTTCCTCCACAATCTCCTCCTGTAGATCTTCCCTCAACTGGACTCCCAGTCTCTCTCACTAGACTGTTGATTCACTGCCACTGGATCCCCTGAGCTCTTCCAACCTTCTCGCTCAGTATCTTCCTGAAGAGTCACCCCTGCCTCCCTGCTGGGTCCCTAGCTTGGCACTCACAGATACTCCTCAAGTGTCACCTCGCTGGCTGGCTCGGTCCCTGACTTGACACACAAGGCTTCTCTGCAAGCATCACCTCCACTGGTTGGGTCCCTGGCTTGACACCTGCTGAAGTTTCCCAATTCTTCACTGTCCCCGGTTGGTGAGAATGCTGCTCTGGTACTTGCTGCAGCTACTCACAGTGGTCCCTGGTAATAAGGTCCATGGTCCCTTAGTGGTGACAGCTTCCCCTCTACCTCCGACCACGTCAGGTTCTCCGGCCGGCAGAACCGTCAATTTTGGTTGGACTTCAAGCTGCAGTTTCAACCCTACACTTCTCTCTTCTTTCTGGATAGGCGCTCAGACAGCCTAGCAGCCAGATATCCCTGGGATAGGCTTCGGGCTCTGGCCTAGCAGCCCAGGGCAGCATAAAACGTGTCCACCTAGACAGCCATCCAGGTGGCACAGAATAGTAATCACCTGACCTTACCCAAATAAATGGGCTTTTCCAGCAGGCCAAGAGACTCAAGAAGATCCCTGCCCATTGGCTGAGACGCCCCATTCATTCCTAATCTGTCCTTGCAATTCCCTTGTCTTATCTAGTGCCATCAGGTACCCGGCCACCTAGTGGCAGAAGAGAGCGGTGCAGCAATTCCAGAATTAGGGTGAAATCAATTGATCCTCTAACAATCGGCCAAGGCAATTACCATCTGGCAAATAACTTTAATAGCAACCCAGCCTAAACATCAGGGTGCTATATCCTCCCCCTGTCTAGGAAAACTATGTCTCGGAGTTTGCAGAAAAATAATTTGAGCCCTCAAGCCTGAGAGTCAATATCCTGGAAAAAAACTGGGATGGGTGGGGAAACAAAGAAATGATAAAAACAACAATATATGTGACGTGCCACATATAATAAACATGCATGACGTATACATGAATCAGTGGTAGTTCATACAAGGGCAAATAAATAACATAACATAACATTATATACAATTTTACGTGTAGCATACCACCAAGATAGGTAAGGGAAACTTGTGCAAACAGTAGCCTAAATCCTAACTACCCTGTTTCCCCGATAGTAAGACACCCCCGATTGTAAGACGTATCGGGAGTTTCAGAGGGGTCGGCTAATATAAGCCGTACCCCGAAAGTAAGACATATGTCTTACTTTCGGGGAAACACGGGGGTATTGCCGCCTCCCTCTTATCTAGCTGCGCGCCGCCTCCTGCCCACGTCCGCACCGTCCCCCTCTCCATACGTCGCTGCGTCTGCCATTTCCCTCTGATCTTAATGAGCGCCGCCTCCTACCCACGCCTGAGCCGTCCCCCTCTCCATACGTCACCGCGCCGTCCCCTGCACTTGTCACTGCCGCCTCCTGCTTAACATACGGTAATGCACACAGTATTAATCATACATCAGTAAAACATACACACTAGCATACTGGGGTATCATCTGCTGTATGTAACCCAGTGGGTATCAGCAGGTGTCACACTGGATTAAATACAGCAGGTGGTACTGTATCACACATAAATCTGTTTTATCTTCCAGTATTCCACTGTTCGTTCTTACCATTTTTCATTGTTTTACATGTTATGCAATGTTGTAACAAGACATTCTTGGCACTTCCTTTTATAAAACTGTTTTTGTGGTGAATACAATACTGTTCAGGTTGTTAATAAATGTTAATTTTATGGTTAAAACAAAAAATTCGACAATTTTTTTCCAATATAAGACATACCCCGAAAGTAAGACATAGTGGGGCTTTTGGGGATAAAAAGAAAGTAAGACACTGTCTTACTTTCGGGGAAACACGGTATCTATACACAAAACAAAAGGTTAGTATTTCTGTTCACGTTGAGTTCACTGTCTCTCCTTTTCCAAGGAAGACTCAATAGGTGCCAAGAACACCTAAACAAGAACTCAACCAGCAGAGAAATACATCCTATCCCTACGATACACAGTGCAATATTATTATTAATGATTTATATAGCGCCAACAGTTTACGCAGCGCTTTACAATGTATAGGGGGGACAACACAATTACAGTACAATACAAAAGGTACAGGAGGGCCCGGCTCGATATATACATGAGCGATTAAGTAATTGTTAATTGTTCTCATCCAAGAACATAGCAGTGTAATTAAACCCTATAATATGTCTAAGACATAACATATGAATGAAAGTGGGCTCCATTCTCATCTGAGAATGCCACCCCTTCCGCAATTATCCTACAAACTTTCTTAGCATTTCCTATAAATGAACACAGTGTAAATCGGAGGTGCCCAACCAGTGGCTCGGGGGCCACATGTGGCCCGCGGAGCCCTCTGATGTGGCCCGCAACCTCCTGCTTTGGGATAGTAGGTTTTCAAGCCCAGATTGCGGGTTGTTGATCCGCCATCCCAGAGCATCAGTGTTCTGAAGCGGTAAACGAAGCAAGTGGTTGCGGAGGGAGCAGAGCCGCATTATGCCAATGCTTCCTGTATAGCGCCAGCTCCTGTTACAAGCAAAGTGATACCAAATGCACTGTGCCTGGGACAGCAACAGCCGGTGATACCTGAATAGAAGACTGTTATTAAAGCTACGTTTATTACTAAAAAGTGTATATATGGGCATATCTGTTCTGCAGTGGTTACTGGGCTGCTTTCAAACTGATCCGCAGGTGCACCTTTGGGTTGGAGTCATAGACCTCTGTTATTACCTGCGGGGTTTGGTGTACTTTCAGAAAGTGCGCCACACCTGCAGTATAAGTGCAGCTAACCACAGGTCCACTGTGCTGTACCCGCAGTGCAGGTAAACTGCCTCACATCAGTGTGAAAGCAGCCTTAGGCCCCTTTCGCATGATCAGTTCAACCCACACAGACACTCCATTCACCTCCTATGGAGCGGCAGATATAAACTGACTTGTGTCTATTTGCACCCACCTACCTCCAGCTGTCCCCTTCCATCTGGTTGGATCAGATGTGAGGGCCCACAGAGTAGAGTGGACTGTGTCCGTGTCCGCTCTGGCATTTACAGAGTGGACACGGATCCGTCCGCTCCACGTATTGTGGCCCGCGACCAGTTACCAAGTTGCTTAAGTGGCCCTCACTCTTCAAAAGGTTGGGCACCCCTGGTGTAAATGAAAGCTCACTCAGGCTGGCACTTCTTACACCACCTAGTGGTCAATACCCAACACTGGATAGTCCATTATTCGTAGTACACGATAAGAACCCCTTCTTACCATAGCCTATTCTATCTGGCTAGCTAACACCGTGTCTTTTGAATCTTCAGAATCCATCAATATTATCACTTGGGTGAAAGACATTTCCAAGCAGTTTCCCTTGTTCTTAGGGATAACTCCAGGGACAGGTGTCACAGCTGCGATTTAGGCAATGAGCAGCCAGGCCATGGTGCAAGGGACCGCACTTCTGAACACAGGTGCCCTTGCAATGGTAGTCTCAGTCTGTCCATATGACTGAGGGAAAGCTCCTCATCAGTTGAAGAAACAACCTGCAGAACATCACAGGTCACTTTTCAGAGGGAACCACACTGGCAATTCCACAGTACCGGCCAGCGCGACTCAAGTGGGCACTCCCTGTATCTGCCGGCAGAATTCAGTCCAGCACAAACTCAGCAGTACAGCCAGCAGGAATGTTCTGCCCTAACAACAACTTCTGTGCAAGAGGCAAGTGGCTTCCAGCACAGCATCCACAAGATTTGGTGAACAGATATAGTTCCATAGCATTTACCGGTATTATCTGGGAACTGGCAATGTCAAATCTTCTCCTGGTATTTACGGTGGTGATGTAGCGTTGAATAACCTTCTTGTTAGGTCTGCGGATGATCGCACTGTCCAGGTTGATTTTACAGCCATAACCCCATGTGTGCAGCACTGAGGCATACCTTTTCGGCTATCTTGGGCAACAATTTTGAAAAGTCCACCTGCAAAGGGATCCGAAGGAAACTTTGCACAGCCTCATCTATCCATTGCATTTCCTTATCTAAGATCTCTTCTAGGTGAGCGAGTAAGTAGGGAGTAGGGATACAGGTATCCATATTCCTCATCTACTTTTTTGATAATTATGCACTGTACCTTAGACAGCCTGAGCAGAGTTTTTGGACCTCCATACCCAGATAGGACCCGTTCGTCTGGAGCATGCTGAATCGGGTATCCTGCTATAACATCAGGTTTACAATCAGGCTTGGTCATATCTGTTGATTTGGCAGGAGTGACTTTAGGGACCCAGCGTTCCCAGCAGTCCTCCTCAAAAGACTTATTGACACGCACGGTTGATGCAGTGTTTGTGGACCATTCAATCTTTATACTTGCACTGGGCCCTGAAGGGATCTCATCCTCTTCCAAGTCACACAACTGTTCCTCCTCACTCTACTCCACCTTCCAGTCCAAGACAAAGTATCTGAAAACAGTTCAGATAACCGATCAGAAGGGATGTCTGAATCGATTATGGTGGAGCACTCTTCAGCCAGGAGATAGTTGTGCGTGGAGCTGGCTTAAATTGGCACAACCAGGTTATTCCCCCGTATCGCCTCCCCTACTGGTACACCGCTTTCACCCCTTGCAGGCTTACCCAACTCCGGCATCTTCTTCTCCGCTGGCTCAGACATCAGAGAGAGTAGGTGGGCCTGACCACGGCCTTGAGGGGCAACTGGAGTACTGGGTCCTGGAGCAGCCACTGAGACAGGAGGAGCAGCTTCTCGCACAACTCGGGTGATGGAAGGCGGACTCTTAATATCACTCCCAGCCAGGATAGCGAGATTCTTATCCCAATCTGCTTGCAGTATCCATGAAGGTTGGGCTGGTGACACTACTTTAAAACAGGTGTTCCCCCCTGCAATGTCTGCAGACAATCCAAGGCCTCAGATGTGTGACCAGACCGGAACACTTCCTGTAAATCAGTCCCAAGGCCTCTCAGCCTCCAGTCGTGTACAGGGCAAGACTATCCTTAGGTGTATACTGCACGCCGCTGTCAGACCACTTTTTGACTCGCTCATACCAAATCCAACACCCAGAGCATACATCTCCCAATCCCTCATTGCACTTTCAAATTGTGTAATTTTCTCCAACCCGCAACTAGGCACACATGGCATCACTTCCTTCTCCTCCCCTGCAGAGCAGGGTCTCCTCCCCCTGACAATGGATTGGTGCAGATACTTTCTGGAAACTTTAGTGCCCGCCTTTCTCTTCCTGCAACATGCCAAATCTCTAATGGAGTCTGGTTTAACCCTCACAGCACTGGTGGGAAGTGTCAAAAGACCAGGCTGGTACTCTCCTATGAGCAATGAGACTTGTTGGTTCTTCCCCACGTTGCCAGAATGCATAATAACACAGTCTATAAGAAGAAGAGATGTTACTTGCCACTTTCCCATGGAGTCAGACAAAATCCTGATGGAGCTGTTGCTGGTTTCTATGGGTGACTGCTGCAGGAACAACGCATTTGCCCCACATTGGGCGCCAAACGTAGCGAAGTCCCGGGCCCCCTTTGGTCTAATGAGAACCTCCAGAGTTAGGGACAGACAACATCCTTCCGTGTAGAGTGGGTTATGAGGCATGGTGGATGTAATGCAAGGTAGATTGATTGGCACCAGACCATTCTTGAATGCAAAGAGATTTATGGTCTCTTAAACAGAACTGTGGGAGAGAGGGTTGGGGCCAGAACACCCTTTAGCAGTTGCAATGTAAATTGGCAGACTCTGAGACTTCTATAGGTAGACGGCCATGCAGGGAAAGGCATCCAGCAAGAAACCACATCTGTATGTGTAGGATGACTGTCTCTATGGCAACGGTCTTGTAACAGTTTCTAACACAAGTTGTAACAAACTTCTTTACTTCCTCTACAATCTCCTTTTGTAGATCTTCACTCCACTGAGCTCCCAATTTCTCTCACTAGACTTGCTGAATCACTGCCACTGGGACCCCTGAGCTCTTCCAAACTTCTCTCACAGTATCTTCCTGAAGGGTCTCCCCGCTTCTCTGCTGGGTTCCTAGCTTGGCACTCAGATACTCCTCAAGCCTCACCCTGCTGGCTGGCTCGGTCCCTGGCTTGGCACCCAACACTACTCCGCAAGCATCACCTCCACGGGCTGGGTCCCTGGCTTGGCAAATGCTGAAGTTTCCCAATTCTTCACCATCCCCTCTACCTCTAACTATGACAGGTTCTCCATCCGGCAGAATCGTCACTTCTGGTTGGACTGCAAGCCGCAGTCCCAACCCTACACTGCTCTCTTGCTTCTAGATAAGCCCTCAGACCACCTAGGAGCCAGATGTCCCTGGGATAGGCTTCAGGCTCTGGCCTAGCAGCCCGGGGCAGCACAACACACATCCACCCAGACAGCCGTCCAGGTGGCACAGAACAGCAATCACCTGACTCCACCCAAATAAAAAGGCTCTCCCAGCAGGCCAAGGGACCCAAGAAGATCCCTGCCCATTGGCTGAGACATCCCATTCATTCCTAATCTGTCCTTTACAATGCTCTTGTCTTATCTAGTGCCACCAATTACCCGGGCACCTAGCGGCAGAGGAGAGAAGTGCAGCAATTCCATAATTGTGGCAAAATCAATTGATCCTTTAACAATCGGCCAAGGCAACTACCGCTTGGTAACTAAATTTAATAGCAACCCTGCCTAAATATCAGGGTTCTACATATAGAAATGATTAGTAGAGTATTAACTACCCAAAAGAAAGGGAAGATAGGGTGTACAGAAAAGAGAATAGGACAAAGAGGGGGGAGGGAAATAGTGGTGGGGAGTAGGATGGGGAAGAAGGGAGAGGGTAAGGAGCGATGTGGAACCCCAGGTGTTTTCTAGATTGTATTAGTTATGATGGTCATTAGATATGTTAGAGTGGATGCCTCTCATGGGAGCAAGAGAGATTCATCAAAATTGGGTGGGAGGAAATGGTTTACCCAAAGAGATCATAGAGCTTCATATTTTACAACTCTGTCGGAAATGACAGCCACAATTTTTGCATGGATCATTGCTTGTATGCCCTTGTTTTTGACTGCAAAGACACAGAGACTGGGAGTTTTCCACGATTTAGCGATGATTTGTTCAGCCACTGTTGTGACCTGCAAGCGACGTTTAAATTGGCGCTGAGATAAGTTTGGTGGTTTGAGATTTTTAAGAGAGCTATAGATCAGGTTGTATAGCTGTATCGAAGAGGGTGGAGAGCATGTTGAACAGGTTGGACTAGAAAGTTTGCACAATAAGGCATGACCACCAAATATGGTGAAAGTTCCCTTGAGCGGGACAGCAGGCAAGTGGAGGGGTATTGATGGACATATTTGGCAATCCTAGCTCAGACCAAGTACCAACGGGTCAGGACTTTTTTAGTGCCACAATATTTTAAGAGGAGGATTTTGTGGCCGTCCAAACGTGATTCCAATCTGCACCGTTTAATGTAATTTCTAATGCCCCGTACACACGAGCGGACTTTTCGACATCAAAGGTCCGACGGAACGATTCCGGTGGACCATTCGATCATGTGTGGGCTGCAGCGGACTTTTGATTTGCAAAAATCTGACAGACTTTAGAAATGGAACATGTTTCAAATTTTTCTGCCGGACCCAGTTCCTACCGAGAAATCCGCTCGTGTGTATGCTAGTCCGATGGACAAAAACCGACGTGAGGGCAGCTATTGGCTACTGGCTATGAACTTCCTTATTCTAGTCCGGTCGTACGTCATCACGTTCGAATCCATCGGACTTTGGTGTGATTGTGTGTGGCCAAGTCCGTTCATTCAGAAAGTCCGTCAGAACTCTGTCGGACCTAGTCCCTCCAAAAGTCCGGTCATGTGTACGCGCCATTTAGTCTTTTTCCCATTTAGAGGTGTAGGAGGGGCGGGAGGGGATCCTGTGTTAAGCAGTTGGGTATAGAGTGTTGAGATTAGGCCTCTCCTATGAAGTACATGGAGTGGGTGGAAGAGTCTTTGGGAATTAAGTATGTAAAAAAAAAAATGTTTGATCTGAAATCTTTCGGTACCTTCAGAGGATGGAATATCATTAGACTCCCTGAGGGCCAGGAAGGGCTTTGTCATTGGGTGTTATGAATTTATAGGTTCTCATGAGGTTAGTGGAGAACCATTTTTGGAACGAGAACGGTGATGTCTAGGCAGAGTAGAATGAGGGATTGCATAGTGATGAGAGCATGGGGTTATGGTGAGATTGGAGAGAATGTTTGGATTTAAGACAATGCCAAAATGAGGGTGAGTGGCACGTAACTGGGCTGTGTATTGTGCGGCGGTCAGAGGGATGAAGCCAGAGGAGGTTGGCAACAAAAAGGGGGTCATATTCGAGCCGATTCCAGAGCCACCCAAAGAGGTATTTTGGTGGTGGAGTGATACTTGGGCAATTGAGCTATTTGAGCAGCATAGTAATATTTTGTGAGATGCGGAAGGCCTAAGCCACCTCTGATCTTTGGTAGGTGTAGGGTAGAGCGCGGAATTTTGAGTTTTAATGGTGTGCCAGATATAGGAAGATATTTGTTTCTGTAGTAAGTGGAGGTATGGGCTATAGCAGTGATGGCGAACCTTGGCACCCCAGATGTTTTGGAACTACATTTCCCATGATGCTCATGCACTCTGCAGTGTAATGGAGCATCATGGGAAATGTAGTTCCAAAACATCTGGAGTGCCAAGGTTCGCCATCACTGGGCTATAGGAAGATATTTGTTTCTGTAGTAAGTGGAGGCATGTGATGGGTAGAACTTAATATACTATTTTGGGGAGAATCGTTATTTTGAATGCAGTTATTCTGCCCTTCCAGGCTAGTGGGAAGGGAAACCATTTGTTAAAGAGGTAGTAAACCCTGATGGGTTTACTTCCACTTTGTTTCCCTGCAAAGGCAAAGCATAATGGACTACAATGCATCACATGGTAGCCCCTTATGTGTCACTTACCTGACATAGGAGCCAGCAATGTTCCCTCTTCCACGGAGCATCCATCTTCTTTTCCGTGTATTGCGGCTCTGGTGCTGTTACTGGCCGGAGCCGCGATGACGTCACTCCCGTGCATGCCTGTGGGAGCCGTAAGTGACGGCATGTTTGCCTTCACTTGCAGCGCGCCCAGTGCGCCTGCACCGTTGTCTCCGGCGCGCATGCGCCATAGACAGCGGTGCCCTTTCTTTGTAAAATATCTCCTTAACTGTGTAGGTTAACCCTTTCATGACTAAGCCTATTTTTGGCATTTGGTGTTTACAAGTTAAAATCCGTATTTTTTGCTAGAAAATTACTTGGAACCCCCAAACAACAATAAAAAAAAAAAAAAAAAATATATATATATATATATATATATATATATATATATTTATTTATTCTCATACATATTACATTATATTTAGCAGAGACTCTAGAGAATAAAATGGCAATTGTTACAATATTTTGTCGCATGGTATTTGAGCAGCGGTGTTTTAAATGCAACTTTTTGGGAAAAGGGAATTTTAAAAAATTAAACCATTTTTTTGTATAATGTGAAAGATGTTACGCCGAGTAAGTAAATAGATACCAAACATGTCACGCTTTATAATTGCACGTACTCGTGGAATGATGACAAACTATGGTACCTAAAAAAAAAATCTCCATAGGTGATGCTTTTATTTTTTTTCTCCAGTCATCTTCCAGGACGGCACACCTGAGAGATGACTGGTCCACCTGACAGGAAACACAATCAACAACAAGTTTAAAAGTCCCCACCCCTCCCTCAGACCCTCAGTTCTTGATTGTGTTTCCCACAGATGATAGCGAAACCAAAGTTTCTCCTTTTATTTTTTTATGGAGAGGTCTGGGACCTCGCTTTTTCCTAGAGAGGATGATCTTTTTTTTGTGGGGCTCAGCGAGGAGGGTCTGCCTTTCTCCCTTGCAACCCCCAGAGACACCTGGGGGAGATAGTCCTCGCTTAAGGTCTCCTTTAGGAGCCCTGTTTGCAGCTACGTGGGACAGGGGAGTTGTCCTAAACGTGCTGCTCCCCATTTGTGTTGTGCCTACCTTGAGCTACTGTTCGTTGGTGGTAAGCTGCATTCCTCCAGTGCTGAACGCTCTATGGCGCAGGTCCGGAAGTCCGGATGCATCACTTCCGGCCATCGGATTTCCGGATGGAGGCTGGGAGGTCTGGACGCATTGGCGTGCGTTCCAACTGCACGGCGCAGGTCCGGAAGAGGCCTTACGTCACTTCCAGCCGACGGACCTCCTAAAGATGGCGCCGACCGGCGGGAATATTCAAACAGCAGAGGCTGCAGTGAAGCACCCCGGCTACTGTTTGTGAAAACGCAGTTTACCTTGCAGCACTTTCAAAGGCAAACAGGGGAATGCTCAGGACTGTACCTTAACCCAGCGATTCTGCAGGGCAGCTAAAATCGCCATGGAACTGGAAGGTCCGTCTGAGCAGACAGCCATTGAGGTCACCACAGTGGTTGGGTGATCCAGCTGTGTTTTGAGGGGCAGGGTACTCTGAGGTAGACTCCCCTTGGCCTTTTTAGACTTGAGTAGCTAATTGTTAAATTTCCTATTTTCCAGGGACTGAAGGCTCTGCCCAGGGGTCAGCCTGTAGGTCTAAAGGAAAGGCTACTTCAAAGTCCAAACGCTGTGGTTATTGTAATGCTAAATTAGCACAGGACCACAGCAAACCTTTCTGCGATAGATGTATCTTTAAACTCGCAGGCAGGGAGACCACTCCGGTCGTGAAAGAATGTCGGGCTTTACAGTCTGAAATGTTAGCCACCCTTCAATCTTTTCAAACTACTCTAGTGAAGAGCCAGGATGAGAGTCCTTCTGAGAGAGAGATTCCTCACCCACAATTTTTCCACATCCTATACGGAGAGTTCCCAGGGCCAGGCCTCCCTATTGTCTGAGGTGGAGGAAGGTCAGGTCCCAGAAGTTACTTCTGGGGAGGATTCGGACCAGGATAGCCAGGGGGAGGCAAAACCTGGGGGTTTTTTGTTCTCAAGGGAGGACATGGAGGGTCTTTTTAAAGGCCATTTACACCTCGGAGGATATCCAGGTCCCCTCTGCCCAAATTTCAGCACAGGACAGGGTGTATAGGGGCCTAGGAAGGTTGCAGGCCAGAACCTTTCCCATCCACCAGTCTCTGAAGGAGATAGTCCTCAGAGAGTGGAAGGAACCTGAACGTAAGCTTCTCAAATTGAAAGCTTGGAAAAGAAGGTGTCCCTTTAAGTGTGAGGAGGAGGAAAGATTTTTTAAAACTCCTCGTTTGGATGCAGCCCTGGCACAGGTGTCCAAGAGGTCTGATTTATCCTTTGAAGATTCTGGAAATATCCAAGATCAGATGGATAGAAAATCTGAGACCTTACTAAAAAGGGCCTGGGAGGCGAATGCGGCAGCAATGGCGCCGGCCCTAGCTTCTGCCTGTGTAGCCAGAAATACAGACACCTGGCTTGGCAAATTAATAGATCACGTCTCCCGGGGTGAGGAGACTAAAGATATTTTAGACTCACTGGAGGTAATCAGTCGAGCGGTAGCGTATGTGGCAGATGCAGCGGTGGAGACTTAGGACCACAGCTAAGGCAGCAGCACTCTTAAACTCGGCCAGGAGGGCCCTATGGGTAAAGACCTGGGATGGAGATTTCACTTCCAAATCCCGCTTGTGTGGCATTCCCTTTGAGGGTTGCCTGTTGTTTGGGTCAGGCTTGGATCAGGTTTTGTCCCGATCTACTGAAAAGGGAAAGAAGTTCCCGGTAAAACCCAAGAGGGAAAGGGGTAAGAAATTTTTTCAAGGCCCCCACTCAAAGACTCCTCATAAGGGGAAAGTTGAACAAAGGAAGAGGTGGAATCTTGGAAAAGGAAAGGATAAGAGTACAATTATTTTTTCCAGTTCCGGAACCTCTCAGAGGGTAAATGACGCCACCATAAGAGTGGGCGCAAGACTCAGCAACTTTCTTTCCCATTGGAAAAGGATTACGCAGAGTCCATATATTTTAAATCTCTTAGAAGTAGGGTACAGACTGGAATTCCAAAGTCTTCCCCCACAGAAATTTCTAATTACCTTTCCTCCCAGGGACCCAGCCAGGGCAGCGGGTTTACTGGAAAATTTAAAGGAGCTGGCAGAGCAAGGAGTCATTGCTCCAGTACCAGCCAGCCAATTAGCCCAGGGTTTTTACTCACACGTATTTGTGGTTCCAAAACCCTCAGGCAGATTTCGTTTAATAATAAATCTGAGAGCACTAAACTGTTACTTCAGAAGAGGTTCAGGATGGAAAGTATTTACTCAGTAAGAAAACATCTTCAGGCAGGAGTTTTTATGGTCACTCTGGACCTGAAGGACGCATATTTACATGTACCCATTGCTCCCGAGCATCAGAGATACCTACGTTTTGCAGTCCACATACAGCAGAGAGTAGAACACTGGCAGTTCAGAGCTCTTCCCTTTGGGCTGGCGGCAAGCCCAAGGGTATTCACAAAAGTGATGGCCGAGGTCGTAGCATATCTACACCTACAGGGCATAAGGTTAATACCCTACCTAGACGACTTGCTGATCTACAGCGTGGATCAGAAGCAAGCAGTGATAGACAGAGACATCGTGTTAGAGGTTCTGGAAACCTTGGGCTGGATGGTCAGCCGGGAGAAGTCCTCACTGACACCATCTCAGTCCAAACTATACCTAGGCTACCTGTTAGATTCACAGGCACAGAAGGTATTCTTAACAGCGGAAAAGGTAGTGAAGGTCCAGAATGCGGTTGTCACCCTTCTCGAAAGAAGAGAAGCCTCTCTGAGATATATAATGAGACTGCTGGGCCTCATGACGGCCTGCATACCGGCAGTAACCTGGGCACAACTTCATTCTCGACGACTTCAGTCTTTCCTACTTGCCTCATGGGGAGGGAAAAAGGAAACATTAGAGAGGAGAGTGTCCATCACAGAGGAAGTCTCTCTCTCTCTGCAGTGGTGGCTCGACCCACACAATTTGGTGAAAGGTCGCCCCTGGGCCCAGGTAAACCCATTAGTCTTGACCACGGACGCCAGCGCTTGGGGCTGGGGGGCTCATCTGGTAGACCAGTATACCCAAGGGTCTTGGAACCGCAGCCAAGCCAGGGAATCCTCCAATTTCAGGGAGCTCCTGGCAGTAGGCAAAGCCCTAAACTATTTCCAACAGCAGCTGCAGGACAGAGAGGTTCAGGTCCTCTCGGACAACCGGGTCACGGTGGCATACTTAAATCACCAAGGAGGGACAAGGTCTGGCAAACTGAGGAAGTTAGCACAGCAAATCCTTGGGGAAGCAGAAAGGAAGGTCCTTTCACTGTCAGAGGTTCATATAAAAGGCTCACTCAATCTACAGGCAGATTTCTTAAGCAGACAGCCCATCCTTCAGGGGGAATGGGGATTGAGCAAAAATCTTCTTCCTGGTTTGCAGACATTTCGGCAAGCCAGAAATGGATTTATTTGCTTCCCGGAGGAATGCAAAGGTCAGCAGATTTTTCTCCCTTTATAAGGATCAAGAAGCAGAAGGGATAGGGGGTGGGATTGTTCAGGGGTGGGATTTCAGGCTGGCTTATGCCTTTCCCCCGTTGTTACTCCTTCCCAGAGTCCTACAGAAGTTAACTTACTCAGGGACAGATCTGATACTGATAGCACCCTGGTGGCCCAAGAGGGTTTGGTTTCCCACCGTTCAGAGTCTCTCGGTAGCTCCCCCCGCTGCATCTGCCGGTGCAACGAGACCTGCTTTCTCAGGGTCCAGTCTTCCACCCCGACCCGGGACGTCTCTCTCTGACAGCATGGCTATTGAGAGGGAAATACTCCGAGACAAGGGCTGTTCGGAGAGAGTGATAGACACTCTCCTCCTCACTAGGAAAGGTGTCACCAAAAAAATTTATGCAAAGGTCTGGAAAGTTTTCTCCTATTGGCTGCAGTCTAAGGAGGGGATTCTCCAGATGATACCTACCATCCTAGACTTTCTTCAAGAGGGGGTGGACCAGGGTTTGGCAGTCAGCACCCTCAAAGTCCAAGTGGCAGCCCTGTCCGTATTTTTTGACAGGAAGCTAGGACAAGAACCACTAATAAAAAGATTTTTGTTGGCCAGGGAAAGGGTAGTTCCAGTTAGGTCGGTCAGTTGCCCTCCATGGGACCTGTCCCTGGTATTAGATGCCCTAACAAAGGGGCCTTTTGAGCCGGTGGCTCAAATTTCTGTTAAACTTTTATCATTTAAGTTGGCCTTCCTTCTGGCTATCACTACGGCCAGAAGGGTGGGTGATATACAGGCTCTTTCGATTAAAGAGCCGTTTTTGCGCATCCTAGAGGATAGGGTAATCCTCACTCAGGATCCTCTTTATTTGCCAAAAGTGGCTTCACTATTTCACAGAACACAGGAGATTATTCTCCAGTCTTTTTGCCAGAATCCCAAGAATAAGGAAGAGGAAAGGTTCAATTTCTTAGATGTCAGGCGTTGTCTCCTAGTCTATTTGGAAAGAGTGAAAGACTTTAGGAGATCCAGTCACTTATTGATCACCTTCTCGGGGAAGAGAAAGGGTCTACAAGCCTCTAAACCAACGATGGCTAGATGGGTTAGACAAACCATATCTATTGCTTATAGGCAGGCAGGTAAACCAGTACCAACCCGCCTTAAGGCGCATTCAACCAGATCCCTGGCGACCTCCTGGGCAGAAAGGGCAGGCGCCTCAATCGACCAGATCTGCAGAGCAGCAACATGGACGAGCCATAGGACATTTCTGAGGCACTACAGAGTGGAGCTGTTGTCCCCACAGGATTTGGCAGGGAGGTCCTACAAGCGGTTGTCCCGCCCTAAAGGTAGGCCTGAACTTCTTGCTCATCCTCTCAGGTGTGCCGTCCTGGAAGATGACTGGAGAAAATGACCAGTTACACTTACCGGTAACGGCTTTTCTAGGAAATCTTCCAGGACGGCAGGCCTACTTCCCTACCCTTGTTTTATTGGTGTGGTATATTGATTCCTCACAGAATGTTCCCTCTGACACCGGTGTGGGCTTTTCTTTACCATAACTGAGGGTCTGAGGGAGGGGTGGGGACTTTTAAACTTGTTGTTGATTGTGTTTCCTGTCAGGTGGACCAGTCATCTCTCAGGTGTGCCGTCCTGGAAGATTTCCTAGAAAAGCCGTTACCGGTAAGTGTAACTGGTCATTTTTTTTTTCCGGTTACCAGGTTAGAGTTACAGAGGAGTTCTAGTGCAAGAATTATTGCTCTCGCTCTAACGATCGCGGCGATACCTCACATGTATGATATGAACACTGTTTACATATGCGGACGCGACTTCCTTATGTGTTTTCTTTGCTGCGCGAGCTCGTGGCGACAGGGGCACTTTAAATTAAAAAAAAATTCTCGTTTATTTTTTTAATTAATACATTTTTTTTATTTTTTTTATCACTTTTATTGCTTTCACAAGGAATGTAAACATCCCTTGTGACAGTAATATTTGGTGACAGATCCTCTTTATGGAGGGATCGGGGGTCTAAAATACCCCTGATTCCTGATTTGCACTTCAAAGTATTCAGATTGCCCTTTTCGGTAGTTCTGAATACTGTATATTAATTTTTTTTTTTTTTTTTAGGCCGACGCCATTGGCGGCCGAATATATGGGAAGTGAAGTCATGACGTCTCTTCCGTGTTTAAAATTAGGAGGCTGGAACAAAGCCACTTACGGCTTCAATCCAGTCTGTCCGTAGCCGCCAGAAGTGGCGGTTTGTTGAAAGGTGGCTCTGGATGGAACGGGAGCCCCGGTAAGAGCGGCGGGAGGGGGTGAGGTCCCCTCCTGCTCCTCCGGTATAACACTGAGCGGCTTTTAGCCACATCGGTTGTTATATTTGGAAAGCCTAAAAAAGAAAGGGGTAATACTGCGCTGTCCTCAAAAGCATTTACATAAGCGATAATAAACTGCTGCAACCAAAAAAATGTGTAAGATACCCACACCAAAACAATTCCAAAAAACTATTAGCTGCGCTGAAAAAAAATCATCTCTAAATACCAATAAATCTAATAAATGAATACATCAAAGCATATAATAAAATGACATAATCCAATAATTAAGTGAATTAATAATTAAACTTGGTACATAAATAATATCAACAACATAAATAAAATCAACAAGCCGGCCGGCTCCTAAACGCTGCCCGTGTCTTCCGGGTCCAGCGAGGTATGCGGTGACGTCAGCACGTCGCTCCTCCCTACACTTGTTTCGTAACAGATGACGTCTGTGTCCCTGGAAGCCGGCCGGCTTGTTGATTTTAAAGAAGCGCCCTTTTTGACTGACAGTCTGTAAGTGCGGAATTTAATTATTTAAATAAATTATTTGTGTGAGAGTTACACTATGGAGGCTCTTCTATTTTTTTTTTTTACATGGGGGAGGAACACTACCTAGGATATCCTGAGCTTTCGCCACCACCTGGGATTTTGCAGTGGGGATTACCCTCTTGAGTTTCAGAAGGGAACCACCCTGGCTGGGAAAAAAAATTGCAGGCTGTTGTAGATCTCCTTAAAAAGAGTTCTCAGAATCTGGTAAGCGGCAGAGTGATTAGAGGTGGAGGATCTTTTCTTTGGAACTCATCACTGTTCTTGGGTGTTTCTGGTGTGATGTCACGATTAACAGATCACTAAGGACTTAATTTTTGGTGGACTTTCATTCTTTTAACTGGTTGTTCCAGGACTTTATTATTTATATTTGGAAAGCCGATTGCCGGCCCTAAAAAAAAAAAAACAGTCCTGGGATGATGCCTGCAGCTGCGGGCATCATCCCGGTATAAGTCCCGAAAGCAGAATACGCACATCTGCCTACGCTCGGCGGCAAGGTTTTTTTTTTTTTTTAAGGTGATATTTCTGGGACCTACAGGTAAGCCTTAATCTAGGCTTACCTGTAGGTCAAAAACACAAAAAACAGGGAGAAGGTGCGCCAGACTAAGTGCAGTATAAACGATAAAGTATTTATTAAAATAAAAAACATATGGCCAAATGGCTACTCACAAAGGTCAGAGTGATTTAGGCATGTAAATTAGATAGGGATGTATCCATGTCTCAATCCGGTCCACGGGGTTTGCAGAGCTGATGGAGTATAAAAGCAGACAGGGGGGACGACAATAGGCTTGCCTCTGTGTTCCAAAAGCTGATTTGTAGCAGCACCTCTGTATTTCTAATAGTTTTCATCGGTTTCCAGCTTTGTTAAGCGTCCGGATGGTCGGATGGCCGGAACCGGAAGTGCGTTCCAGCGTGGAACGCAAGCTCTGGGATCCGGAAGTGACGCGTGGGCCAATCAGAAGACACCTGTAGGTCAAAGTGGTCCCAGAGGGTTTACAACCACTTTAAGGAGGTTGGTGAGATGGGGAAAGCATTGAGGGGTAATTGGCTGCGTAAAGGTCTAACGGGTTAGCTGTGAGTCTTTAGTTCCTAGGTATGCAATGTCACGAGTGGACCAGGGAAAAGGGAAGATGCTTGTAGGTGTGTTAGGTCAGCGGAAGGAATGGAGATATTTAACGACTTCATTACCGGTATATACTAATATAACATCCGCAAATGGGCTCTCCCATCCTGGGTGGGCGTCGTATAACGTCCTCCACTTATTGGGCCCGTGTCGATCAGGCGCGTCCCTTGGGATCATTGGCTCTTTACCGCGTGACCAGCTGTGTCCCCGATCACCGCGGGCCCAAAAAGTGGCAGAATTTTGATTTGTTACGAAAAAAATTGCATAAGCCTAGTGAGCTGTAATTTGCAGGGCTGTCTGATTTCTCCTGAATTGTATTCTAACTGTAATGTCTGCCCTCATGTTGTAAAGTGTTGGCGCAATATAAATCCTGTATAATAATTCGCCTTGAAAAATTTAGGGAATTGATAGTCAATATTCGCCTCATATTGTCGTTGATGGGGATTGTATTTTTTAGAAGCACTTGCTGAACGTACCTGCAAATCGAACCCAAGCACATTCCCCATCACTATGCAGCACAATGCTAAGAATTGGAAAAGAGAGTGAGATTTTCCTGCAGGAAATTGCAATAAATTGTCAATGTTACCAGCCAAAGGAAATGAAATAGTGGACTCAATAGAATAAAATTTAAGCATTTTAACCAGTTCCCGACCGGCGCACGCCGTTGTACGTCGGCAGAATGGCACGGGCAGGCATATTGGCGTTCAGGTATGTCCAATCTTCAATGCCGCTGGCGGCACGCTCACGTGCCGGTCGGGACCCTGTGAGTCCGGTCGTGGGTCCCGTGGACTCGATCGCTGCGGGCATACCCGCGATCATTTCACAGGGCGGAATGGAGGAAATGCTGTGTAAACAGCATTTCCCCATTCTGCCTAGCAACTAGTGATGCTGATCTCTGCTCCATGTGATTGGAGCAGAGATCAGTGTTCACTAAATGAAAGCCCAACCCCCCCACAGCTAGTAACACACCCCTAGGAACACTTAACCCCTACACTGCCACCCACTGGTTAACCCCTTCACTGCCAGTGTCATTTACACCCTGATTTCACCCAAGGAACTGTTCCTGATTTCTGAGGGACTGTGCCTGATTACGAGAGACTCTCCTTGATTAAAAGGGACCGTCCCTGATTTTGTGGCCCTGTCCCTGATTTTGAGGGACCGTCCCTGATTTTTAAGGGACTGTCCCTGGATTTTTGAGGGACTGTCCGTGATTACAAGGCACCGTCCCTGATTTTGAGTGACTATTATTTACACAGGAATCACTGCATTTGTATAGCACTGATTGCTATATAAATGACATTGGTCCCAAAAATGTGTAAAAAATGTCCGATGTGTCCGCCGCAATGTCGCAGTCACAATAAAAATTGCTGATCGCTGCCATTACTAGTAAAAAAAAAATTATAAAAATGCCATAAAACTATCCCTATTTTGTAAACGCTATAACTTTTGCGCAAACCGATCAATAATCGCTTATTGCGATTTTTTTTATTTTTTATTTTTTTTATTTTTTTTACCAAAAATATGTAGAAGAATACGTATCGGCCTAAACTGAGGGAAAAAATGTTTTTTTTATATATATTTTTGGGGGATATTTATAATAACAACAAGTAAAAAATAATGCGTTTTTTTTTTTTCAAAATTGTCGCTCTATTTTTGTTTATAGCGCAAAAAATAAAAACCGCAGAGGTGATCAAATACCACCAAACGAAAGCTCTATTTGTGGGGGAAAAAAAGACGTCAATTTTTTTTGGGAGCCACGTCGCACGACCACGCAATTGTCAGTTAAAGCGACGCAGTGCCGAATCGCAAAAAGTGGTCTGGTCTTTGACCAGCAAAATGGTCCGGTCTGTAAGTGGTTAAACACGGATAATACATATTCGTTCTACATTTAATAATGAACTTTATTCGGCACTTTTTATAGAATTCTGACTTTTTTTTTTTTTTTTTCTGTACAGGTGGACTGAGGAACCAAGTTTTTGGTCATGCTGGTCTTCATCAATACAACAAAGTCACATGGAAAAGGAGCCATATGGGTGTCCTAACTGAATGAAAGTCTTTTATTGCCGGTCACAGGAGGAGTTGCACAGGACACAAGACATATCCATGTTCTAAATGTCATACATTTTCCGGATCCTCTTCAACACTGACCCAGCCTCAGAGGAAACAGGAGAGAAGTCATGTCAGTGTTCTGGAAGTGACAATGGCTTTATAGTAAACTCCAACCCGTGTATACATAGGAAGAGTCATTTTAGAAGATATTTCTTGTCTGGAACGCGACAAAGGTTTTACAATGGAGGCAAAAGGTGTCGCACACCAGAAGGTTCACAATGGAGAGAAACGTTTTCCGTGTTCTAAATGCGGCAAAGCTTTTACAACTAAGTCAAATCTTATCGCACACCAGAGGATTCACACCGGAGAGAAGCCATATCGGTGTTCTGAATGTGGCAAAGCTTTTACACTCCAGAGAAACCTTATCACGCATCGGATGATTCACACCGGAGAGAAACCGCATCAGTGTTCTGAATGTGGCAAAGCTTTTATACAGAAGATAAACCTTATTGCGCACCAGAGGATCCACACCGGAGAGAAGCCATATCGTTGTTCTGAATGTGGTAAATTTTTTACACAGAAGCAAAATCTTATGGCACATGAGAGGGTCCACACTAGACAGAAGCTGTCGGTGCTCTGAACGTTACAAAGCTCTTACAGTTAATGCCGGGCTAATCTATCACCAGAAGAGTCGCACGATTCAGCTGCAGAGACGAAACTCTCAAAGAAGGGGGGGGGATATTAAAGGAGTTTCGGGTGTCCCATTCATTTCACAGCCCCAATGTCATCCCACAAGCTGGGGAAGATGTGAAAAAGATAAAATGCTACTTTTAAAATAACGAAGAGAAAGGTATGGAAGGTGCAACACTCACAGCAGGGTGTTCTCCAATCTTGGCGTTCAGTCCACGGCACAGGAGCCCCAGGTTTAGCCCTTGTACACACGGTCGGAGATTCCGACAACCAAAATCCGACGGATCTTGTCTGAAACTGTCACATACACACAATCAGACAAAGTTCGATCTTTCAGAACGTGATGACATAATTTCGTTATGATGGGACTACGTTCAGGCTAGTAGCCAATAGCTTTGATGTAGGAATTTGCTCTGAGCATGCGTGGCACTTTGTCCGATCGGAATTCTCTACACATGATCGGAGTATGTCCGATCGGAGCATTTTGTCGGAAAATATTTCCGGCAAGTTGGAAAATTTGGTCCGACGGATATTCTGACCGAAACAGTCCGATGCAGACCACACACAGTCGGAATATCCAACAAAACGCTCCGATCGGACACATTCCTTTGGAATCTCCGACCGTGTGTACAAGGGTGAAGTGTGTCCTTCCACATTAATTGCAGCAAGCAGAAAAGGAAAGCAGGCAACACTGTAGTCCTTATTCCAAAAGTTTATTGGAGAACGAACTAAAATTTGGGAGCAAACTGGAAAATAATAAGCACTAAACTCAATGCATCTGTTTATGTCCATCGGAAATATACCTAGAAGGCTTGTGAATATTTTTTCTCCCCTGGCCTTCCAGTGAGAAGAAACATTTTTCTCTGGACTGGATATGTTTTATGCAGTGAGCCTTTCATAGATGGGATGGGGAATCTAAGTCATCTAAGATAAGTAAGATGAACCCGTGTACTGGAGTCATGGATCAGATAACCAATGAGACCATTGATGTTATAGGAGAGCTGACAGCAGAAGTGTCTCCATCTCCTAAGGTGGTGTCACAGAACTGCATGGCTGCTGACTATCTCCCGGAATCTCAAGGTGAAGTCTACAAACTGGAGTCACATAGAGAGTGTTGTACATTTTATTTTATATCAAGGATCTCTTGATCTCAAAGTTCCAACAGGCACATGACCAAGGTATTGGTCTTATTCATGGGACTGCAAGAGCTGGACTTTGCCTGTTTTTATTTAGTGTTTGTGTCTCTTTATCATTGTTTTAAACATACATTTTGTGGTTTATCTAATAAAATTGTTTGCTATCTTTTGATGCATCAAAAACCGTATGGCCTAATCAATAAACTAGGGTAAAAAAAACACCCCACTCCCAGCGCTCGTGAACCAAATGCTAAACAATGTAATGGCAGCTTCTAGAAACAAACAAAATCCTAAAACATTATATATATATATATATATATATATATATATATTAATTCAACATTAGCAGCGCTCTAATAAAGTGTATGTAGTGCCCACCACTTTAGGTGGGTGCTATTAGTTTAAACACAGGTTACATTGCCAGCGCCTTGCTGTATTTTGTACAGGTGTGGAGGTTTGTCTGGGTTAGGGTGGAGTTATACCAGGGAGATGCATTTAGCGGACCTCCAGCTGTTGCAAAACTACAAGTCCCATCATGCCTCTGCCTCTGGGTGTCATGCTTGTGGCTGTCAGAGCCTTGCTATGCCTCATGGGATTTGTAGTTCTGCAACAGCTGGAGGTCCACTAATTGCATATCCCTGAGTTATAGGTCAGAGGGGGGTGTGCCCACCTATTCATCACCCTGGTAAACACTCCCTCTCTTCTCCAGAGAAGTATCTGGAAAGGAGGCGGGTCAGGTTCTGAAGGACAGGCAGTGTGTATGAGTCCATGTCCAATCGTTAATTTGCTTGGTCAGGGGCGGAGCTCATAAATCGACACTGGGGTCACATGTTCCCTGGGGAGTTGGAGATGGGAAACTGATTAATCCACAGAGGCAGAAAGATGTGGAGTTAAGGCCTAGGGCTGGAAGTGCAGAGATTCCAGAGCTGGAAAGCCACTGAACTTCGCCGGAAGGCGATGGAGGATCGGGCATTCCAGAGCTGGAAGGTTCTTTTCCAACCAAGCATGAAGTAGCTGCAAACGGACCGGAGTGAACCAGGGTTGGCCTGGACCTTTCCTGAGCTGGCCTGGGAAGAAGAAAAGGGCAGGAAGGAAAAGGCAGATGAGGCCTGGGACTGCTAGCGTTTCAAGTAGCACATACCTTTCAGAGGGGCATGCGTGCCAGCTCACTAAGGACAGGGACTATTCGCTCACACAGCCATCCAGAGGCGACTTGTATCCTGTGCATCATTGAGATGGTAGCACCTGCTGCAAATCTGGAATAAAGTTAGTTTTGAACTGTTCTACATTGTCTGCGCTTCATTACTGCTGGGGTGAAAGAAGCAGGGATTAAACCAGCATGTATTGTAATGAACTTACTAGCAGCTCCCAAGGGAGTAGTGCGCTGCATGTTCATCCACATAATATGTGCGGTGTGTATCTTATCAGGTTACCACACCTCGTGGGATCTCTCCCCTATGGTAATGAACTCACCAGATAGATAATAGGAATGCGCCTGTGTTATAATCCATTCTCCTCCTTCCATCTGAGCCGGGGTGTCAGCATTGTTAGTGGAGTTCCTGCAGCTGCCAAGCTCTATACACAGGCTGACATTGGGAGCTGGCAGTGCAGGGAGTCACAGACCAATGACGACAGAGAGAGCGGTGCTGGGAGTGACAGACCAATGAAGACAGAGAGCGGTGCAGGGAGTCGCAGACCAATGACGACAGAGAGAGCAGTGCAGGGAGTCGCAGACCAATGACGACAGAGAGAGCGGTGCTGGGAGTCGCATACCAATGACGGCAGAGAGAGCAGTGCAGGGAGTCGCAGACCAATGACGACAGAGAGAGCAGTGCTGGGAGTCGCAGACCAATGACGACAGAGAGAGCGGTGCTGGGAGTCGCAGACCAATGACTACAGAGAGAGCAGTGCAGGGAGTCGCAGACCAATGACGACAGAGCAGTGCAGGGAGTCGCAGACCAATGACGACAGAGAGAGCAGTGCAGGGAGTCGCAGACCAATGACGACAGAGAGAGCGGTGCAGGGAGTCACAGATTGCAGGAACTCCACTGACAACAATGCTGACGTCCTGGCTCAGATGGAAGGACGAGCTCCCTACTCCTTGAATGGATTATAACACAGGCGCATTCCTATTATCTATCTGGTGAGTTCAAGAGATCTCACGAGGTGTGGTGATGTTTTTCTTTTTTTTTTTTTTTTTTTTGTAATGCATCAGTAGGCAGCCGGTCTTTTACACTTGTTCCCGCAGTTAAGGCGTACTCGCCCCAGTTTATCCGCCTGTTCATTATCTCACCTGCGTGAAATTTGCTAGGGCTGCCAACCATCATCTGCATATATTCTTTCTTGTTTTCCTTAATCCATATTATACTTTTATTCTATCAATTTAATATCCTTCATTATAGCTATATATTCTTTCTTCCCGCATTAAATAAAAGAGAAGGGGAAAAAAAAGAGGAAAAGAAAAAACAAGAAAAAGAATTGGGATGCAAAATAAAACAAAAAAAAAACACCTTTTTTTATACTTGTATCCTCTCTCCTCTCCTCTCCTCTCTTCTCTTTCTCTCTTTCTCTTTTTTTCTCTTTTTTTTTCTCCTTTTTTTTTTCTCTTTTTTTTTTTTTTTTCTCTTTTTTTTTTTTTTCTCTTTTTTTTTTTTTTCCTCTTTTTTTTTTCTCTTTTTTTTTTTCTTCAGTATCGGGAGGAGACACTATACTAGGCCATTCTTCTCTGAACAGACTTTATGCCAACAGCAAAGGGAAATGAGCAGAACTGAGACCCTGTAAGAGCCGTCTCAATTAGGGTCACCACTGGCACTTTCTTTCAAAGGAAACGGCACACAGTGCTGGGATATTGATTTCAGGTCAGTAATCACAATGTCACAGGATAGATGAACACCTCCCAGTATCCATTGGACACTCTTCAGTGAGGGGGGGGGTAAAGGTCACAATGCCACAGGCCAGCTATGCACCGTCCAGCTTCCACAGGGCACTCTTCAGCGAGTTCTCCAGACCAGATACTTAGCTGAGAAAGGCTTTTAAGAAACAAGCCCCCCCAGCTATGACCTCAAAAATACAGCAATCTGCCTCAGAGGGACAGAGCCCCTGAGCCTTGGTGTCTCCTCCTTCCCGACTAGACCCAGGCTGCTCAAGGCCTCAGACCATTTATGTTCCCCCTCAGCCACCTACTGGGCACACCTCCCCAGGGATTAGCTGATTCTCCCAATACATTTTCAGGCTGCTGATATGACTTTCCTGCCCTCTATGTTCTGGAAGCCTCCAGAATGCAGGAGGAAACAATCAAAGCTACAGCCTGTGGACTCTAGAACAGCCCAAAGCAATCAATAGCTCCTCCGCTGATTACAAAGGAGCCAAAAAGAACAGGATCTCCTTAACATCCTACCAAGAATGGCGCTAACAAAGGAAATTCATATCATTGGAAGATTCATACATTTCATTACCATTATCAATGTTAAATATCTCCATATTAGGGGGCATGACCAGATGGAGAAGGAGGAGGTTGCAAACGTGTCAGTGAGTGGCTGTCTCGCTCTCCCCTCCATGCCCGTAGTATACCGCAACGTGCGGCGTCTCACCCCGCTGACCTGCTGGTCTACATGCCTCGATCCGGACGGAGGATGGCCAGGAAAAACAGCGTTTAGCCGACCGGACGATCGGACGTCCCCCCCTATTTATCACCACGCCGTGTTGCAGTGATTGAGACTCGTAAAGGCGCTGATGGCGGTGGGTGATATAGTGAAGGGGATGCCTCCCTCTCTGATAGCCATGGAAATGCTGGATTGGGTCCTGGAGGAATGAGTTTAGCAAGGGGAAGTGGAGAGCAACTCCTGATATATGCAGTGGAGAGGTACAAGGGGAGAAACATACAGGCAATCCCAAGGAACTGGTGAGAGTGAACTGCCAAGCAGGGTGGTGAGTGTGAATCATCTATGTGAACTGTGTTTATGATTACATACAGGAGAAGGAAGATGGATGAGATCTATTAATTTCCACAGTATATACTTACCTGCTGGACGCTCTTCCACTGTTCTAATCCTGTAACTTAAGAACTCTCCGCTTACAAAAGTATTGAGAACTGTAAACTCTTTCTTTGGAGGGATTTCAATTTCATTTAAAGTGCCTGTTTATATCCTCAAACATATCAGATGGAGCAGGAGCTATCTGGATCTATTTTGAACTATAGAGGTCCCGGTATAGCTTAGAGTATACCGTATAGAGTGCAAACCACGTTGTGTGTGCTTTCCTACCCCTTGGCTTGGGTTTTTTTTTTTTTCCTGCCCCCTGGCGTGAAAGCCTGGGCAAGGTTCTTCCACTGCCTTAATCTTGAAACCTAAGAACTCTCTGCACATAAGAGTATTGAGAACTGTAAATCGTTTCTTTAAGGGGACTGTAACCTGTTTTAAAGTGCTTGTTGATATACCTAAACATACAGATTGGAGTCGGAGCTATATGGATCCATTTGGAACTAAAGAGGTCTTGGTATAGAAAAGAATTTTTAAAAACAGAAAAAGAACCGCGCTCTTATGCTACTCAAACTTCCCACGTGATCCCAATGTTCAAACCAATGAACCGTATTGGATAAAAGTAAAAAATATATGAAAATAAAGTGCACAAAGTGTAATTAAATAATCGTAGTGAGCGAAATTATCATTCACCAAACCATACTAATATGAATTACATTTTAAGCTTGCATATTAACCCCCCTGACGGTATTCCCGAGTCTGACTCGGGGTGGATTTTTTATACCAAGAGCGGTATCCCCGAGTCAGACTCGGGACTGCATCGCTGGATCCAGGAGGAGGAATACTCACCTTCTCCCTCGGATCCAGCGTCGTCTCCCCGCTGTACGAGCGAGCCGTGTCTCACTCGATCTATCACATCGTCGATCTCCGTGCCCTGCGAGCGTTGCGACGCACGGGCACGGAGATCGGCGCCAAATTCAAAAAGTGAAATAAACAGTAAACATACAGTGTAATGTAATCTTACAGATTACATTGCTGTATGTAAACATTTCACATCCCCGTTGTCCCTAGTGGTCTGCCCAGTGTCCTGCATGCAGTTTTATATAATAAAAACTGTTCTTTATGCCTGGAAACTGGAGATTGCCCATAGCAACCAAAACTGTCACTGTACATCAAAAATGATTTTAGAGCAGCTAGAAAACAGCGGTAATAAATTAGAATCACTCGCAGAATTGAGCGATAGCGATTTGTGGGGAGATTCGTCATCAAATACTGAAAAGTAATGACAGTGACAATTCTGCAACTGAGCAAATTTCAGTGTTTTTGATGTGATTACATTATTGAATAATTTTTATTATTTTTATATTATTATTTGGTACAATTATTTATAATTATTTCTTATATTATAATTTATGATTTCATTTTTCAAACTTTATCATACCCGGGATGTCTGCTAGACTCTGGTTTGGACAGATTTAAGTGAGTTATTCCTAAGAATTGCAGGACTACAATATAAAACGCCAAATTTTCATGCAAAATAATGGTACCGCTTTTAGCACCTAAAATCCGAAATAATCGTACCGCCAGGGAGGTTAATAGTCACAAAAATAAAAATGCATAAAAAAGTGAAAAGGAAAAGTCCTCCTTAATTACTAAATATGTCCTTATGTGATAGTCCTCAAGGCCGACGCTTTCCACTCGTTCATGCCTAAACTCACTACTGTATTGTAAGTGTGCCTTTTTAGTTTGAGTTTTATAATAAAAAAAAGCAATTTTACACTATTGGAGCGCTTTTTTCTCCCTTCTATGGTGAATTTGGTAATCTGTTCATATGGGGAGCCTCTCTATACCATGATCTTGGAAGAGGGTGGAGTTCTGCAGGACTGAGGAGCATGTATAGCGGGATCTAATCCTTTTGATGTGCGAATATTTGTTTGACATCTGGTAAGGAGCCATTTTTGATGTTTGGTGGTGGTGCACTATGCTTTGTTCCACGATCTACGAAGCAAGAACTCAGAATATTTTGGACACTATTACTGACACGTGGTGTTTTTTCTACTTATAATTGAGTTCACAAGTTTTTCTTTGAGGACTATCACATAAGGACATATTTAGTAATTAAGGAGGACTTTTCCTTTTCACTTTTTTATGCATTTTTATTTTTGTGACTATTAATATGCAAGCTTAAAATGTAATTCATATTAGTATGGTTTGGTGAATGATAATTTCGCTCACTACGATTATTTAATTACACTTTGTGCACTTTATTTTCATATATTTTTTACTTTTATCCAATACGGTTCATTGGTTTGAACATTGGGATCACGTGGGAAGTTTGAGTAGCATAAGAGCGCGGTTCTTTTTCTGTTTTTAAAAATTCTTTTATATATAATTTTTTGGGTTATATAATAGAACTGCAGCATTTTTCACAGGATTTAAAATTTTCCTGCATTTATAGGTTGTAGCGCGATTTTTTCTCTGTTTTTCCAGGTCTTGGTATAGCCCAGAACGTGCCGTATAAAGTCTAAATTACGTTGTGTGTGTCCCTTTATTTTTTGGCCCTTGCTTTTTTTCCATCTCCTGGTGAGAGAGAAACCAAGTATACATATAGAGTTTGGGAATATTATTTTGGAGCAAAAGCAAAGCTATCATGCCATTGCATCGTGCGACTAAAGCAAGTCAAGCAGCCGCAGCTGCAAAACTAGAAAAGTATGCTCATAATCCAGGTCAGGGGCCTAGTCAGACTTCCCCAAAGGGTCCGCAACAAGGACAGCCAGCCCAAACTAATAGGCTATCAGGCGCTAAAGGCACCAGGAAAAGTCATGGGTCAAGCCTCCCCCCAACGGCTGTGGAGGAAAACGACGAAAGAGTAAACTCCCAGGGCCAGGTTAAAGATATGAGTCTAGAAGGGGCAACTGGGCCACTAGAGGAGGGACTACAGGAAAGTCTTGAACCAGATTCAGAGCCCGAGCCAACATTGAAAGAGGTTCTGGTGGCAGTCATCCTTTGTAGAGAGTCCCTAGGAGGAATGAGTACTCAACTTATCTCCATCCAGGAGGAATTATCATACGCCAGACAGGATATCCAAGGGATCCAGGAAAGGACCACAGCCCTAGAGGATCGGGTGGGCCGGGTTGAACATGACTTGACCCCTTTGATACGGGAACTCAGGTTAATGCAAGATCAGTTAACTAAACAGGAAAACAAATTAGATGAAATGGAAAATAGGATGAGGAGGAAGAACATCCGGATCGTAGGTTTGCCAGAACTGTGAGAGGGTTCAGACCCTACAGCTTTCCTGGAGAAATGGTTTAGGGATATGTTTGGCCAGGATATTTTTTCATCACCGTTTACCATTGAAAGGGTACACAGGGTTCCCTCAAGACCCCCACAGATGGGCGCCCCCCCAAGACCATTTTTGGCCAAGTTACTGTTTTCTAAAGATAAAGAGACTATCACCCGTAAAGGTAGGGAGAGGGGAAAGATTGTATACAATGGCTCTCGAGTATCGATTTTTCTTCAAAGAAAAAGAGCCAAATTTGGGGAAGTTAAAAGGAAACTCCGCCAAATAAACATGACTTATGCGTTACTATATCCAGCAAGATTACGGATAAATGCTCCTGAAGGGACTATAATATTTGATAACCCTGGGGGTGTGGAGGAGTGGTTGGAGACCCATCCCCGGAGACTTTAGTAGTGATGGACTCTCGGGTCTGATTAGTCTTCTGCTCCCCCCCCCTCCTCCCTGTTTTGGAGGGAGGGGGGGGAGAGGAATGTGGGTTCATATGTATTTTTTTCTTTGTTTGTTTATAAGTCTTTTTTAGAGTTTTTGCTGTGGTGGAGGTGGGAAGAGGGAGATAATTGGTGAGATGCTATTTGGAGTGTGAGGGGGAGGGGAGGGCGAGCTGAGGGAGGAGAGCTCCACGCATGTTACCCCTTTGGTTGGAGGGGTTGGCGGGGTGCTCCCCTCCTACATCAATTGCATGGAGTAATTTTTTTGTTTGGAGGTGTTTGGGGGGGAGGGGAGTAGTGGGGAGGGGGCGTGGGAAGGGAGTAGTGTATAAGGGAAAGATGCGGAGTGTTTTACATGCAAGGTGTGTATGGGAAGGTCACAGAAGGAGGCCCCAGGAGAAGCCTAAAGAGGCGATGGGAGAAGTGTGTGAGAAGGGGGAGGGGTATGGTGGGAGAGAAAGGGGACTAGGGTGTTTAAGGTATGGTTGGCAGGTGAGAGAAGTGTGGAAGAAGCATATTAGAGTGAGAAGAGCACTATATAGAGCACATTTATTTATAATGAAACAATGGGTAAAAGTTTATCATATAAAATGGAACAACAAGGATGAGTTACACAAATTAGTTTTCAGGTATGGGTATTATAATTATTAATGAGTGAACGCACAGTGTTAAGGGGAAGAAGTCTTACCCTATATTCCTGGAATGTTAGAGGGATGGGTGACCCGCAGAAGAGGACTGCAGTTAAGCTGACGGCTAGGTCTCATGGAGCAATGCTTCTTTTTCTCCAGGAGACACATTTTACAAAAGCTATTACTACACAGCTGGGGTGGGAGGAATATCATATTCAATATCACTCGTGTTATACCTCCTTTTCCAGGGGGGTTAGTATTCTTATTAAAAGGGGGGTTTCATTTAATTGCTTTCAGGTGAAGATTGATGAGCAAGGGAGGTATATTTTTTTATACGGCAAATTAGAGGGAAAGTCTCTGATCTTGGCCAATGTTTACATACCACCGCCTTCTACTATGGATATTCTGTATGACTTGGTTGAGTTTGTGCTGGACAAGCCGGAAGTCCCATTGATATTAATGGGGGACTTCAATATAGTTATTGATAAAATAATGGATAGATTCCCCAGTGGGAGGATTCAGCAAGGAGGCATAAGGGAGAACTGCTTATCGCAGTTCATGGGAGAAATGGGTCTGAAGGACCTTTGGAGAATTCAGAACCCAAAATCTCGCTCTTTTTCGTGCTTTTCCGCCAAGTATTCTACCTTGTCAAGGATAGACATGATTATGGGGAACGATGAGGCGGTGGCACTAGTAAACAAAATAAACTATATGCCAAGAAGCTTATCGGATCACTCAGCAATGAAGGCCCTCTTAGATATAGGGGAGAGAAACCAGCAAAGAGGATGGAGATTTAGCCCCGTATGGTTGGAACTTATGAGAGATCCAAAGGAAGTGTTAAGCTTACTTAAAGAATATGTAAATTTGAATACAGGTTCGGCTTCGCCGGGGATAGTATAGGATGCATTAAAAGCCTACCTTCGAGGTCTTTTGATACAACAGATGTCTAAAATTAAAAAACAGTTTGGGGAAAGGGAAGATTCTGCTTCAGAGAGAGTGGTAAACTCAGAAATCCAGTATATAAAAAACCCAACACCAGAGAACCAGGGACAATGGCTAAAAGCGCAGCAGGAATATCGTCATATAATGCTAGAGAAGGCTGAAAATAAATTCATATTTCAGAAACAATTAGCATTTGGGGAAGGAGAAAGGGTAGGTCGGATGTTAGCATGCTTGGTGAAAACAAATTCAACCCCGTCCATGGTATCTAGGATTAGGATGGCAGATGGTAGGATATCCACAAATAAAACAGATATTTTAGAGAGATTTAGAGCTTATTATGAGGATTTATATCAATCCAGCCAGGCCGAGATGAGGGAGGAAATGGACACATTTTTTAGTCCACTGGCAATACCTCATCTCAATAAAGAAGACGGGAAATGCTAGATGGCCCTATAACGGTGGAAGAGATTCAGTGTATAGTGCGGGAAATGGCAGGCCAGAAGGCTCCAGGCCCAGACGGCCTCCCGGTAGAGGTGTATCACCATTTTGGCGAGGTGCTAATCCCGGAGCTCCTAAAAACTCTTAACTGGGCGATAGAAGTAGGAGATCTCCCGGCCTCAATGAGAGAATCAAATATAATAGTGCTACCAAAGGAAAACAAGGACCCCTGACTCCCTCATCATATAGACCTATCTCTCTGTTGAATCTAGATGTAAAGATCCTAGCCAAGGTTTTGGCAAAGAGACTGAACGGAGTGATAGGAAAAATTATTCATCCTGATCAATCAGGATTTATTCCTGGGAGATCCACGAGTACAAATATAAGACGGGTCTTTTTGAATCTCCAGATACCAGTGGACGGAGATGGCCAGAGAGCTGTCTTATCCTTAGACGCCGCTAAGGCGTTCGACTCACTAGAGTGGAGATATCTGTGGAGAGTCTTGAGGGAATATAAGGTTTGTCTGGTATTTATAAAATGGGTTAAAATGCTATATAGATCCCCGGAAGCAAGGATTAGAATAAATAATGAGAGTTCGGCCGGGATCCGACTGAAGAGAGGCACGAGACAGGGGTGTCCCCTGTCCCCCCTCTCGTTTGCTATGGCGATTAAACCCCTGGCTTTATCCCTGAGATCAAATATGAGGATAAAAGGCTTTAAGAGAGGGGAGGAAGAAGAGAAAGTAGTATTATTTGCAGATGACCTCCTTCTGCTTCTCGGTGATGTCCAGCACTCAATAGGGGAAGTGATGTATAGAATAACTAATTTTGGACATCTTGCGGGCCTAAAAATAAACTGGGATAAATCCTGCATAGTGCCTATAGACCCATTGGATAGCCCCCTACCGTGTGAAGCTGCACATATCCAGATAGTGAGTGAGATGAAATATCTGGGTATTTGCATTACCAAAGATCTTAAACAATATGTGGCAAACAACTTGGTCCCACTGCTATCTAAATTTAAACAAAAAACTAATATTTGGAAGAAACTACCTCTATCAGCAGCAGGTCGATGTAACCTTATTAAAATGATACTTCTGCCGCAACTTTTGTATGTTTTACACAATTCGCCAGTATGGATACACAAGGACTGGTTCTATAAGATGGACTCCATATTTAGAGAACTGATATGGAAGGGGGGGACGAGCACGCATAGGGTAAAGGCTCTGCAACTTCCAAGTAAAGAGGGGGGAGTCGCACTCCCGCACCCATTTAACTACTTCCTAGCAGCTCAGTTACAGCATTTGGCAGGAGAGGAGGTAGAGGGGGGGGGGGGGGGTTGGAAAAAGGGAACCCCCCTTGAACAACTGCTCGGAAGACCACTGGTAGTGGCGTTAGAGGCAGGGATGGTTGTACGGGAGGTCCCTACGCTAGGGTTAATGACAAAGGTGTGGGAGATAATGAAAAGAATATTGGGATATAAGGGATATACAGAATACTCCCCCCTATGGGCAAATAATAAGTTAGACGAGGTTCTAAAAATAGGACAAGTAAGGGAATGGGAAAGAAGGGGTATAAATTTTGTTCACCAAATTTATCAGAATGGCAAAATGAAGCAATTCCAAGAATTAAGGAATCAGTTTCTAATTCCGAAAAAGTCCTTTTTTTAGATATTTGCAGATTAGACACGCCCTGGAAAAGCAGTTTGAGGGGGCAGCAATAGTATGGAGCGAGATGCCAGTAATTAAGGACCTACTCCGAGCAGAATCGGGGAAAGGATTAATATCTAAAGTGTATGTAGAGTTGTGTAAGGAATCCCAGGGGAAAAAAAACAGGGTCAAATAAATAGGAAAAAATGGGAGATGGATGTGGGTAACATTTCGGAAGATCAATGGGAGAGGATTCTTGAGGTGGCACCTTGGGTGTCCATCTCAAAAGTTCTCACATTTACTCTTATTGTATAGAGCATATTATACCCCTAAGAGGATGGCCCAGTTTGGCAGAAGGAGTGATGCAGCTTGTCCTAGATGTGGAAGGGTAGAAGGAGACATGATCCACATGTTCTGGAGATGTCCTAAGCTACATCGGTACTGGAGGGAGGTGGTGAGGATAGTTAGTCATGTCTTTGAGACGGTAGTAGAAATAGAACCGGTGGCAGGCATGTACTGGCCATAGGGACTATAGGGAGTTTCCCGGTGGGCAGATGGCTCAGTGGGCCGGTTTCAGTGACAGCCAGTGGCATCCCTGGGGGGGACTTTTGGGGCTATAGCCCCGAATCTAGGGCCCATAGCCCCGAGTCAGTCCAGGAGTCCCCAACCACAGGGTCCCAGCCCACTACCTGCCCTCTTTCTGGTGACCCTAATGTAAGGAAGGGCTCTCTGGGGACCCTGATGTAAGCCAGAGGCTCTCTGGGGAACCTGATGTAAGAGAGAGGCTCTCTGTGGACCCGGATGTAAGGGGGGGCTCTGCGGGGAGCTGGATGTAAGGGGTTGGCTCTCTAGGGACCCTGATGTAAGGCGGATGATCTCTGGGGATTTTGATGTAAGAGGGGCTCTCTGGGGACCCTGATGTAAGGGGAAGGCTATATGGGGACCCTGATGTAAGGGGGGGCTCTCTGGGGACCCTGATGTAAGTGGGGGGCTCTCTGTGGACCCTGATGTAAGTGGGGGGCTCTCTGTGGACCCTGATGTAAGTGGGGGGCTCTCTGTGGACCCTGATGTAAGTGGGGGGCTCTCTGGGGACCCAGATGTAATGTACTGTTTTTTGTGTGTTTGCAAAATTAAAGTGGGCCGGTCTGGATGAAGTCCAGGGCCAAATTTTTGTCCCAGTCCAGCCCTGACCGGTGGGATGTGTACTGGGATGGATCAAGGTGAGTAGTGAATCTAAAGATGGCAACCTAGCAAAATGAAGGTGTTTTTTTCAAGCTAGAAAACTTATAGCCCAGAAATGGCAATCCTCCACACCTCCAATGAGTGGAGAGTGGGTGCAAAATATGAACAGAGTTATCCTTAAAGAAAGAATAGCATATATAAGACAAGGGGGTATTAAAAAATTTGATAGGATATGGAAGATATGGTGGGAGAAAATGAATGATGGTACTTTTTAATAAGATGGAAGTATGAGGAGTGAGTGAGTATGAGTGGGGAGGTGATGAATGCAGGAAAGGGAAGGGTGGGATGGGGATATGTAAAAATAGTATTGTGTCCTTACCCTTTTTTTTTATGGAAAGTTTGTTTGTAATGAAAAAGAAATGAATAAAGATATAAAGTAAAAAAAAAAAATATCTCCATATTAAGGACTATGCCACTGTACTATTAATGGCTTTATATAAAAATACACTTACATTGAGGTCCCACAGAAGAGGGGAGCAGTGGTACTCAAGGCAGCACCTATACCCCGAACCGGAGGAGGAAAAGGGATCTGTTCAGAAGTAATTCTGCCACAAATATGATTATGTTCTATCTGATATCATTAAGAAATAATACAGAGACAACAGTTCCATTACAAACCACCCAACAGCCAGGATAGTAATGGAAGACGGGAATTGCTGCTCCTCCAATGACTGATCATCAGTGCCTAGGACTACACAGCCTCACCACGTTTCCTGATGCTTCAACATGCAAAAATGTATCGAAACCTTCAATCAATGTTTATAAACAAATAAATGAAAACAAAACTAAAATTTGCACCAACGTTTTAACATAAAAAATGAAAGTACCGCCCCTCTCTTCCTGTCCCAGTACACAGACATTGTCCTCTGTTGTCACCATCAAGGAATCCACCCAGAGAAATGTCATGTGACCCCCATTGCTGGAGACACAGAAGTGGCTGCAGACAGGCAGCAAGAGATCAGCAGAAAAGGGATTTCCTAAATCAAAAAATAGAAATTATTTACGATACTCAGGACTTTAATATACTAAGTCTCCCTCTCTCCTTTCCCCCGTGATCGCTCTCCTCTTCCTTTCCCTTTTTTATCTCTCTTTCCCCCTTTTCTCTCTCTCTCATCCCCCCTCTCCTTTTTCTTTCTCTCATCTCCCCCTCTCCTTTTCTCTCTCTCATCCCCCCTCTCCTTTTCTCTCTCTCTCATCCCCCCTCTCCTTTTCTCTCTCTCTCATCCCCCCTCTCGTTTTCTCTCTCTCTCACCCCCCCTCTCCTTTTCTCTCTCTCTCATCCCCCCTCTCCTTTTCTCTCTCTCTCATCCCCCCTCTCCTTTTTCTTTCTCTCATCTCCCCCTCTCCTTTTCTCTCTCTCATCCCCTCTCTCCTTTTCTCTCTCTCTCACCCCCCCTCTCCTTTTCTCTCTCTCATCCCCCCTCTCCTTTTCTCTCTCTCATCCCCCCTCTCCTTTTCTCTCTCTCTCATCCCCCCTCTCGTTTTCTCTCTCTCTCATCCCCCCTCTCCTTTTCTCTCTCTCTCATCCCCCCTCTCCGTTTCTCTCTCTCTCATCCCCCCTCTCGTTTTCTCTCTCTCTCATCCCCCCTCTCGTTTTCTCTCTCTCTCATCCCCCCTCTCCTTTTCTCTCTCTCTCATCCCCCCTCTCCTTTTTCTTTCTCTCATCTCCCCCTCTCCTTTTCTCTCTCTCATCCCCTCTCTCCTTTTCTCTCTCTCTCACCCCCCTCTCCTTTTCTCTCTCTCTCATCCCCCCTCTCCTTTTCTCTCTCTCATCCCCCCTCTCCTTTTCTCTCTCTCACCTCCCCCTCTCCTTTTCTCTCTCTCTCATCCTCCCTCTCCTTTTCTTTTTCTCATCTCCCCCTTTCCTTTTCTCTCTCTCACCACCCCTTCTCCTTTTCTCTCTCTCACCTCCCCCTCCCCCTCTCCTTTTCTCTCTCTCTCATCCTCCCTCTCCTTTTCTTTTTCTCATCTCCCCCTCTCCTTTTCTCTCTCTCACCACCCCTTCTCCTTTTCTCTCTCTCACCTCCCCTTCTCCTTTTCTCTCTCTCTCATCCCCCCTCTCCTTTTCTCTCTCTCACCTCCCCCTCTCCTTTTCTCTCTCTCTCACCTCCCCCTCTCCTTTTCTCTCTCTCTCATCCTCCCTCTCCTTTTCTCTCTCTCATCTCCCCTCTCCTTTTCTTTCTCTCATCTCCCCCTCTCCTTTTCTCTCTCTCATCCCCCCTCTCCCTTTCTTTCTCTCATCTCCCCCTCTCCTTTTCTCTCTCTCACCTCCCCCTCTCCTTTTTTCTCTCTCACCTTCCCCTCTCCTTTTCTCTCTCTCACCTCCCCCTCTCCTTTTCTCTCTCTCACCTCCACCTCTCCTTTTCTCTCTCTCACCTCCACCTCTCCTTTTCTCTCTCTCACCTCCCCCTCTCCTTTTCTCTCTCTCACCTCCACCTCTCCTTTTCTCTCTCTCATCTCCCCTCTCCTTTTCTTTCTCTCATCTCCCCCTCTCCTTTTCTCTCTCTCATCCCCCCTCTCCTTTTCTCTCTCTCACCTCCCCCTCTCCTTTTCTCTCTGTCATCCCCCCTCTCCTTTTCTCTCTCTCACCTCCCCCTCTCCCTTTCTCTCTCTCCTTTCCGCTCCCCCCCCGCCATCTCCCTCCTCCCACCTTTTCTCTCTCTCACACCTTCCTCTCCTTTTCTCTCTCTCTCCACTCCCTCTCTTTCCTCTCTATTTCCCTTTCCTCTCTTTTCTGTCCCTCCCTCTATTGACTCCATCCCTCTCTCTCTCCCTCCCTCCCTCTTTCTTGCCTGCCTCCTCTCTCCCCTCCCTCCTCTCCTTCATCCCTATTACCCTCCCTCTCTTTTGTCTGCCTCTATCTTTCCCCTCCTCCTCTCTGGTCTCTCTCACCTCCTCTCCCTCTTTTTCCTCTGTCTCTCCCCTCCCACCCTCTGCTTCCTTCTCTATCTCTCCCCTCCCCCTCTCTCTCCTTCCTCTCTCCCCCATCTCCCGTTATCTCCCCTCTCCCTCTCTCCCCTCCTTTTCTCTTCATCTCCCCTTGCTCTCCCTTGTCTTCCACTATCTTTCCCCTCCCTCTCTCTTCCCTTTGATCTGGTTAGTGGGTATCGGAGTCATGTCAGGAGTCAGCAGATATGACCAGATATGTGGAGCTACATAAAGAAACTGGGACCAAATATATTTTATTTATATATATATATGTATGTGTGTGTGTGTGTGTGTGTGTGTGTGTGTGTGTGTGTGTATATATATATTATTATTTTTTTTTTTTATTATTATTATTTTTTTTTTCTATAAGATCCATACAAGGCATGGGAAGACTGGAGGAGAAGGGAGCGGATGGGAAGAGGGAACATAATGTGGGATCAGGAAGAAGGGAGAGCGGGTAGAAGGTAGAGGAGTCCAGAGAACATCATACAGGGCAGGAAGATGATCTGGCAGCAGGAAGGCAAAGAGCATACAGGGCAGGAGCAACCAAAACATGGACACAAGGTGAGCTGGTAGAGGAGGGACTTAATACCCTCCCAGCTGGGGACAGGTGGGGTTGATTGCAGGAACCTACTGGCTGATGGGAGACACCCACTGGTGGTCACTGGAACTACAGCTATCAGCCCAGGGAAGCACAGAGCCACCAGCAGATGAACAGGTCCTGACAGTTGTGGTTGGGAGATGGTGAAAAGTCATGCTTGACATGTAGTTTTACTGACCGACACCCGTTATTTGAACGCAGTAGGCAAGGTGGGTTGTAAACATGATGTGACCGTGATGCTTTGTGACAAAAAATGATCTCCTCTCTTACATTCAAATGAATGAGACGTGCCACAACCACATGTAATTCACACACAGGTGCTCCACAGATTTGTGGGCTTTACAGGAGCAAAATAGGCGGTGAAGAGATGATATAACACCTTCCAGCTGTCTGTTAAGACCCTCTGAAAAAAAAAATCCATTACAAATGGCTCTTCCGAGGGGCAGTAAAAATAGGAAGTTGAGATGCATATTACCCCCGACCCCCTCCCCACCTAAAGAAGGGCACTCAGCTGTTCAGGGCTGTACACACCATGAGGGGGGGGGGGGGGGTGATTTGGTAATGATTAAACTCCATGTCAGATTTGGGCCACGGTCCCCCACCAAACATGGCCCATTTACTTTTTAGTTTAGGTACAGTGTTGCATGACTGAGTAATTGTCATTCTAAAGCCTCATACACACGATCGGACTTTGCACAAACTTTCCCGTTGGATTTTTGTACAAAGGGCGTTGGCCGTGAACTTGTATTGCATACACACGATTTTTCAGTCAACTTTCACCAAATCGCATGTTTTTTTCTGCTCTTTACCGCCACCTTTGGTCAACTTCTGTATTGTTGTCTGATCTTTTGCCTTGGTTCTGAGCATGGCATGCCTGTTTGTACTTTTATGCAAAAGTCCGATGGTTTTCTGTACACACGATCGGACTTTGCTCCGTCGGACTTTTGTTGGGCGGAAAGTTTGTCCGTTCGCACACAGCCAACAAAAGTCAGATGAAAACCGAAAAAAAAGTTTGTCCGATGGAGCGTACACACGGTCGGATGTTGCCTCAAAACGGCTAAATTTGCATGTTTGTTGTCAAAAAGTCCGACCGTGTGTACGGGCGTCAAGTGTGACAGCGTTGAGAGCTAAAACGGGATTTTTTTTAGCATTCTATTTACCTTCGGAGTGTAGTGATGTCACAGGTGATGTCAGGCCACTCCCACTCAGTACAGGGGCCAGGATAGGTCTATTCTAGCTCTGTCCTTCCCCTTCCTACAGCAATTGATCACTGTTAATAGTGATTTATTGATAGCTGATCGCAGGCACCGGTCAATTACTGTTAGCCCCCATACACGCGATCGGAAATTCCGACCGCAAAATCCGTCTGATTTTTTTTTTTTTTTCCCGACGGATTTTGTCCGAAACTGGTGTTGCATACACACGGTCGGACAAAGTTGTCGGAAAAATCAGATCGTTCGGAACGTGATGATGTTCGTTCGTTCCGACGGGACTAACGTTCAGCCTAGTAGCCAATAGCTTTGCTCTCGTACTTTTGAGATCCGAGCATGCGTGGCACTTTGTCCGATCGGAAATTCTCTACAAAACGATCGGAAAAAGTCCAATCAGATTTTGTTGTCGGAAAAATTTGAGATCCTGCTCTCAATTTTTTTTTTTTTTTTCCCATCAGAATTACGGAAAAAGTCCAATAGAGCCCACACACACACACACGATCAGATTTTCCGACAAATAATATATGCTTATTGCGGTTTTAATTTCCCTGCTAGTGACATTTATACAGAGATCAGAGCTAAAAAAAAAAAAATAGTAACATTTATACAGTAATCAGTGGCTATTTTTAGCTCTGATCTCTGTATAAATGTCACTGGCAGGTAATGGGTTAACACTAGGGGACGATCAAGGGGTTAAATGTGTTCCCTGTGTGTGGTTCTAACTGTAGGGGAGGGGGTGGGATTACTGGGACATGACAGCGATCAGTGCTCCCGACCCCTGTCAAGTCACCTGCTGGAATGAGGAAATGCCTCGTTTACATCGGAATTCCCCCCGTTCTGCCTGTGTGCAAGTCAATTGTGGGCTGCCAGAGGACATAGAGTTCCGACCCGCGGACACGCTCCCGCAGCGTGCCATCCACAACTGAGCCTGCGCCAGGCGCTATACAGCTACGGTGCTTCACGCACGAGAGCCATTGTGCCGCCGTCAAACAATGGCACCTGGTCTTAAAGCAGAACTATAGCCAAAACTTTGTTTCCCCCCCCCCCCCCCCCCGCCATTTTGGATAGAGTATGGGAGGGTTATAACCCCTGTCAGATTTTGTTTTACCATCTGTGTCGCATTGGGGAGATTCCCCTTCACTTCCTGTCCCATAGCCAAAACAAGAAGCGAGAGGAAATCCCCCGCAAATTAAGGGAATTCCTTGGGGGGGGGGAACCCCAGGTCACCAGAACTAGTGGAAGAGTTCCCCTTTATTCATTTTCTGGGGACAACTCAACATTTGCGATTGTCTTTTACTTTCGCGTTCAATGATAATGGTAACCAGGACAAATAGAGAGGGCGAATCTCCCTAATGGAGGCACAGACTGCAATAAAAAAATAAAAAAAAACTGACAGGGGTTCTAATCCATCTACACTCTGTCTACAACGGAAAACAGTCTTTTGCCTTTTTGCCTAATTGCCTTTAGTTGCAATGTAACCACTTCCGAAACCGTCCACCGTGGATATACACGGCATTACTCTGGAGGTTAAATACCGTTGGTAGATAGCTGCCATGACCCCAGGATTTCTATCCATGGCCGGCGATCCTCTTTCACATAAAAAGTGGCCTCAGTGGCGGATTCGCCACAAGAACACCTATATGGGTGGCGGGAGAGGTGACCCCCCCCCCACACACACACACAGCTTAATGGAGTCGGTGGAAACAATCTGGTACGGTGGCCTGGTGGGCAGGAAGTCGACTTCCACTTGACTTTATGTCCTTGGAAGACCGGACCTACGTGAGACGTCACTTCCGCCCTCCAGCCTTATAAAAAAAGGGACAATTTTTTTTTCCTGTTAAAAAAAAGAAAAGAGAGAAAAGAAGACTTTATTGCTTTTAAGTGCAAATATGAGATGTGAGATCTTTTTGACCCCCCAGATCTCACATTAAAAAAGAGGTCCTGTCATGCTTTTTTTTTTTTTATATCAATGTAAACATCCCTTGTAATAGGAACAAAAGTGATTTTTTATTTTATTTTTTTTTAAAGAAGGGACAGTGTAAAAATAAAAAGTAAAATCAATAAATAAGAAAAAAAAAAGTAAAGCTCTCCATCCCGCCAAGCTCGCGCACAGAAGCGAACGCATATGCGGTCACTACATCTGCTCCCCCAGAAGCCTGCAGTCACTACATCCGCTCCCTCCAGGAGCCTGCAGTCACTACATCCGCTCCCCCCAGAAGCCTGTGGTCACTACATCCGCTCCCTCCAGGAGCCTGCAGTCACTACATCCGCTCCCTCCAGGAGCCTGCAGTCACTACATCCGCTCCCCCCAGAAGCCTGTGGTCACTACATCCGCTCCCTCCAGGAGCCTGCAGTCACTACATCCGCTCCCTCCAGGAGCCTGCAGTCACTACATCCGCTCCCTCCAGGAGCCTGCAGTCACTACATCCGCTCCCCCCAGAAGCCTGTGGTCACTACATCCGTTCCCTCCAGGAGCCTGCACTCGCTACATCCGCTCCCCCCCCCCAGAAGCCTGTGGTCACTACATCCGTTCCCTCCAGGAGCCTGCGGTCACTACATCCACTCCCCCCAGAAGCCTGCGGTCACTATATCCGTTCCCTCCAGGAGCCTGCAGTCACTACATCTGCTCCCTCTCCAGGAGCCTGCGGTCACTACATCTGCTCCCCTTCCAGGAGCCTGCAATCGCTACATCCGTTCCCCCCCAGGAGCCTGCACTCGCTACATCCGCTCCCCCCAGGAGCCTGCACTCGCTACATCCGCTCCCCCCCCAGGAGCCTGCACTCGCTACATCCGCTCCCCCCAGGAGCCTGCACTCGCTACATCCGCTCCCCCCCAGGAGCCTGCACTCGCTACATCCACTCCCCCCCAGGAGCCTGCACTCACTACATCCGCTCCCCCCAGAAGCCTGTGGTCACTACATCCGCTCCCTCCAGGAGCCTGCACTCGCTACATCCGCTCCCCCCCCAGAAGCCTGTGGTCACTACATCCGTTCCCTCCAGGAGCCTGCGGTCACTACATCCACTCCCCCCAGAAGCCTGCGGTCACTATATCCGTTCCCTCCAGGAGCCTGCAGTCACTACATCTGCTCCCTCTCCAGGAGCCTGCGGTCACTACATCCGCTCCCCTTCCAGGAGCCTGCACTCGCTACATCCGTTCCCCCCCAGGAGCCTGCACTCGCTACATCCGCTCCCCCCAGGAGCCTGCACTCGCTACATCCGCTCCCCCCCAGGAGCCTGCACTCGCTACATCCGCTCCCCCCAGGAGCCTGCACTCGCTACATCCGCTCCCCCCAGGAGCCTGCACTCGCTACATCCGCTCCCCCCAGGAGCCTGCACTCGCTACATCCGCTCCCCCCAGGAGCCTGCACTCGCTACATCCGCTCCCCCCCCAGGAGCCTGCACTCGCTACATCCGCTCCCCCCCAGGAGCCTGCACTCGCTACATCCACTCCCCCCCAGGAGCCTGCACTCACTACATCCGCTCCCCCTCCAGGAGCCTGCACTCGCTACATCCGTTCCCCCCCAGGAGCCTGCACTCGCTACATCCGCTCCCCCCAGGAGCCTGCACTCGCTACATCCGTTCCCCCCCAGGAGCCTGCACTCGCTACATCCGCTCCCCCCAGGAGCCTGCACTCGCTACATCAACTCCCCCCCAGGAGCCTGCACTCACTACATCCGCTCCCCCCAGGAGCCTGCACTCGCTACATCCGCTCCCCCCCAGGAGCCTGCACTCGCTACATCCGCTCCCCCCCAGGAGCCTGCACTCGCTACATCCACTCCCCCCCAGGAGCCTGCACTCACTACATCCGCTCCCCCTCCAGGAGCCTGCACTCGCTACATCTGTTCCCCCCCAGGAGCCTGCACTCGCTACATCCGCTCCCCCCAGGAGCCTGCACTCGCTACATCCGTTCCCCCCCAGGAGCCTGCACTCGCTACATCCGCTCCCCCCAGGAGCCTGCACTCGCTACATCCGCTCCCCCCCAGGAGCCTGCACTCGCTACATCCGCTCCCCCCAGGAGCCTGCACTCGCTACATCCGCTCCCCCCCAGGAGCCTGCACTCGCTACATCCACTCCCCCCCAGGAGCCTGCACTCACTACATCCGCTCCCCCCCAGGAGCCTGCACTCACTACATCCGCTCCCCCTCCAGGAGCCTGCACTCACTACATCCGCTCCCCCTCCAGGAGCCTGCACTCACTACATCCGCTCCCCCTCCAGGAGCCTGCACTCGCTACATCCGCTCCCCCCCCCAGGAGCCTGCACTCACTACATCCGCTCCCCCTCCAGGAGCCTGCACTCACTACATCCGCTCCCCCTCCAGGAGCCTGCACTCACTACATCCGCTCCCCCTCCAGGAGCCTGCACTCACTACATCCGCTCCCCCTCCAGGAGCCTGCACTCGCTACATCCGCTCCCCCCCCAGGAGCCTGCACTCACTACATCCGCTCCCCCTCCAGGAGCCTGCACTCACTACATCCGCTCCCCCTCCAGGAGCCTGCACTCACTACATCCGCTCCCCCTCCAGGAGCCTGCACTCACTACATCCGCTCCCCCCAAGGCCATCTTTTCGCGTGGGCACGCTGGGCAGTTGCGATCACAGGAGTGCAGAACAAATTGCAAACAAGCTTTGGCTGTATGTCTCTTTTAAATGGGAAAAGCAGAGACTCGTTTTAGTAAAAAGGAGATCTTGGTCTCAAAACAACCTTGTGACATTTTAGTCAAAGCAAGCAAGGTCACCTTATGATATTAGAGCTGCCCAATTCTGGGCAAAATGAGAATCACAATTTTTTTGCTTAAAATAAAAAGATCACAATTCTCGCAACATAAAGTCATTCACATTATACAAAAAAAAAAAAATAAAAAAAATGGGCTAACTTTACTGGATAGTTTTTTTTTTTTTTTTTTTTTTAATTCCTTATAGTATTTCTTTCCAAAAAAAAATTGCATTTGAAAGACCACTGCGCAAATACAGTGTGACATAAAATATTGCAACAACCACCATTTTATTCTCTAGGGTGTCTATTAATATATATATATATAATGTTTGGGGGTTCTAAGTAATTTTCTAGCAAAAAAAAAAATGATTTTAACTTGAAACCAACAAATGTCTGAAAAAGGTTTAGTATTTAAGCGGTTAAACTTTTTTTTACTTACACAGGAAGTCTATTCCATTGACAAATTGTTACAATGTTTATAGTTAAGTTTCACTGATAAAGAATGTTTTGATTCTCGGCAGACTGCCCGGTTTTTCTCTTCCTTTCTTTTGATGGCTTCAGAAGAGCCGAGAGAATTCTCTGCATAGAAAGAATCGTGAAAGACTTTAGTCAAGATCGCGATAACGATTCTTGACGATTAATTGTGCGGCTCTAAATGAGATAACAACAACTAAAAGAAAATGTCCTAAATAGGTTCAATAAGTTGGTCTTTGAAACACAATAAATCACTTTAATTACCACAAAAATGGAGTGAGGCAGAAAAGGGGGGCAACATGTGAAGTAGACATGTACAAAAGGAAAAAAATTGTTTAGTTTAGTTTCGTTTTAATTCGTTAATTAATTAATTTCGTTTAGTTATATTCGTTAAATTCTTTAAATTCGTTTTCGTATTTTGTTTAGTTTTCTACCGAATTCGAAAAATCGGTCGCATTCAAAAATATTTCAACCAAATTCGAAAATATTTCTACTGAATTTGAAATGATTTCAACATGATTCAAAATTATTTCAACTGGATTCGAAAATATTTTGCGACCCGAATTTAGGGTCATGTATCTCGGGGTCACTTGGTGCTAAAAAAAACAAATTTGGAGATGTTGTAGTGCTAGTACTATTGTGTTTGCATACCAAATTTGGTATTTCTAGCTATAAGTGACCCCGAGATATGTGGCCCCAAATTGGGGTCGCAAAATGTCATTCTCTGCTGCAGAAAAGTACTTTCATATTGCCCATATCTGGGGTCGCTTGGTGGCAGGTGATGTGGCAAGTGAACAATACACAACTTGGTCAAGTGGCACTCGTGGCCGGTCACGTGGCACTCGTGTCAGGTCATGTGGCACTCGTGGCCGGTCACATGGCACTCGTGTTAAGTCACGTGGCACTCGTGTCAGGTGTCGTGGCAAATGGACAATACACAACTTGTGGCAGGTGATGTGGCAAGTGGACAAATACAATACACAACTTTTGGCAAGTGGACAATGACATACAGCATATGCATTTGCCTTGCGATCGACATCCGTGACTTCTTCAATCAGGCATGCTGACAACTTCATTGATGTGATAAATATAATGAAATAAGATGTGTGTGTTTTTGCACTGTACACTGCAAGTATGAGAAGTTGATGTGACAGATGTATATAAGTAACTAACCATCTTCCAAAATTTCTAATTCAAATAGAAAAGATTAGAACAGAGCAGAAAAAAAAAATAATTTAATAGAATAAAATAGAAAGAATATACAACCATCTTCTGAAATTCAAATTTGAATAGAATACATTAGAATTTCGAATAGTATGAATTCAAATTTTTAAATGAATTAATTTTAAACTTGGATAGAAAAGATTATAATAAAATAGAAAATAGACTAGAGCCAAGAGGGACCATCCGAGAGGACCCCAACCATAGAAGACTCATCAGAGGAACCAAGCGGGACCATCCGAGAGGACCCCAACCATAGAAGACTCATCAGAGGAGATTCACATCAACCTCCAGACCAGGACACCATGAGCCAGGTATTCATCTCCCACTGAGCATCACTATCTCCCCCATCCACCTTCCACCTTCTGCCTTCCTGTCCAACTCACCATTCATCTGTCTCCTCAATGCCTCCTGTCCTCTTACTTTCCCCATCCCCTTATTGCCCCCCTTCTCACCTCATTATCCCCCTGTCCTTTATCAACTCCATGTCTCCCCCATTGCCACCCTTTCTACCCACTTCCCCCATGTCCACCCCCTGTCTCCTAATTGCCCTATGCACTGTTGCACCTGCATATTGCCCCATAGCACACTGTACATCCCTTGTCCCCCACTCTGCCCTGTCTACCCCTCCGTCCACCACATTGTTGCCTGTCCACCCACTGCCCCCATTTATCTCCTCTACTGCCTCAACCCCCACTTTCACCACTGTGCCCCAGTGCCTCCTGTTGCTCCCCAGCACCTGAGCACCTCTTCCCCCAGTGCTCCTCTATGAGTGCCTACAGTATGTTCCTTATTGTTCCTACTAATCTCTCTCTAATGCCAAACATTACCCCTCCGTGATCACCAATTATTTTTTTCCCCACTGATCTCCCCCACATTGACTACAGATAACGGACACCCCCCCCTCCACCGTGACCACAGATAGCAGACATTCCTCTCCACCCACTGACAGATTTCCTCCCACATACCACTCACTGCCCCTTCTCCACCATTTTCCCTCCTGTCTACTTCAGAGAGAGCACCCCTCCCCAAAGAACCTTGTCCCCATGTTGATGGGGACAAGGGACTCATCCCCACAACCCTTGCCTGGTGGTTCTGGGGGGTCTGCGGGCGGGGGGCTAATCAGAATCTGGAAACCCCTCTTTAACCAGGGGACCCACAGATCCAGGCCTACCCCCCCCCCCCCATGTGAATTGGTAACCAACCAATTCACAACAAAAAGTGTAAAAAATGGTAAAAAAAAAAGACAGGAGGCACTTTGGGACACTTAAAGTGGTTGTAAACCCTTACAAACCACTTTGACCTACAGGTAGGCCTAGATTAAGGCTTACATGTAGGTCAGAGAAATATCTCCTAAACCTACACGGTTTAGGAGATATTTGCCTGAAGACAGGCACCGCTGTCTACGGCGCATGCGCCGTAGACAGCGGCGCGCAGGCGCACTGAGCTTGGCATTCTCAATGACGGAGCTGCCACACGTGTCGGCTCCCGTGCACATGCGCGGGAGTGACGTCATCGCGGCTTCGCCGAATGACAGCTGCGGAGCTGCGAGACCCCACCAAGAAGATGGATGCGGCGGACTACAGGGGACAGCGGTGACTTCGCTGGCTCCTGTGTCAGGTAAGTGACACATAATGGGCTACTATGCGATGCGATGCGATGCGATGCATAGTAGTCCATTATGCTTTACCTTTGCAGAGAATGAAATAGGAAGTAAACTCATCAGGGTTTACTTCCTCTTTAAGGCCGGGTTCACACTATTGTGAACTGGATGTGGATGTGGAATCCCCGCACCCAATTCGCAATAGCCGGAGATTTTGACCGGCTGTCTGTGAGGCCGGTTCACACATCTCCGATGCGGCTCTGGTTTGAATTTACACAGGAGTCCTGTGCGTCTATTGGTCCCTTTTTCAGGTCCGAATTCGGTCAAATATTTGGGCTGAAATGGGGCCTGAAATGGGGGGGACACACCGGACCCCCTGCTGAGAGCGGCATCGATATTAGGAGTGAACCTGAATGTGAGGAGAATTGTCACAATGAACGTTTTATACAGCGATTTCTATAAGGTGGAGACAGATAAACACGTAAAGCATGTTTCCAATGAACATGACCACCTTGGCTTTGTTTATGTCCTTTATTATAAATCTTCCTATACTACAATAGATGATCAATATTCAATTTTAAACACATACCCCTCTCCCCAATTAACCCCTTGTCCCCCAAAGTACATTTATAAACCGAGCAGTATATAAGGGGTTAATGTAAGCTCCCGGTTGAGCTTTCTGTTGATTTTTAGCTGTAAAAGTGACCGGGTGGCATTTGAGCACTTTTATGCGGCTCTTAACCCCTTCATGACGGAGGGTAAAACAAACCTCAAGACTAGACCCAATTTTGCAACTTTGACATGTGTTAGTAAAACCGAACATGTGATCCCAACTACTTAGTACATCCAGCTAAATTATACCGCGTGATTTTTAGGACATTGGCCTTTAGTTTGGTAAATGGATATCTACTGGGGTTTTATTTATTTTTATTTTTAATTTATAATATTAATGGAAAATTGGCCCAAAATAGTCGATTGAATTTACTGTAGCTGTATATTTCTTGCTATTACCATAATTTACCACCAAAGAAGAACCCAAAATAGCTGGCTCCCCTGCGTGAAATCACGCTGCTGTATGTGATCTCGAGAGGTCCGGATAGCAGGCGCGCGCTCGCTGCACAGCGGGAGTGTTGATGTTCCACATAACACTTGCTTTGTTTAATCGTTTGAAGATCATGTGGAACATCCAAGATGGTGAACTCTTCTAGGTGGATAAGATTTAACCCTTCCCATCCAAGGTGGTGAACCCTTCCCATCCAAGGTGGTGAACCCTTCCCATCCAAGGAGGTGAACCCTTCCCATCCAAGGCGGTGAACCCTTCCCATCCAAGGTGGTGAACCCTTCCCATCCAAGGTGGTGAACCCTTCCCATCCAAGGAGGTGAACCCTTCCCATCCAAGGTGGTGAACCCTTCCCATCCAAGGTGGTGAACCCTTCCCATCCAAGGTGGTGAACCCTTCCCATCCAAGGAGGTGAACCCTTCCCATCCAAGGTGGTGAACCCTTCCCATCCAACATGGTGAACCCTTCCCATCCAAGGTGGTGAACCCTTCCCATCCAAGGTGGTGAACCCTTCCCATCCAAGGAGGTGAACCCTTCCCATCCAAGGTGGTGAACCCTTCCCATCCAAGGAGGTGAACCCTTCCCATCCAAGGTGGTGAACCCTTTCCATCCAAGGTGGTGAACCCTTCTAGGTGGATAAGATTTAACCCTTCCCATCCAAGATGGTGAACCCTTCCTATCCAAGATGGTGAACTCTTTCCATCCAAGATGGTGAACCCTTCCCATCCAAGACGGTGAACCCTTTCCATCCAAGATGGTGAACCCAACTAGATGGATAAGATTTAACCCTTCCCATCCAAGATGGTGAACCCTTCCCATCCAAGATGGTGAACCCTTCCCATCCAAGATGGTGAACCCTTTCCATCCAAGATGGTGAACCCTTTCCATCCAAGATGGTGAACCCTTCTAGGTGGATAAGATTGAACCCTTCCCATCCAAGATGGTGAAACCTTCTAGGTGGATAAGATTGAACACTGTCCTTCCAGTTTGGTTGATACCCATGAGGTCATTTGGAGATACCATCGGAGATCCTGGGTTGCTTCAATCGTCTGGGAGAGTCACCGATCTGTATATCCAGGCTTTTATGATTCAATGTCGCTGACATCCGGGTCCACCAGTTCCGGTAAGAGTGTTCAATCTTATCCACCTAGAAGGGTTCACCATCTTGGATGTTCCACATAACACTTTTTTTAATTTATTGTTTTGAAGATCATCACTTCATGATTATGGATTCCCATTTAGTTTTCCTTTTTCAGGATCGGATTCGTGTTATGAGACTTATCCTCTTATTTTTATTTTATTCATTTCGCTACATTGGACTTTATTATCCATTTTTCATTGAATGGTTATTAGATTGTTCATCGTTTGTTGTATTTTGGTGCCTAAGTACTCGGTCTACGTTACGTGCCAATCGATATGCAATTGCACTGGGTGTTGGCAGATTGCATGCAGATTGTAGGCTAACAGATCTGCCAGACGGAGATCTGTGTGTGTGTGGTGGCTCAGCAGACCAGTCTGCTGAAAAACTGTTGGGTGGTGGCCGGATTTTGATTATTTGTGTGGTTAAGAACAGTGGGAAGAGTGATTAACACTGGGGTTCAAGCTTGCAGGATAGCTGGAGGAACCCTAGAAGTGTGTGCTGACTACTAGACTGCTCCCCAACCCTCATAGTGCACCAGATTGTATGTAGGATTCGTATCTGCCTGTGTGTGGTCAGCTAGCTGGATTGGAGTGGAGTCTCCCTCTAGTGGTGGCCAAAGGTAGTGCGGTCTGCGACAGTACCACAGGGAGCTTTTACATGCTTAGTACAGGCTTCCCTTTATTCCTTTAATTTCGGACACGGAACGCAAGTCGCTTTTAGCTAGTCGCCGTGGGCGTGCGTAATCGTGACATATGTTAGTTGACGTTTGAACCCGTAGTACAGCCCAGAAACGATAAAGAGCATTTTACTTTTTTTTCTTATCCTACCTGAAACCCACGAGACATTGACACAATTTTTTTTTGCCGCGCGCCCCCCCACCCCAAAGCACCTTGTCCCCATGTTGATGAGGACAAGGGCCTCTTCCCGACAACCCTGGCCGTTGGTTGTCGGGGTCTGCGGGCGGGGGGCTTATCGGAATCCGGGAGCCCCCTTTAATGAGGGGCCCCAGATACCGGCCCCCCACCCTATGTGAATGAATATTGAGGTACCATGTACCCCTACCCATTCACCTGGTGAAAAATGTGTAAATAAAAAAACACAACACATGTTTTTAAAATAATTTATTGGACAGTTCCGGTGGTCTTCTTTTCTCCCATCTTGGGGGTCTTCTGCTCTTTTGCTAGCTCTTTTACTAGCGGGGGAGCCCAGCTTTCTTCTTCGTCGTCGCCACCGACGTCTGGGGTCTTGTCCCCCTCTTTGATTCTTCTTGCCGGGCCTCTGCTATCTTCTTATAGCTCTTTTACTAGCGGTGGCCCAGTCTTCTGTCGCCGCCTTCTTCTCTTCTTCTCCCTTGCGATGTTGACACAACGCTCTCTCTGGCCGCAATGGCAGGGCCGCGTTGTGTGGCGACTTATATAGGGACAAGCGGCGGGGTCACTGGGTGATGTCACATGGTGACTCCACCTCCTTATGATGTCACAGTCCCAGAGGATGCTGGGACTGTGACATCATAAGGGGGCGGAGTCACCATGTGTGGATCGCTGCATAAACTAACGGCGGTATATGGGTACCTTAATTAAATAGGGATAATTGTGGACATGCACCCCCACTCACTCAGGTTGAGCTAGATGGACTGGTGTCTTTATTCAACCTTACTAACTATGTAATTATGTCACCGCTGACATCCATCACTCTATAGAACTGAATGGAGCATCCGTTCAGGTCTGCCTAAAAAAGGTCTGTATGTGTGAAAGGGGCCTAAATCTATTCTAGCTGGGGATACAACGCTTGAGAGGAGATATGATAGCGATTTACAAATACCTCAATGGCAGCAATCCCGTCATAGAAACAAAACTATTCGCTCTCAAGGAGTGTAAGAGGACACGGGGACACATTGAGATTGGAGGAGAAGTGGTTTAACCTTAAACTGTGTAGGGAGTTTTTCACTGTCAGGGCAATAAGGATGCGGAACTCTCTTCCACAATTGGTGGTGGCTGCAGAGAGTATGAATGTTTTTAATGCTGCGTACGCACGATCAAACAAGCGGGTGGAAAAGTCCGGCAAACTGAAGTCTGCCGGACAATCCCCCCGTGTGTAGCCTCCGGCATACTTTTTTGACCTTGGACTTAGAATGCCGTGTTGCACTCCAATCTTCCCGTACTTTTGAAATCATTTCGAGCGGGTCTCCAGGTAGGCGGGGCCCGCGAAGGAGACGTCGAAGAAGACGTCCGAAGTCGGAAGAAGAGGACGCGGCGACGAAGAAGAAGGCCGGGCTCCTCCGCTAGTAAAAGAGCTACAAGAAGATAGCGGAGGAGTCCGGCGAGAAGACCCCCGAAGACGGAAGACCCTCGGAGCTGTGCAATAAATTATTTTATCTTGTGTGTTGTGTTTTTTTTGTACTTTATTTTACAGGTGAATGGGTATGGGTACATTGTACCCCATACTCATTCACATAGGGTGGGGGGCCGGTATCCGGGGGCCCCCTTATTAAAGGGGCTCCCGGATTCCGATAAGCCCCCCGCCCGCAGACCCCGACAACCAACGGCCAGGGTTGTCGGGAAGAGGCCCTTGTCCTCATCAACATGGGGACAAGGTGCTTTGGGGTGGGGGGCCGCACGCCCCCCCCTTCCCCAAGGCACCCCCCATGTGGAGGGCACGTGGCCTGGTACGGCTCAGGGGGGGGGGGGCGCTCGCTCGCCCCTCCTTTCCTGGCCGGCCGGGTAGCGTGTTCGGACAAGGGTATGTTGTGGACTTGGGGGGGACCCCACGCCATTTTTTTTCGGCGTTGGGGTTCCCCTTTAAGTCCATACCAGGCGGCGGAGCCAGCGACGTCTCCTTCGCGGGCCCCGCCTATCTGGAGACGCACTCGAAGTCCGCCAGACTAAGTACGTCGGACAGACAGGTACGTGTGTACACGGCTTTAGAGACTCTAGGATGTGCATCTTAAATAACACAACATACAGGCATATGGGAAATAATTATATATACTGACACATGTGCACCTACACAGGTTAATCTGGATGGACTATTGTCTTTATTCAACCATACCTACTATGTAACTTGTCAAAAACTGTCTCTGTTTTTTACTTTTTGAATTTTTTTGGTGAATGGATAGGGGTATATAGTACCTCATACTCATTCACATGGGGGGTGGGATCTGGAGCCCCCTTGTTAAAGAGGGCTTCCAGATTCTGCTAAGCTCCCCTCCCACAGACCCCCGCAGCCTTAGCCCAGGGAAAAATACCTTGACCCCATCAAGATGGGGACAAGGATCTTTGGAGTGCCCCAAAGCACCCCCATGTTGAGGGCATGTGGCCTGGTTCTGCTTGTCCCCCCTTCCTGACCTGTCAGGCTGCATGCTCAGATAAGGGTCTGGTATGGACTTTTGGGGGGACCCCAAGCTGTATTTCTTTAATTTTGGCATTGGGTTCCCCTTAAAATCCATACCAGACCCAAAGGGGTCATGAAAAGATCTCCATAATTAAGCTCTAGTGGTGGGGTAAAAAATGTTGGAGTTGTGCTCTGGGTGAATCGAGCTGAGGCTGCTTTTACTTACTTGCTTACCTCTGGGGCCGAGTGAGGTGTGCGGTGGTCGGGCTATCTTTTAGGCCACTTTCACACTGAGGCGCTTCACAGACATTTTTTGCTCTAAAAATAGCACCTGAAAAGTGCCTGTAAACTGCCTCTTCTGCAGCCCCAGTGCTTTCAAACTGGGTCGGTGCGCTTGCAGGACAGGAAAAAAGTCTGGCAAGCAGCATTTTTGGGACGGTTTAGGAGCACTGTATACAACGCTCCCAAAATGCCCCTGTTAGTGCTGCCAAAGTGCCTTCTAAGCGCTTAGGCAGCTGCGCTTTTCAGGCACTTTTACCCCTTTTTCGGGCACTAGAGGGGGTTAAAAATGCCCCGCTAGCAGCTGAAAAGCATTGCTAAAATGCTGGTAAAGCACCGCTAAAACTAGTGGCGCTTTAGCGCTACCGCAGACTGCTCCTCAGTGTGAAAGTGGCCTGTTTTGCAGTTTGCTTTGGGTCTGGATGGACCATTCCTCAGCCTGCACCCTCACTGGTCAGCGTCACCCAACTAACTGGACTTTGACAGCCTGAGCGGGGACCTGCAAGCATTTATCTTCTGCACATTGTACTTATTACATTCCTGCTCAACATCAGTCCCAGCTCTTCCCATGGCCACCAAAGTCCCAGTGCCACAAGACCAGTGGAGCAAGCAACAAGATTCCTGATCACCACCACACAAGTCCCACTGTCACCAGACAGTCCCCGCTAGCAGCTGAAAAGCATTGCTAAAATGCCGGTAAAGCACCGCTAAAACTAGTGGCGCTTTAGCGCTACCGCAGACTGCTCCTCAGTGTGAAAGTGGCCTGTTTTGCAGTTTGCTTTGGGTCTGGATGGACCATTCCTCAGCCTGCACCCTCACTGGTCAGCGTCACCCAACTAACTGGACTTTGACAGCCTGAGCGGGGACCTGCAAGCATTTATCTTCTGCACATTGTACTTATTACATTCCTGCTCAACATCAGTCCCAGCTCTTTCCATGGCCACCAAAGTCCCAGTGCCACAAGACCAGTGGAGCAAGCAACAAGATTCCTGATCACCACCACACAAGTCCCACTGTCACCAGACCAGTGTAAGCCAGCAACAGTGTTTCTTATCACTGCCACAATAGTGCCAGTTTTTTTTCATGGGAGTTCCAACTTTTCTGACACTCCATGAACCCCAGACATGTGATAGTAATAGATAGATAATGTATGCCCTTTGCAAGCCTGAAGGTTCTCTTTGGATTTTGGGACCCTCTATGCAGCTAGGCTTCTGAAATATATGGTATCCCCATACTCAGGAGGAACATCAGAGAATATTTTGAGGTGTAATTCTATTCATTCCTATACTATGTATGAGAAATATATTATTATATGACCGCTGTGAGTAAACAAAATACTCTACAAACCTTGTTTTTTCATTTTCCCCAAAAAAAAACTTGTGGCAAAAAATGTGATCTCACCATACCTCAGAGGCTTCTTCTATCCTGGCACTTCAGGACCTCATGAAATGTGATAGGTACTACTAGTCAGCAAATTTGATGCAAAATGTAAGCACTTTGAAATCCTAAAGGTGCTCCTTGGATTTTGGGCCCTTTTATTCATCTAGAAGGCAAAAGCATTTCACACATTTGGTATCTCCATACTCAGGGGGAGTAGAAGATTGTGTTCTGGGGTTTAATTGTAAATATTCCTGTGCCGTGTGAGAGAAATAACTTGTGACAACTTTGTTAAATAAAATCAAATTGTATTTACTTTGTTAATTTTTTTTTAAAAATGTGGCAAAAGATTACAACTTCAAATAAACTCATCATACTTCTTACTAAATAGCTTGGGGTGTCTACTTTCCAAAAAATGTGTCATGGTGGTGGTGGTTGTACTGTCCCGGAATTTTAGAACCTCAATAAACAAGATGGACAGTCAGAACATCAGGGATGTTACTTTTCGTAAATTATATTCACCATAATCTGTAGACTCTATAACTCTCACACAGAAAACATAATATACACTGATTTATTTTTGAGCAAATAAATGCAGCAGAATACATTTTGGATATATTTATGAAGAAAGACTTATTTGTAAAGTTTATTAGCAAAAAAGAAAGAAAACCATTTTTTTCTGTATGTAGCACTACCCCCGAAGGAGCTGCTTGTTAGATTTGGGCTTACCGTTACCTTCTGTTCTCCTTGTTCCATATCTAGGGGTGTCCCGTGGTAAATGGCCCAGTAACTTGAGAGACTGACAACAGATCCACTTGAATGGATTTTATTTGCAAAACGTAGACAATGAACAGTCTCTTAAATTGGGATCAGAGGGTTGGAAAGGAAGTTACTCTTAGTTCCAAAGTCAAAATGTTGAAGAACTTGATTACTTTGACTGCATCCAGAGAATAGCCATTCCCAACTGGATGATCACTCAGGTTGGACAGTCCCTCTCTCACAAGGCCTAGCAGCCAACAAGGTGCTTACTCAGGAACAAGCCTCTGCCACAGACGTTGTTGTAGAACATGAAGGGAAACTAAACTTGAAAAACACTCGTAGGATACCTGGATCTTTCAGTCAGCTTGGCGATATCCACAAGACCGGATTCTCTTGGGTACTTCAGCCCTTCCAGGCTCTTACTAAGAAACGAACCCATATGTGGTCTTCTTCTGAAGAGTCCCCCCCTGGAATGCTTGAAGTCACTGGGTCTCTCCCGAACTGGAGACGGAACCCAACCACCTCAGAATCTTCCTTTATTTTCCTTGCCTCTGGCTAGCCAGCCCCGAGACATCAAAATCCGGTGGATCCGCGCCCCAGGCCATAGCCTTCCTGGGGGCTGGTCAGGAGGACCAGGGCCACAGGACCATGAAGTCAGTACATCATTCTGGACCGGAACCCCGAACCATGTGACGTCTGCATCTTAAATACCCTCTCCAAGAAAGCACAGCGAGAGTGCCAATCCCACTGGGCGGGCTCCGAGAGAGAGTAACTTTAGCAGCCAACTAGACCATAGTTCCATGCCTGCCAGAAGAGACAGTGCCCCCTGTGGCCAGGCTGAACATCTCACAGTCCAGTCAGACTGATGCTGAAGTTTTAATTTAGACAATTGTACCCAAACCAAATTGCAGTTCAGGCATAACTTTAACTTTGAAAAAGCATAGCGAGTGCTCTTCAGGAGCCGTCACTACATGTATTTTTCCATTTATACTGTATAATAAAGAAATAAGAAACAAAATGGCAAATAGATACCACCAAAAGAAAGCTCTATATTCTGAAAAAATCATGTAAAATTAAGTTGTGAACAGTGTTACATGACTGAGTAATTGTCAATCAAAATCACAATACTGTTGGACTCATTTCTGCACCACGGAGAGATATAGATCCAATACGGGGCCAAACAGATGACTGAGAATCCCCAATTAATTTCCACATAGCAAAACATCATACTGGAGAAACACGGGGAATAGTGATGGACGAACTTCTGACGGGACGTTTCGCGAACGCGGCCGATAGTTCGCGAACCGGAACGTTCGCGGCGGGCCCCATTGACTTCAATGGGAGGCGAACTTCGCAAACCTATAGGTCAAATTTGCAGCCACAAAATAATTATTAGCTGTGCAAACATAGTCCCACCACATGGCCAATGACATAACACATGTATGAGGTGAATCTGGGATCGACAACTACAAGCATTCTTTTTTTATATGGGAAATTGTTGTGACAATTCAGGACTGTGGAGTGCATGAAGGCAATGGAGGAGAAGGAAGGTCAGGGACCAGGGTAAGCAAAGAAGAGGGTGCAGGAGATGATCACCAGCAGCGTGACATACAGCAATGACACCTGCACTGTGATAGAGTCATCTGACAACAGCACCGTGATAGAGAGCACTGACATCAGCAGCGTGACATAAAGCACTGACATCAGCACCGTGATATACAGCACTGACAGCAGCACCGTGACAGAGAGCACTGAAATCAGCACCGTGATATACAGCACTGACACCTGCATCGTAAGCAGCCCCAGGAGGAAGTCAGCACAGCACAGGGATGGTGGGAGCCCCTCATAATGAGCATAGCACAGGGATGGTGGGAGCACCTCAAAATGCACAGCAGAGGTACAGCCCCAGGAGGAAGTCAGCACAGCACAGGGATGGTGGGAGCCCCTCATAATATGCACAGCAGAGGTACAGCCCCAGGAGGATGTCAGCACAGCACAGGGATGGTGGGAGCCCCTCATAATAAGCAGCCCCAGTAGAAATATGACACCGCTCAACCTCTTCAAGGAGGAGGGTACGGGCATATAGTACAGTGTGCTTTTTTTGGACAAGGAAGTGAGCCAAATGAAGAAAGAAGGTCTGTGTGCTTGATAAAAAAAAATGTTTATAGACATATACATGGTCTACTGGTCACATGTGTTGAATTCTTCCGAGATCCATGCCTCATTCATTTTTAGAAATGTGAGGTAGTTAACACTGTCGTGAGCTAGATGAGTCCGCTTATCGGTCACGATCCCCCCTGCTGTGCTGAACGTCCTTTCGGACAGGACACTGGATGAGGTGCAAGCCAACAGTTCGATTGCAAATTGGGCAAGCTCTGGCCAGAGGTCAAGCCTGCCCACCCAGTAGTCCAGGGGTTCATCACTCCTCAGAGCGTCCACATCGGCCGTTAACCCGATGTAGTCGGACTCCTGGCGGTCTAGGCGTTCCCTGATGCTGGATCCGGATGACACCTGTCGATGGGTCGGCTGAAAGAATGACCTCATATCAGAAGTCACCAACACATCTTCAAACCGGCCTCTTCTTGCAGGCGCTGTTGGATTGGTACCCGCAACTCCTTCTCTGGGAGTGGGAATTGCTCCTCTGCCAGCGCACGCAAAAGCAGAATGCAGCATTTCTTGAAGCAAGGCCTGGAAGTGTTGCATTCTGACAGCCCTCTGCGACGGCGTTAACATTTCCGCCATTTTGTGTTTGTACCGGGGGTCTAAGTACGTTGCCACCCAGTACTGGTCCTTGACCCTTATGCTTTTTATACGGGGGTCCCTATTAAAACACTGGAGCATGAAGGCCCCCATTTTCACTAAAGTGGAAGCGGTGTGGTGGCCTGGCTCCTGCTCATCATCCAGGATAATGTCGTCCTCTTCATTCTCTTCTCCCCATCCATGCACAACAGGGATCCCAGAAAGGTTTAAAGCATGCTCTTCTTGCTCCTCCTCATCCGCCCGGGCACCATCCTCCTCTGACTCCTCTTCGGACTCCTGTTGTTGACTTGTCTCAGATAGAGTAGCCCCCCCTGGGAATTCATCCAGCATTGAGACTTCCTCATCTTCCCGCTCCTGCTCCTCCACAGCCTGATCGATGACACGACGCAATGCAGGCTCCATAAAGAAGGCATAAGGTACCATGTCACTGATGGCACCATGGCTGCGACTGACCAGTTTGGTGATCTCCTTAAATGGCCGCAGAAGTCTGCATGCATTGTGCATGAGCAGCCACTGGCGCGGTGAAAAAAACCCCAGCTCCCCAGAACCGGTTCTGCCGCAGAGTTCATACAGGTAGACGTTAACTGCACGTTTCTGCTGGAGCAGCCTATCAAGCATATAGAAGGTTGAGTTCCATCGCGTCGGGCAATCGCAAATAAGACGTCTGACCGGCAGATTGTGTCACCGCTGAATGTCAGCAAGACGAGCCATGGCCGTGTAAGATCTTCTGAAATGGGCCGAGATTTTCCTTGCCTGCCGCAAGGTGTCCTGGACCCCAGGGTATTTGACAACGAATCGCTGCACGAACAAGTTTAAGACGTGTGCCATGCATGGCACGTGCTTGATTTTGCCCTGTTTCAATGTGCTAAGCAGATTGGCACCGTTGTCACACACCACTTTACCAACTGTCAAATTGAGCGGTGTTAGCCACTGATCTGCCTGTGAACGCAAAGCTGAAAGGAGTTCCGGGCCAGTGTGGCTCTTGGCTTTCAGGCACAACAGACGCAGCACGGCATGGCAACGTCTCACCTGGCATGTGGAATAGGTTCTGGGGAGCTTGGGCGGTGCAGCGGAAGAGACGCTAGCAGCGGAAAAGGAGGAGTCAGCTGAGGAGGAGAGGGAGGAGGATGGAGTAGGAGGAGGAGGAGAAGAAGAGTCAGGCCTGCATGCAATCCATGGTGGTAAAACCAAATCTACACGGGTGCCACGGGTTACATGCTTGACGGCCGTCAGAAGGTTCACCCAGTGGGCAGTAAAAGTGATATACCTTCCCTGCCCGTGTTTGCTAGACCACGTGTCTGTGGTCAGATGTATCTTGGCACCGACACTGTGTGCCAGAGATACATTCACTTGCCGCTGAACATGGCCATATAGCTCTGGGATGCCCTTCTCTGAGAAATACTTCCTTCCTGGGACCTTCCATTGTGGTGTTCCAATGGCCACAAATTTGCGAAAGGCCTCCGAGTCCACTAGTTTATATGGCAGTAGTTGGCAGGCTATGAGTTCTGACAAGCCAGCCGTCAACCGTTGGCTAAGAGGGTTATCCGGCGTCATCATTTTTTTACGCTCGAACATTAGGCCCACGGAAGCCTGCCTTTTTTCAGAAAAACGTGAGCTTGGTGTGATGGAAGGTGGAGTGGAGGACAATTGTGAGGAGAGAGGAGAAGGAGAAGTAGAAGACGAGGCTGGACAGTGAGAGCCTGCAGTGTGGCTTTGTGTGTTCTGTTGCTCCCACTCGGCTCGGTGATGGCTGCCCATATGCCTTCTTAAGACGGTTGTCCCTAGGTGAGTGTTGGGCTTACCGCGACTAATGCGTTGACTGCAAAGATTGCAGATGGCAACGCTATTGTAAGCAGCGGACACGTTAAAAAAAGCCCACACTGCGGAGCCATGTGCCGGTGTCCTGGGAGCGCCAGTTGTGACCGTACATGGTCGATGACTCGCTACGGATACATTTGCAGTCTGCTTTGTCCCTCCTGTGCAATGTAAGTTATTCCTGCTTCTCCTCCCTATCTGCTGGTCCATATCTCCCTCTGAACTCCCCTCCTCTTCCTCTCTTTGTGGGCACCCACGTGACATCACTAGACACGTCATCATCAACGTCACCTTCCCCACCGCTATAAGTAGAGATCTCGGAGTAGGCAGCAACATCGGGGACTAACCTCCTCCTTGGGCTGATCTGGTTACTGTCGTCAGAGTAGCGGTTGTTGCTACCTCCTCTTCCTGATCCAATACCAAGAGTGGCTGCGCATCAGAAATGTCTTGATATGGATCGGAAAATAATTCCTGTGACTCAAGCGGAAGGTATGTGGTGGTGGTGGTGTTGTTGGTGGTAGTGTCTTTGGGGGTGCACATAGCAGAGAGTGAAGAAGAGGGTGCAGATCAAGAGGATGAGGAGGCTGCAGAAGAGTAAGGCTGAGTGAGCCATTCAACCAAGTCTGGTGCGTCCTTTAAAGTAATTGAACGCACCTCTGCAACTTCCCACTTTGGCTCAAGCCTGTTGCTCCTGCCCTACGCCTACCACCCCTGCGGAAGGACATGCCTCTTCCTCTGCCTGTCATTTTTTAAATGACCCTGTGACAAAGCTCTCAGTCCCTATACCAATGAAGGACTGCTGCAGTATAGGGCAGCGGTCAGCAGTAGTGCACCTCAACCCTATCTATTGTGGACCAATACCAGTCCTTATAGAATAGCACTGTACCTCACTCAACCCTATGTACTGTAGCACCCTAGACCAAGTTACCAGTCCTTATAAGAACTTTTGTGGACCAAGTAGGCTGTGTGTGAGTGATTAGCAGACTGTACGTCAGTCCCTATACCGATGAAGGACTGCTGCAGTATAGGGCAGCGGTCAGCAGTAGTGCACCTCAACCCTTTGTATTGTGGACCGATACCAGTCCTTATAGAATAGCAGACTGTACCTCACTCAACCATATGTACAGTAGCACCCTAGACCAAGTTACCAGTCCTTATAAGGACTTTTGTGGACCAAGTAGGTTGTGTGTGAGTGATTAGCAGAATGTACGTCAGTCCCTATACCGATGAAGGACTGCTGCAGTATAGGGCAGCAGTCAGCAGTAGTGCACCTTAACCCTATGTATTGTGGACCGATACCAGTCCTTATAGAATAGCAGACTGTACCTCACTCAACCCTATGTACTGTAGCACCCTAGACAGACCAAGTTACCAGTCCTTATAAGGAGCTTTGTGGAACAAGTGAGTTGTGAATGATTAGCAGACTGCAGCAGAAGGGCAGCAGTCAAGTATAATATTCTTTCTATATTTGGAAGAAAGAATATTATACGTGTACAAGCCTATTACCATACCACTGATACCAGTCCTGAAAAGAACCTTTGTGGAACTAATAGTAACAGCTACTGATTAAACTGACCCTCACTGCCTGACACACTGCTTCCTTCCTGTCCCTATATAAACTGGCAAAACAGAGGCTGCTGGAACAATAACTGGTTACTCGAATAGCACTTTTGTGGACCTGATAGTAACAGCTAATGATGATGACTAATCTGGCTGTCCCTACAGCACACACCGTCCTGTCCCTTTCTCTAAACTGACAAAAGACACTCAGGCTGCTGCAACAATCAGTAGCACAGCAAACCTATATACACCTAACACCTATACCAGTCCTGAAAAGAACTTTTGTGTACCAAATAGCTAGCGATTTGGGTCACTGTAATCTCTCCCTGCTCCACACAGCAACCTCTCCCTATAGTGACAGAAGAAAGAATGTAAAATGGCCGCCGGATCGGGTGTATTTATAAGTTAGGGGGAATGTCCAAGTGTCCATGTGCTGTCACGTCTCAATTGGCTGTCCTGTACCCTGTGATGGATGTGTCATCAGGTCAAAGTTCTTTTACACAGTAAAAACACGGAAGTCCGCCGGGCGAACGGCGCCAATAGTTCGCCGAACGGGCTGACTGCGAACAACCGAAATTCGCCGCGAAATGACCGCCAGGCAAACTGTTCGGCCATCCCTAACAGGTAATATACCCCGATAATCTTAAAGTTGACCCCGGGTGGATTTGGTACTAGACGAGGCCACCTGGGCTTGGCTCGGTTAGTTTCTAGTGCGCGGTGGGGTCCTGAGAGGTGATCCCCTTGTCCCCCCTTTCCCTTACTTCCCTTCTTTCCCTCCCCTCCTCTTTCCCTCCCCCCACGACTCACTCACTGGCTTACTCAACCTTCGTACTACCACATTGTCTCCTAATCTGACGTAGATGATCCATTTACTCATCTATTAGACCACCTTAGCCTAGGTGACCGCTCGCTCCCCTTACTCTATAAAAAACAGTAAAAAAGAAAATGGTTTAAAATGTAAAAAAAAAAAAATGAATAGATGTTTTTAAAAAAATTATTTATTTTTTAACATACTGTCACCAGTCAGTGTCCCTAATCACGGCCACATCGGTCATAAGATGAGGCCGTATTGTGCTGGTGACAGGAATGAAAAAAAAAAAAAATATTGAAAAAAACTAACTATTTAATTTCTTGACTACTTGCCCACCAGCCGCCGCAGTTGAACTGCGACAGAATGGCACGGCTGGGCGAAACAGCGTTACCTTATGTCGCTTCGCCCTGGAAGCTACTGGCTACTAGGTATTGAACTTCTGTTTTCTAGTCCCGTCGTACGTCACCGCGTTCTTGGCGGTCGGAATTTGGTGTGACCGTGTGTAGGCAAGACAGTTTGAGAGGAATTCCGACATGGGTTGGACTTGATGGACTTGTGTCTTTTTTCAACCTCATCTATTATGTAACTAAAAAAGAGAAAATGTTGCCCCGGGGGCTTTAGATGAGGTCGGCACCACTAAGCCAATAAAAGTAACAAGAGTAAGTGCCGTATATATTTTTATTCAGTAAAAGTATTCCATGCATTATTGTCATCAGTGAAAGCCACTTAATACAAGGTACATATAACTGTGTATAATAAAATGAGTAGTAATAGTAGTAATGGTACATTTGTGTATGAACAATCACATAACATAACATACAAACATCAGGTGTACCCGACATGTTTCGGGGGTCCCAGCTCACTCTTCAGGGGTAGATGTGTATGAATTGTACCTAAGGTGAAAGGATACAGTTTGGTATTTTAAGGCAGAGGGCAAGAGGGGCCTAATAAGTGGAGGCCCCATAATCACCGCTACACATAGCCGAGCCAACGGGTGTGACGCCTCCAGACAGCGGCAGCAGGTGTCCCGCCAGGGAGCTGAGGAGGCGGAGCCAGAAGAAACCCCACACAGGGCAGATTGGAGGGAAAGCATCGCATGGATGGAAAATGTGTATCTCTATTGGTCTCATTGTGTCCATGGTAAGTATTGACTGTAAACATAAAAGGTGTATGTCAGATAGTCTGGAGGAGTAGATCATTTAGAATGTAAGCTCTACGAGCCGGGCCCTCCTGTACCTTTTGTATTGTACTGTAATTGTGTTGTCCCCCCCCCCTTATACATTGTAAAGCGCTACGTAAACCTTTGGCGCTATATAAATCGTGTATAATAACAATAATAATAATAATAATAGTAGGTAAAATACAAGAGTAATAACACAGACAAATCTATGTGTAATATATAAGACTAGAGCCATGAATGGCATGGACAAAGGACTATAGAAAAAATGTGTATATATACCGCGCTAAACTAAAAACCTACAAAAAAAAAATCTAGAAATAAAAAAGCAGCTGCTAGAGGTGCGATACATACAATAGGAACAGGAAAAACATATGTAGCAGCGCTACAGTGAATAAATATTGAGTGCTAATTGAAAAATTGACAATTGATCACTCCATATAGAAACTGATTATAGTGACATAATATCATAAAAATATAAAAGTCTATAGAGGTAAATCCATAAAAAAAAAAAAAATAGTGATTATAAATAAATAAATAAAAGTCTTTGGTGAATGTAAACTCAGAAGAGGAATTGATGACAAATCCTCCGTGTTTGCTGGAGTCTGGACCCTTGTGCCGCGTAGACACGAGTGGACTTTTCGAGGGACTAGGTCCGACGGTCTTCTCGACGGAGTTCAGATGGACTTTCCCGAATGAGCGGACTTGGCCACACACAATCACACCAAAGTCCGACGGATTCGAACGGGATGACGTACGACCGGACATAGAATAAGGAAGTTCATAGCCAGTAGCCAATAGCTGCCCTAGCGTCGGTTTTTGTCCATCAGACTAGCAAGGGATTTCTCTGTTGGGTGGAAAAATGTAATACATGTTCTATTTCTAAAGTCTGCCATATTTTTGGCAAGCAAAGGTCCGATGGAGCCCACACACGATCGAATTGTCAGACGGACTCGTTCCTTCAGGCCTTTGCTGTCAAAAAGTCCGGTCATGTGTACGCGGCATAAGAAGTACCTATCTGATTCCAGGACTGAGCTCCGTGGTTGGCATCCATTGGTTACCTTCCTTTGACATGCTTTTTGTGCTTGTGATTTGGTAAGCCTCCAATTCTTAAGGTAGTCGCATGTGGTGGTGGATCTCATTTGGAATCACTGTGTGCCTATTTGTGTGCGTTTTTTTTTTTTTTTGAAGGGAAGAATTTGTCATCAATTCCTCTTCTGAGTTTACATTCACCAAAGGCATTTATTAATTTATTTATATATTTATTTATATATTTATTTATAATCACAATTTTTTGCATGGATTTACTTCTATAGACTTTTATATATATAAGTTTTTTTTTTTTTCCCTAAAAATATTCTTTTTTATTTATTTTTATTTTTTCATTAATGTAATAAAAAATAAGTAGCACTGTGCCAAATGGCAAAAAGAAAATGGCCTTGTCATGAAGGGTGTAAAACCTTCCGGAGCTAAGGTAAGTTAAGCCCTATCAGTCCCGAAAATGTGATGATGTATGCATTTGGGTAGACTACAAATTCTAAACATATAATGTACAGAACTGAGACATTGCCAAAAAAAATGAAAGGGGTTTAGGGAGAGAAAAGCTCCGGGACTAACATGATTCATGACAGATTGGGCAAAATCAACGACGACATACATGGTGCAAGTTATACTTAACATCACACAATGTTTCCAGGGTCAAAAAGTGTTCTTCACTAGGGATGAGCTCGGTGTTCGACTCGAACATCGGCTGTTTGCCCTTTGGCGAGGCCAGAACTCTGTGGGCCGTCCGCGCCAAATTCGTGTGGCACTCACGACCCACAATGCACTGCGCCATTGCATTGGATTGCTGGCTCATGATTGGCCAAGCATGCACTGTGACCCGCATGCTTGGCCAATCACAGCGCCGGCAGCGAGGAGAGCCATAATTGGCCACAGGCATGATGCCTGTGGCCAATTCTAGCTCAGTAGGTTCAGTACATGCCCCACAGTATATAAGGGCACCAGCACAGCGGCCTTGTGTAGTGTGTTCCGGCGTGCAGGGACAGTGTGTTCTTTTCTTGTGCATCTGCAGGAGTTAGTGGGTGTTGTGTGCCTCCAGCACAGCACAGTATACACCTGTATCTACCCTTTATTGCTGTTGTTCTCTAATAGAGCCATCTGCAGGAGTTAGTGGGTGTTGTGTGCCTCCAGCACAGTATACACCTGTATCTACCCTTTATTGCTGTTGTTCTCTAATAGAGCCATCTGCAGGAGTTAGTGGGTGTTGTGTGCCTCCAGCACAGTATACACCTGTATCTACCCTTTATTGCTGTTGTTCTCTAATAGAGCCATCTGCAGGAGTTAGTGGGTGTTGTGTGCCTCCAGCACAGTATACACCTGAAGATACCCCTTATTTCTGGTGTTGTCTGTTGCATATCTTGCATATTAGCCTTTAAAATTAGCACTTTTGATTTGAAACGCTCGAGTCCCGTAGACTTTAATAGGGTTTTAAAGTTCGTACGAATTTTCAGTCCGTTCGAAGGCTCTGGTGAGAACTGAACCGGGAGGTGTTCGGCTCATCCCTATTCTTCACAAACAAAATCTACCAAAAAAAAAAAGGTCTATTCAGCCAATAAAGAGAACCCCAATCAGATGAATTTCAGTCCCCTAGTAGAAGTTGTAGGAATATGACCACATACTCAGCCCTTTGTAAGTTCAGATCTCTTGTAGCTGTACTGTATGATGCACTGTCTATGCAGATGACCCAATAAATGGACAGACAAACTAGATAAGCAAATCCAATCTTCACCTGATGAAATCTCTTAGCCCTTGTACACACGGTCGGAGATTCCGACGGAATGTGTCCTATCGGACCGGTTTGTCGGATAATCCGACTGTGTGTGGTTTGCATCGGAATGTTTCTGTCTGACCCAATTTTCCAACTTGTTGGAAATATTTTCCGACAAACTGGTCCGATCGGACATACTCCGATCATGTGTAGAGAATTTTGATCGAACGAAGTGCCACGCATGCTCAGATCAAATTCCTACATCAAAGCTATTGGCTACTAGCCTGAATGTAGTCCCATCGTAACGAAATAACGTTATCACGTTCTGAAAGATCGGATTTTTCGACAACTTAGTCCGACCGTGTGTATACAACAGTTTCGGACAAGATCCGACGGACAAAATCAGACGGATTTGGTAGTCGAAATCTCCGACCGTGTGTACTGGGGCTTACACTTTCAGCAGAACTGAATAAAACGCAAGTAGCCAGTTGGGATAAGGTTGTCATGTTGAATGTCTCCTGTAAAACAGCATTCTCATGGAATGGAGACTTTCTCATGGAATTGCTTTCTCATGGAATGGAGACTTCTGCATGCCTTGTGTCCCTGTCTGTATAGATGTCATCCATTAAGAGGAAGTGGAACACGGAATGGAGGCATTGATCATGGGAAGGGATGAGGGAAATGTACAAGATGGGCTTAGCTGGAGCCCTCATGATTGACTGATATAGCAATTGTCAGTAGAACCTGGGAAGGACTCCCCCACTGAGGCTTCAGAGGCTTGGCAAGATGCCGCTTGATTTTTTCCCTGTCCCCCTGTACTGAGGCAGTGTTGGTCATGTATTAGCTCAGGATCAGGTAATGAAGAAAAATACTTGGGAACACATCTCAGTTAGTGAATCATGCAAATGCATTACATGTTCAGACAAAGACCCATGACAAGGGTACAGATAAGAATCATAAGGAAACAGTCCATTGTTGCCTGCCCAAAATATTGCCAAAATGTAGAATATTCAAGGACTTTCTAGGTTGTGCCCAACTGACATAAATACTGAAGTGTCCATCCATTACATTCCTGTTTGCTCACTTATTTTATTTTATTTTTTCAAAATAGCAATGTACTTTTTTACTAGCGTGTGAGATGACACGAGGGGTGCAACTGAGACACCCTGAAATCTTTCATTACAGCTTAGCTCCTACCCCTATAATATCCCCCTTCTTCCAGACTTTCCTTACTGCAGCTGAAGCTTATGAATCCTCTGGTGATAGATTAGCCCGGAGTGACTTGTAAAAGCTTTATCACATTCAGAACACTGAAATGGCTTCTCTCCAGTGTGACTCCTCTGGTGATAGATTAGCCCGGAGTGACCTATGAAAGCTTTATCACATTCAGAACACTGAAATGGCTTCTCTCCAGTGTGATTCCTCTGGTGTGCGATAAGAAATGACTTCTTGATAAAAGCTTTGTCACATTCAGAACACTGAAATGGCTTCACTCCAGTGTGAATCTTTTGGTGTGTATTAAGACTTGACTTATCTGTAAAAGCATTGCCACATTCAGAACACTGATATGGTTTCTCTCTGGTGTGGACCCTTGTGTGTTGGAAAAGGGCATCCCTCCCTATAAAAGCTTTATCACATTCAGAACACTGATATTGTTTCTCTCCAGTGTGAATCATCTGGTGCCTGATAAGATTTGACTTCTGTGCAAAAGCTTTGTCACATTCAGAACACTGATATGGCTTCTCTCCAGTGTGAATCCTCTGGTGTGTGATAAGATTTCTCTTTACTTTAAAAGCTTTGCTACATTCAGAACACTGATAGGGCTTCACTCCAGTGTGAATCATCTGGTGTGTGATAAGGTTATCTTTCTGTATAAAAGCTTTGTCACATTCTGAACATTGATAGGGCCTCTTTCCAGTGTGAATCATCTTGTGTGTGATAAGATTACCCTTCTGTGTAAAAGTTTTTCCACATTCAGAGCACTGATATGGCTTCTCTCCAGTGTGAATCTTCTGGTGTATGACAAGATTTGACTTAGATGTAAAAGCCTTGTCACATTGAGAACATTGATACGGCTTCTCTCCAGTGTGAACCTTCTGGTGTGTGATATGATTTGCCTCCATTGTAAAACCTTTATTATATTCCAAACAAGAAATATCTTCTGAAATGACTCCTCTTATGTATACACGGGTTGGACTTTATTGTAAAGCCATTGTCACTTCCAGAACACTGAAATGACGTCTTTCCTGTTGTCCTCGGAGGATGGATCAATCTTGAAGAGGCTCCAAAACACCTACAACATTTAGAACACTGATATGGCTTGAATCCTACGTGAATCCTCCACTCAACGGCAAAACATACTTTCCGTCACTTAAGACAATCATATGGCTCGTTTCTCATCTGACTTAGTCATATTTTTTAAGACAAGGATGTCCAAAAACTTGAGCCATCAATCCACCTAAACAGAAAAAATAAATAAAAAGTCAGAATTCTATATAAAGTGTTAAATAAAAAGTTACCTTCTATTTTTACATTCATTATTAAATATATGTTATATATAGAAGGAATATGTACAATATTACACATGTTTAAATATTTGTACTCTATTTTATTGAGGACACTCTGTTATTCCCATTGGCTGGTAAAGATGACAATTTATTACAATTTCCTGCAGGAGAATCTCATTCTTTGTTCTCATTTAGAGCATTGTGCTGCATAGTGATTGGGGGAGGGGGATGTGCTTGGAAATGACTTGTGGGCATGTTTCACAAATCTGAAAACCCAAACATTGCAGATGCAAATAGAAACCCCATTGAAGTCATTAAGAGGAAAATGTAATAACCAAGTTATACTCACCAGTAATATCTTTCCAGAAGTCTTTCAAGACAACATCTGAGAGAGGAGACTCGTCCTCCCATTCCCAGGAAACATTGCGTCTCCCAATCTTTTAAAAGGTCTGTCTCCATATAGCCCTTCAATTCGGTCTGAGTACCTTAGGCCCAGTGTTGGGACAAGCAGTCCTATCAGGAGGACCTGATCGGAAAGGTCCATGCAGCCCCATCAGGAGGACCTGATCGGAAAGGTCCATGCAGCCCCATCAGGAGGACCTGATCGGAAAGGTCCATGCAGCCCCATCAGGAGGACCTGATCGGAAAGGTCCATGCAGCCCCATCAGGAGGACCTGATCGGAAAGGTCCATGCAGCCCCATCAGGAGGACCTGATCGGAAAGGTCCATGCAGCCCCATCAGGAGGACCTGATCGGAAAGGTCCATGCAGCCCCATCAGGAGGACCTGATCGGAAAGGTCCATGCAGCCCCATCAGGAGGACCTGATCGGAAAGGTCCATGCAGCCCCATCAGGAGGACCTGATCGGAAAGGTCCATGCAGCCCCATCAGGAGGACCTGATCGGAAAGGTCCATGCAGCCCCATCAGGAGGACCTGATCGGAAAGGTCCATGCAGCCCCATCAGGAGGACCTGATCGGAAAGGTCCATGCAGCCCCATCAGGAGGACCTGATCGGAAAGGTCCATGCAGCCCCATCAGGAGGACCTGATCGGAAAGGTCCATGCAGCCCCATCAGGAGGACCTGATCGGAAAGGTCCATGCAGCCCCATCAGGAGGACCTGATCGGAAAGGTCCATGCAGCCCCATCAGGAGGATCTGATCGGAAAGGTCCATGCAGCCCCATCAGGAGGACCTGATCGGAAAGGTCCATGCAGCCCCATCAGGAGGATCTGATCGGAAAGGTCCATGCAGCCCCATCAGGAGGACCTGATCGGAAAGGTCCATGCAGCCCCATCAGGAGGACCTGATCGGAAAGGTCCATGCAGCCCCATCAGGAGCACCTGATCGGAAGGTCCATCGGAAGGTCCGTGCAGCCCCATCAGGAGGACCTGATCGGAAGGTCCATGCAGCCCTATGGAAAGGCTGATGTAAAATGGACTGTTTGCACCTGTCTGATACTTCAGGGCAAAGATCCTTACAGATGGGAAGAATACTCTTGCTTGGACCATGTTTAGGATCAGACCTAAATACCTTAGACTTTGAGCTGGTCTCAAGACTGACTTTTCGGTATTTATGATCCAGCCTAAGCTTTTCAAATACCGCACTGTGTATCTTATGCTCCGTTCTAGAGCCTGTACTGAGTGATCTCTGAGCAGGAGGTCGTCCAGATTAGAGATGGCTTTGCGGTTCACCCGAATGTTGCACGTTCGTGGACTTCCGGCGCTGTTCGCTGCGGCCATATTTGTTTACATTGTGAAGAACTTTGACCCATGACACATCCATCATGGGGTACAGGACAGCCAATTGAGACATTTCAGCATATGGACAATTAGACATTCCCCCTACCTTATAAATAGACCTGATCTGGCGGCCATTTTAAATTCTGTCTTTTGTCAGTGTAGGGAGAGGTTGCTGTGTGGAGCAGGGACAGACTGTAGTGACACAAATCGCTATCGATTAGGTCCACAAAAGTCCTTTTAAGGACTGGTATAGGTGTACAGTATATAGGGTTGTACACGTATAATATACTTTCTTTCAAATATAGAAAGTATATTATGGTGTACTGCTGACTGCTGTGCTGCCCGATTCTGCAGCTGTCTTTTATCAGTGTAGGGACTGAGGGACAGTTTGGTGTTCTGATCAGGGACAGTCTGCAAATCACTTGCTACTAGGTCCACAAAGGTCCTTTTATAGGTGTACAGTATATATGCTTGTACATGTATAATATACTTTCTTTCAAATATAGAAGTCATATTATAGTGCACTGCAGTGCTGCTGACCAATTCTGCAGCTGTCGTTTCTCAGTGTAGAGAGGGACAGTGTGGTTTTTGGAGCCGGGACAGTCTGCAATTCACTAGCTACTAGCTATCTACTATTAGGTCCACAAGGGTCCTTTTAAGGACTGGTATAGGTGTACTATCTGGTGTGCAGTATATAGTGGTGTAATACACGTATAAAATACTTGTACATATAGAAAGCATAGTATAGTGCATTTCCACTGTGCAGCATTGTGACTGCTGGGCGGTTCTGCAGCGATACTACAAAGAGTGACAAACGCAAAAAAAAAAAAAAAGGATTATAACTGGTGTGATAGACCAGTGGCCCCCAAAAACGACAGATTGAAGCGGGGTATTATATACCTTCTTCCACATACATACTGCACTTCTCTAGAGACTTTAGTCACAGGGTCATTTAAAAAATGACAGGCAGAGGAAGAGGCAGGCCCTTCCGCAGGGGTGGCAGGGGTAGGGCAGGAGCAACAGGCTTGAGCCAAAGTCGCAAATTGCAGAAGGCGCGTGCGATTACATCAAAGGACGCACCAGACTTGGTGGAGTAGCTCATTCAGCCATACTCTTCTGCACCCTCCTCATCATCTCGATCTGCACCCTCTTCTTCACTTTCTGCTGTGTGCACCCCCAAAGACAATACCACCAACACCACCACCACCATATACCTTCCGCTTGAGTCACAGGAATTATTTTCTGATCCATCACAAGACATTGCCGATGAGCAGCCACTCTTGGTATTGGAACAGGAAGAGGAGGTAGCAACAACCGCCACTCAGCAGTCTGACGACAGTACCCAGATCAGCCCAAGGAGGAGGTTGGTCCCCGGTGTTGCTGCCTACTCCAAGATCTCTAATTATAGCGGTGGGGAAGGTGATGTCGATGATGTGTCTAGTGATGTCACGTGGGTGCCCACAAGAGAGGAAGAGGAGGGGAGTTCAGAGGGAAATATGGACTAGCAGATAGAGAAGAGAAGCAGGCAGAACTTAGATTGCACAGGAGGGACAAAGCAGACTGCTAATGTATCAGTGTCAGGTCACCTTGAGGCCAGGTGACAGATGCACACCATAGGGATCAGGAGTGCACCGCAAGGTTGTGGAACCTACGGCGGACTGCTGTGGACAGGGGTCAAGGTGATAAGGAAGGCAGGGCCACCAGAACACTAAGACGCATCCCACCAGGGTTAGAGCGTAAGATTCCCTGGGGCGCGGAGTCTAAGAGCCAGCAGGTGTTCACCAGAGCCTCTAGTGGTGAGGACTTGGCTGCAACTGGCTCCAGGTCACGACCCCCAGGGTCCCCCAGCTCGCACCCACAGTAGGTAACAGGAGGATAGGGATGGTGAGGGACAAAGCCAAGGTCGGGGCCACAAGCAGACAGGAATAGTCAGGGACATGCCAAAAGGTCAGGATCACAGGCAAACAGGGATAGTCAAGGACACGCCAAAGTCGGTAACAAAACAACAGAAGAGCACACAGCAGGTAACAGGAAGCTGAACACACAAAGGTTGATCAGCAGGGTTGGCCTGCAGTGCACAGGTTAATATAGAGTTCTCTGATAGGAGCTAGGGTGGAGTCATACCAGAGGATGGATTACAAAAGCAGTCAGGTGAGGGTCGGCTGGTCTCTAGAGATGAACACATGGAGACAGGTAAGCAGACAAACACTATTGCAAAACCATGACAATAAGGAGCGAGGCATCAACCATGTATGGTCACATCTGGCGCTCCCAGGACGCCGGCACATGGCTCTGCAGTGTGGGCTTTTTTAACGTGCCCGCTGCTGACAATAGTGTTGCCATCTGCAGCCTTTGCAGTCAATGCATAAGTCGCGGTAAGCCCAACACTCACCTAGGGACGGCCGCCTTAAGAAGGCACATGCTCCAGCAGAAACGTGCAGTTAACGATTACCTGTACGAACTCTGAACAGGTTCTGGGGGGCTTTTTTTTTTCACCGCGCCAGTGGCTGCTCATGCACGACGCATGCAGACTTCTGCAGCCATTTTATTAGATCACCAAACTGGTCAGTCGCAGCCATGGCGCCATCAGTGACATGGTACTTTATGCCTTCTTTATGGAGTGTGCATTGCGTTGTGTCATTAACCACTTTCAGACCGGACCATTTTGCTGGTAAATGACCAGAGGTCTTTTTACACTTTGGCACTGCGCTGCTTTAACTGGTAATTGCGCGGTCATGCAATGTTGTACCCAAACAAAATTTGCGTCCTTTTCTTCCCACAAATAGAGCTTTCTTTTGATGGTATTTGATTGCCTCTGCGATTTTTATTTTTTGCGATATAAACGTAAAAAGACCGCAAATTTTGAAAAAAAATGATATTTTCTACTTTTTGTTATTAGAAAAATCCAATAAACTCAATTTTAGTCATACATTTAGGCCAAAATGTATTCAGCCACATGTCTTTGGTAAAAAAAAAGTCAATAATTGTATATTTATTGGTTTGCGCAAAAGTTGTCACATCTACAAACTAAGGTACGTTTTCTGGAATTTACGCAGCTTTTAGTTTACGACTGCCTATCTCATTTCTTGAGGTGCTAAAATGGCAGGGCAGTAAACCCCCCCAAATGACCCCATTTTGGAAAGTAGACACCCTAAGGAAATTGATAAGTGGCATGTTGAGCCCATTGAATATTTTATTTTTTTGCCTCAAGCGATTGAATAATGACAAAAAAATGTTTTTTTTTTTTACACAAAGTTGTCACTAAATGATATATTGCTCACACATGCTATGGGCATATGTGAAATGACACCCCAAAATAAATTCTGCTGCTTCTCCTGAGTACGGGGATACCACATATGTGGGACTTTTTGGGAGCCTAGCCGCGTACGGGGCCCCGAAAGCCAAGAACCGCCTTCAGGTTTTCTAAGGGCGTAAATATTTGACTTCACTCCTCACTACCTATTACAGTTTTGAAGGCCATAAAATGCCAACATGGCACAAAACCCCCACAAATGACCCCATTTTAGAAAGTAGACACCCCAAGCTATTTGCTGAGAGGCATGTTGAGTCCATGGAATATTTTATATTTTGCCACAAGTTGCGGGAAAATTACAAACTTTTTTTTTTTTTTTTTTTCACAAAGTTGTCACTAAATGATATATTGCTCACGCATGCCATGGGCATATGTGAAATGACACCCCAAAATAAATTCTGCTGCTTCTCCTGAGTACGGGGATACCACATATGTGGGACTTTTTGGGAGCCTAGCCGCGTACGGGGCCCCGAAAACCAAGCACCGCCTTCAGGCTTTCTAAGGGCGTTACAGTTTTGAAGGCCATAAAATGCCAAGATGGCACAACCCCCCCCAAATGACCCCATTTTGGAAAGTAGACACCCCTAAATTTAGGGGTACACTAGTGAGACTAGGTAATAAATGGCGGGTGCCCTGAAACTATAAAAAAATAACTAACCAACCAGCGTCACCTGTAACAGTTATATGGTGATCACTGGTGAAAGGGTTAACTAGGGGGCAATCAGGGGGCTTTATGCGGTAGTATATGGGGGTCCCTGGCGCTATAAAAAGCTGCGGCGAACCTAAATACCTACCTGCCCAACTAGCGTCACCTGTGACACTAATACGGCGATCAGAAAAATGATCGCTTATTAGGCTGGGTTCACACTGGAGCGATGCGGAAACGCCGCGAATCCGCGGCGGGTTCCCGCATCGCATGCCTCCCGGCGGCAGTTCACACTGCCCTATGCGAACTGCTGGGAGTGTCAGTGAAATGTTACTGACACCCCCAGATCAGTTCGCATATCGCAGTGCGATCTGCAAACTCGGATCGCATGGTGTGAACACCCATGCGATCCGATTCTGCTGCGGGCCAAAAAAAGGGTCCCGTGCGAATTTGCGGCGGGTGTGGCGGGTGCGGCGGGTGCGGCGAATGGCTGAACTCGAATCGCACAGAGATCGGATGTGATTTGCACTGCAGTGCGGTGCGAATCACATTCGTTCTCATAAACCGCTGCAATGTGAACCCAGCCTTAGTGACACTGGCGACGGGGGGTGATCACGGGGTTAAACCTTTATTGGGGGGGTTAGGGGGGTACATTAGAACTAAAGGGGGCTAACCCTAACTGCCCTAACAGTTATTACATTCACAAATGACACCAATGCAAAAAAAAAAAAAAAAAAAAAAAAATGACATTGGTGTCACTGTGACTGGGGGGCAGGGGTAATTGGGGGGGGTGATCGGGGGGTAAAGGGGGGGTGTGAGTGTGCCTGGCATGTTCTACTGTGTGTGTAGAGTGTTGGTGCAACTCACCGATCCGCTCTCCTCCGTGTCGGAACGAAAAATACCGACACGGAGGAGAGAATACATCACTTCCTCTCCTGTGTTTACATTACAGGAGAGGAAGTGATGTCACGGGGGATTTCTATTCGTCGGGAGCGATCGCGAGGGGGTGGCCATGAATGAATGGCTGCCCCCTCGTTCCGGATCGCTCCCGGACGAAAACCGACCGCCGCAGGCACCGGGCGGGGGCCCGATCGGGCCCCCGACCCGCGGGAGGCAAGGGACGTACATGTAAGCCCTTATGCCTGCCCGTGCCATTCTGCCGACGTACATCGGCGTGCGGCGGTCGGCAACTGGTTAATCAAGTCGTGGAGGAGCAGGAAGATGGAGGAAGTCGCAATGCTGGATGAATTCCCAGGGGGGGCTACTCTCAGACAAATCAACAACAGGAGTCTGAAGAGGAGTCAGAGGAGGATGGTGCCAGTGCGGGTGAGGAGGAGCAAGAAGAGCATGCTTTAAACCAGGGATATGCAATTAATGGACCTCCAGCTGTTGTAAAACTACAACTCCCATCATGCCTCTGCCTCTGGGTGTCATGCTTGTGGCTGTCAGTGTCTTGCTATGCCTCATGGGACTTGTAGTTCTGAAACAGCTGGAGGCCCACTAATTGCATATGCCTGCTTTAAAGCTTTCTGGGATCCCTGTTATGCGTGGATGGGGAGAGGAGAACGAGGAGGACGACATTATCCTGGATGATGAGCAGGAGCCTGACCACCACACCGCTTCCAGTTTAGTGCAAATGGGGGCCTTCATGCTCCAGTGTTTTAACAGGGACCCCGTATAAAAAGCATAAAGGTCAAGTACCAGTTCTGGGTAGCAACGTACTAGACCCCCGGTAAAAACACAAAATGGCGGAAATGTTACCACCATCACAGAGGGCTGTCAGAATGGAGCACTTCCAGGCCTTGCTTCGAGAAATGCTGCATTCTGCTTTTGTGTGCGCTGGCAGAGGAGGAATTCCCACTCCCAGAGAAAGAGTTGCGGGTACCAATCCAACAGCGCCTGCAAGAAGAGGGACGCTCTGAGGAGTGATGAACCCCTGGACTACTGGGTGGGCAGGCTTGACCTCTGGCCAGGGCTTGCCCAATTTGCAATGGAACTGTTGGCTTGCCCCTCATCCAGTGTCCTGTCCGAAAGGATGTTCAGTGCAGCAGGGGGGGGATCGTGACTGATAAGCGTACTCGCCTAGCTTACAACAGTGTTGACTACCTGACATTTATAAAAATGAATGAGGCATGGATCTCAGAGGAATTCAACACATGTGACCAGTAGACCATGTATATGCATAACTCTATAAACGATTTATTTAATCGAGCACATGGACCTTTTTTCTACCTTTGGCTCACTTCCTTCTACAAAAAAAAGTACACCGTACGATATGCCCGTACACTCCTGTTTGAAGCGGTTGAGCGGTTTCATCTTTTTGGGTCCCGCAGCGAGTTGCTGGTATCAATGCTGCTGTCAGTGCTCTCTATCACGGTGCTGGAGGGAGTGCTCTCTATCACGGTGCTGGAGGGAGTGCTCTCTATCACGGTGCTGGAGGGAGTGCTCTCTATCACGGTGCTGGAGGGAGTGCTCTCTATCACGGTGCTGGAGGGAGTGCTCTCTATCACGGTGCTGGAGGGAGTGCTCTCTATCACGGTGCTGGAGGGAGTGCTCTCTATCACGGTGCTGGAGTGAGTGCTCTCTATCACGGTGCTGGAGTGAGTGCTCTCTATCACGGTACTGGAGTGAGTGCTCTCTATCTCGGTGCTGGTGTGGTCTCAGTGCCCTCTATCTCGGTGCTGGTGTGGTCTCAGTGCCCTCTATCTCGGTGCTGGTGTGGTCTCAGTGCCCTCTATCTCGGTGCTGGTGTGGTCTCAGTGCCCTCTATCTCGGTGCTGGTGTGGTCTCAGTGCCCTCTATCTCGGTGCTGGTGTGGTCTCAGTGCCCTCTATCTCGGTGCTGGTGTGGTCTCAGTGCCCTCTATCTGGGTGCTAGTGTGATCTCAGTGCTCTATCACGGTGCTAGTGTGGTGTCAGTGCTCTCTATCACGGTGCTGGTGTCAGTGCTCTCTATCACGGTGCTGGTGTCAGTGCTCTCTATCACGGTGCTGGTGTCAGTGCTCTCTATCACGGTGCTGGTGTCAGTGCTCTCTATCACGGTGCTGGTGTCAGTGCTCTCTATCACTGTGCTGGTGTCAGTGCTCTCTATCACGGTGCTGGTGTCAGTGCTCTCTATCACGGTGCTGGTGTCAGTGCTCTCTATCACGGTGCTGGTGTCAGTGCTCTCTATCACGGTGCTGGTGTCAGTGCTCTCTATCACGGTGCTGGTGTCAGTGCTCTCTATCACGGTGCTGGTGTCAGTGCTCTCTATCACGGTGCTGGTGTCAGTGCTCTCTATCACGGTGCTGGTGTCAGTGCTCTCTATCATGGTGCTGGTGTCAGTGCTCTCTATCACGGTGCTGGTGTCAGTGCTCTCTATCACGGTGCTGGTGTCAGTGCTCTCTATCACGGTGCTGGTGTGGTGTCAGTGATCTCTATCTCGGTGTTGGTGTAGTCGCATTGCCCTCTATCTCAGTGCTGGTGTGGTCTCATTGCCCTCTATCTCATTGCTGGTGTGGTCTCAGTGCCCTCTATCTCATTGCTGGTGTGGTCTCAGTGCTCTATCACAGTGCTGGTCTCAGTGCTCTCTATCTCAGTTCTGGTGTGATCTTAGTGCCGTCTATCTCGGTGCTGGTGTCAGTGCTCTCTATCACGGTGCTGGTGTCAGTGCTCTCTATCTCGGTGCTGGTGTCAGTGCTCTCTATCTCGGTGCTGGTGTCAGTGCTCTCTATCTCGGTGCTGGTGTGGTCTTAGTGCCGTCTATCTCGGTGCTAGTGTGGTCTCAGTGCTCTCCATCACAGTGCTGGTGTCAGTGCTCTCTATCACGGTACTGGTGTGGTCTCAGTGCTCTCTATCTCGGTGCTGGTGTGGTCTCAGTGCTCTATCATGGTGCTGGTGTCAGTGCTCTCTATCACGGTACTGGTGTGGTGTCAGTGCTCTCTCTCGGTGCTGGTGTTGTCTCAGTGCTCTCTATCACGGTGCTGGTGTGGTCTCAGTGCTCTCTATCACGGTGCTGGTGTGGTCTCAGTGCTCTCTATCACGGTGCTGGTGTGGTCTCAGTGCTCTCTATCACGGTGCTGGTGTGGTCTCAGTGCTCGCTCTCTCTCTCTATATATCACGGTGCTGGTGTGGTCTCAGTGCTCTCTATCACGGTGCTGGTGTCAGTGGGACACTGGCACAGGACTGAGCTGCCCTGACTGTGGCACTTCTCATCTCCTGCAACCCCCTTCATAGCTTGCCCTGACCTTGCCTCTCCTCCATGGCCTTCATGCGCTCCTGAATTGTCAAAATTTCACAGGTAAAAAAAAAAAAGAACGCTTGTCGTTGTCGATCCCAGTTTCACTTAATACTTTTGTTATATCAGTGTCCATGTTGTGGGACTATGTGTGCACAGCTAGTAAGTACTTTGTGGCTGAAAATATGACCTGGAGGTTTTTAAGGTTCGCCATTAAAGTCAATGGGGCCCACCGCAAACTTTGCGGTTCGCAAACTTTTTGCCACGTTCGTGGTTCACGTTTGCGAAACGTCCTGTCGGAAGTTCGTCCATCACTAGCCCATATACCCAAGCACCAGGATCCCTTGGGCCCTTAAAGACCCAGTACTGGTGCTAGGACCTTTGTGAACACCCGGGGAGCTGTAGCAAGCCCGAAGGGTAGAGCCACAAACTGAAAATGACGTTCTTCTACTGCAAAACATAGGGACCTCTGATGAGGCTGAAAGATAGGTACGTGTAACTACGCATTCTTTATATCGATGGAAACTAGAAAGTCTCCCCTCTGGAGTGAGGTTACTACTGAGCAGACAGACTCCATCTGAAAGAACTGTATCAATAGATACTTGTTCAAAGACCTTTGGTCCAAAATCGGCCTTGTGTCCCCCGTTTGGTTTCTGAACCATAAACAGGTTTGAGTAAAACCCGGTGCCCCTTTCAAATACAGGAACCTCTACAATCCCTTCTTGATGCCCTAGATAATGTAGTGCCTGAAGCAATATGTTTCTTTTTTTGAAGGATCTTAGAAACCTCTGAGGGGGAACCCCCCCGCAACTCCATCTTCTAACCGCGAGATATAATTGAGGTGACCCACTCGTCCGGAATTGTTTTCTGTCCAAATGTTTCCAAAGTGCAGCAGTCTTCCCCCCATCCGATGGAGTGGGGGCGTCCCCTCAAATGGAGGGCTTGGTGGTGGTTTTAGAAGAATTTTGGACCCAGGATTTTTTCTGGCCCTGGCCTTTTGGCTTGCCCCTGGCCCTAGTGCCCTGTTGGCGGCGGAACCGCCCTGACGCTAAGACATTTAAGGAAGCAGTCCCTGGGTTTTTGAACAAGGGATGTCTGGTGCTTTTCTTCACAGGAAGTAGAGAACTCTTTTCTCTGGAAATCCTTTGGATATATTTGTCCAAGTGATCACCGAATAAACGTTCCCCATGAAACGGGAAACCTGCCAATAACTTGTTACAAGGAAGCTCGGCTGACCAGTTCTTAAGCCATAAAAGTCTGCAAATATGTACAGACAACAGAGCCAGACGAGAAACCTGCTGTATTGAATCCTTTAAAGCATCAACACCAAAACAAAGCACTGGAGGAATATCTGTCCTACTTTCAGGCAGATCATCCTCCTGGTTGGGCCTATCAGGCCATCTGACCAGACCCTTTACGGCCCGGCAAATACCAATTGCTGCGACAGCTGGCCTAATATCTGAACTTGCCAAAGAAAAGTCTTTAATAATAACTCCAATTTCTTGTCAACAGGGTCTTTCAAGCCCTGTGTGTTATCTACCATACAAGTTAAGTTCTTGTTTAAGGAAGAGACTGCTGCATCTACGGCTGGCATGCTCCATTTTTTTAATGAACTTTTTATCCATGGGATATAAAAAGGAAAGCCTCCAATCGGCGTACACCACCTGTTCCAACAGGGGATGTAGAGGGGAAGTCTGTGTGACCTAAAGAGGCCTCAGAGATCCCAAAGAGGACCAGGGGGGCTCCGTCAACTCTGCAAGAGACAACTTAAAGGCAGAATGAACCATTTTGGTCAGGGTCTGGATAAGAAGCCTCTGTGACTGAGAGGCAGACATCGACTTGATATCTTCTTGTCCAGATTGCTCGGAAGAAGACTCATCTGCCGGGCACTCCACCGAATCCTGAGCTTTAAGCTCTTCCCCATCCTCAACCCATTCCTGCTCCAGACTAGGAAACTCTGGGGAGGGGGATCTGTCAAGCTTCCTGCCACCCTGTAGGATGGAGGCAATTATGCCGGAAATCCTGTGCTCTAACCTGGCTAGGGCTGAGGACAGTTTGTCCTCAGTCATAAAGGGTGAAGCAGCTGAGTTGACTCAGCGGCTCAGATTTCCTGGAAGCCTCTGGTCCTTCAGGGACTACAACACTAGGGATATGACTAGGTTCACGAGGAACTACTGATGATATAGGTGTGCCCTTCCCTGTGGTGTTAGTCCCACTCCTCTTTTTGGAAGACATTTAACAGCCACAAACAAAGAGTACTTGGTTGTAGTATTAAAACACCTCAGAAGGGAGACCCTTTTAATGGGGCTCACCAAGCCCCTGTGTAACAATCCTGCTAGGCACCTTTAGCCTGCCAAGCAATACCAGGTGACTCACATGACCCGGGTAAGGAAAAATGAACCACTGCAAGTGTCTGTTCAGAGCCTGCTTTGTGTCCAACAGCTGCCTTCTGGAAGCACCACATGGGCTGGAACCTTCTGTGCATGCACGCGTACGCATGTGTGTGGTCCTAGCGAATGGGTGTGACTGTATTTGCCTACAACGCAAATCTTTGTGCACCCAGAAAAAGGCTACTGTGCATCATGGCCGCCAAACAAACAAACAGCTGAGCACAGCGGCACACTTACAAACAAACGTGCACCATGGTGAACCAAGGCAAAATGGCTTGTGCATCATACAGGTAAGAAACAGCCAGACACAAGCAAAAAAGGTACACTTTTCAAACACCCACAGCTAGCCCAGAATTCCCCCGTATGGACACCGCAATCACTGGGACACCCCACAATAATAAAATAAAGGGGTTTCACTTATCCGTCCAGGTGCAGGGCCACTTAGACACTAAGGGCCCAATCTTCACCCTTCACGGCAAGTTTCAACTGGGTTTTCTCTGTTTGAGTTGGTGTACAGGCGAAGGCCATGGGGGTTGCTTGACCTGGTTAAAAAGACCTGGGAAAGTGAACTCTATACAAGACGGTGGTGGAGCATATCACCCAAGGGAGGGAAAGAATTGCTAAGGTGATGCCTCTGGTAAAAGGAACATTTACAGAAGGCACAAGAGGTAGAGAGAAGGGTGTACAAACTTAGAGTTCCAGGTTTAGGACCAGGTAGCTGTACTCATACCCACATTGAAAAGTAAGTTCCGGGCCAGGTGACAAAGGCCATTCAAGGTGGTAGAAAAGATCAGTGAATTCAATAATAAATTACACCAACCTGGGAAGAGAGAGCCATGCCAAATCTACCACACAAAACTATTGAATCCCTGAAAAGAATGAGAGTAGGTAGCTTTTTTCAGGGCCGTTCGGTCTTACCAGGGTGATCACACATGACATAGTCCCAGAGACAAATGTGAAGGTCCGAGTAAAACCCTATCACATTCTCGAGGCACACAGGAAAGCTGTATCCGTGTCCCTTCCAATGACATTGTTATCTTCACCACAGACTAGGAGTCCCATCTTCAATTCTGGCCCAGTCTCATCACAAACAAACAGGTCCCTTCATTCATGGACCATCAATTTGTCCGCCAACCTCGACACTATTGCTTCTGGAGGTCCGCTGTAAGAAATTATTGTCCAAATGGATGCCTCCACTGAAGACTTAGGCTGCGTACACACGGGCGGATTGTCCGGCCAACTTAGTCCGCTGAAACACAGTTCAACGGACAATCCGCTCGTGTGTGGGCTTCAGCTGACTTTTTCAGCGGACAGTCTGGCGAACCAAGTCTTTCGGAATTTCCGTAAGACAGTCCGTCCAAACTTGGTTTCAGCGGACAGTCCGCTCATGAGTAGGCAAGTTGGACGGACTAAGTATGGCGCATGCTCAGAAAGGATTTACACGACCGAAGGTTGCATTGCAGTGTATTGGACGTCGTATTTCTAGTCCCGTCGTACGTGCTGTACACGTCATCGCGCAAGTTTTCAGCGGACTGTTCGTTCATCGTGTGTGGTCAAGTCCGTTCATTCAAAAGTACGACGGACTGTCTGTCAGACTGTCTGACGAACTTAGTTGGGCGGACAATCCGCCCGTGTGTACGCGGCCTTAGAAGCCATTCTGTCTCAAGAGGTTAATAGGGAGGAACACCCCATAGTCTTCCTCAGTAGAAAGTTGCCACAGAGAAATGACACCATAGTGGAGTAGTAGTGCCTGGAAATGACGTGGGCTTTAGATTCCCTATGCTAATTTCTCCTTGGCAGGAGGTTTCTTCTGGTTTCTTCTTCAGGTGTCGGACCATGTCCCACTGGCCTGAATGAGAAAGAATATGCTCGGTTAACCACTTAGAGACCGGCTTGCGCTGATATACGTCGGCAGAATGGCACGGCTGGGCAAAGTAACGTACCTGTACATCACTTTGAATTTCCCGCCATGCGCGCGTGCCTGCTGCGAGCTCCGTGACCATGCCGGTGTTCTGGCAGATAGTGTCCGGCCATCATATAGTGTCCACCCCGTACTGCGCATTCGCAGTACGGGGCAGAAGAAGCTTCGGAAAATCTCCGAAGCTGAACGGCGCCTGCGCCGTGAGTGGAGGTGGTAGCCCCACTATCCAAGCAGACATAAGGTTGTGAAAATGAAAGGGGCCCTCGAGCTTGGCTCGCCACACTTAGGGCTCGGCTTCGCTGCACTCCGCTCTTTTATATTCCTACTCTATGTCCACTTGGATGGTGGGGCTAAAACCTGGACTCATGGCGCAGGCGCCGTTCATCCTCGGCTATTTTCAGAATCTGTGTTGCTGTGTACTGAGCATGGGCAGTACACAGCGGACACTATCGGATGGGGGACCTTATATGATAGGACACCGGCAGGACCCGCGGACTCGATGTCCGCTGGGTGCCTGTGATCGTGTCACGGTGCTGAAAAACGAGGAAATGCCAGTGTAAACGCAGCATCTCCCCATTCCGCCCAGTGACAGGACACTGATCATCTGCTCCTTATCGGGAAGTGGTTAACCCCCTCCCTGCCAGTGTCATTTTTACAGTAATCAATGCAAAATTTATAGCATTGATCGCTGTATTAATGCCAAAGGTCGCCAAAAATGTGTCAAAAATGTCCGATCTGTCCGCCATAATGTCGCAGTCACAATAAAAAAAATAAAAATAAAATAAATAAATAAAAATAAAAAAAAAAATTGCAGATCGCCACCATTACTAGTAAAAAAAAAAATATGATAAAAATACCATAAAACTAACCCCTATATTGTAGGCGCTATAACATTTGCGCAAACCAATCAATAGAGGCTTATTGAGTTTTTTTTGCCAAAAATATGTAGAAGAATACGGATCGGCCTAAACTGAGGGAAAAAAATGTTTTTTTTATATATTTTTTGGGGATATTTATTATAGCAAAATGTAAAAAAAAATTTGCTTTTTTTTCAAAATTGTCGCTCTTTTTTTGTTTATAGCCCAAAAAAAAAAAAAAAAACGCAGGGGTGATCCAATATCACCAAAAGAAAGCTCTATTTGTGGGAAAAAAAGGACGTCAATTTACCCTTGTACCATAGATCAAGAAAAGTGGCCAGCAAGTAATGGTCCCTCTCCTTGATCCGAAGAATACAAGGATCCTTCCGCAGGCTTTGCAGGATCAGGGAGGCCATGCAGCGTAGGATAGCGGAGGCATTCGGTCCAGAGTCCTCTGGGTCACCAAGGACAACATGATCCGCAGCTACCTCCTCCCAGCCACGTACAAGTCCATGGGTTTCTTGGGACTGTAAATCATCCCTACAAGACTGCTGCTGATGCCGAGTGCCAGCCTCCAACTCCATGCTGACACAATCATCCTCCTCCTCCTCCTCCTCCTCATCCTGTGTGATGGGTGGCACAGCAGGAACACTGACTGGATAAAGGGGGCCTTGAGAGGCAAGGAAGTCCTCCTCTTCCTGTCTCTGTTCTGCCTCAAGTGCCCTGTCCATTATTCCACGCAGCGTATGCTCCAAGAGGTGGACAAGAGGTACAGTGTCACTGATGCATGCACTGTCACTGCTCACCACCCTTGTGGCCTCCTCAAACGGTGACAGGACAGTGCATGCATCCCTGATCATGCCCCACTGGCGTGGTGAGAAAAAAAACGAGCTCCCCTGACCCTGTCCTGGTGCCGTAGTCGCACAGGTACTCATTGATGGCCCTCTGCTGCATTTGAAGCCGCTGCAGCATGGCCAACGTTGAGTTCCACCTGGTGGGCATGTCACATATAAGGCGGTTCTTGGGCAGGTTCAACTCCTTTTGGAGCTCAGCCAGCCGAGCACAGGCATTAAATGATCGGCGGAAATGCACACAGACTTTCCTGGCCTGCTTCAGGACATCCAGTAAGCCTGGGTACCTGCCCAAGAACCACTGCACCACCAGGTTAAGATCGTGAGCCACACAGGGCACATGGGTCAGTTGTCCCCGTCGCAAACCACCATTGCTGGCTTAAGCTGGTGTGGCGTCAACCACCTCTCGGCCTGCCCTTGCAGAGCTGACAAAATATCTGCCCCAGTGTGGCTCCTGTCCCCCAAACAAACCAGTGCAAGCACGGCATGGCATCGTTTTGCCTGCGTACTTGTGTAGCCCCTGGAAAGCCTACGGAGCACCGGTGGTTCTGAGGACAGAGCACTGGAAGAGGCCATGGAGGAAGAAGAAGAGGAGGGGGTGGAGGAGAGAGGTGTGTAACAACCAGTAGTAGCATTTTGGAGGCGTGGTGGCGGAACAACCTCCAACACTACTGCACCTTGTCCTGCATCCTTCCCAGCTGCCAGAAGAGTGACCCAATGGGCCGTGAAAGACAGGCAACGTCCCTGTCCATGCCTGCTGGACCATGAGTCAGCGGTAATGTGCACCTTACCGCTGACCGCCCTGTCCAGCGAGGCAAGGACATTGCCTTCTACATGCCGGTAGAGAGCCGGAATCACCTTCCGTGAGAAAAAGTGGCGTTTGGGGACCTGCCACTGAGGAACCGCACATTGTACAAACTCACGGAAGGGGGTCGAGTCTACCAACTGAAAAGGCAGCAGTTGAAGTGCTAGCAATTTAGCCAAGCTAGCGTTCAACCGCTGGGCATGTGGATGGCGGGAGTGAACTTCTTTCGCCGGTCCAGCAGCTGGGGCAGGGACATTTGCCTGCTATAATCGGACGTGGGTGTACTGCTAGCAGAGTGCCCGGAAGCACTTGGCTGTGACACATCTAATTCTACACCTTCATTCCTATCAGAGCAGGTTTCAGAGAGGACTGAAGGTCTAGTGAGGTTGGAGATCCCAGCTGATGAGGAGCAAGGAGAGGCCCGCTTTGTTCTTTGGTGTGGTTCTTTGAGGTACGCTTGCCAACGAGCTACATGGCAGGTCAACATATGTCTGGTCAAGCATGTGGTGCCCAAGCGGCCGATGTTTTGGCCATGCGAGATACACTTGATACATATGTTGCAAATAGCAGCGGTGCGATCTGATGCACTAGTCTCAAAAAAAGGCCTACACCAAAGAACTTTTAGAATAACATACAGAGGCAGCGCCCTGCACAGGCGGAGCTCTGTGGTGTGATTCAATCGGTGTGCTGCCCCTAAGCTGGCCCCCGGAGGGCATCCTGCCTCATTGGACATGTGCCTCCTCCTCCTCCTCCTGCTCTCTCCTACCAGGCACCCACGTGGAGTCAGTTCCCTCATCATCCCCTCCTTCATCGCTGGAGCAAATCTGGCAGTATGATGCAGCTTGTGGAACATGACTGCCAGATTGCTGTCCTTCTTGAGCATCCCCTCTCTCTGCATTCACGCTACTGCCTTCCTCTAGCTGAATGTCATCATCAGAGCCCACAAAACACTGGGCATCCTCCTGGAGCATGTACCCAACACTGTGCTCAAAGAGTTCAGGGGACTCCTCAGGAGGACGTGGTGGGTCTAGGGAAGGAGTCACTGATGATGACATTGAGACGAGGGAAGACGATGCGTTGGCAGCTACTTTGCTAGTACCCTGAGCCTGGGTGAGAGAGGATGAGGAGGATGAAGAGGGCTTGGTCATCCACTCTACCAAGTCTTCGGCATGATGCGGCTCAACACGTCCAGCTGTCGAAAAGAAGGACAAGCATGTCCCATGGCCACGTGCTGATGATGACAACGCACCGCGTCCACGACCAGCACTGTTGTCTCTAGACACAGAGCCTGCTTGCCCACTTTTATCGGCTCGGGCCTGTCTGCCTCTCCTGGTTGGCCTTTCAGACATGGTAATGGCCTGAAGGGAGATGGGAAAACCAGCAATTGGGTAGTGTATATTGTGCTGGAGGCACACAACACCCACTAACTCCTGCAGATGGCTCAATTAGAGAAGAAGAGCTATAGAGGTGGATATAACGGTGTATAGTGCGGTCAGGGCACGCAGACAACAGGCACAATCTCCTACAGCTGACTGCAAGCTCTATTACTAAAGAGCAATATAGCTAGCTATATAGGTGGATATAATGGTGTATACTGCGGTCAGGGCACGCAGACAACAACCACTACAGAAGAGCAAGAACGCAAAATCGGGCAATAATGAACGGTGTATACTGTGTTGAAGGTACACAGAACACCCACTAATGCCCCGTACACACGAGAGGGATTAAGTCTGACAGACCTCCAAAGGAGTTCCGCCGGAGTTCCGACGGAGTTCTGGCGGAGTTCTGGCGGACTTTTCGACCGAACGGACTTGACCACACACCATCACACCAAACTCCGACGGAGTCGAACGTGATGACGTACGACTGGATTCGACGTAGGAAGTTCCTAGACAGTAGCCAATAGCTGCCCTAGCGTCGGTTTTAGTCCGTCGGAGTAGCACACACACGAGCGGATTTTTCAAAGGGGACCGGGTCCGGCGGAGTTCCGTCGGGAAAATTTAAAGCATGCTTCATTTCTAAAGTCCGTCAGACTTTAGCTTCGCTAAAGTCCGTTGCAGCCCACACACGATCGGATAGTCCGCCGGAGTTTGGATGTCGAAAAGTCCGCTCGTGTGTACGGGGCATTACTCCTACAGATGCCAACACACTACACAAGGCCAACGCGCTGGCGGCCTTATATAGTGTGGGGCATGTACTACACAGCCTGAGCTATGATTGGCCACAGGCAGGATGCCTGTGGCCAATCATGGCTCTCCTCCCTGCCGGCGCTGTGATTGCCCAAGCATGCGGGGTCACAGAGCATGCTTGTCAATCATGAGCCAGCAATGCACTGCGATGGCGCAGTGCATTGTGGGCCATGAGCGCCACACGAATTTGGCGCAAACGGCCCATAACGTTCGGTATTTGCCAAACGTGCGAACAGCCGATGTTCAAGTCGAACGTATGTTCGAATTGAACACGAAGCTCATCCCTATTTGTGATACACAAGATAATGTCTGGCATATAATCAGTCCAGACACAGAAAACATCACACATGTGATGTCCCCCACACTCAGGAGGAGCGGGATGCATTTTGGGTTGTAATTCTAAGTACGCCCGTTCTGAGGAATATCCGATTGACAAAAAAAAAATAGTGTCAATGTCTCGGTGGGTTTCAGGTAGGATAAGAAAAAAAAGCAAAATGCTCTTTATCATTTCTGGGCTGTACTACGGGTTCAAACGTCAACTAACATATGTCACGATTACGCACGCCCACGGCGACTAGCTAAACGCGACTTGCGTTCCGTGTCCGAAATTAAAGGAATAAAGGGAAGCCTTTACTAAGCATGTAAAAGCTCCATGTGGTACTGTCGCAGCCCGCACTACCTTTGGCCACCACTAGAGGGAGACTCCAATCCAGCTAGCTGACCACACACAGGTAGATACGAATCTTACATACAATCTGGTGCACTATGAGGGTTGGGGAGCAGTCTAGTGGTCAGCACACGCTTCTAGGGTTGCTCCAGCTATCCTGCAAGCTTGAACCCCAGTGTTAATCACTCTTCCCACTGTTCTCAACCACACAAATAATCAAAAGCCCGCCACTACCGAACAGTTTTTCCGCAGACTGGTCTGATGAGCCACCACACACACACAGATCTCCGTCTGGCATATCTGTTAGCCTACAATCTGCATCCAATCTGCCAACACCCAGTGCAATTGCATATCGATTGGCACGTAACATAGGCCGAGTACTTAGGCACCAAAATACAACAAGCGCATACACAAACAACGAACAAATAACCATTCAATGAAAAATGGATAATAAAGTCCAATGTAATGAAATGAATAAAATAAAAATAAGAGGATAAGTCCCATAACACGAATCCGATCCTGAAAAAGAAAAATTTAATGGGAATCCATAATCATGAAGTGATGATCTTCAAAACAATTAAATAAAAAAAAGTGTTATGTGGAACATCCAAGATGGTGAACCCTTCTAGGTGGATAAGATTGAACACTCTTACCGTAACTGGTGGACCTGGATGTCAGCGACACCGAATCATAAAAGCCTGGATATCCAGATCTGTGACTCTCCCAGACGATTGAAGCAACCCAGGATCTCCGATGGCATCTCCAAATGACCTCATGGGCATCAACCAAACCGGAAAGACAGTGTTCAATCCTATCCATCTAGAAGGGTTCACCACCTTGGATGGGAAGGGTTCACCACCTTGGATGGGAATATTAAAACTTATCCACCTAGAAGGGTTCACCACCTTGGATGGAAAGGGTTCACCACCTTGGATGGGAATATTAAAACTTATCCACCTAGAAGGGTTCACCACCTTGGATGGGAAGGGTTCACCACCTTGGATGGGAAGGGTTCACCACCTTGGACGGGAAGGGTTCACCTGCTTGGACGGGAAGGGTTCACCTGCTTGGACGGGAAGGGTTCACCTGCTTGGACGGGAAGGGTTCACCTGCTTGGACGGGAAGGGTTCACCTGCTTGGACGGGAAGGGTTCACCTGCTTGGACTGGGAAGGGTTCACCTGCTTGGACTGGGAAGGGTTCACCTGCTTGGACTGGGAAGGGTTCACCTGCTTGGACTGGGAAGGGTTCACCTGCTTGGACTGGGAAGGGTTCACCTGCTTGGACGGGAAGGGTTCACCTGCTTGGACGGGAAGGGTTCACCTGCTTGGACGGGAAGGGTTCACCTGCTTGGACGGGAAGGGTTCACCACCTTGGACGGGAAGGGTTCACCACCTTGGATGAGAAGGGTTCAATCTTATCCACCTAGAAGGGTTCACCATTTTGGATGTTCCACATGATCTTCAAACGATTAAACAAAGCAAGGGTTATGTGGAACATCAACACTCCCGCTGTGCAGCGGGCATGCGCTTGTTATACGGACCTCTCGAGATCACGTACAGCAGCGTGATTTCACGCAGGGGAGCCAGCTATTTTGGGTTCTTCTTTGGTGGTAAATTATGGTAATAGCAAGAAATATACAGCTACAGTAAATTCAATCGACTATTTTGGGCCAATTTTCCATTAATATTATAAATAAAAATAAACAAAACCCCAGTAGATATCCATTTACCAAAATAAAGGCCAATGTCCTAATAATCACGCGGTATAATTTAGCTGGATGTACTAAGTAGTTGGGATCACATGTTCGGTTTTACTAACACATGTCAAAGTTGCAAAATCAGGTCCAGTCTTGAGGTTTGTTTTACCCTCCGTCATGAAGGGGTTAAGAGCCGCATAAAAGTGCTCAAATGCCACCCGGTCACTTTTACAGCTAAAAATCAACAGAAAGCTCAACCGGGAGCTTACATTAACCCCTTATATACTGCTCGGTTTATAAATGTACTTTGGGGGACAAGGGGTTAACTGGGGAGAGGGGTATGTGTTTAAAATTGAATATTGATAATCTATTGTAGTATAGGAAGATTTATAATAAAGGACATAAACAAAGCCAAGGTGGTCATGTTCATTGGAAACATGCTTTACGTGTTTATCTGTCTCCACCTTATAGAAATTGGTGTATAAAACGTTCATTGTGACAATTCTCCTCACATTCAGGTTCACTCCTAATATCGATGCCGCTCACAGCAGGAGGTCCGGTGTGTGTCCCCCCCCCCCCCGTTTCGGGCCCCATTTCAGCCCAAATTTTTGGCCGAATTCGGACCTGGAAAAGGGACCAATAGAAGCACAGGACTCCTGTGCAAATTCACACCAGAGCCGCATCGGAGATGTGTGAACCGGCCTCACAGACAGCCGGTCAAAATCTCCGGCTATTGCGGATTGTGTGCGGGGATTCCACATCCAGTTCGCAATAGTGTGAACCCGGCCTTAAGGCCCGGTTCACACCGCTGCGGGGGGAGATCCGGATGTGATTCGCACAGCAAATCACATCCGATCTCCGTAGCGCTGCGAGTTCAGCCATACAGATAGTATGGCTGAACTCGCAGCGCTCCCGCAGCAAACTCGCACGGGACCCTTTTTTGGGTCCGCGACAGAATCGGATCGCATGGGGGTTCACACCATGCGATCCGATTCCTGTGCGAGTCGGCAGATCGCACTGCGATATGCCGACGGATCTGGGGGTGTCATTGACATAACATTGACACTCCCAGCCGTCCGCATAGGGCAGTGTGAACTGCCGGCGGGAGGTGAGCGATGCGGGAAAACGCCGCGGATTTGCGGCGTTCCCGCATCGCTATAGTGTGAACCCGGCCTAAGTGTCCCAAAGTGACTTCTGTCTTTTTTAAAAAAAAATTTACACTTTTGTGAATTGGTTGGTTACCAATTCACATGGGGGGGGGGGGGGGGGTGTAGGCCTAGATCTGTGGGTCCCCTGGTTAAAGGGGGTCTACCAGATTCCAATAAGCCCCCTGCCCGCAGACCCCCAGAACCACCGGGCAAGGGTTGTGGGGATGAGACCCTTTAAGGGGATGGGGACAAGGTGCTTTGGGGAGCGGTGCTCTCTCGCCCCCCCCCCCCCGCCTCTTTTGCTGCGGCCTGCCAGGTTGTGTGCTTGGATAAAGGTCTGGTATGGATTTTAGAGGGACCCCCCAAGCCATAAAAAAAAAAAAAAAATATTGTAGCAGAGTTCCCCTTAATATCCATACCTGAAGGGCCTGGTGTAGATTTTTTTTTCTAAATTTTGGTTTCGGGGTTCCCCTTAGTATTCATACCGGACCCAAAGGGCCTGATAATGGACTGGGGGGGATCCCATGCTCTTTTTTTTCAATGACTTATCTATAGTGCCGAGACCCGACAATTTAAGTGGTTTTAAATGACTTTTTTTTCCCCCTTTAGAAATGTCATTTTGTGCAGGGACTTTTCTAAACACGGGAAACATGCGCCCCTTTACAGGCATACTATAGACACCCCCCAGGAACGAAATTTAAAGGAATATTACACCTTTTATTGTTTAACTCTAAGCATTATTAAAATCACTGTTCCCGAAAAAAACTGGTGTTTTAAAAAATATATATTATTATTAACAATAACAATAACAATAATAATAATCTGATTGATACAAGTCCCCTGGGGCAGGACTCAGGTCCCCAAACACTTTTTATGGCAATAACTTCCATATAAGCCTTTAAAATTAGCACTTTTGGTTTTTCACATTCATGTCCCATAGACTTTAACAGTGTTTGTCCGAATTCGCAAGTTCTGCTGCAAACCAAACCTGGGGTGGTGTTTGGCTCATCCTTATTAGCCAATAAAACCAGCTATGATACACTGGGCACAGTCGGCAATACCTCTGACCACCACTAGAGGGAGACTCAACACATATCTATCTGGCTAACCACACACAGGCAGATACAAATCTTACATACAATCTGGTGCACTATGGGGGTTGGGGATCAGTCTAGTAATCAGCACACACTTCTGGGGTTCCTCAGGATCCCCTACAAGATAGAATCCTTGTGTTACTCCCTCTTCCCACTCCTCATGTACACCCCCCACACCAGACACGGGACTTACAATCAATTTCCACCACATGGTTATTTCTCCTCTGAAAGAAAATATGGGAACCAAAAGGATCCAAACCCACGCAAACCAGTAACCAAAAAATAAACAAAACCCCAATAAAGACCTCCGTGCTGTAAAGATTTCTCCTCTGCCTGGTCTACAAGGACACCACCCACACACACAGATCTCTGTCTGACAGATCTGCCGATCAGAGATTCCATTCAACCGTATTGTGACTCTCAGGGATTCTATACACTGGGCACAGTAGACGGCCTTCTGCCCCCCCCCCCCCCCAGATCACCCCTCCCCCGATTCCACAGATGAGAGGTCCAGTGAGGAGATAGTGACCCCCTGTCTATACACAAGCCTGTCAGGGGGGTCATTACCAACCAGGTGTCAGTTCCTCAAATCCTAGACCCAAGAGCTGACTATTCACACCCTCATTTGTGGCCATCATCTGCTCCTCTGACCTCTGAATTAGGAGAATCCTGAATAGCGCAGAATTCACATCTCTGCAATCATCTCATCACCTCACTTTACATTTATCTTATATCTGATCAGTGGGGGGAGAAGTACTTTCTGTGATCAGTGGAGTGGTGGGGGGCAGTTGGGGGGACATGAGATAGACAGTATGTAGAGGGGGAACAGGAGGTGGATGAGGGGTTGTGGGGAGGACATGGGATGGGCAGTGGGGAATGGGGCGGTGGGGACAACGGTGGGTGTAAGGCATTGAGGAGACAGGGGCTGGACAGGGGGGGGAATGGAAGGATGAACAATGTGCCATGGGGTTCAGGTGGAAAGTAGGGTGAAGGAGAGCAGTGGGGGGCAGGCAGGAGCAGGGTGGACAGGGGGGTAGAGGGGCAGTGAGGGTACAGGAAGTAGACAGGAGGGAAAATGGTGGAGAAGGGGCAGTGAGTGGCATGTGGGAGGAAATCTGTCAGTGGGTGGAGAGGAATGTCTGCTATCTGTGGTCACAGTGGTGGGGAGTGTCCGCTATCTGTAGTCAATGTGGGGGAGATCAGAGGGGAAAAAAAATAAAAAAATGGTGATCACAGAGGGGGAATGTTTGGCATTAGAGATTAGTAGGAACAATAAGGAACATACTGTAGGCACTCAGAGGAGCACTTGGGAAAGAGGTACTCAGGTGCCGGGGATCAACAGGAGGCACTGGGGCACAGTGGTGAAAGTGGGGGGGTGAGGGGGTAGAGGAGATAACTGGGGACAGTGGATGGACAGGCAATGTGGTGGACGGAGGGGTAGACAGGGCAGAGTGGGGGACAAGGGGATGTACAGTGTGCTATGGGGCAATATGCAGATGGACAGAGGGCTAGTAGGGTCAACAGTGGAAAGGGCAATTAGGAGACACGGGGTGGACATGGGGGAAGTGGGTAGAAAGGGTGGCAATGGGGGGACATGGAGTGGATAAGGGACAGGGTGAGGTGAGAAGGGGGGGGGGCAGTAAGGGGATGGGGAAAGTAAGAGGACAGGAGGCATTGAGGAGACAGATGAGTGGTGAGTTGGACAGGAAGGCAGAAGGTGGATAGGGAGATAGTGGTGGTCAGTGGGAGATGAATACCTGGCTCTTGGTGTCCTGGTCTGGAGGTTGATGTGGAACTCTTCTGATGGGTCTTCTATAGTTGGGGTCCTCTCGGATGGTCCCTCTTGGTTCCTCTGATGAGTCTTCTATGGTTGGGGTCCTCTCGGATGGTCCCGCTTGGTTCCTCTGACGAGTCTTCTATGGTTGGGGTTCTCTCGGATGGTTCCTCTTGGTTCCTCTGATGAGTCTTCTATGGTTGGGGTCCTCTCGGATGGTTCCTCTTGGCTCCTCTGATGAGTCTTCTATAGTTGGGGTCCTCTCGGATTGTCCCCTCTTGGTTCCTCTGATGAGTCTTCTATGGTTGGGGTCCTCTCGGATGGTTCCTCTTGGCTCCTCTGATGAGTCTTCTATAGTTGGGGTCCTCTCGGATGGTCCCTCTTGGTTCCTCTGATGAGTCTTCTATGGTTGGGGTCCTCTCGGATGGTCCCTCTTGGTTCCTCTGATGAGTCTTCTATGGTTGGTGTCCTCTCGGATGGTCCCTCTTGGTTCCTCTGATGAGTCTTCTATGGTTGGGGTCCTCTCGGATGGTCCCTCTTGGTTCCTCTGATGAGTCTTCTATGGTTGGGGTCCCCTCGGATGATCCCTCTTGGTTCCTCTGATGAGTCTTCTGTGGTCGGGTGACTTCTGACTGGAGATAAGGGGGCAAATCTCTCCCAACTCTCGGCTCCTCTTCCTCCTGCTCACAAGTCTCCACAATCAGAGGAAAGTTCTCCTTAAAGTGTCTTTCCACCTTGTGGGGGTCCTAGGCCTGCAATGTGCGGACTGTAGACATGAAGCTGATTCTGCTCTGACCTGTGTGAGGATCTTCTCTGTCTCTCCTCCGTGTCCCCGATGGAAGATGGAGGCTGAGAGGTGTGAGGGACGTTCTGTGTCTGCACTAGAGATGTGGGAAATCACATTGTGAGCCAGCTTCCTCACAGAGGGGCCCCTCCCCCATAGACGCCCTGGGGCCATGCTGACTAAAGAGAGGGGGAGGGGGGACTCACATTTGAAGTCATTCAGTGCCATGTGCTTCTCATTCACTACAACCTAAAGAGAACCCCTCCCCCCTTTTAACAGCTTGAAGATCAGGCTTTTCTGACACTTTTTGTTGATAAGTTTTAATCGGTACGTTTTGCTGGAAAATGACTTAGAACCCCCAAACATTATATATTGTTTTAGCAGAGACCCTAGAAAAAAAAAAAAAAAATTGCAACAATCGCTATTTTAAGTCACACAGTATTTGCACAGCGGTTTTGCAAACACAATTTTTTGTGAAAAAAAGAAAAACACAAAAAGTTACCCCAATTCTTTGTGGAAGATGATGTTACGCCCAGCAAATAAACACCTAACACGTCACGCTTTATAATTGTGCACGCTCCTGGAATGGCGACAAACCTCGGTACTTAATAATCTCCATAGGCAACGCTTTAAACGCCTTTACAGGTTACCAGTTTGGAGTTACAGGGAAGATCTGGTGGTAGAATTATCGCTCTCGCTTTGACATTCGTGGTGATATCTCACATGTGTGGTGCGATCGATGTTTACATATGTGGGCGGGACCTACGTGCGTGTTCCTATTTACATGTGAGCGCGGGTGGGGGGGGGGGGGGGGGGGGCTTACTTTACATTTTTTATATTTATTTCATTTTTATTTATTTTTTTAAACACTGTAACTTTAAGCATTTGCACGCAAGCAGGGAGGGATGGGGGAACCTTAAATCTTTTATTATTATTATTATTATTAATTTTACTTTTTTATTATTACACTGTCCCTTTAATTTATATTTTGTATCATTTTATTCATATTACAAGGCATGTAAACCTCCCTTGTAATATAAATAAGGATGACAGGTCCTCTTTAGGGGGAGATCTGGCCTCCAGAGACCTCAAAACTCTTCTTTCTACCTTTAAAAGCAAAAGATAAAAAAACAACATTTCCTGACGGACTCCATGGCGGACTACGTGTGGGTTAACCCCGCCTCCTCTCCAATGCTATAGGACCCCACTCCCATAAATTTGAGCTCACCGCTAGAGATCGCATTTCCTTTTTTTGTCCTCCTCTTCGGACCTACAAACAATGCACTTTTTCGGACGTCCAAATCGATTGAGGTTGTTGCCGGGCATATGTCTTAGCGGTGTGAAGATAGCCCAGGGCCCGGCCTTGGGCGGGTGTGTGGCTCCAGGCCCCCTATGCCTGGTGAAGGGGACTGCCTTTCGTATGCCCAGGTGAGGAAGCGGTGGATTGGCTGGCAGGTCTGAAGATTTATCTTTCCTCCATGGCAGTGATGGTCTGTCTCCCCCTCACGTCCCCTCTTTCCTCCAAGTTTATTTTGCTTCTATGGAGCCTGGAACGTGCATTCCAGGACACAGCTCCCTCTTCCGGGTTGCAGCCCAGTGCGCTTTTGCACATGCTCAAACCTCAGGCGAAACCGAGGCTTGGTTTTCGCACATGTGAAGTACGGCCGGGGACCCAGTGGTAGCGCAGGCACTCTACGACAGGTCGCCATTGCGCGGGCAGGAATGGGGCACGACGGGGGCATCATTATGGCGGGGAATTGAAAACCCTGTCAGCCTCTGTCATATTGGGGATTCCTGTGGGCAATTTGCTACAGCTCCTCCATGCACCAGGCTTCCAGGTGAAGGTAAGCTCCAGCCTGTGGCTATGGTGCAGTGTGAGGGGCGGGGGGGGGGGGGGGTCTGAAATGGCTCTTAAACGGGAAGCTACACTGAATTTGCATCCCTTTCTCCTAAGACCAGTGAGCGTTCCTACAAAGCGGCAGGATCATCACCTAATCATCCGCCAGGTTACCATGTACAGGTCACCGCCTCTGTGCGGCCAGCCCTCACGCTCTAGGTAGGTGGGGTGTGAGAAGGGAGGCCAAGTCCACACTGGTATTGACATATCCCCTAAAGTCATGCTTTAGTTGCTTCTCTTTTAGCCCTTCCAGGTCAGACCATCAGTTTACTGTTCAAAACGTCAGGGACCTTGCTAGGCCGCAACGTCAACCTTCCTCATCCAAGTCCGGACATGATTATCCGTCTAGGACACACCAGCAGAGGAGATGTCCCCATTCCTCCTCCAGACACTGCACCCATCGCCATGACAGCCGCTCTGATCACAGAGCCTGCTGGGGATGTGAGACATGAGTAATGGAGGGCAAGTTACTCTGCGATTCATGTTATGCACAGGTGGTCGGAGGAAAAAAAAAAAAAAAGTCGAAAAACCAATGAATGGAGTCTCTTGTTGAGCGGGTGGTGCAGCAGTCCCTAAAGGAGTGGGATTCAACCCGCACGAGGAGCCAGTCCACCACTCTATCTGGCTCCCTGGCTGACGATGCCCAGGAGGAACCGGGGCCATTCCAGCCCTATAATGCCTCCCCCGGCTCTTCAGATGAATTGGAGGGAGATGATTTTGTCGGTGGCTTCGGTTTTACCCTCGTTTCCCCACTAAATTAAGGTGGTCAAAGAGGCCCTTAAGTGGGAAGCTCTTTCCACTCCTCTGGCTAAGCAAAGAAAGTTCTTTAAGCACCTGGGGAAGGAACGTTCCATCTTGTCGCTCTGTTCTGAGTTGAAGGATATCATTGATGAGGCGTGGAATAAGAGACACGAAGACTTCCATGTCAAGCAAAACCTCCAGATTATACCCCTGCAAGGCAGAGAAAGTGGAATATCTGGAAAATGTGTCTCTTGTAGATGCAGAATTGATGCGACTGGCCAAACACATCCCTATTCCTTCAGAGGACACTGTATTCTTCAAGGGCGGGCTTGAGAGGAGAATAGACCAAGACCTCAACAGAATTTACGGGCTAGCTGGTATGGCTTGCAAACCCGCCTTGGCCCTCGCGGCTACATCCAAGTCTATAAGGCTGGACAGAAAATGTAGACTCCGTGCTCAAGGGCTTTTCAGAAGCCAGGGGCTCGGCAGTCCAGGGATTGAAACCGGCCGTGGCCTTCCTGGGGGAAGCTTCTATCTATCTGATCTGCCTGTTGTCCTGGACTATGCTATCCTTGGTCATGGCTAAGCCGGCCCTATGGTTGTGACCTTGGCTCGCTGATCCAGTAAGTAAGCAGGCCTGATGTAGGATCCCCTTTTGAAGGGCCTCCATTGTTTGGTAACAGGCTGGCTAGCGCCATTATCCGAGCCACGTGTGGGAAATCAGTTTTCCTGTCCCAGGATAGGCGTCTGGTCAAAAGAAGCCTCAGCACAGAAGACGCAGTACCGAGCATTCAAGGGGAGCACGTTCTTTCAGGCCCGGCTGAGATTTCAGAAGAAATTGGATCAGAGGTCAGACATACTGGATGCCTGATAAAAGCCAGGCATCCAGTGGACGAGAACCAGATAAGTCATTTTGAGATTGGGCCCGCCCAGGCAGATTGGGTGGGAGCGTGTCTGCTTCTCTCTGGAACGTCTGTGTGGCCTTGGTCTCGGACTACTGGACTTGCAAGACGGTCTACATAGGCCACACATGGTGCTTCACCAGTACTCCTCCCCTCAGATTTATCTCCACCCTGCTTCCATAGTCAGAAGGAAAGAAGCAGGTGTTACAGTCCTACATGGATTTACTGATAGTACAATGAGCCGCTGTGCTTGTCACGAAAGGCAAAGAGTTTCAGAGGGTATACTCCCCTCTCTTACTGGTGCAGAAGAAAAACAGTCCATGGCGTCCCGTGATAGACCTAACTTACCTAAACAAACAAGTCTATAAAATATGCAATATTCAAAATGGAGGCTTTGTCTACCATACAACAAGCTGTGCAGCCAGGCGATTGGCTAATCTCAATCGACTTAAAGAGGAGGGCCGGTTATACGAAAAAAAAAAAAAAAAAAAAGTCAGCAGCTGCAAACACTGCAGCTGCTGACTTAATCAACACACTTACCTGTCCAGGGCGCCCGTGATGTCGGCCGCCCGAGGCCGACCCGTCCCTCGGCTCTCGGGTCCCGACGCCGCCATTCCTTGTAAGGGAAACAGGCAGTGGAGTCTTACGGCTTCACTGCTCGTTTCCTACTGCGCATGCGCGAGTCCCGCAGCTACTGCGCATGCGCGAGTCCCGCAGCGCTTTCTGAATGGGACGCGCTGTGTTCTGGAACACACAGTTCCCAGAACACAGCGCGACCCATTACCCAGAAGACGCCGCGACGAAGACAGAAGATCTCCACGGAGGAGGAAGAGGAAGATTAGGAGAAAGTGCCTAGTAACAGGCATTTCTGGTAAGTAAAAAAAAAAAATTTTTTTCATTTTTTTTTTATATGTTTTTGTAATTTTTAATATTTTTTTTGTTTTCAGGGTGGCCCTCCACTTTAAATTATACCTCTTTTCATGTGCTTGTGCCAGAAGAATTCCACAAATACCTCTGGTTCAGGGTCGGGCAAGAACATCTACAGTTCACTTGCCTTCCTTTTGGGTTGACAACCTCATCCCAAGTCTTCTCAAAAGTTCTGGCTGTAGTGGCCCTTATCAGAACAAAAGGGATAGGCTTGTACCATTATCTTGATGACCTCCTGCTACTGTCCCAAGACAAGAAGCAGCTATTGATACAGAGAGCGGGTTATCACCACACTGCTCAAGCTTGGTTGGCTCCTAAACTTAGAGAAAAGCCATCTGGAACCAGTTCAATGCCCGACATACCTAGGGACCCAGTTTGACACGGTGGAAAGTACCACCTCTCTGCCAGTGGAGAAGATTCCAGTCATCCGAGGGAGAATCTCATGGGCTCTGAGCTCCTCACTCCAAAAGGCTCACAGTGTCTAAAAAAAAATAAAAAATGTCACAATGGTCTCTACGACCCCCATGGTCAAATTGTCCCTGTGGAGGTTACACCCTTTCCAGACAGGGTTTCTCCATCAGTGGAGATCAGGGGATGGCAATCAGTCCATTCACATAACCTCAATGATGAGGAACAACCTCTTCTGGTGGCTTTAATGCAGAAATCTGCTCAACTGTCACTCCATTGCCCCTTTTCATGGCTCACAGTCATGACTGATGCCAGCGGTGCTGGTTGAGGAGCCCTTTGTGGGTCAAAACTTGCTGAAGGCAAGTGGGATGCACTTCTTCACAACCTGGGCTAAAACATCCTGGAACTACGGGCAGCTTGGTGTGCCCTTCAATTTTTCACTCATCTCCTGAAAGAGGAGCCAGTTTTACTGAAAATGGACAACACCACAGCGGCCTCTTATGTGTAGAGGCAAGGAGGCACTCGGAGCTCCACACTGCTCCAAGAAGTCAAGCCTATCATGTCCTGGGCTCAGAAAAACTCAACCAATATTGCAGTGGTCTTTGTCCCCAGAGTCCAGAATGTTCTAGAGACAGAGAAGCTGCCCTGCAGAGCTGACTGGAAGGGAGACACCAGGAAGGATCTGATTCTGCCTACTGTAAGTACAGATCTGTGTCTTTGGGGCCTGTCAAGTGAGGGCCGACCCCCTTCAGGTAGAAGAGTCAGTGGACGGGTGTCAGTAAAGGGAATGCTAGAGAGTGTCCTGAAGATAATGTGGTGCATCAAGTCTGCTGCTAGTGAGAGCAAGAAGACTTAATCCCTCCATACATGTGGCTGTATGGTCAAATCAGTGCGACTGCGTCCACAACGAATCCGGTGAGGCCAAGTGAGAGTTGTCCTCATCCATTGTAAACAGTTCCAGTCAGTTGGAGTATCCTACCAATTAGACATGTGCGATTAGTTTCGTACGAATCTCAAATTCGTACAAATTTCCCAAAATTCGTACGTTCGGGAGGATCCGAAATACGAATTGCCATGCGTCCGAATTTTGTATGCAATACGAACTTTTGTTTACGAATTTCGGATCAGTGGTCGTCGCATCGACTACTCAATCATTATTCTTATTATGAGGGGCTCCCACCATCCCTGTGCTGTGCTGACTTCCTCCTGGGGCTGTACCTCTGCTGTGCTCATTATGAGGGGCTCCCACCATCCCTGTGCTGTGCTGACTTCCTCCTGGGGCTGTACCCCTGCTGTGCTCAGTATGTCAGCACAGCACAGGGATGGTGGGAGCCCCTCATAATGAGCACAGCAGAGGTACAGCCTCAGGAGGAAGTCAGCACAGGGATGGTGGGAGCACCTCATAATGAGCACATGGCTGCCATGCACAGCTGCTCCAGTTTTGATCCCCCGCACTATACGGGGTCACCGGGGGTCACTGGAAATTGTTTGGCGTTACCAAGCATGTGCTCTCCGCACATCCCCGGTGACCCCAAACAGTGTGGGGGGGATCTATCGAAACTGGAGCAGGCGAAAACTGGACCAGCGGTGCATGGCAGACAATCCGCTTCTCTCTTTTTCATCTAACGAAAATTTGTATTTCGGATAGGAAATTCAACGGAATTTCGTATTTCGGATAAAAACCAAACTTCCATCAGCATCGACTGCCATATTGAGGTATATATTTTTGCCTTTAAATTCATCATAAAGAACGTTCGTACAAGTTACCGAATCTAACGACAATTCGTATTTCGTACGAATTGAAATTGAATTTCGGACACGAAATACGAAGTACGAATTAATTCTAATACGAATCGTAACAGAACAAAACTAATTTATTGACGGTGCCCATGTCTACTACTAATCCCTTCTCCCATCCAAGTTCCAAAATAAAATACAAAACTCCAAATACCCTGGACTGGTCATTGAGTAACGAGCAAGCGGGAGTAAGGGTGGGACGAGTTGAATCCCTTAGTAACCAAGTGGGAACCCTTCGTACCCAGCTGCTGGTAACCAGAGAAAGGCCTAAGAAGTCAACACTCAGCAAGCCCTACGGGGATAATTTGGGGGCTCATCCGGGATGACTTTCTGAGTTACAGCAGTGTTTGCTACTGGCAATGGCCCAATATGTACCCAAGAAACGCGATGTCTTCTCAAGTGGAGGAAAGTGATGTCCGCTTCACCGTCGATGCATCAGGGGTTGTGTTTGTACATGTGCCGGAAAAGGAAATGTCTGCCATGCAGCTAGCAACAGCAGGACAGTTGCCAGCAGCAGTGAGAGAGCCGGGCAAGAGAATGCAGGCAGTGCTAAAGTATCGGCAGTTGAGCATGTGTATATAGCAGGGAACACAATCCGCATTACAGTACCATTCATAGCAGCTGAGCAGTGAAGGGGTTACTGTACCACGCGGGAGGGAGCATCCTAAAGATATCTGCCTAGCAGGAGGAGCCACCGCCAGAGAGTCAGCTTGTCTGGGGCTGCCCACAGGCCATCAATCAGAGGAGAAGAGAGCTACAATGTCACTTCCACCTTCGGGTGTAGCTGCGGAGGAGACACGTGTGAGGAGTAGCAAGATGGTGGGTACCGGAGCACGGATGCTATCGCCAGGGTCGCCGACATGGGGAGACCCCCAACCCATTAAAGGGGCCTGGAGGCAGAGAGGGGACTCCCAAATTATGTGCACTATACTAATTCTACGCTTGGGTCCCATGTAGTGGGGGTGGGGAAGCAGAAAGCAAACGGTTTAAACACTGTCGGGATTAGTCTGCAGCCGCGTGTCCAGATGATTACATTACACAAGCCCCAGTCTCTTCTATATCAATACGCCGGCCGGGACTTGTTTAATGTAATCGTCTGGACATGAGGCTGCAGACTACTCCCGAAAGTGTTTAAACTAGGGATGCACCGAATGGGTTTTTTGGTGCCGAAACCGATACCCAAAAAATGAAAAATACACTAGGCCGAAAACCGATACCGATACCGAAAATGACTGGTTTTTAAAAAATATTTTTATACAGGAGTTGGTCAGAGACTGGCGACATGGTACAGGAGGTGGTCAGAGACTGGCGACATGGTACAGGAGGTGGTCAGAGACTGGCGACATGGTACAGGAGGTGGTCGGAGACTGGCGACATGGTACAGGAGGTGGTCGGAGACTGGCGACATGGTACAGGAGGTGGTCGGAGACTGGCGACATGGTACAGGAGGTGGTCGGAGACTGGCGACATGGTACAGGAGGTGGTCGGAGACTGGCGACATGGTACAGGAGGTGGTCGGAGACTGGCGACATGGTACAGGAGGTGGTCGGAGACTGGCGACATGGTACAGGAGGTGGTCAGAGACTGGCGACATGGTACAAGTGGTGGTCAGAGACTGGCGACATGATAAAAGAGATAAGTGTGTTGTCCCCGTGCAGTCAGTGATGCAGCGAAGAGAGAGGAGAGCCGCCTCCCCCGTCTGGTTTAGTAGAGCGCCGGGAACATCACAGCTTTAATTTCAATAGCTTTGTGTTCCCCCGTCGCACACAGCCCCTCCCCCTTGTCCGGGGAACTGTGATAGACAAATCACCCGTCCAATCTGGATGGGTCATCTGTCTATCACAGTTCCCCCGGTCCAACTCAGTGCCCCCCCCCCCCCCGGCGGAGCACTGCATGAGGACTCCAGATAAAAGAAGCCAGCAGGACCAGGTGCTTGTGAAGTTGGGGAATGTTGGGGGAGGCTGGGCCCGGGCTCTGAGCATAAGGTTGGTCATACTGAATACTCCTCTCTCACATCCCCTGTGCCCAGAGTCTTTTCCCTGCTGTACTTTCTACTTTGTTAATATACAGCATTAAATGCTGCCACAGTAACCACATGGTTGGAGCAACACTTCTAAGGGGCATTATTGCTGTGTATTAGTGAATGCTTGCGTTGGGCTCTGAAGAGTGATTCACAGTGGATTTTGCTAGGTGGTGAGGAAGCAATACATTTCTCCCAATTGAATCCATTAAAAACCCGTACCTGGGGGGCGTGGCTTGGACGGGACCCGAGATGGCTGCTTGAAAGGAGAGCTCCCGCACCAAGGAGAAGAAAAGCGACTTCCCCAGAGGACATAAGCTAGCAGCAACCATGGGAAGGTCGAATAGAAGCACCTCGACCCCCCGCAATGTGAAGGAACCCGTTAAGGACCCCGGGGCGCATCTCTGTAACAATATCCCGGAGATGTTCCGCTCCCGCCCGGCAGGCCAACACGTGGAGACGCAGGCCTCACAGGCCTCCCAAGACGCGCAGGCCGCATCCCCGGCCTCGCGTAGATACGCCGCGGACCGGACACCGGAACGTCCCGCAGCCCTGAGCCTCTTAGACCTCCAGCGAGATTTACAGAATGTGGCCCTGGATATCAAACACACCCTGACATCCGCCATCGCTGAGCTGAAAACGGATATCCACGCCATGAATCATCGCCTGGCGGTAGTAGAGGATACCTCCCAGCTACAAGCAGCAGCGATCAGGCAAGTACAGAGGTCTTATGATATGCAGCTGCCCCACATATTTGAGCTCCATCGTCAAGTGGAGGACTTAGACAACAGGGGACGCAGACATAACCTTAGACTGAGAGGGGTCCCTGAAGGAGTTGATGCAGCCTCCATGCCACAGACAGTATGCGCCATCTTTAATGATCTGCTGGACCGGCCGGCTGATTCCCCTATAGAAATGGAACGTATCCACCGCGCGCTCAGACCCCCCCCCAGGGACTCTGAACCCCCTAGAGACATTATCTGTTGTATTGTCAACTTTCCCCTTAAGGAGGAAATCCTTAGGAAGGCGAGAGAACGGGGTCGCATTATGTTCAATGGGTCAGAAGTAAAACTTTTTCAGGACCTCTCACAAATAACTCTGCAGAACAGGCGCACTCTACGCCCCCTGTTGGACATATTGCGCACACGCAACATCCAGTATAGATGGAAGTTCCCATTCTGCCTATCTGCTACCTCCAGAGGACGCACTGCATTGCTCAGGACCCCGGAAGATATGCCCTCATTCTGTGAACAATTGGACATACCGCTGGTAGACATACCGGAATGGTGTGCCTTTTACTTCCCTACTGAGCCGTGGAAGTCAGTGGTTCTTAATGCATCACCTAAGAGTCAACGACCAAGCTCCAGACGTCGCAGACTAGATCCCACCTCCCCTGGCGACCGCCAGTCCAGAAGAGACCTCTCACCTTGCTGACACCCCAAGAAGGGACCGCCAAGATGCATAAAGCTACCCTACCACCTTCTTTAGTTCTTCCGCTCACCAACTAAAGACGACGACAATCTTCATTAGCTCCATCCCAACAGAACGCCAGTTGTTGGAGCTGCCCCCTTCCTCCCATTCCTTTCCCCCCCCTATTTTTCTCCCCCTTCCCCTCCCTCCCCCTTTTTTTTTTTTTTTTGTTTTTGTTGTTCCCTCTCTCCAGACTCTTTCAGGTACGGACACCCGAGGGGTTTCAACGCCTTCCAAGAACTACATACGGAGATGAATCTTCTGCGATTTTCACTTTGGACTTCCCTATCTACCTGGATCCAGTATCTTGTCTCTGGAACTCTGACGTAGCTGATTCTTCTAGGCCTTTCGCTCTAGCCGTCCTACTCTACGTGGCTCCAGGTACTGTCCATGCTCCTGCTCCCACCCGTCGCGGGCCAGGGATTTTGTTGTTCCCCCCCTCTTTTTTTCCCTTAGGATCCTGCAGTGCATTGAGACTTTACCGCATTCCGCTCTGCTTTCAGGACTATCCTAATGTTAGCGTTGGTATGCTGAGACCCCCTTCATTTGCTTACCACCCCCTTCCCTCCCCCTCCCTCTCCCCCTCCCCTCCCCTCCCTATCCCCCTCCTTATCCCCCTCCCGTCCCCCTCCCCCCCCCCCCTCCTTTTATGTTTGGAGACCGTGTTAGTTCTCCAATGTACAGTTGCTCATAAATGTTACTGTTATGTCTAGTTCACGTTTCATCTCCCCCTTCATGTTTTCGGGGATTTGCAACGGCTGTGTACCATGTTATAGAGGCCTCTTTATGTTTGTTCCCACTCTGATCTAGTATCTTGCCCCTGGAAACCCTTTTGGGATTCCTATGTTCCCATTAATGTCCCGTACACAAAATAGTTTTTCTCAACTCCCTCATGCTCGGTGGGCCTTGCTCCCCCGTCCTTACGATCCCTGTTCGTTGCTTACCCCTGCTTAAGCCACTATATTGGGCAATAGCCGTAAGCGGTGCCTCGCACCCTGCCCTCCTGAGCAAGCCCCCGATCACTGCTCGTGCCTAGGTTTCGCCCTGCACGACGCATACACTCCTCTGTTACGTTAATTTACTATCCTCGTTCTCCTTGGTGCTACTCCCTTGGTCCATTTCCAGGCTTACTGACCCCACACAGCTGGTCCTACGACCTGAGCTGACAGTCCGGCTTTCCCCCACTAGGTGGATAGGCACGCCTACGTCCGCCTCCGGTGTAACCTCTATCAGGGATCTGCTTGGATTCCTACCTACTTCTCTCCCCCTTCTGCTGTTACCTCTCCCCCTTCTCTGCCCTCTTACTGATTTGTCCCCCCCTTCTCTCTTCCCTTCTTTCCCTCCTATCTGTCTCCCGTTCCCCCTCCTACCCTCTTCTACCAGGGTCGCTCCTCTCCCTGTCCCCCCACCGGCGGGTCGCGCAGCTGACCCCTACTAAATACGACACTTTTATCACATAATTACTGCTTTTTGCGCCCCTGCTGTTCGGATCTCTCAATTAAATACAATGCAGAAGGATTCGAACACTCAGAAGCGCCTCTCATTAAAATGCCTCTCCCTCAATGTGAAAGGCTTAAACCTCCCAGAAAAGAGATCACAAATCCTTTCAGCCCTCTCCAAACATAAGGCTCACTTCCTCATGCTACAGGAAACGCATTTCCGCTCCGACGCAATCCCTAAGCTGACGAACCATATATATAAACGAGCGCTTCACTCCACTAATCCAACCTCCAAGACGAAAGGGGTCTCTAGCCTTATTTCTAAGTTTGCTGACTTTCAACTGACTGACTCCTTGTGTGACCAAGAAGGTAGATATATCTTTATTAAGGGCGTGTACGCTTCCAAACCTGTTACAGTGGCCAACATTTATTGCCCGAATGAACACCAAGTGTCCTTCTTTAGAAAAACATGTGACCTTCTTTCCTCATTCAAGGAGGGAATTCTGATTCTAGGAGGTGACTTTAACGTCCCTCTCAACCCGCTCCTGGACTCCTCTACGGGCACGTCTGCACTCCCCTACCGCGCCTTGAGACAGATTAAGATTCAACTGCAAAATCTGACTCTCCATGACACATGGCGCACACTGTTCCCGACTGACAAAGACTACACCTTTTATTCCCACCCGCACCAGAAATATTCAAGAATAGACTTCCTCTACCTCTCCCAATCTGACCTTTCTTTCCTTTCCAGCGCCACGATAGAGCCGATGTTCCTCTCCGATCACCATCCCATTACCATGACCCTTACTTTCCCTGAATCTAGACATGTAACCAAAACCTGGCGGATGAACCCCTCTCTTTTAAAAGACCCGGCAAACGTTCAAAACTTAGAGACCAGGATTCGCCTGTACTTTCAGGAGAACATTTCCCCTGATGTCTCACCTATCTCAATTTGGGAAGCGCATAAGTGCGTTTTGAGGGGTGAGCTCATCTCTATGACTGCGAAGTCAAAAAGACAACACCAAGAAAGGATCTCGTCCCTTATTAGCACAATCCAGAGACTTGAAACGACACATAAGCATTCGTCCTCGCAAGCTACCTTACAAGAACTCCTGTCCGCACGGTCCTCCTTATTGGATGAATTGGGTAAACGCACTAGACGTAGATATGTCCTCCAACAAAAAGTGTTCTATGAACACGGTAATAAAAGTGGGAGGCTACTGGCCCGTACGATTCAAACGACCAAGGCTCCGTCCTTGATTCACACACTTCGAGACGGCCAGGGCTCACTCCTTTCCAAAAATGAAGACATAGCGGCTCACTTTGAGAACTTCTACTCTGCACTCTATAATCTACCGGACCCTAACGTAGGGCCCCCTGACGCACCCGACCGTTTAACGCGCATTAGGGAATTCCTGGCCCAATATAGTCCCCAGTCAATTACCCCACAGCAGGCCGTGACCTTGGACCATCCACTCTCCCCTGAGGAATTGTCCCTCGCTATAAAGCAAATGAAAGCAGGCAAAAGCCCGGGTCCTGATGGCTTTCCCCTTGCTTATTACAAGAGCTTCGCCGAGACTCTCTCCCCCCGGCTCCTGACAACCCTGAATTCCCTTACAGACCCATCCACCTCTGCAGGGGATATGCTGGCAGCCCACATAGCCGTTATCCCTAAAGAGGGGAAGGACCCATCCCAGGTCTCTAACTACAGGCCTATCTCTCTACTGAACGTAGATATTAAGCTCTATGCCAAGATGATCGCGAATAGACTTTCACCACTTGTCCCTGGCCTCGTCTCCCCTGACCAGGTGGGGTTTGTCCCGGGGAGGGAGGCCAGGGACAACACTATTCGAACGCTAAACATTCAACACTGGCTTTCCACGAATAGGACAGAGGGATTTTTTCTTTCACTTGACGCGGAGAAGGCGTTTGACAGGGTGGCCTGGGATTATATGCGGGAGGTTCTGAGGACCATTGGCCTCCCCTCCCGTATGCTTGCCTATATTAACGCCCTATATACCAACCCCTCTGCAAGGGTGAAGGCCAACGGCCTCCTGTCAAACGCCTTCTCCATACGTAACGGCACCCGGCAGGGCTGCCCTCTCTCCCCCCTAATATTTGTCCTTACGTTAGAACCCTTTCTCAATAAACTACGAACCAATACAGACGTCCAAGGGGTCGTTATTAATCGCACAGAATACAAAATATTCGGACGATATTCTGTTGTCTCTGCAATCGCCCCGGACATCTTTACCTAACCTATTAAAGGACATTAAGGATTTTGGTTCTATATCCAATCTTAAAATCAACTACTCCAAATCCCACGCCCTCAACATTTCATTACCCCCTCAGGAGGTTTCCCATTGCCAAGCGTCCTTCACCTTTCACTGGAAGAGAGATGCTATAACTTATCTTGGCATTCAAATAACCAAGGACCTGACTGAGCTCTATGCCCATAACTTCCTGACAACCCTAGCAAAAATCCAAACAGACTTGAAAAATTGGTCCAACCTTAATGTATCCTGGTTTGGCCGTTCTGCGCTAATTAAAATGATAATTCTCCCGCGCATTCTGTACCTCCTCCAGACGATCCCAATCCATATCCCTCCATCCTTCTTCTTGACTTACAAGAAGCTATGCTCCGCTTTTATCTGGAAAGGGAGTGCCCCACGCATTAAATATTCTCGCCTGACTTGTCCTAAAACCAATGGCGGCATAGCCCTTCCTGATCTCTATAATTATTATTTAGCGTGCCATCTAACAAGACTGTTGGATTGGAAATTCCATAGGATGGCTAAGACATGGGTGGACTTGGAAGGCTCCTTTTCGACTTACCCCTTACACACCCTCCCTTGGCTCATACAGCCACATTGGCCCGTCTCCGTCAAGACGCATCCGCTCATCCACACATCCCTGCTAGCTTTCAAGAAAGCGGTAACCTCTCACCAGATCTCCTCATACCTAGGCCCATTGACACCTCTGAGGGGAAACCCAGATTTTCTGCCCGGTGAATCGGCAACATTCCTTTCAAAGGAATGGCCACATGCTGATGTCTTAGCACAGCACTTTTTCCACAGAGGACGACTTCAATCCTATGACGCCCTTAAATCCATGTCTCGCACAGAGGAATTTCCTTTCTGGACTTACAGACAATTGGTGCATTTTTTCACTTCCAAGTCCCATACAGACGACTGGACAAGACGACTTACTCCATTCAAATCCCTTCACGCCCAGACCATGCCACAAAGACACCTCATATCCCTACTTTACTCTATCCTACAAGACAAAACACGATCCCCACAGACGGAATCCTCCAAAGCATCATGGGGTAGAGACTTACATATACAGTTTACAGAGGAAGACTGGAGTGCCATTTCCACGTATGCACATAAAGGGTCAATGAATGTTGCCATTCAAGAAAATGGCTACAAAATAATCACAAAATGGTACAGGACCCCCTCCCGACTTCATAAATTCTCTCCCTCAGTCCCAAATGTCTGTTGGAGATGTAACAATGGCGAAGGCTCTATGCTCCACATATGGTGGGATTGCGCTAAGCTCCAACCATTTTGGAAAGAGGTACATTCCATAATATCGCATGTCACCACCTACACACTAGATTTCACTGCTGGTCAATACCTCCTCCACCACACCTCTCTTCCCAGATGAGCATATCACAAGTCCCTGGCCATGCATATGGTCAATGCAGCAAGACTTTGCATCCCTGCGCTTTGGCGCTCCTCCCAGATTCCTACTATCAGAGATTGGTTGACAAGAGTTGCTAAAATCGAAGAGATAGAAGAGCTAATCTCTATTTCTCAAGACCGCACGCAGAAATTTTCCGCCACATGGGCATGCTGGACGCACTTTAAGTCCACAGACAGATACAAGTCTTGTTTTCCACATTAATTACCCAAGGTGAATTCTGGTACTGGCTGTGTGGTGGGCTGGGGTTGGGGAGAGGAGCGACCTCCCCCCCTATCCCTTCAATCCCCCCTCTGATCCTTCACCATCCCCCCTTAGCCCTACTTCGGCCCCTCCTGGCCCTTCCTTCCCTTCTGTACCCACCCCTCTAATTTCATCCTTTCTTTACTCCTTCCTTACACCCCTCATAAACATACCTTATCCCATTGGCACACTACCCAACACTGAGGTCCCCCACCTCTGTGTACCAAAGATACTAGGAGGCTCTTTATGTTTTTACTTCTTAATACTCCTAGAGGCAAGTCCCCTGATCCTCGTCGGTCCTTGGAAGGGCCCGATGGGGGGGGTCCCCCTGTTCATTGTTTCCTATCCACACACTGCTATTAGCCCAAAGCCTCTTGAATTTATGTAATTGCTGGTAGTTCATATGTTAGTTTTCTCTGTTTCCTGATTTCTTAGGCTCAGTACATTCTGTATTCTATTTGTTCTTGCCTAATCAGCCATGTATAACTGTTTATAGACCTTATCAATATACCACAAAGTCAAGGACGTTGCTTTTGTTTATCCATGTAATGTGCTGTGTACCTGTTTGTGTTATGTACGAATAAAAAATCTTTTTGAGGAAAAAAAAAAAAAAAAAAACCCGTACCTTGCTGAAACTACATTCATTGTACATGGTTGTAAGTGGCCCCCTTCAATGGTATGGGTCATTTTTGGCCATCAAATGTGACACGGGAGATCATTTTTGTATACCCCTATTAGCTACCTTCTCCTGTCACCCCCTCCTGATCCCTGCACTCTGTATGCTACATACTCCAGACCCCCTGTATGCTATGCATTACCAACTCCTGACCCCTGAACTTTGCACTGTCTCCACTCCTGACCCCTGAACTATGTACGTTATCCACTCCTGACTGCTGCACTCTGTATGTTACATACTTGAGACCCCCTGTATTCTATGCAATACCCAATCCTGACCTATGCACATTAGCCACCTGACCCCTGGACTATGCATTAACCCACTCATGATCCATGCACTTTCTCCACTCCTGACCCCTTAACTATACACTTTACCCACTTCTGACCCCTGAACTATGCACGTTATCCACTCCTGACTGCTACACTCTCTAGGTTACCTACTCAAGACCCCCTGTATTCTATGCAATACCCACTCCTGACCCCTGGACTATGCTATGCATTAACCCACTCCTGACTCCTGAACTATGCATTAATCCACCCCTGAACTATGCACATTACCCACTCCTGACCCCTGAACTGTGCAGATTTTTCACTCCTGACCCACAAACTGTGCATTAACCCACTTCTGACCCCTGAAATATGCACGTTATCCACTCCTGACCCCTGAACTATGCACATTATCAACTTCTGACCCCTGAAATATGCACGTTATCCACTTCTGACCCCTGAACTGTGTACGTTATTCATGCCTGACCCCTGAGCTATGCACATTACCCACTGCTGACCCCTGAATCATGCATTATACACTCCTGACCCCCTGAACTGTGCACAGTATCCACTCCTGACTGATGCATTCTGTATGTTACCTACTCGAGACCCCCTGTATTCTAGGCAATACCCACTCCTGACCCCTGAACTATGCACAATACCTAATCCTGACCCCTGAACTATGCATTGACCCACCCCTGACCTATGCACATTACCCACTCCTGAACTATGCATTACTCGCTCCTGACCCCTGAACTTCTCAGATTATCCACTCCTGACCCACAAACTATGCATTAACCCACTCCTGACCCCTGAACTATGCATTACTCACTCCTGACCCCTGAACTATGCACGTTATCCACTCCTGACCCCTGAACTATGCATTGCTCACTCCTGACCCCTGAACTATGTACATTATCCACTCCTGACTGCTGCACTCTGTATGTTACATACTCGAGACCCCCTGTATTATATGCATTAGGATGTATGGGTCCCATGATTTCTAACAGTGACCCTGGCTATTGCATGTGTTGGCGGGGAACCTGCGGAGCGGACTGAGTCACAGAATCCAACCCTGTGGGATACAGGGGTCCGATTAATGCCCAAAGAAGGATTAGTGGTGTGCAATGAGGGAGACATGGAGCATCTTGGGCTGGTATGCAGCAAGTGCCTGAATGTACAGTATCTGTGAGGCTGCGGGCATGGAGTCAGTGTGGGCACTGCGGCAACATGTTGCTGCAACTAGAGCAGAGTGATGGTCAGTCCAGAAGGCTATATGTGAACTGGGAAGTAGGAACCACTTCAGAGATACCGACACCCATAGTGGCCATTCCATTTGGGAGAGGGCAGGGAGTGAGACGAAGACCGCTGGGTCCAGGACCAGTGCTGCACACCTGCACCGTCATCTCCCAGACCAGGGAGACCCATGTATCAGAAGTGCAATGTCCGCAAGTCAAGAAGGCCGAGTCACAGCCACAGGGTGCATCGGTGACAGTCGCAGTAAACAAAGTACAGCTCTCAAAGAGACAGAGGGGCTTCAATGGATCTAGAAGTCTTCCAGTTCATCCAGTGAAGAGGAGGCAGGGACCACTGATGTGGGGTCGCCCGGTTCGAGCACCGATTTGGGTCCCTGGAAGAGGGAATCAGTGATCAGACACAGAAACTGAGTGGGATTGGGGGACCAAGGGTAGAAGAAGCTCCCCAAATCCCAGTTCACTCAGTGAAGAGACAGAGACAGCAGTCATTTGTATGAGGTGTGTGAGGAATCTGGGGTTCTGTGGGGCCTATGTCACAAGGGTCCCCGACCTATCCCCACCCTGCACTTACACCTATGAGAGACTGATCACCAAAGTAGAGACCCCCGTATGCCCCACCTAGGAGAAACAGTAGGCAGAAACTCCCTGGTTTCCAATGGCTTATACAGAGAAAGGTGGCCATGGAGCATGGATACGATTATCCACATGCCCCGAGGAAGATTATGGAGGAGATTGAGATCAAGAGGGATGCCTGGTGTGATGAAGCCGTCTGGAACTTCCTATATGTCCCCAAGCCACACCGGAACTCATCCAGATCACCAACTATGGGACACCTTCCTCTCCATCAAAGAGAATTTGAATCTGGAGCGGTCGATACGCATTGACCGAGTGGAAATCAATCGCCCAGATGGGAGAGGCCAGGCATGGTCTCTCAGCATTGTAAGTACTGAAGGCAAAATGGTGCAGATCCCTCATCCAGACCATTACTTTTGAGGTATGCCAAGTCTAAGTCAAGGACTGACATTGTAAAAGGGCTGTTGAGACTGAAGAATTGCCACAGTTGGCCTATTAGTCACAGGGTTGAAGGCCCTATTTCTCCAAGTTTCCCCTTCCCTTCTATCCTTGAAAATGAAGGAGGAAACTACAGAAACGGTCAATGCTTTACCATCAGGGAGAAAAATCCTTTTGCCGCTGGGGATTTCTCCTGTCAAAAACCAGGGCTTGGTTGCTACCTGGAGGGGATAAACCCCGAGTTTGCAAAGGAAACTTTGCCAGACACTTTGCGAAGATCTTTGGGCCAAAGGCCATTGTGTGCTCAAGTGTTCAGAAAAAGAAAGAGAAAGGACACTTTGCAAAGATAATTCATTCAGCAAGGACACTTTGAGAAGATTCCTTTGGGCCAGTGTATTTTGTGGGAGTTGTTACCCTGTTAAAAAAAAATGGGGTAGTGTCTCATTGTCTCTTCAGAGAAGGGGAGTGCCAGAGAGAAAGGGCTTCCTTGAAGAGTTCCTACAAAGACTCTCAGGTCAGCCAGCTATTGCCCAGGCTCCAGAAATAACAGCTGGCCGTCAGAAGTTGTGTTGCCTTGGTGTCGCAGAGGGAAGGACACTGCGGGCATCAGTCGGGGGGACTCTGCACCTCTTCTTCCTAACTTGTGGGTCTGACTGGGACAGGCAAGAGTCAGTATCCTGGTAATTGAGTAGGACTGAGTCTATTTCTAGTCATATGGCTCTCAAATGTGAAATGTGTCCAATTAGTCAAAGTAGGATGTTGTTCTGTTTTATGCATTACAGGAACACTACAGGACGATGAGTCGAGAGTTGCGCTTAGGGGGCTGAATACATCTGCAATCTCTGCAATGTGATGATCAGTGATGGATTGGTAAAGTGAGGAGAGTACTGTAAGTACTGCGTACAAGCTAAATGATGACAAATTATAAATCTTCATGCCTCAGCAGAGGTTGTGCTCAGTTCATTTGTATACATAGCATTTTTACATACTCTATGTACAAAATATTTTATGTGTAGTATAGTTAGGGGTGTTCCGCCATTTTCCCATCATCCAGGTTTGGTTGGGGGGGTGCACTAACATGGTGCACCTGGCAAAAAATGCTCTTAAAAAATAATGCAAATGTTTGTACAGCAGATGTCTATATTTTTCTACATAATTCATTGTGCTGACCGGCCACACACCGAAGCATTGCTAACAATAAAAGAATCTGGGACTCGAGGAATTTAGTGAGAATAAGGCCCGGGGACTAAAGTGGTTAATGTCAGATTGAAGCATTTATGTCATTATTACATTTTGCCCCAATAGTTACACTTCAGGGCCAACATCGTAATCAAAACATAGTAATATTTACAGGGTCAAAAAAAGTGTTCACAAACAAACCTTACACCCCCCCCCCCCCCCCAAAAAAAAAAACAACCCAACAACAAAAAAAAAAAAAAAAAAACACACACACAACACACTTTTTTTTTTTACCTACTCCTAGTCATTAACCAGTTCCCGACCAGCGCACGCCGATTTACGTCGACAGAATGGCACGGGCAGGCATATTGGCGTACAGGTACGTCCAATCTTCAATGCCGCCCTGCCATCGCGTGGCAGTCGGGAATCCCCGTGAGTCCGGTCGCAGGTCCCGCGGACTCAATCGCCGCTGGCATACCCGCAATCATCTCACGGGGCGGCTGAACGGAGAGATGCCATTGTAAACAGCATCTCCCCGTTCTGCCTAGCAACAAGTGACGCTGATCTCTGCTCCAAGTGATTGGAGCAGAGATCAGGGTTCACTAAATGAAAGCCCAGCCCCCCCCCACAGTTAGTAACACGCCCCTAGGAACACTTAACCCCTACACTGCCACCCCCTGGTTAACCCCTTCACTGCCATTTGCACAGGAATCACTGCATTTATATAGCACTGATTGCTGTATAAATGACAATGGTCCCAAAAATGTGTCAAAAATGTCCGATGTGTCCGCCATAATATTTGCAATCACAAAAAAAAAAAAATAAAAAAAAATAAAAAAAAAAAAAATCGCTGATCGCCGCCTACTACTAAAAAAATTATTAATAAAAATGCCATAAAACTATCCCCTATTTTGTAAACGCTATAACTTTTGTGCAAACCAATCAATAATCGCTTATTGCGTTTTTTTTTTTACCAAAAATATGTAGAAGAATACGTATCGGCCTGAACTGAGGGGAAAAAAAAAAAAAAAGTTTTTTATATATTTTTGGGGGATATTTATTATAACAAAAAGTAAAAAATAATGTGTTTTTTTCAAAATTGTCGCTCTATTTTTGTTTATAGCGCAAAAAATAAAAACTGCAGAGGTGATCAAATACCACCAAAAGAAATCTCTATTTGTGGGAAAAAAAAAAAAAAAAAAAAAAAGGACGTCAATTTTGTTTGGGAGCCTGTCTGCGTAATTGTCAGTTAAAGCAACGCAGTGCCGAATCGCAAAAAGTGGTCTGGTCTTTGACCAGCAAAATGGTCCGGGGCTGAAAGTGGTTAAAGAAAACCCCCCCCCCCAATCATGGAAATTTCAGTCTCCTAGAAGAAGTTGTAGGATTACGACCACACACTCCTCACTTTGCAAGTTCACACAATATAACTGCAAGAGATCCGATTAGTCTTCGGAGATGAACAATGGCTAGACATATAAATAAGATAAAGAGGCCATGCAGTTTTCACCTGATGGAATCCCTAAGCCCTTGTACACACGGCCGGAGATTCCGACAACCAAATCCGTCCGAGTAATTCCGACGGATTAATTCCAGAAGAGGTCCGGAAGTGATGTTGCATACACACGGGTCGGACTAAGTTGTCGGAAAATCCGATTGTACATAACGTGATGACGTTATTTCGTTAAGACGGGACTAGGTTCAGGCTAGTAGCCAATAGCTTTGGTCTAGGAATTTGATCTGAGCATGTGTGGCACTTTGTCCGTCGGAGTAGGCTACACATGATCGGAGAATGTCCCATCGGAGCATTTTGTTGGAAAATTTTACCGGCAAGTTGGAAAAGTCGGTCCGTCGGATATTCTGACGGAAAGAGTTCGATGGAGACCACACACAGTCAGAATATCCGACAAAACGGTCCGATCGGACACATTCCGACGGAATCTCCGACCGTGTGTACAAGGGCTTAGACTTGTGGCAAAACTGGATGAAATGCAAGTGGCCAGCTGGTCTTAAAGCGGGACTGTACTGCGGAAAAAAATATTTAAAAAAAATCAGCAGCTAAAATACTGCAGCTGCTGACTTTTAATAAATGGACACTTACCTGTCCCGGGGTCCAGCGATGCCGGCAGCCGAGGCCGATCGATCGCTCGGCTGCTGCCGCCACCATTCTGGGTGAGGGAATCAGGAAGTGAAGCAAAGCAGCTTCACTTCCCGGTTCCCTACTGTGCATGCGCGAGTCGCGCAGCACAATAGGAATTGTCCGCGCTGTCTCTGGGACCCGTGTGTGTCCCAGCAGACAGCGCGGCAGGACAGGAAATAGCGTGGACTCCCGTGGGAGTCTATGCCCGGAAGTGGGTGTAAATACCTGTCTTTGACAGGTATCTGCACCCCCCTCCCCCCTGAAAGGTGCCAATTGTGACACCGGAGGGGAGAGGAGGGTTCCGATCAGCGGAAGTTCCACTTTAGGGTGGAACGCCGCTTCAAGCGGTACTTTCCAGCTGATCCCATAAAAACAACAGCAACTTGGGTGTCGGAAGTCCTAAATCCGTTTAAGAAGTTGCTTTCCCGCTGAGCAGAGACTTCCCTCTACCTAGTGTCTCAGCTACATATATGGCTGCCAGGTTGTCATACATGACTGGAGGTGGAACATATAACGGGAGGGGATGGGCCTAGCCGGAGCCCTCAAGATTGACCGGATGTAGCAAAAGCCAGCAGACCCTGAAAATGAATCTCCAATTGACGCTTCGGAGGCTTGGCAAGATGCCACTTGACCACTATAAGGTCTCCGGTACTGAGGCAGTGCTTAAAAAAAAAAAAAAAAAAAAAAAAAAAAAAAAAAGTACTAACTCAGGACCAGGCAATGAGGAAAATAAAAGACCACTTGGGAACACAGCTCAATTAGTGAATGATGCAAATACATTACATGTTCTATAAAGGTCCCATAAAAAAGGAGAATTCTGAGAATCATAAGGAACCATAGTTAAGTTATTGACGACTCTCCAAAAACAATTGTCAAATTGTCTCCAGTGTGGACATTTGGGTGTGTAATGAGCCCTCTCTGGCTTGTAAAATCTTTTTCATATTTTGATCACCAATATGGTCTCTTTAATATGAACCCACTGGTGTGAGCCAAGATCGGACTTGTTTGTAAAAGCTTTATCACACTCAGAACACGGATACGGCCTCTCCCCGGTGTGGGTCCTCCGGTGTATTTTAAGGGGTTCACTCGCAGTAAAAGCTTTCTCACATTCTGAACACTGATACGGCTTCTCTCCAGTGTGGATCCTCTGGTGTCTATTAAGGTCTTGCTTCGTTGTAAAAGCTTTTTCACATTCTGAGCAAGGATACGGCCTTTCTCCGGTGTGGATTCTCTGGTGTTTGCGAAGGTGTGACTTATCTGAAAAATCTTTTTTACACACAACGCACTGAAACGGCTTCTCTCTGGTGTGGACCCTCTCGTGTAGGATAAAGTGGTCCTTTCTTGTAAAAGCTTTTTCACATTGAGAGCACTGATAAAGCTTCTCTCCAGTGTGAATCCTCTGGTGTGTGGTAAGCTTACTCGCAGTTGTAAAAGCTTTACCACATTCAGAACATGGATATGGCTTCTCTCCAGTGTGAATCCACTGGTGTGCGTTAAGCCTCATCTTGGATACAAAAGCTTTGTCACATTTAGAACACGGATACGGCTTATCTCCGGTGTGAATCATCTGGTGTCTGCTAAGCTGTGTCCTTGATTTGAAAGCTTTGTCACATTCGGGACACTGATATGGCTTCTCTCCGGTGTGAACCCTCTGGTGTGTGATAAAATTTGCCTTCAGTCTAAAATCTTTGCCACAATCTGAACAATGATACAGCTTCACTCCGGTGTGAACGCTCATGTGTAAGTTGAGAGTACACTTCTGTGTAAAAGCTCTGTCACATTCGGGACACTCATATGGCTTCTCTCCGGTGTGAATCCTCTGGTGGTTGATAAGATTTGACTTGCAAGTAAAAGCTTTGCCACATTCAGGACACGGAAACGGCTTCTCCTCCATTGTGAATCTGATGTGCGATAAACTTTCCCTTCACTGTAAAACCTTTATCACAATCCCAAAATGAAAAATCTTCTTGAATTACTTCTCTTGCGTTGGACTTTACTATAAAGTAGTATTTCGAAAAACCAACATGGTGTTTTAATTAACCTGTAAAAAAATAAATAAAAAAAGTCATTATTTTATGAATGAAGTTGCTTTATATTTCTAAAATTTCATTATTAGATACAGTATATCTAAAAGACATATGGAGCAGGATGTAGAGAAAGTGACATTGGGGGGGGGGGGGGGGGGGCATGGCTGGGATTCCCCTCAACATTCATACTAGACCAAATCCATAGCAGATCCTTTTGTCCGCATCCTGGCTGGACAGAAAAGGGGGATTAGTAAGCATTTGCCCTCCACCTCTCCACCTGAACTACACCAGGCCACATGCAGGATGTAGAGTACTCTTCCCCCTCAACGTGGGAAGAGTACTCTGCTAGAAGCCCCCTAGCAAAGCACCATGGCCCCCATGTTGATGAGGACAAGGCCCCCCTTCCACATAACTCTGGTCTAGTGGTGTTATCAGAATCTGAAACCTCCCTTTAGCCCCCCCCCCATTACATAAATGGGTAACAGGTACATAGTATGCCAAGGTACTAATTTACATGAACAAAAAAAATAAAAAATAAAAAAATTAGAATAGCAAATAAGCACACAATACCGATAAACTCCAAACAACAAGAAACACAAAAATAAAATTAATCCAGTGTTGTAGATCCCTCCAACATGCCAAAGAAAAACACGCTGACCATAGAAACTTTCCACTCCCAACAGGTTCTCATCACAATTCAGATATCCCAAGCTGGTAGCTGAACGTAAAATAAGGGGCTCCTAGGTGACCTTATTGACTATATTTCACCCGTGTCCTAGCAACCAGTGACACCGCGTGGCCACCCGTGTCCTAGCAACCAGTGACACCGCGTGGCCACCCGTGTCCTAGCAACCAGTGACACCGCGTGGCCACCCGTGTCCTAGCAACCAGTGACACCGCGTGGCCACCCGTGTCCTAGCAACCAGTGACACCGCGTGGCCACCCGTGTCCTAGCAACCAGTACTAGAATGGAAGTTGACACTTAATTGCAGTAGGGACACTGTCAAATTAAATTGGTTCTGGCTGGGGCGTGGCCGGCGCATGACCAGGATGGCTGCTTGAGGAGAGCACTCTTCACGCCGGCGGCATACACAGTGACATCCAGCGAACTCAAACCGATTTCCGAGCTCCTGGTAGCCTGGGGGAACACCCGCTCCACCTCAGGGTGATGTCGCTCAAGCGGAAAGACAGCCGACTTCCCCTGAAAACTGACGGCCTTCATGTATCAGCCTTCCGCGTAGCGGAACTAAAATGGCACAAGCGGACATGCGGAGGACACAGGCAGAGGGCGCGGCATGCACTAACGGAGGGGGAGACTCCCGCCCATCGGCAGACACACTGGTAAGCAGAGGGGGACCCTTCCCTTTCTCCCCGGGGACACCAACAGCCCAGAGCCTGGCTAAGGCCAAAATGCTCCTAGATAGCACAGGGACGGCCCAGGACAGAGACCACGTCAGCGGTGTGCCTCAGGCCTTCCCTCAGCAAAACCTGCCGCCTGATGCCATAGCAGCATTCCCCACAATTGGGCAAACTGTTAAAGACACTACCTTGAAAAGAAATGCTCATGTCACACTCAGGAGCTCGCTGCAGTCAGATATGCTCTCTCTCATGCACAGTTTTGGCAGCAAAATAGGAGCAATAGACAACAGGCTCACACTAATGGAAATCAATGTGGGTGATATCACAGGCACAGTGAATGACATTATTGATACCCAGGAAGCACAAACCCAGGACATCACCTGGATAAGGGACAAAATGGCAGACTTAGAGGACAGGGCCAGACGTAATAACTTTAAAATCCGAGGGGTCCCGGAATCTGTAGGAATAATGAGCTACCAGCCTTTGCGAAAGGTCTCATTAAGACGGTGCTACCTGACGCAAAAAAATATTGATCTTGTCATTGATCGCATACACAGGCTGCCGAAACCCGCGTTTTTTACCAGACGCAGTGCCTAGAGACGTAATTCTCAGAGTGCACTTCTATCACACTAAAGCCCCATACATAAATCTGAAGGAAAAATGGAATTACGTACCGGTAATGTCCTTTTCCAGGAGTCTTTCAGGACAGCCACCTTAGAGAGACACCGGCTCCTCCCCTCTGAGGAAACACCGCCTTCATTTTCATGATTTAAGCCTCCTCCTCCCTTCGTTCCTCAGTTCTTCCAGAGTACCTCCGGCCAAACTGGGGAGACACAAGAACACGTCAAACAAATAAACTTTTTAAGTCTTACCTGACGGCCTCATGTAATGAGTTCCCGATGATCTGCAAACAATTTGGGTGGGAATCGGTGCTGTCCTGAAAGACTCCTGGAAAAGGACATTACCGGTACGTAATTCCATTTTTCCCCAATCGTCTTTCAGGACAGCCACCTTAGAGAGGATAAGCGAGTACATTACCTTAGGGTGGGACCACTGCCTGCAGTACTATACGGCCAAAGGCTTGTTCTTTGGCTGACAGAAGATCCAGTCTATAATGTTTCACAACCGTAGAAACACTGGACTACGTTGCAGCACTACAGATCTGTGCAGGAGATGCCCCAGCCCACTCTGCCTGAGAAGTTGCCACTGCCCCGGCTGAGTGTGCTCTAACCCCAACTGGAGGACCTAACCTCCCTGTCACGTACGCCTGTCCAATGGCTAACTTAACCATCTAGCTATCGTACGTTTAGAGGCTTTGGAACCCTTCCTAGCCCCAGAAAACAACACAAAAAATGAATCAGATTTCTTGAACTGACCTTGTGCAATCCAAATAATGAAGAACACATCTTTTTAGCATCTTAATCTGTGAAACATGTGTTCCTGTTCTCCTACTGGATTCGAACAGAAAGTAGGTAGCACAATCTCCTGTATTCTTATGGAAACTAGAGGCTACCTTAGGTAAAAAAAGGTGCCCTAATAGAAAGGGCTTCGAGTCACTTACTCTCCCTGCTGTAGTGATTGCCACCAAAAATACAGTTTTGGGAGTGATCAATCTTAACGAGCAAGGTTCTAACGGCTCAAAAGGTTCCCTTGTGAGAACCTGTAAAACTAAAGCAAGATCCCGACTGGGAAGGGGGCGACCAAAGGCTTGGTCTTCACCTACTTAAGGCTCTGAAGAACCTTACTATCCCAAGGTCTGACATTAGAAGTCTATTCAGAAACACGCTTGAAACGGATACCTGACTCTCCAATGTTTCGGGGCTAACCTTTTATCTGCCCCTGACTGCCGGACCTCTAGAACGGCCCCCGAGCTGTGCTCCTTGAAGGAGTTCTCTGAGCACCAGCTATTGAACCGCCTCTATACCCTCAAAAAAATGGTCTGAGCTTCCATTTACCTGCCATTCAAAAGAGTGGCTACTAACAGTCTGAGACCCCTTTGCCATTCGGAACTTCCTCAGTAGCCAAGCTGCAAGGTTCCACCTGGGGGCAGCAGATTGGACACTGGGAAAAAACCCAGGGGAGTTCCACCGACAGGCCCTTAAGAATGGAGACCCACGGCCTCCTGGGCCAATGAGGTGCGATTAGAAAGAGTCACCAGAACTTCCTCAACTCTGCAGGAATCAAGACGGGAATCAGGACGGGAAGGGGGAAAGCATAGCACCTAGAGAAATCCTAAGTCTGTGCTTAGTGCGTCTGCTTCCGACATCCCATCTCCCCTGCTCATAGAACAGGAGATGGCTTCTTTCGCGTTTTCCCTTGGGGCAAAAGAAGTCTATCGAGGGCATCCCCCTCCCCCGGGTGATCATTTCGAAAACGTCCTGTTTGAGAACCTGGTTGCTCTCTCCCCGCGTTCTCCTGCTGAGGCATCTAATACCTGAATTTGCTCTCCTTTCCACCGGATCACTGGAAGGACAGGAATTTAACATTTGGCCCATCTGAGGGTGGCTTTTCGCTAAGGCCCTTAAGGCTCTGCTCCAGAAGCCCCCGTTTTATTGACGTAAGCCACTGCCAAGGGATTGTCTCCATGACTGCTACCTAATGTCCCCAGAGCACTCTCTACGGGGTCCTGAGAACCAGATCTACTGCTCTCAACTCCCTCCAATTTTGAGGGTCTCTTTGACTCCCTCCTTCTTGGATATTGGCCAAATCCACTCTAGGCCTTGTGACAAACATGCTCCCCTATCCCACCAAAGGGACTTTAAAATACAGGCTATGTAGTATTATCTCAATGCTCTAAGTCGGTTACTCACTGCTACCTTGCCAGCACGGGACTGTCAGCTGTGACCTTTGCCATTCGGTGATCAGTCATGAGCTACCGTGCTAAAGCTAGCAACAGAGACCCTCGTGATTTGACACAGGGTGGACTAGAACTCAGACATACGCAATCCAACCGCAGACTGCGCCTTTGGGAGACGGCGCGCATTGTCACACGCCACCGCTCCTGGCTTCTTTACCTGAGTTAGAACCGAAAACAAAGAGTCCTAAGGCCCTCTACTGTGGCCCCAAACCTTCAAGATGAATAGCTTGCAGACGACAGTAACGTAACCCCGTCCACTGAACAGCTAGGAGCGTGGATGTCAGTAAGCTCAACCTGACCCTCTTTACTCAGGAAGGTGACCCCCTTGGGAAGAAGTTTAAGATGAGTTTCCGTAGGTTCAGAGGCCAACCCAGGCTCCCTAATAGGTCCCTTATAAGCTGTGGATCCCCGTTCAACTGCGCCAGAGAAGGGACAAACAGGAGAAGATCGTTAAGATACACGATCACAGAGACTACCCTGAGACGCAGGAAGGACAGGACCTCTACCATCGCAGGAAGGTGACCCCCTTTGGTGAAGATACTAGGGAGAAGGGGATAGCCCAAAGGGGAGTGCTTTAAACTGAAGGTGTAGCACCCCTACCGAGGTTATCCCTGCCAGCATGAGGAAACGCTGGTGGCTTTCTGCGTTGGAAATATGCAGGTATGCATCCTTTACTATCGATGCCCTGAAACAGTTTTGGTGGAAGAGGTGCCCTCACCCCGTGATTAAAACCAACCAAAAACTTCTGTAGGTGACCAAGACACCCAGACGATTCAGGCTCAGGATGAGCCTGAACTTTTCCACAGGCTTGCGAACCCCAAATGAGAGAATAGAAGCCTTGCCTATTTAATCTGCTGGGACCTTTATTACCACTTCCTATTCCTCTAACTCCTGCAGAGGAAAGAAAGGCACCTTTTGTCAGCTCAGTGACAAGGAGTCTCAAAGGGGGAAGCTCTGAAAATTCCACACGGTAACCTCTTTTGATGATCCCTAACACAAACTGATTGGAGGTGATCATCTCCCACTGGGGGAAGAAGGACCCTTTTTAACTGCTCCCCCTATTTTTTTTCTTAAGGGGAAAGGCCTCTTTCTTATAAGCCATGCGATAGCACTGCTTCAAGACCTGGCCCAAACAGCAGGTCTCCTCTAAAGAGGGATTCCACCGAGCTTTGATTTGGACGCCCTGTCCCTCTGCCATGTCTACAGCCTTAAGGCCCTCCAGGCTGAGTTGGTCAGAGCCGAGGACCTTGCATACCATCGAATGAATTAAGCCGAAGCATCCGCAGAGTATGCCAATGCCTAAAGCAGCACGGGAAAAGGAGGATAGAAAAGACTCCTCTGCCATCATTGCTTCATCTGGATAAGCCAATACTTTGTACTACGAGCCACCACTGTGGCTGCTATGGTAGGCTTAGAGATTTCCTTATGGTAAAACCCAGGCGTCTTCAAACCATAGGGTCTAAAAGTGCCCCCATGTCCCCAAGGACAGGTCAGTATGCCTGGACATCTGAGAAAAGGCCGCATCTAACCCGGGGGATTTTATTCCAGATGAGAGCCTCCTCTTCCGCCCAAGGAAACCTTTGCTTTAATGCACCAGAAAAGAAAAGTTTTCCTTCGGGATCCTGCCATCCTTGATGGCATCAATCAAGACGTCATGACCCGGGAACACCCGCTCCCCCTAGGCCCTAGTACATCTGATCGTGGGGTGACAGTGCCTCCTAAGTGATTTGGACAGCTCTCAAGAGCCTTTCCATCTCATCCAGGGGAAGTTTATACCGTGAGGTTCTTTTGGGTTCCCCATCCAAGTCCTCACCCTCAGTCTCCCTTTGGGAGTCTGAGACGGCACTGTCCACTTCTTCCTCAACTTCCCTCTGGAACCCTCTGGATTCTCCCTAACCTGTGGGAGGAACAACCATTGGGTTAGGTGGAACACTCTGCTGTGCTGGTGAAAAGAGTGCTCTGGAGCTGAGGGCATTGAAACCTTTACAGAAGCCGCCAGATCTGCACCCTGTTCTGCTGCCTGCTCTCTAATGGCACCCAAACAGAGCTACGGACTGAGCTATCCAGGCCTTTAAAACACTCCTTACAAAGTGCCTTGAACCAGGAATTCCCCAAAGAGGCTCTACATGAAGGACACTTCCTCCAAGAGCCAAGGGGGGACCTGCTTAAGTCTTTCTGAGATACCTGAAGCAAAAGAGAGAGAGCAGCATAAACTTTAAAAAGAAAAGAAAAGAAACACCAGCACTACTTAAGAGGACCACCGGGAGTGCCCCCTCCTAGGATCAATCTCCACCTGGATCCCAGATGCACTGCCCTTCCCCCCGACCACCTAGGGGGAAAACACACCAGTGGAGCTACTGGTTATAAGGTAAGGGAACCCCTCTCCAGGGCTATTACCTTTGAGTGGCTGGTGCTGTTATCTCCAGGAGTTCTTGAAGCCTCTGCTTCGGACATTCTCCCGTTGAGGAAGCGTGGTACGAACGTGCCTCCAACAGCTACCTGTGCAGACTGTAGAAAGAGAGGCTGCACCAGCCGAACGCTAGGTTCCCCTTCACGTGCCGCGTCCGGAACCGGAAGACGCGGATTGAACGAAGGGGTCCGCCCCAACCGGAACTGACGTCGCCCGCCTACCGGTCCGGCTTCCAGCTCCCAGCCGGCTGCATACACAGGGGGGCCCTGGACGCCTTCGTTCAGTACCCCACTGGGCGAAACGCAGGGATGAACCTCTCCAAAGACTTCCTGCTTTCCCCAAGCGAAGATTGGAGTGCGTGTAAAGGTCAGTCGAGTATTCAGCTTCCCCAGCCGACTGGACTGTTTGTTCCGTTGAAACACCCACGGGTGAACGAACAGACGACCCCATAAACTTCCTGCTTCCCCAAGCGAAGTTTAGGGTATATGGACAGTACGAACACTTCAGCTCCCCGCTGATAGGACTGTCCCGGACCGACCGATAAATGGTCGGATAGCCGAACGAGGCCGGGGCTCCGCTCGGATAGCTTTCAGATTCACCAACCGAATTCAGCCTTCAGGTTCCTTGGCGATGTCTCCCCGCCGGAGGAAACACCATAACTGAGGAACGAAGGGAGGAGGAGGCTTAAATCATGAAAATGAAGGCGGTGTTTCCTCAGAGGGGAGGAGCCGGTGTCTCTCTAAGGTGGCTGTCCTGAAAGACGATTGGGGAAAACTCAGCAGAAAAACTGATAGTGTGTATGGGGCTTTAGGAGCAATTCATGCACAAAGTGAGAGGGATTGAAAATCTACCAGACCCGTACACTCGCCTCCAAATTTACACTGACTTATCACGGCATACTCTGAGCAGACGGAGGCAGCTCAACGCGATAAACAAAGCCCTGCATAACCACCAGCTCCAGTACCAATGGATAACACCTGCCAAATTATCCATCCACCGTGAGGGAATGAAACGCGTAGTGACGTCTCTACAACAGGGATTGGAGCTATTACAGAGGTGGAACATTATTCCTGCTCCCCCTGATGCAGCACCCATGGACCAAAGCACTACAGGCTCGATCTCTGCCCAACCTTTACCTCCCAGGAGCCAGAAAAATATATCCTTTTAACTACAAGGCTTGGGCCCATGCATTACACTTACCGTCCGGTAGTGACACCTGCTCACGCCAGGTCTTTAAAGACTCGTTACCTCTGTTCAGTGTTTTCTAGGTGCTGTGGTGCTGAGGAAGATACTCGAAAGAAACACTTTTGTTTTGATCCCAGATACTAATCCACTGAACCGTGCATCATTTTAGAAGCATCCCAACGCTGAAGATACTGTTCTACGCTTCAGATTTTCGCAAGCTACGGACACTTGCCTATCTTTCCGCTTTCTGGATCACCAAGCTACGATTGTGTTTTTTTTCCCCTCCCCACTTGTCTCTCCCCCTCCTATACAGGATCCCGGGAGCCACAACCTGCTTGTTCGGATGTGCCCGATTCCAATCCAACCTTACCTCCAGTACGACTCGCATGTCGTCTCGCTGTCGTCCTACAAGGTATACCCATCCTAAAATGGGAGGCCTTCCCCAAAGTACGCCGAAGACTCGGTCCCATCTGGACTAGCGTCTTACCAGGTAATACGCTTCACATTCTTTGACACTCCTGCACTCAACATGCCAATCACGATTGTTACAATCAACGCAAAAGGGCTTAACCACCCGGCGAAGAGATGCTCTCTGTGGACTCTAGCCAAACATACGAAATGTGACATTATATGCATTCAGGAAACGCATTTTCTAGCAAGTAATTCCCCCGCGTGCAATAATAGGGACTTCAAAAACATCTTTACTGCTAATGCAAAAAAAAAAAAAAAAAAAAAAAAGAAAGGGGTGCTCATAGCCTTCAAAAACACCCTGGTATTCCAACTTGTACAGTGCACTGCAGACCCTGATGGTCGCTATATAATCCTATCTTGTAGCATCAACAGTGCCCCATATACATTTGTGACTGTATATGCACCTAATACTCAAACCCGTTTTTTTTACGTAAGCTGCATAAAAAAGTAAACACACAAAAGCAAGGAGCTACAATATGGTGTGGGGATTTTAACAGCACCCCTGATCCTGACCTGGATTCCACCTTCCAGGCCAACAGAAGTAGACTAGCACTGAACCCTCTATTGAGCGATCTGCGTCTCTTTGATGTTTGGAGGTGCCAGCATGCAGACGAGAAAGACTTCACATACTTTTCCCCAGGGCATAACTCCTATTCTCGAATCGACCACTTTCTGACGGACTTCTGGACTCTTCAAAATATATCCTCTTCAACCAGTCACCTAACCCATTGATATGCAATTAGCGGACCTCCAGCTGTTGCTAAACTACAAGTCCCATCATGCCTCTGCCTCTGGCTGTCATGCTTGTGGCTCTAAGAGTCTTGCTATGCCTGGGAATTGTAGTTCTGCAACAGCTGGAAGTCCTCTAATTGCATATCCCTGATCCAACCACATGGTCAGACTACTCCCCTGTGAGTAGAATCCTGGAAGACAAGGCCAAGCATACTTCAGCGTATCTCTGGAGACCGAATACCAGGATATTACAATCCGAACCTTATGCCCAAATACTGAAAGATGAGTTAGTGGCATTTTTCACCCGAAACAAGGACTCTGTTGCAGACCCGCATATCCTGTGGGCCTTGCATTAAACATTTATGCGGGGGGCTATTTATTCAGCTAGGGGCTAGGCATAATAGGCAGAGGAGGCAGCGAATGGGCACCCTCTTGGCGCGCATCCAATCTGTCGATTTACTTAATGAGCAGCAACCCACCCAAAACACTTAGGTCTGAATTAATATCACTCAGGCTAGAACTTAGGGCTCTTCTACTAGAAAACCACGACAAACTCCAAAAAAATAAATAAATAAATAAATAAAGAGACTCTGAATGAAAATTTTACACTGCAGGTAATAAATCGGGCAAGCTACTCTCCCACCAAATCAAGGGCCATGTCACCAAATCTCCCATCCCTTATATCCACCATCCTCACACAAATACCACACTGATGAATCCGCAAGACATTGCTAATGCCTTTAGTGCGTACTATGACAAAATGTATAATCTAAAAAATAAATAAATAAATAAATAAAAAAAAAAAAACTTAAAAAACCAAACCCAGCTAGACATGTGCAAAAGGAAAAAATTTGTTTAGTTTTGTTTCATTTCAATTCGTTAATTCATTAATTTAGTTTAGTTATATTCGTTAACTTCCTTAAATTCGTTTTCGGATTTGGTTTAGTTTTTTACCAAATTCGAAAAATCGGCCACATTCGAAAATATTTCAACCGGATTCGAAATGATTTCAACATGATTCGACATTATTTCAACCACATTCGAAAATATTTTGTGACCCGACTTTAGCGCCATGTATCTCGGGGTCACTTGGTGCTAGAAACTCCAAATTTAGATATGTTGTAGTGCTAGTACTATTGTGTTTGCATACCAAAATTGGGGTTTCTAGCTATAAGTGACCCCAAAATCGGGTCGCAAAATGTCATTCTCTGCTCTAATAACATTTTGCGACACGAATTTGGGGCCACATATCTCGGGGTCACTTATAGCTAGAAACCCCAAATTTGGTATGCAAACACAAATACTAGCACTACAACATATCCAAATTTGAAGTGTCTAGCACCAAGTGACCCAGAGATACATGGCCCTAAAGTCGGGTCACAAAATATTTTCGAATGCAATTGAAATAATGTCGAATCATGTCGAATTCATTCATTATATTTCTTTCGTATTCGTTGTAATTTGTTATTTTTTTTATTCAGACATTCGGATGCATACGAATGTCCGAAAGATGCAAAATTTGGCCGAATATTGATTCGTTACGAAACGAATTGCACAAGCCTAAACCCAGCCCACTCATTCGCAGATACAAGCCTTCTTAGACTCGGTACACCTTCCCCGCCTGACCTCACAGCAATTAGAGGAACTTAACCTCCCTGGCGGTACGATTATTTCGGATTTTAGGTGCTAAAAGCGGTACCATTATTTTGCATGAAAATTTGGCGTTTTATATTGTAGTCCTGCAATTCTTAGGAATAACTCACTTAAAGCGGTTCTGCCCCTAAAAAAAAAAAAAAAAAATATTAAAAGCCAACAGCTACTAATATTGCAGCTGCTGACTTTTAATAAACGGACACTCACCTGTCCCGGGGTCCAGCGATGTCGGCGGCAGATGACGAGCGATCGCTCGTCTCTCTGCTGCCCCCGCCACCATCCTCGGTCAGGGAATCGGGAAGTGAAGCATTGCGGCTTCACTGCCTGGTTCCCTACTGCGCATGCGCGTCTCTTCTGGTCCCCGCTGTGTCCTGGGAACCGTGCGTTTCCCAGAACACAATGGGGGGGGGCGGGGCATCTGCGGGGGTCTGTCCCAGAAGTGGGTGCAGTTACCTGGATTATCCAGGTAACTGCACCCCCCTCCCCCCTGAAAGGTGACGATTGTGGCACCAGAGGGGGGGAGGGATCAGATTAGCGGAACTTCCCCTTTTGGGTGGAGAACCGCTTTAAATCCGTCCAAACCAGAGTCTAGCAGACATCCCGGGTATGATAAAGTTAGAAAAATTAAATCATAAATTATAATATAGATAAATAATTTTACCAAATAATAATATAACAATAATAAAAATTATTCAATAATGTAATCAAATCAAAAACACAGAAATTTGCTCAGTTGCAGAATTGTCGCTGTCATTACTCTTCAGTATTTGATGATGGATCTCCCCACAAATCGCTATCGCTCAATTCTGCAAGTGATTACAATTTATTATTCCCAAATAAGCTGCGCTATACTGATCCGATAAATGCTATGTGAAGCAAATGAGTGAATAAATAAAGCATGAAATCAAAAAATATTAACAAAGTGCAGACAGGGAAATGCATATACTAATGTTCAAATATTAGTCCATCATCCCATCAACAAAAAACGTTTTGCTTGTAATCTCCAACGTGTTTTAAACACACCACACCGATATAGGAAAAGTGTCAGGCCGCGTACACACGCGCGGACTGTTCGCCCAACCTTGTCCGCTGAACAGTGTTTGGGCGGACAGTCCGCTCGTGTGTGGGGCTTCAGCGGACAGTTTCAGCGGACAGTTGGCCGAACAAGGTCTTACGGAAATTCCGAAAAACTGTCCGCTGAAACAAGGTTTCAGCGGACTGTTCGCTCGTGTGTAGGCTTGTTCGGCCAACTAAGTCTCGCGCATGCTCAGAAAGGATTTCCACGTCGGAAGGTTGCATTGCAGTGTATAGGACGTCGTATTTTTCGTCCCGTCGTACGTGCCGTTCACGTCATCGCGCATGGTTTCAGCAAACTGTTCGTCCGTCGTGTGTGGCCATGTCCGTCCATGCTAAATTTGAGCGGACTGTTTGCCGAAACTGTTGGACGGACAAAGTTGGGCGAACAGTCCGCGCGTGTGTACGCGGCCTCAGAGTTTGCAGGAAAAAAGAGGACTTCCACCACCAACACTACTGCCGCTTACCAGCTACACTGATCCCATCTCAGAGACCAGATATCGCCAAATCAAAAACGCTTCCTCTGAGTCAGGACTGCATGGAGGGTGTATCCTCTTTAAGCGCTTGGTTCAAATGGTTAGAAAAATCCTACGGCCACACCGCTTATTCCAATGGTTAGAAAAATCCTACGGCCACACCGCTCATTGCCCAGCACATATAATAACGAAAGGAATCGCCATAGTGTGATATAGTCACGAAATTTAATATAATAAAAAAAGATTGCACTTACATCAAGTAGAAAAAAACTTTGCTTTGTAAAACAAACAAATTCGCCGGCCGGCTTAGTAACGCTGCCCGCCGCTTCCGGGTCCAGCGTAGATCGCGGTGACGTCAGTACGTCGCTCCTCCCTACGCCGTTTCGTTATAGGTAACGTCTTCCAGGGGCACAGGCGGCGTACTGACTCACCGCATTAACATACACAGTGCTATTTAATGCGGTGAGTCAGTACGCCGCCTGTGCCCCTGGAAGACGTTACCTATAACGAAACGGCGTAGGGAGGAGCGACGTACTGACGTCACCGCGATCTACGCTGGACCCGGAAGCGACGGGCAGCGTTACTAAGCCGGCCGGCGAATTTGTTTGTTTTACAAAGCAAAGTTTTTTCTACTTGATGTAAGTGCAATCTTTTTTTATTATATTAAATTTCGTGACTATATCACACTATGGCGATTCCTTTCGTTATTATATGTGCTGGGCAATGAGCGGTGTGGCCGTAGGATTTTTCTAACCATTGGAATAAGCGGTGTGGCCGTAGGATTCTTCTAACCATTTGAACCAAGCGCTTAAAGAGGATACACCCTCCATGCAGTCCTGACTCAGAGGAAGCGTTTTTGATTTGGCGATATCTGGTCTCTGAGATGGGATCAGTGTAGCTGGTAAGCGGCAGTAGTGTTGGTGGTGGAAGTCCTCTCTTTTCCTGCAAACTCTGATGACACTTTTCCTATATCGGTGTGGTGTGTTTAAAACACGTTGGAGATTACAAGCAAAACGTTTTTTGTTGATGGGATGATGGACTAATATTTGAACATTAGTATATGCATTTCCCTGTCTGCACTTTGTTAATATTTTTTGATTTCATGCTTTATTTATTCACTCATTTGCTTCATATAGCATTTATCGGATCAGTATATCGCAGCTTATTTGGGAATAATTATTTGAATTGTGGGTATCTCACGGTTAAAGCTGCTGCTGCGTTTATAATTCATAATTCTTTTTTTTTTTTTTTTTTTTTTTGTTTCATTACTTCACATTAAGTTTACATAGGATCAGCGCTGTATTTTTTAGGTTTTTATTACAATTTATTATTATCGCTGTTTTCTAGCTGGTCTACAATCATTTTTGATGTAAAGTGACAGTTTTGGTTTCTATGGACAATCTCCAGTTTCCAGGCATAGAGAACAGTTTTTATTATATAAAACTGCATGCAGGACACTGGACAGACCACTAGGGACAAAGGGGATGTGAAATAATTACATACAGCGATGTAATCTGTAAGATTACATTATACTGTATGTATAGTGAGCATTTCACTTTTTTAAATTTGGCGCCGATCTCCGTCCCCGCGCGTCGCAACGCTCACAGGGAACGGAGATCGGCTCCGTGATAGATCGAGCGAGGCACGGCTCGCTCGAACAGCGCGGGGACATCGCTGGATCCAGGGGACAAGGTAAGTAAACATCCTCCTGGATCCAGCGATGCGGTCCCGAGTCTGGCTCGGGGTTACCGCTTTTGGTATAAAAATTCCACCCCGAGCCAGACTCGGGAATACCGTCAGGGGGGGTTAATGCCCCGTTCACACAAATAGAAATTCAATCCGCGATACAAACAATGCCTAATAACAAGGCACCTGGCCCGGACGGTTTTGTGGGAGAGTTCTATAAACAATTCAGCCCAATAATCACGGAGTACATGACGCCTCTGTTCAATTCTGCTGCCTCCTCGGCCTCTTTCCCCCCCAGGAGATGTTAAAAGCTTTAAATTGTAACAATACCGAAGCCAGGGAAAGAACCTAATCTGACTCAAAATTTTCGCCCCATCTCATTACTAAACCACGATGTGAAGTTATATGCTAAAGGTAATAGCAAGAAGATGGAATGACGTATTGCCAATGTTGATCCACCCTGACCAATCGGGTTTTGTCAAAGGACGCCAAACCTCAGCTGCTACAAGGCGGATGATTAACCTTGTCCATCATGCGGTGACCCATCGGGTGCCTTCTCCTCTTCCTTCATTGGATGCGGAGAAGGCATTTGATAGGGTTCACTGGCAGTATTTAAAAATTGACATTGGAGAAATTTGGATTTCAAGATCGTATTCTTTTAGCAATTCTAGCCCTCTACTCTTCTCCCTCGGCCCAAGTTTACTGCTCGTCCATGCCATCAACGTCATTTAATATCACAAACGGCACACGCCAAGGTTGTCCCCTCTCACCCTTGATCTTTGACTTAAAGTGGAAGTAAACTCCCCTATCGTTTCCATCCATGGAAGCCGCCGTCTTTGCCTCTGTTTAATCTTCAGCTGCCACGGTGCTGCACATGTGATCCGTTATGACCCCGGCCATTGGGTGGTTTGACAGTTTGGTTGAGAGCACAGCCAATGTGCAGTTAGCATTCCCGGCATGCCGTTTTTTGAAACTGTTTAAAATCGATGGTTTTACTTCCACTTTAATGATCGAACCCCTGGCTGCTAAAATTAGATCCCATCCCAACATTTTTGGTATCAACATTGGCAATACAGACCATAAGATCCGCCTTTTTTTTTTTGCCGACGATGTCATCTTCTCATTGACCAACCCCCTCATTCTCCCCGGCTTCGGTACAGCACATACTTGATGAATTCAGTCTCGTTTCCTGTTACAAAGTGAATGTTTCCAAATCTTATATACTTCCCCTAACATTGCCAGAACAGCAATGTCTATCCCTGAAAAGGTAATTACCAATATGCGTGGGCCACAGACTCTCTGACCTACCTAGGTATCACCCCCCATACTAAAGACCTATTCAATGCCAATTTCACCCCCTTCCTAAATAATCTCCCATCAGAGCTAGAGAAAAAATGTCCAAACTAATGTGGACAATCTCAGGTAGACTTGCAGCGTTTAAGATGCTCAAACTTCTCCAACTGCTGTACCTGTTGAGGGCAGTACCCATTCCTATACCCACGCCTTTCTTTACGCAAACTCAAGTGGTACTCAGGAAATTTGTGTGGCATAACAAGAAAGCTAGAATAGCACACAAACACCCTCCTAAAGCATAAAGGGGTGGGCGGTATGGGTTATATTAATGTTAGAGACTGCTACAATGCGGCCATATGGTTTAAATCCGACCCTACCAACCATTGGAGTGCCATAGAAGCCCACCAAATACCCGGTAAGAACCTACAAAACGTGGCTCCTCTCTGCACCTAAGCTTCGGACGAAAGATATCCATCTTTCTCCGCCCACAAGAGCATCAGTGATGGTGTTCGCCCATTTTGCTCAAACACACGCAAAACAAAAACACGCCAACACCTGTAAGCCTCCCCTCCCAATTGAAATAATTGGCCTACTGATTCCCAACATGCATATACGTTCTTGGAAAGAAAAAGAGGGGATTACACAAATAGCAGACCTCTACGTGGAAGGCTTCCTGAAACCGTTCACCTCCTTGCAGCGCGAATTTAAACTCCCCTCCCCCGACTACTTCAAATATTTCCAAATAACCCAATGCCTACTACAGAACCCTCATCTTCATATACTTTACCGCATCACAGGTAGCAACACACTAACCAAAAGGTATCTCTATGTTTTATGCCACACTTAAGGACAAAACATCCTTTGACAAACTCCCCCCCCCCCCCCCCCCATGACAAAATGGGAACAAGATACGGGCACCTCGTACTCACTACACCAATGGCTACATGCAATAAAAGCTAACAACTCAGCGACCGAATCGGCTAATCTCTGGGAGCTCACATACAAGATAAATCTCAGGTGGTACATTACTCTAACCCAGAGGTCTCACACTGGTGGCCCTCCAGCTGTTGCCAAACTACAAGTCCCATGAGGCATTGCAAGGCTGACAGATACAAGCATGACTCCTACAGGCAGAGGCATGATGGGACTTGTAGTTTTTTCAACAGCTGGAGGGCCACCAGTTTGAGACCCCCTGCTCTAACCCAACTCCACACATACTATAGAGCCCCAGACTCTACCTGCTGGAGACAATGTGGCCCCCCAGGGACCCTTTACCACATCTTTTGGTCCTGTCCCAAAACTGGCTCTTTTCTGGAAGGAGGAATTTAACCTCATATCAGAGATAACACACATCGTCACCCGGCCCAAACCCTGATCTAGCCCTACTCAACATTGGAATCGACCATTTCCCACACAGACTTAGATGCATAGTTACGCATATCTGCCTAGTGGCAAGATTAACACTGACCCCAAATTGGAAATCCTCAAACTTGATTTCCTGCGCTGAAGTTATAAAAGAGTGACACACCTACACGGAATGTATGAACGCATGTACGCCACGGCAGAAGTGACACACCTACACGGAATGTATGAACGCATGTACGCCACGGCAGAAGTGACACACCTACACGGAATGTATGAACGCATGTACGCCACGGCAGAAGTGACACACCTACACGGAATGTATGAACGCATGTACGCCACGGCAGAAGTGACCCACCTACACGGAATGTATGAACGCATGTACGCCACGGCAGAAGTGACACACCTACACGGAATGTATGAACGCATGTATGCCACGGCAGAAGTGACACACCTACACGGAATGTATGAACGCATGTACGCCACGGCAGAAGGACATCTGCCCAGAACTGCGAAACCATGGGAAGCGTGGATAGAGTGGTTCAATAAATCCCAACCCTTACTTATCCGATAGTCACGATTAAGCATAGGCTCTCCTCCTCGCCCCTCCATCTCTCACTCTCCTATCTTTCTACCCCCCCACCTTTTTTTTTGTCTCCCTCTTCCCACCCAGCTTAAAATACTCTCTCTTTCTTGTTATCCACTACCACAATCATAGCTCACCATATTTTATTGCTCGTCTAGACCCAGATGCAGTTAAGACATCTGTTGTCTGGTATTACGTTTTGCTCCACCCTCTGTGATTGGAGCATTATATCTGTTATTTAACCACTTGCCGCCCGCCATATACCAAAATGACTGTTGTAATATCCTGACCGGACGTCATATGACGTGATCAGGATATTAAGCCACTGCGCACCCCCCGGGGGCGCGCATCGCGGCGATCGTTGTTGCGGTGTGTCAGTCTGACACCCTGTAACTACGATCTGGGTAAAGAGTCTCCAATGGAGACTCTTTTTATTAATCATTATTTTATTAATCATTTATCACTTTTTCACTTATACTTACATTTTTTGATTTTAAGTACTAATGAAATTATATGTAGAATAAGTGGTATCAGCTCACCTAGCAGAGGAGATATAAAGTGGTGCTTAATCACTTTTGGTTTGAGTTTGAGTGGTATTGGAATTAGTTGGTTGGAGGTAGCGCCAGTAACCTATAAAACCGGAGTTAGACTTACCGGTAACTCTTTTTCTAGGAGTCTTCCAGGACAGCCTTTGAGATATAGGGCTCCTCCCTCCGGGACAGGAAACACGTCAAGCCAATTAAATAAAAGGTGTGGTCCTCCAGGCCCTCCTCAGTTTTACTCCAAGAACCGCCGGGAGGCTCTGAAAGACATAACACACTAACAATCATGTTAATACACATCCTCACCACTTAGTCCAATTTAAACAACTTTGGGTGGGAAGCCAGGCTGTCCTGGAAGACTCCTAGAAAAAGAGTTACCGGTAAGTCTAACTCCGGTTTTCTCATATCGTCTTCCAGGAGAGCCTTTGAGATGATAAGCAAGGAGCTCACCTTGTCAGGGCGGGACCACTGCCTGGAGGACCTTACGTCCAAAAGTCTGCTCTTTATCAGACCATAAATCCAGACGGTAATGTCTTGCGAACGTTGAGTAGCTGGACCACGTTGCTGCTTTGCAGATCTCCTCCGGAGAGGCTCCAGCCCTCTCTGCCCATGATGCGGAAACCGCCCTTGTAGAGTGTGCCTTAACTAAGGGTGCCTGCTTCCCCTCTAACTCATAGGCTTTAACTATCGCCATTCGTATCCACCTGGCGATAGACGCTTTGGACGCCTTGCAGCCCTTGCGGGCGCCCGAAAAATTAACAAAAAGTGAGTCTGACTTCCTGAAGACCTTAGTGGCTTCTAAAAAAAATCAATAGACTTCTCCTGACGTCTAACAAACTTAAAGATCTCGCCTCATCCTTGTCTGAGGTTGAGAAAAAAGTTGGCAAAATAATATCCTGTGTCCTATGAAAAGTGGACACCACTTTAGGAAGAAAACTAGGATCAGTCTTAAGTACTACCCTGTCCTCTAAGATTAACAGAAATGGCTCTCTGACCGAGAGCGCTTGTAGATCACTGACCCTTCTAGCTGACGTGATCGCTATCAAAAAAACAGTCTTTAGTACAATCCACTTAAGTGAAGCTCCCTCTAATGGTTCAAATGGATCTTGGGTCAGAGCTCTAAGAACCAAGGCCAAATCCCAAGTAGGACAGGACTTCATTCTCACAGGCCTGGATCTAGATAGAGCCTTGAAGAAGTTCCTGACAAATGGATTCTGCTGAAGGGAGGACTGAAGGAAAACACTTAAGGCCGCCACCTGTACCTTTAGAGTGCTGATAGATAGGCCCAGTTCTACCCCTGCTTGTAGAAAATCTAGGACTGCCGGGACCCCGGGACTTGCAATCCCCTGTTCTCGCAACCAGGAATTAAACCTCTTTCCTACCTTGGCGTAAATTGCCCTAGTAACAGGTTTACGGCATTCTAACAAGGTCTTAATCACTCTCTCTGAGAAACCCTGTGACCTTAAGATTTGTTCCTCAGATACCAGGCCGCAAGCTTGAGCCTCTCTATCTGAGGGCACAGGATCGGCCCCTTGGAAAGTAAGTCCTCCCTGACTGGTAGAAACAGCGGAGGATGTACGGCCAATCTCTTTATGCTGGCAAACCAGGGTCTCCTTGGCCAAAAAGGAGCTACTAAAATGAGGTCCGTAGTTTCCGAACGGAACTTCTGCAGAACCTCCGCCACCATCCTTACGGGAGGAAAGGCGTAACACAGGCCAAACCGCCATGGATTGGCAAGGGCGTCTATCCCCCTGGCCCGATCCTGTGGGTGAACCGAAAAAAATTGTGTCACCTTCCTGTTGCCTTCTGTTGCAAATAGGTCTATTTCTGGCCTTCCCCAGCATGACACGATCTCCTCGAACACTTCCTTGTTGAGGGCCCACTCGTCCTGACCTATCTTCTGGCGACTGAGAAAGTCGGCCAGGAAATTCTGGGTTCCCTTTAGGTGAATGGCTGATATTGAGGACAAATTCTTCTCTGCCCAGCAGAAGATTTTGTCCGCAATTACCTGTAGTGCAGGGCTTCTGGTTCCCCCTTGCTTGTTCAGGTAGGCTACTGCTGTCACATTGTCTGAGCGAACTTGCAGATCCCTGCCATGTAACCGGGACTGGAAGGTTTCTATAGCTTTCCAGACTGCCAGAAGTTCCTTCTGGTTTGAGGAACGACCTGTCTCTAGGTTCGACCAGGAACCCTGGGCTAAGGTTTCCTCTAGGTGGGCACCCCAACCCAGCGCACTGGCATCGGTCGTGACCACCACCGTAGCTTGTGGGGACCAGGGAAGACCCCTGTCTAGGTTGACCTGGGCCCGCCACCACCAAAGAGACCTCCTGACTGCCGAGGATAGGGGCATAACCTGATCCAGGCTCTCCTGCCTGCCATCCCAATAACGGAGCATGAGTCTTTGTAAAGGACGCTGATGATGTCTTGCCCAGGCCACCGCTGGAAAGCATGATGTCATCAACCCTAGGACTCTCATCACCTCCCTGATCTGGGCTTCCCGACCAGATTGAAGCTGGGCTACCGCCTGCTCTAGCTTGCCGATCTTCTCCTCCGGAAGAAATACCCTCATTTCCACTGAAGAAATCCTGTATCCTAAATACAGGACCTCCTGTGAGGGGGTCAGCTGGGATTTTTCCTGGTTTATCAGCCACCCCAGTGAGCGCAGAAACCCCAAAGCCTCCTGTATGTCCCTCTGCAGCTGTTGGGCCGACTGGGCTATGAACAGTAGATCGTCCAGATATGGGATCACTGTTATAGCCTTGAGCCTTAATGGAGCCAGTGCCTCTGCCAGAACTTTTGTAAAGACTCTTGGTGAGGCTGAAAGCCCGAAGGGGAGAGCTCGAAACTGGAGGTGTAACACACCCGTGTTCAACCTCACCGCCAACCTGAGAAATCTCTGAGATTCCGGATGAATCGGGATATGCAAATATGCATCCCTGAGATCCACTGTGGCCATGTGACAGCCCTGAAACAGGAATTTGGTTACCGAGAAGATTGACTCCATCCGGAACCGCTTGTATTTTATAAATCTGTTCAGGGGACGGAGATTCAGTATTAACCTGAACTTCCCCGAAGGTTTCTTTACCACGAATACGTGGGAGTAAACCCCCAAGCCTCGCTCCTCCTGAGGTACCTGCACCATTACTTCTTGGTCCACCAGATCCCCCAGAAGAAGAGCCAAAGCCTCTGCTTTCTCTTGGTCCCTTGGTAACCTTGTTACTTGAAAGTTCGGGAGGGGAACTGAACCAAACTCCAACCTGTAGTCGTTCCTTACAAGATCTCGAATGAACGGACTTTCGGTTGAAGCTTCCCACTGTGGGAGGAACTTCCCCAGTCTTCCTCCCACCGGGACGCAGGAGTCACTGGGTTTTAGGGGAGGGTTGAGGAGGATTGAATAAGATACCTCCTCTGCCTCTTCCCTTGTGACCCGTCCAATGCTTTTTGGGGCGAACCTCCCTTTCCTGCAGGTTTTGCTGCCTGGGGCTTCGAAAAAGGCGTTTCCCTTCAGGTCTCTTTTTCCTTTCTGGGAAAGCTTTCTTCCTATCCTGCGTGCGCTCTAACGCCTCTTGCAGGCCGGGCCCAAACAAATGGTCCCCTGAAAAGGGTAATCCACACAACTTTAGTTTTGAAGCTGTGTCTCCTGACCAGGTTTTAAGCCAAACGGCCCTTCTGGCAGCGTTCACTAGTGCTGCTGATCTAGCAGCCAGTTTGACTGATTCTGCAGAGGCATCCGCTAAAAAGCCCACCGCTTTAAACAGTAGCGGAAAGGACTTCAACAGCTGTTGCCTAGAAGTACCTGTAGAAATATGTGATTGTAACTGTGTAAGCCAACACTCCAAGTTTCTGGCCACACAGGTAGCTGCTAGGGCCGGTTTAAGCCCAATGGAAGAGGCATCCCAGGCTCTCTTGAGCAGCAGATCTCCCCTCTTATCCATAGGGTCCCTGAGTGAACCCATATCATCAAAGGCCAAATCTGTCTTCTTAGAGACCTTAGCCAAGGGAGCGTCTAATTTGGGAACCTTGTTCCAGGGATGCACCGCATCCGATTCAAAAGGGAACCTCCTTCTAAGGCTACCTGAAAAAAATGGCCTTTTTTCCGGTTGTTCCCACTCCAGCAGAATCGCCTCCACTAGCGACTTATGGACGGGGAATACCCTGTCTTTCATTACACTCGACCCTTGATACATCATGTCGTGTTTTGAAAGCTGGACCTGTTCTTCTCTGATCTCCAAGGTGTCATATATAGCCTTGAGGAGGTCACCCACATCATCCAAAGACAGCTTGTATCTGGCTGATCTAATGGCCTCTTCCTCTCCCTCAGATTCTGAAGTAGACTCTGTCCTAGAGGAGGCTAATGACCTGGATAACCTCTCCCTATCCACCTCCTCCTCCTGACTTGGTTCGGATAAGGAAGGCATACTCACGGCTCTGGGTAAAGAGACAGAAGGACCCTGCATCCTATCCATCATGTTTTTAAAAGATTGGAAGGTGGATGCAATCTCATCCTTTACGGATGTTAAAACATTGTGACAAGCTGCCACCGAGTCCTCTTTTACCAGGCTACTGACACAATCTGGGCAAAGCGGCTTCTCCCAACCGGTGCCTAACTTAGCCCCACACACGGCACATTTCCTTCTGGGTAAAGGTATCTGGGCTCTGTCCTGTTTAACCTAAAAACAAAGAAAAACAGGGTCCCATTAAAATACCACCCCTGACCACACCACTGTGCTTCTAGGGTCTGTTTAGGAAGTGCCCCCCTTCACCAGCAGGTTCTCCACCCCGGGAAGGTGCTACGGGTCAGAGTGACCCCCCACCCCCCAGTGTAAGTCCTGGTCTGCCCTCACCAAGCTTACCTGAGAGGTACTGGAGCCTGTTGAACCGGAGTCCACCTGCACAACCGCACTCTCCATGGTTCCTGTGTATCACTCAGTCTCTCTGAGCCTTCACACTGCTCCAGGCAACCCTGTAGTCACACCGCTGCGCCCAAAGGACTGGAACGGGTCCTGCGGCGCCCCCTGATGACGCGAATCCGGCGGAAGTGCGTCTCTCCCACTTCCGTACGCCAGAGCGCAAAAACTCCGCCCCGACGCCGTGCGTTCTTACGAACGCACCGCTCACAGTACCCGAACGCCGGTCGGTAGAGCGAACGTCTCCCGCCGCCTCCGACCGACAGGTACGAGCGGTTAGCGCTCCGAGGGGGAGATTGCCGCGTATCGGGGTCCCGTTCTCTCCGAACGTTTAAATGGCAGCGGGGACTGAAAGCTACCCTCTCCTCCCTTCGTTCGGACCGAGGGGTGCTAAGGGTCAGGTCCATCAAGGCGCTCTCCCCAGGTAAAACCCCTGAGAAGGAGCTCCCCTTACCAGTTCCAAGACGTGCTCCTTCCCGTCCGGCAGGAAACACAAAAACTGAGGAGGGCCTGGAGGACCACACCTTTTATTTAATTGGCTTGACGTGTTTCCTGTCCCGGAGGGAGGAGCCCTATATCTCAAAGGCTGTCCTGGAAGACGATATGAGAAAATTATTTCTGGCTGCAGCAGAAGTTTCACGCTTGGGTGAACAAAATGGACGATCTGGCCGATATTTCAACCTTGTAAAGCATAAAAGAAAAGTTCCAACAGAAGACCGGACATTACAGTTATGAGACACAAAAGGCTGAGGAGGGATATGAAGCTCAAGAAGTGCTTCCTAGTGGACCAAGAAGTGGCCACTTACCTACTGGCCACTTTCACCCCTTTCCTGGCCAGTCCATTTTTTTCAGCGCGGTCACATTTTGAACAACCAACCAGTCCTCAGGAAGGATGTACTGGAAATGGAGCGACTACAAAGAAGGGCAACAAAGCTAATAAAGGGTCTGGAGGATATTAGTTATGAGGAAAGGTTGTGAGCTCTGAACTTATATATATATATTTTTTTGTTATAACATTTTAAACATGGGTAATTTTTGTCCATCATTGATGTACGTTGATGAGGCGGCACCGATAGGTGGCAGTGATGGGCACCGATGGGTTACGCCGATAGGCAGCACTTCTAGGTGGCAATGATAGGTGGCATAAATGAGGTACAATTGCCTCTTCCTCTTCGGGACCGATGTCCCTTTAAGATGAGCCGGTGATCGGCTTTTTTTTTTTTCTCCTCCGCTGTCAGTGTGAGGAGGAAAAAAAAAAAGCAATCACCGAGCTTTTGTTTTGATCATGTGATGTCATTGGCTGACAGCTGATCACATGGTAAGGGGCTGGGATCGGGCCCCTTACCTCAGATCTGTGATCACCCGAGTTCCATCGACTCGGTGATCACAGCGCGCTCCGGGCGCACCCTGCAGGGAGCGTGCACAGAGGGAGGGGGGGGGCGTTACATGACGGCCTCCTGGGAATTCAGGTCTGCACCGTCGGCCGTCATTCGGCCATAGTGTGGATGACAAGTGGTTAAACAAGCAGGTGTATACTTACCTGTAATGCATTAAGGTAAAAAAAATAGTTTTAGCTTTAGAACCACTTTAGCTTCCACAATTGGAGTGGGGCTGATAGAGTTGGGGGGAGGGGGAGGGCATACAATACCCCTTCAATGAAAGTACATAATAGTAATTAGTAGCAAGAGAATGTTGAAAGAAAGGACAGACAGGGGCAGATGTGACCCTTAATAGTTGTAAATAGGTTTAGTGACAGACTCACTGGGGACAGAACCTTTGGAGGGGACTTGTCTACCAACTATGGGCCCCGGAATTTGAGGAGCTACAAGCATTTAGGAAAATATTCTGTTATGTAATGCAAATGGATATTATTAGGGAGGCCATGATGGTCTCGGCATGCTTGGGACTCATATAGCAGATGTATGTGAAAGGAAGGAATGCCGAACAATGAGATGTGGAAAGCCCCGGGTCTCCGGTCATCTACTAGTGTGGCATCTAAGCCCCCGTACACACGGGCCGGACATTCCCACAACAAAATCCCTCCGATTTTGTCGGAAACTTGTGTTGCACACACACAGGTCGGACAATCCGAACGTACGGAACGTGATGACGTTATTTTGTTACGATGGGACTACGTCTAGGCTTAGTAGCCAATAGCTTTGGTCTAGGAATTTGATCTGAGCATGCGTGGCACTTTGTCCGATCGGGAATTCTCTACACACGATCGGACCTTATGTCCTCGGAAAATTTTATAGCCAAGCTCTAAAACTTTGTCGGTCGGATATTCCGACGGTAACAGTCTGATGGAGCCCACACACGGTCGGATTATCCGACAACGCGGTCCGATCGGACATTTTCCGTCGAAATGTCCGACCGTGTGTACAAGGGCAAAAAAAAAAAAAAGAGTATTTCACACATTGTTGTTTGTGCCAATTAACCTTGCTATTGTATGAAGGAGTTCTGTGTTGATATTTATGATGATGTGTATTGTACAGTCGGTGATCTACGAGACGTGAAGTCTACCCTAAAAAGGTCATATATCTCTGAGTCACCTAGTCTGGGTAAACGATTTAGTAAATTAGCTCATGTTGTTAATTAGGTTTCTGGTTACAGTTGTATTGTTAGATTGTATTGTTAGAGTAATATGAGCAGGAAGGGGAGGAACCTCCTCTTTAATTAAATATAAGACTGTATTTTTGTTCTAATAAACTGAAGTTTTACCCGACACTGAGCTACGACTAGTGAATGGGAAAGCTAAGGTGTTTTGGATTGTGTGGTACCAGACAGAGGAAGCATTTAAGGCAGACAGACTCATCTTGAGTATGGGGGCCGTCACAGGTTTCAACCATCAAACTAACAGAAATAAATGATATGGCCCATCGAAAAAGTATCACATCAGAAAAAATAAAATAAAAAACACAACTAATGCATATAAATGATAACTCTTGCATGAATTAGATTTAGGAGCTTTAAAGTGGTTGTAAACCCGGTCACATGACTTTTACCTACAGGTAAGCCTATAAAAAGGCTTACCCGTAGGTACGCGAATATCTTCTAAACTTGCAGTTTAGGAGATATTCAGTATATGCGTTGTCGCGTGCGCACTGCTGGTGATGTTTCTTCAGGACTCGTGCCGTGACCTGCTCATGAGTGACGTCATTGGGACTCCGGCCAATCACGGTGCCAGAGCTGCGAACCCGGAAGTAACTCTGGTGGAAGATGTCCGCCGTGTACTCCGAGTACTGATGCCAATTCAGAGCAACGTTCTGGAGGTAAGTATTTCATAATGAGTTAGTATGAAATGCATAGTAGCTCATTATGCATTTGTTTTTTTTAGTTTTTTATGAGGTTTACAACCTTTTTAAGCATGGTTGGGATAGACAATGGTGCAATAGATCACCCAAGAGGAGCGTGGAGGGTATGACAGCGGGCGGTATGTACAGGAGAGGAGCGTGGGGGGTATGACAGCGGGCGGTATGTACAGGAGAGGAGCGTGGGGGGTATGACAGCGGGCGGTATGTACAGGAGAGGAGCGTGGGGGGTATGACAGCGGGCGGTATGTACAGGAGAGGAGCGTGGGGGGTATGACAGCGGGCGGTATGTACAGGAGAGGAGCGTGGGGGGTATGACAGCGGGCGGTATGTACAGGAGAGGAGCGTGGGGGGTATGACAGCGGGCGGTATGTACAGGAGAGGAGCGTGGAGGGTATGACAGCGGGCGGTATGTACAGGAGAGGAGCGTGGAGGGTATGACAGCGGGCGGTATGTACAGGAGAGGAGCGTGGAGGGTATGACAGCGGGCGGTATGTACAGGAGAGGAGCGTGGAGGGTATGACAGCGGGCGGTATGTACAGGAGAGGAGCGTGGAGGGTATGACAGCGGGCGGTATGTACAGGAGAGGAGCGTGGAGGGTATGACAGCGGGCGGTATGTACAGGAGAGGAGCGTGGGGGGGGTATGACAGCGGGCGGTATGTACAGGAGAGGAGCGTGGGGGGGGTATGACAGCGGGCGGTATGTACAGGAGAGGAGCGTGGGGGGTATGACAGCGGGCGGTATGTACAGGAGAGGAGCGTGGGGGGTATGACAGCGGGCGGTATGTACAGGAGAGGAGCGTGGGGGGTATGACAGCGGGCGGTATGTACAGGAGAGGAGCGTGGGGGGTATGACAGTGGGCAGTATGTAGAGGAGAGGAGTGTGGAGGGTATGACAGTGGGCAGTATGTAGAGGAGAGGAGTGTGGGGGGAATGACAGTGGGCAGTATGTAGAGGAGAGGAGTGTGGAGGGTATGACAGTGGGCGGTATGTACAGGAGAGGAGTGTGGAGGGTATGACAGTGGGCGGTATGTACAGGAGAGGAGTGTGGAGGGTATGACAGTGGGCAGTATGTAGAGGAGAGGAGCGTGGGGGGAATGACAGTGGGCGGTATGTACAGGAGAGGAGCGTGGGGGGTATGACAGCGGGCGGTATGTACAGGAGAGGAGCGTGGGGGGTATGACAGCGGGCGGTATGTACAGGAGAGGAGCGTGGGGGGTATGACAGCGGGCGGTATGTACAGGAGAGGAGTGTGGGGGGTATGACAGCAGGCGGTATGTACAAGAGAGGAGCGTGACGGGTATGACAGTGGGCGGTATGTACAGGAGAGGAGTGTGGAGGGTATGACAGTGGGCAGTATGTAGAGGAGAGGAGTGTGGAGGGTATGACAGTGGGCAGTATGTAGAGGAGAGGAGTGTGGGGGGAATGACAGTGGGCAGTATGTAGAGGAGAGGAGTGTGGAGGGTATGACAGTGGGCGGTATGTACAGGAGAGGAGTGTGGAGGGTATGACAGTGGGCAGTATGTAGAGGAGAGGAGTGTGGGGGGAATGACAGTGGGCGGTATGTACAGGAGAGGAGTGTGGAGGGTATGACAGTGGGCGGTATGTAGAGGAGAGGAGTGTGGGGGGAATGACAGTGGGCGGTATGTACAAGAGAGGAGTGTGGGGGGTATGACAGTGGGCAGTATGTGTAGGAGAGGAGCATACACATGTATCATTCATCACAAGGAGGAGGAGCCGGTCACAGATGATTGGTATGTCTATAGCAGGGACAGGAGCCCTGTACTATGAATAGGACATCCACATGACTTACCTGTGTGGTCTGATATGGAGAAAGGTCCATGCAGTCTCTATGGTGGCCGTGTGTTCAGGATGGAGACTGAGAAACTGTTATAATCGGCTCTAAAATGGCTGAAATCAGGAAATGAATTCCCGGGACAGGAAGTGACACAGGACAGGAAGTGACACGGGACCGGAAGTGACACGGGACAGGAAGTGACACGGGACAGGAAGTGACACGGGACAGGAAGTGACACGGGACAGGAAGTGACACGGGACAGGAAGTGACACGGGACAGATGACCACAGAGGGTGCAGTATGGAGAGCAGACACTAGATGGTGCTGCTCCAAATAGCTAGAAAACATAAACACAGAATAAGAAAAAGCAATAGGCTGAAAAATAAAAAAAGGAAAAAAGACAACAAGAAATGTGAAAAGACGAAAAGTAAAAAGGAAAAAGTGCATTCCCAACTGGGAATCCATGCTCTCCATACAGAACTGTTGAGGAACAACCAAAACAGCAAAGTTATAAAATAAATAAGATAAATAAATAAGAGAAGTGATTGGTGGGGGAGGTGTGATTGGTGTGGTTGGTGGGGGAGGTGTGATTGGTGGGGGGGTGTGATTGGTGTGATTGATGGGGAGGTGTGATTGGTGTGATTGGTGGGGGGGTGTGATTGGTGGGGGAGGTGTGATTGGTGGGGGGGTGCGATTGGTGGGGGAGGTGCGATTGGTGGGGGAGGTGCGATTGGTGGGGGAGGTGCGATTGGTGGGGGGGGAGGTGTGATTGGTGGGATTGGTGACTGGAGAGGAACACACACTATACAATGAAGTTGTGTGAATGGAGAAATGGAACAATGAAGGTAGAAGCAGAAATGAAGGAAATGAGGTTCCGGAGAGAAGCTCCATAGTGAGTGACTTGGGGGGTCACCTCCTCCCAACACATATCAATCACTCGGGTTCTGAGGATCATTTAAGGCACCGAGTGAGTTTAATTCCCACCCCAATCAGCCCCCAGAACCCCCTACTATATATATATATACTGTATATAGGTGTCTTCAGGTTGGAAGGGATGAGGTGGCCTCCCTAATAGTGACAGATCGGTATGAAGCCCCTCCCCCGCGGTTCCCCCGTATGGAAGGTGCGGATCCAGAAGGAGAGATGATGAAGTAGAAATCTCTCTCTGTCTTCCTCCTCTATGGGATCAGGAAAGGAATTTGTGGATTGGATGATTTACCCCCCACACAATGATCGGGTTGTTGCTCTTAGTGATGAGGGGAGCTTTCCCGGGTTCGGGTGGAACTGAGCTTTTGGAACTTTAAAGAAATCGGGATGCCAAATTTGAAACCCAATAAAATGAATGGAAGTTAAATCTGTCAAAGGGGGAGGGGGAGGGGGAGTTATACATTTAGGAATATATTTATTGCCCTCACAAGGGGTGAACAATACTTCTCATGGAAGGTTTGGGCAGTGACAGGTCATCTTCACGTCTCCCCTCCCCCTCACAGCAGATAATGAAGATCAGATAGTGATTGATGAGATGGTTCCCCGGCTGTACCGACATCACTGAGGTTCGGGTTCCACCAGTGCGACTTTTCATGCGATCTGAGACTGGAAAGTCACATGACACGTGTACCCCGTGATTTCCAATGAGAACCGTTCATATCTGTGTGACTTCTAAGCAGTCCCTGCACTACTTTGGTCCCACTTTCATGTGACTTGAGGTCTATAGACCAAGAATACACGGGCGTGGCTTCAAGTCGCGGGAAAAAGAAAAAAGAAAAAACAAATCACCATGATTTTGGGGGACACAATAATAATAATAATAATAACAATAGCGGAAACATGAAGGAGAGGAAATCCCCCAACTTCCGACTTTATTCCTCACAGAGGAGATCAGAGACCCGATATTCCTTCATCTCCTCTGTGTACAGCTGACCTGAGAGCTTACCATGGCGGGGGTAGGTGAGCTGAGAGTGGGGGGGGAGGTAGGTGAGCTGAGAGTGGGGGGGAGAGGTAGGTGAGCTGAGAGTGGGGGGGAGAGGTAGGTGAGCTGAGAGTGGGGGGGGAGGTAGGTGACCTGTGAGTAGGGGGAGAGGTAGGTGATCTAACAGAGGGCAGACAGTCTTTCTTTTCTAATATTATAGGATAGAACATTTGCAGTACCAGAGAGAGGGGTGATGTGATAGGATTGGGGGGAGGGGAGGGGTGATGTGATAGGATGGGGGAGGGGAGGGGTGATGTGATAGGATTGGGGGGAGGGGAGGGGTGATGTGATAGGATTGGGGGGAGGGGAGGGGTGATGTGATAGGATGGGGGATGGGAGGGGTGATGTGATAGGATGGGGGGGAGGGGTGATGTGATAGGATGGGGGAGGGGTGATGTGATAGGATGGGGGGGGGTGATTGGATGGAGTGTAATGTTTCTCTCTCGGGATGTTCTGTATGAAAAGGTCGCCAACATCTGATTTCCTGTACTGCCCCTCCCCCATAGTGACCCCACATTGCCCCCCCCCAGTTCCTTTTCCTCATCTCAGTGCCCCCCCCTGTTCTCCCCTCCACGGTCCCCCATATTACCCGATCTCTCTGGAATTTTCTCCTTGAATTTCTTATCTGTCTCTGACTGCAGCATCACGTGAGGGGAGGGGGAGGGGGTGTCCTCCATTTTCTTGTAGATCAGAGAGGGGAGGGTCTGTCCTCCATTTTCTTGTAGCTCAGAGAGGGGGAGGGTCTGTCCTCCATTTTCTTGTAGATCAGAGAGGGGGAGGGTCTGTCCTCCATTTTCTTATAGCTCAGAGAGGGGGAGGGGTGTCCTCCATTTTCTTGTAGATCAGAGAGGGGGAGGGGTGTCCTCCATTTTCTTGTAGATCAGAGACTCAATCTTCCTGTAATGACACGATGACTTCTCATTGTTTAGAAGAAAAGTGTCCATTGATGAAGATCTTCCACCTTTAACCCTTTGCCTACTGGACACTTAAACCCCCCTCCTGCCCAGACCAATTTTCAGCTTTCGATGCTCTCACACTTTGAATGACAATTACTCAGTCATGTAACACTGTACCCAAATGAGTTTTTTGTCCTTTTCTTCATACAAATAGAGCTTTCTTTTGGTGGTATTTGATCACCTCTGGGGTTTTTATTTTCTGCGCTATAAATGAAAAAAGACCGAAAATTTTGAAAACAAAATGCCTTTTTCTTTGTTTCTGTGATAAAATTTTGCAAATTAGCAATTTTTCTTCATAAATTTTGGCCACAATTTATACTGCTACATATCTTTGCTAAAAATACCCCAAATTATTGCATATTATGTGATCTGTGTGAAAGTTAGAGAGTCTACAAGCTGTGCTGCGAATCATAAAAAATGATCACATCTGATGTACTGGATGGCCGATCTCAATTCCTGAGACCCGAACAAGCCAGGAAAGTACAAATACCCCCCAAAGAGGCAGGCAGCAGGCAGGGACTTGGTCAGCAACAGTGAACACAGTTTTTCAGGCAGCAGGCAGGGATACTGTCCATATACAGTCCAGGGTCAGTGCAGAGATATTGTCAGCAGTGCCAAAAATATTGGTCCTGGTAGTAGGCAGGTCCTTGTGGTGTGGTCAGTGCGGCATGATGGCAGTAAGTCCTACAGGCAGCAGACAGAAGTAAGGCCTCGTTCAGGACAGAATGGGGATAAGGGTAGAGGCTTCTCCCACCCAAATCTCTTTGAAGCCCCCGAGTCTCCAGACCCTAATCTAGGAATGAGAAAACAAAGAAAATTGTTTTCTTCATCCAGAAAAACTATTCTGGAGCCCCTCACATATGTGAGACCCCGTGTTGAATCCCACTAGTCCAGTTGCAGAATACAAGATCAGTCCAAGAGGCAGGCAAATATTGTGGTCAAACAGTCCAAGGTCAGTTCCAGATCAGGCAGAGGTATGTACAGAATCTTTAGGCAGAAGCGTGGTCAAATAACAAGCCAGGGTCAGTTCCAGAGCAGGCAGTGGCATCAGGGGTGTGAAGGGGTATAGAACGTAGGGGACAATATGGACATATAGGAACAAGTAGACCAAGTCAAACACAACTGTCTAGGCCAGGGGTCTCAAACTGGTGGCCCTCCAGCTGTCGTGAAGCTACAAGTCCCATGAGGCATTGCAAGGCTGACAATTATGCCGCGTACACACGATCAAACAATCGGGTGGAAAAGTCTGGCAAACTCAAGTCCGCCAGACAATCCCCCCGTGTGTAGCCTCCGGTATACTTTTTTGACCGGAAAGTACGGCGGACTTAGAAAGTAGTTTTGCACTCCAATCTTCCCGCCGGACTCGCATTTCGGCGGACAATCCAGCCGTGTGTGTGCCAGTCCACCGTACTTTTGAAATGAACAGACTTTTCCCGCCCGGAGAAAAGTCCGCTCATTCGAGCGGGTCTCCAGATAGGCGGGGCCCACGAAGGAGACGTCACTGGCCCTGCCACCTGGTATGGACTTAAAGGGGTGACAGTCCCAGCATCCTCCAGGACTGTGACATCGTAAGGGGGCGGGGTCACCATGTGACATGAACCCATGTGGCATCAACCGATGACCCCGCCCCTTGTCCCTATATAAGTCGCCGCACAGCACGTCCTTGGCATTGCGGCCGGAGAGAGCGTCGAGTCAACATCTCCAGGAGAAGAAGGAGAAGAAGAACAGAAGGCGGCGGCGGCGACAGAAGACTGGGCCACCGCCTGTAAAAGAGCTATAAGAAGGCGCGGTGGCCCGGCAGAAGAACCAAAGAGGGGGACAAGACCCCCAAAGTCGGAAGAAGAGGGGGCAGCGAGGAAGAAATCCGGGCTCCTCCGCTAGCAAAAGAGCTAGAAGAAGATATCGGAGGAGTCCGGCGAGACCCCCGAAGACGGAAGACCCCCGGAGCTGTGCAATAAACTATTTTTTTTTTGTTGTGTTTTTTTTTTGTACTTTATTTTACAGGTGAATTGGTAGGGGTACATTGTACCCCATACTCATTCACATAAGGTGGGGGGCCGGTATCTGGGGGCCCCCTTACTAAAGGGGGCTCCCGGATTCCGATAAGCCCCCTGCCCGCAGACCCCGAAATCAACGGCCAGGGTTGCCGGGAAGAGGCCCTTGTCCTCATCAACATGGGGACAAGGTGCTTTGGGGTGGGGGGGCCGCGCGGCCCCCCCTTCCCCAAGGCACCCCCATGTTGAGGGCACGCGGCCTGGTATGGCTCAGGAGGTGGGGGGGCGCTCGCTCGCCCCCCTTTCCTGGCCGGCTGGGTAGCGTGCTCGGACAAGGGTCTGATGTGGACCTGGGGGGACCCCCACACCGATTTTTTTTCAGCGTTGGGGTTCCCCTTTAAGTCCATACCAAGTGGCGGGGCCAGCAACGTCTCCTTTGCGGGCCCCGCCTACCTGGAGACGCGCTCAAAATGAGCGGACTTTCCTCCGCGTGTGTGGGCGAGTCAGTTCATTTCAAAAGTAGGGCGGATAGTACGGCGGACTTGGTACGACGTATTAGTCCGGTGAAAAAGTGCCGTGTGTGGGGGCAAGTAGCCCGTTCAGAAAGTCTGGCGGACAGTCTGGCGGGAAGTCCGCCAGACTAAGTCCGTCGGATAGTCGGCTACGTGTGCACGTGGCATTACAAGCATTGCTCCCACAGGCAGACGCATGATGGGACTTGTAGTTTCACAACAGCTGGAGGGCCGCCAATTTGGGACCCCTGGTCTAGACAAAGGAGCCCTCTATATGAATGACTATGCTAAGCCTCAGACTTCATTGCTGAGGTCCCCCTTTCTATGGGCAGCAAGTGAAGTCCTTGTAGAGCAGCTCTCTGAGGAGGCAGTCCTCTATAATGGTGCACATACTGTAAGTAGTCCCAGTAAAGTCTGCATGCAGTGAATAAGGCTGCTAGTTAGATAACCAGTCCTTATGTGCTAAGTCTCTGCTGGCAGCAATAGACCAATGGCAGCAATGCCCTCTCACCAGTCCCGGAAATACACTTCTGGATCTGCCTGGAGTGACTCAGGTCCTCAGCACACAGGAGAACAGCGCTCTGGGTTCTGTCTTAGGCTGCAGGCTTGTAGCAGGGTAGTGTGCTGAGGAACAGCGATGAACAGTTTGGTTTGCTGCATGAAGGCCACACCAGGCAGGGAGGATTCTTTTGAGCAGAAACTTTTTGGAGTATAATATTTTCCATCTGACATCCGCTACCGCTCCGAACCCACTCCCTGGGAATGGACTTCCAACCTGTATCTGGCTATTAGAACCATCCAGGAGGGATTACCAAATACTCGTGGTTGCTCCAGAGGCTGGGGACTGTCTCATTGCTTGTGAGGTTATCTCTGTGTATATCCTGTGGGCAGTGGCGTAACTAGAACCTTCAGGGCCCCGATGCAAGAAACCATGAAGGGCCCCCCTGAACCCCAGCCAGGGCCCTTCCCTCTGAGTCCGGTGGTGGAACTCCAGGGCGTGGTCACAGGTATGACCTTTGTGAGCCCTGTAGTTCCACCACTGGTATCAGTGGTTTTTTTAATTATTTATCTTTTTTATTTTTAGGTGCCCCATTGGGGGACTGTCCCTAGGCAGGATGGGGTCCCCGTCCCCAGAAGAGATGAGGTCCTTTTCTCCAGGGCAGATGAAGTTACTGCCCCCAGGTGAGAAGGGGTCCCTGTCCCCAGGGGAGATGGGGGTCCCTGTCCCCACGTGAGAAGGGGCCCCTGTCCCCAGGGGGAGATGGAGGGGGTAAGTAATGGTGTGTGGGGAATGGGGTCCTCTCACTCACCATGACCAAGCTGCAGGCCGCGCACTCATCCATGTTGGCCTGGGCTCCATCCAGTGTGCTGGACGGGCGATCAGCATATCTCCCAGAAAGACCTTTCATCATCTGTGTATGATGGGGGAGGAGGGGGGCTGGCAGACAAGCCTGTAGTGTCCTCCGGGGGGCTCTCATAGGGCTGCACTGCATCTGGGTGCTTAAAGTTTGTTTACCCGGGAGAAGTATGCAGTGCAGTGTGGGCCGGACTTGCGGACTCAGGGGGGGGCGGGACTCTGGCTGGGGAGAACAGACATCGGACTGAGCGGCAATGCATGGAGCAGGAGAGGGGTACTCTGAGGAGCCGGCTGAGGACACAGGTCATGCGGGGAATGCACAACTAAAGAGCAGCCAGTGTGATAGTCGAGCATGGAGCTCTGCTAGTCACCCTCCACCTCCAGCCACCCATGTGCATGGTGCACTGGTACCCCTAGCTGCCTATGCTGCTGCAGGCCATATGTAGGGGGGGCGGCATGGGCCCCCTGCAGCACAGGGCCCAGTTGCGGTCGCGACTGCTGCAGCCCTTGCCTGTGGGCCCTGCCTGGGCTGGGGGGGATTTTTTGCACTCCCTTTACCCACTTCACTGGATCCTGTAATATTGTTTTTATATTCTGGTTGGCTGTACGCTGTATATCCACTCTCAGGCACATTATTTACCAAGACTGTTTAAACCTTCCCTGAAGAAGGAGCATATAGGACTCCGAAACATGTTGGTGTTTGGTTTATACTCATATTTTACCATTGTACATTGATTGATTGGTGCTACTTTCTGCTTTGCAGCCATTGACCATTAATTCTATGTAACATTGTTGAATGCACCATATTTTTTATCAATACTTTTTAACTTTGATTAAAAAAAAACACTTTGAATTTACATTTTGTCCAGCCTGTGTCTGTACACTTTTTGAGCCCTAAAAGTCCTGCCTGTTTCTAGGGGGGTTTCCTTCCAAACAAATGAGCTTAGCTCTACCCCCCCCCCATGGCTACTCTCATCACGTCTCTCACCTGGGGTCCTATCAGCCCCATTCACTTGGTACTCAAAATAGTCAAAGCTGAAGTCCTTACTAAATCTTCAGGGTCAAATGGTGCAGAATGCAGGAAAACTCTAATGTGTTTTGGCTTACAAAGCTTTACTCATAGCTCTCCGGTCTACCTCTCACCACTGTAGGCCTGCTACTATTACCTTAAAAAATAGAGTCATAGATGATGTTATTTGCAACAGCAAATGTAATATGTCATTACAAATTGTTCTGCAGCTGTGGAACTGTTGCAAAGGCTGTAATTGTTTTTTGGAAAGGGTCCACCCTGTGCTCTGGAGGAAGAATTGTGTTGGGTTACGGTGTTTGGGCATCACCAACACCCAAGGCCCAATTTCTCCACAGATGTGTGACAATTGTGTAAAATTTACAGTTTTTGACCAGGATCCAGGATATCTGTGTTGGGTTACAGTGCTTTGGCATTAATAATACCTGAAAACCAAAAATTGAATATCAAATACTTACCACAATTTTCCTTCCCTGACGAGCTCCATGGCAGCCTACCACTGGACATGCCCAGCCCCATACCTCCACCTATCAGGAGCTACCGTATATATCGGCGTATAACCGGAGCCACCTTTAATATTGACTGGACCCCGGGCAAACATTTTCTTGGGCCTCCCTCCTCCATGCAATTTCGCTCTCCACATGCTCTGAGACATACAATAAATAGCAGCTAGACTCAAAATCAGTTTACTGAATCAGATCAGGCAGCGATTGTGATTGGTTTCCAGAGGTTACAGTGTATCATTACCGCTCACTGACTGGCTGCTAGAGGTTACAGCACATAACTTCTGATTGTTGATTGGTTGCTAGAGATTACTGTACGTCAATACTGCTCACTGATTGAATGCTAGAGGTGTATACCATGTATACCACTCACTAATTGGTTTTTAAAGGTTCCTGCCCATTACTACTGCTCACTGATTGGTTGCAAGAGGTTAGTGCACAGCATTACTGCTCACTGATTTATTACCAAAATTCAGGGTGCTATGGCACCATGTTATTTTGAAGAAGGGTTCCACCTCCAATTTGCTTACTTTTTCAGAATATGATGTTAATGACCACAATTGTAGGCAGGACTTTCAAGCATGCTCCTTTACCTCCCCAGTGGGCAGCATTCAGCAGAAGTGATGGTGGATGTGCCCTTAGGGGGATACATATGAATGCTGCCTCTATTTAAATATCAATGCCCCGGTCCACGACTATTTACATATTAATGCCATCACTATTTACATATCAATGCAGGTTATTTACATGTAAACACGGGGTCTGCAAGTGAGTCATCAATATATGGCAATAGGGCAGAGCTGGGCAGCAGCAGCAGAAGTTTACACTGAGGTATCAGGACACAGCACAGGACTAAAACTTCAAGGGATAAGGGAATTTAAACTGGGATAGTTGGTAAGTATGAGGCAGCTGCTTTGGGCCCCACTATAATGATGTGGCCCAGGGCAGCTGCCCCTTTTGCCCTGCCTTAAAAACGGTCCTGCGTATAACACGCACCCCAAGTTTAGGAGGGAATTTTAAGGAAAAAAACTTTTAGGAGGGAAATTTAAGGGAAAAAAATGCCACTGCCGAGATACAGAGCCGGATGTCCTGTGTATCTCGGCGGTGCGTAGTAGTTCTCGGCAGCTTTCGGCTGCCTTTGGTGGTTCTCGGTAGCTTTCGGCTGCCGAGATCGGCCGAAATCCGCCAAGAAGAGCTGAAGGCGGCTGAAAGCCTCCCAGAGGCTCAGAATTGCGGGGGATCAGCGTATAACACGCACCCACGATTTTCCCCTGCTTTTAAGGGGGAAAAAGTGTGTGTTATACACCGATAAATACGGTAACTCATGAATTTGACTCCCTCCTCCAGGCCAGTGTTATGTACCTAGAGTCCCGCACCCGGGTAGAGTTTGTGGGGACACGGAGCTTGTCTGGAAAATGGAAAATTGCAGTAAGTATTTGATATTAAATTTTCAGTTTTCCTGACGACTCCATCTCAGCCTACCACTGGACATTAGCTAGGCAGGCAAACTCATTAATAATGGAGTTGACCTACCACAAATTTCAAAAAAACTTTTAAAAGTGTTGGGCTATAGTTGGGATCCTCAAACTACGGCCCTCAGGCTGTTGCCAAACTACACATCCCATGAGGCATTGTAAAACTCTGACATTCACAGACATGACTCGGCATGATGGGAATTGTAGTTCCTGAACAACTGGAGGGCCATAGTTTGAAGACCCATGGGCTATAGGTATGTGGAAGTACGTATCCTTCAGATCTATGGAAAGGAGCCAGTCTCTTCCAGTCATCTCAGTCATCTCAGTTATGTGTCATGTAGTCTCACTTCCCTAGTGGCAATGTACTGATCGCATGCAGTGCTTATCAATGCCAAACTTTGCTATCCCCCCCCCCCCCCATCAGAGGCCTCGGCTCACAGTCCAGATATTTTTCTTATTTTTTTATGGTACTAAATAATTATATTAAATACAATTATTTGCATTTTATTATTTTGTCAACATTGTTCTGCTGTTTTGTTCATTTCCCAAAAAACGAAATATGGACAGCATGGATTCCCATCTGAGAACGTGCTTTGCCCTGTTATTGTGATCTTTTCTTCATTTGCCTTTTTTGTTTTTCAGATTTTTTTTTTTTCAACTTTTCTCCGAGTTGTTTTATACTTTTTCAGCTATTTGGACCGGCACCACCCAGTGTCCGCTCTCCGTACTGCACCCTCTGTATTAATCAGTTCCGTTATTTTAGTGATCCTCCCAATGAGGCAATGACAGGAAATTCCAATCTAAGAATGTACCAATCATCACTTCCTGGTTTTATTTTTTTTTCCCTGTTTTCTGACATTTTAGAGACGATTCCAGAAGGTTGAACAGCTTCTCCGTCTCCATCTGAAACACACGGCCACCAGCATCGGATTTTCTCCGCATCAGACCACACAGGTAAGTCGTGTGGATGTCCTATTCATAGTACAGGGCTCCTGTCCCTGCTATAGACATATCAATCATCTGTGTATATATATATAGCGATACCCTCACTTAAGAGGGCTGCAAGTTTGGCTTGGGCCCTGAGCACAGCTCCGCCAACCCCCCGGCAATCTGCTCTACCCACTCTGGCACAGTTAAATCGCTTATACTCTAAATATGTGTGTGTGCGTGGGTGGATAACTCAAGCTCATAGACAATCTTTGAAAGTATATAACTGACTTTACTTGTTGTTTTATAAAAGGAATAACATGAATCGAACATTTGGTTTGCAACACATAATCAGGTCCCTGCAGTAACCAGTAATAAAGATAAACAGAGTAATCAGCACAATAAAGTATTGCTATGCAACTCTAACGCTGCCCTTTTTCAGCTACTTCCCCGCATGGGTAAACTAACACCCAGCACTCTCTACCTATGCAGTCAGGCCTGACTGGTCTAGATGGAAGTCCAGTAAAACAATATTCGCTAGCAATCTTTCGGTGGTGCACTTGAAGAACAACTTTGTAATCCAAACGAATAATAAAGATAAAGCATCTGTCTTTAAACAGCTCTCACCACCCGGACAAGTCCAAGTCCGTTTTCTCTGCCTTTTCGTCTAGGAACAGGAATCCACCGACCTCCGAGTCATCAATCCTTCTGGTGTACTGCAGATGTCTCTCAGGTACAGCTAGGCTGGCAGAGGGCTCTTTGGAAAAGAGCACAAGGCCCAGGCTTCAGGTCTTGTGCCTCCAGCAGTTCAGCACAGACCTCCTCTTGCTAGGAGAGGGGGGGGGGTGTCCAAAAAGAGCGAACTAGGCCTCTCCCCCTCCTTATATGCCCTCCCCCATGAGTCTCTGGGGCATAACTCCAAACATCCTGGGAACCAGCGGGGTTCTGGGAACAGTAGTTTTATAGTCCTTAAAGAGACCCCGCTACACACTCCCCCCACTTAAACTCTTTGGTCCCCAAAGATAAACTTTTAACACATATCCTGTACCAATTTTGAAAGTGCTGGGTATGATGTTGGTACAGGGAATTTCCACCAGAACTCAGAGGTGGGATTCCCTGTCCCACAGGTCACACTGGCATAAGTGGCCTGCCTAACTGTGCCAGAGAGTGAGCTGGGGTTGCCCTCCACCAAATGGTCAGTGGAGGGATTAGAGCGTTCAGCACTTCTTCTAGCAGTCACAACAGAGTCCTCAGAGCTCTCCCCCATTTGAGAGTAGGTTAGCTTCTTGGGGGGTCTCACAACTCGGCAAGCTCTCTGTTCTCTTGGGACTTCAGGCTCTGGTGCCACAGGCTCTACTTCAGGAACACACTCTGACAGCATCACTGGTTCTGGAACATCGGTCCTTTCCTCTTCTGAGTAAAAATACCACACTGTTCATCCTTTCCATACCTCTGCAGGCACATCACAACCAACATATATGTTTATATTTCATCCTCTAGTTTTCACCCGTATTGTTCCAACACTCTTCTTACATTTCATTTCCATACACTCTTATTCCCATACACTATTTCTCATTATCATGTAATTTTTGTAGATTTATTTTTTCACCCCACACATTTACAATCTCTTTTATTTCATTACATCTCTTTTACATGCTCACTTAACGTTCATGTACATACTTTGTTTTAGATATGTCTATTTGATGATCTATATACCAGTACTGCTAGCACATGGAACTCATCTTCATACCCAGGCACCTGTTCACTATATCCGTCACCCAAATATGCCGCCTCAGCTCCCGGGGGGGGGCGATCTGCGCCTCCGACGCACCACGGACCAGTTACTGTTTGCTGTGTTCGCTGCCGGGGATGGTAGATATGCTTAGTTAATCTCTTTTGAAAGCATTCTATGTACTGTACCTATTCCCCTCTATACAGAGTGTGGTTTACCATATCCATATATTTTACAGGTATCTGTCGCATCTGCTCCTGATGAGTGGAGAATACATCCACGAAACGCGTAGAGCTACATTTGATGCTACAGTGATATTTACTACGTCCCGACGTTACTTTTAATATTAATTCAGTACATTTATGTTTACATTATGTGATTACAAACATAGGTACCGGATATGTCGCCCTGAGGCATTTTTAGGCTATGCTGTTGCTCCACATACTATTTATTGCTTATATATGTTTTTTGACTTTATGTGTCTTTACATACACCTTGATGTCTTCATATAACACATTTTGTGCCCTACGATGGCACATGTATGTATGTATATATATGAATTTACTTTGTATCACATATTATGAATTCAATTAAATTACCTTTTTCTGACCCTCACACTTCAGCCGCTTCATTTTAAAGTCCCACTTTTTCCCTCTTTATTGTGCTAAATACCGGGATGGAGGCGCTAACCCGTGCCTCATTTAAAGTCCCAAACTGCTTTGCCTACTGGAACATCGGTCCTTTCCTCTTCTGAGTAAATGCTAGGGATATCTTCCCAGCCTTCAGGCACACCACTAGATGGAATGAACTCTGTAGCTTCTGGGTTCAGTGTCCCATCCTGTGTATCCTCAGTAGGTGGGAGATCTATGGCAGAATTTTCTGGAGTTGATGAAGGCCACAGCCACTCAAGCTCTCCTCTTCCACCTTCACCTCATTGGGAATCTTGTCCATCTCTAACCTGGGAGGTCTGAGACCGAGTGCTAGGTCCCGGGGTATCCAGAATGGAAACAGATTCAGGTGAATTTCTCACTGGAGGTATTCTGACTGCTTCAGTAAGCGGGAGCAAATGATTCCTGTGCCAAGTCTTCAAGGGCCCCACTTTCCCCTCTGGTTTTAACTTATACACAGGCAATCCAGGTAGCTTTCTGCAAATGACATAGGGCTCCGATCTCCATCTATCAGCAAGCTTGTGCTTCCCAGGGATCCCCAGATTGCGTAGCAGTACATGGTCCCCAGGCTGCAGGTCTTGCACTCGAACCTTCAGATTGAAGTTCCTCTTGTTGCGGGCTCCCCTTTGGTCAGAGGCCGCCTGAGCTCGTTCATGGGCCACTTTCAAATTGTGTCTAAGTCGGTCCACATATCCCTTGTGGGAGGTAGCAGAGGCATGGTCTAGGGAAATGCCAAAGGCCAGATCCACCGGCAATCTTGCTTCTCTCCCAAACATGAGCCGGTAGGGGGAGTAACCCGTCACATCACTTGTGGTGCAGTTGTAAGCGTGCACCAAAGCTGATATGTGTTGGCTCCAGTGTTGCTTCTTCTCTGTCTCTAGAGTTCCAAGCATGTTTAGTAAGGTCCGATTAAACCTCTCAGGTTGGGCATCTCCTTGTGGATGATAAGGTGTAGTCCTGGTCTTCTCTACTCCCAATGAGTCCAGTAGGTTCCGGATCAGACGACTCTCAAAGTCCCTACCTTGGTCTGACTGGATTCTCTGTGGTAATCCATAGTGGACAAAGTATTTTTCCATGAGCACCTTGGCCACAGTGGAGGCCTTTTGGTCTTTGGTGGGGAAAGCCTGGGCATAACGGGTGAAATGATCGGTTATCACCAGAACATTTCCCAATCCACTCAAATCGGGTTTAAGGCAGAGAAAGTCAATGCACACCAGATCCATTGGACCCTGACTCTGTAGGTGGCCCATTGGGGCAGCTTGATGGGGTAGAGTCTTCCTCTGGATGCATCGTGCACAAGAATGGCAATATTCCTCCACTTCTGCCCTCATACAGGGCCAATAGAACCGGCTTCTGACAAGCTGGAAAGTTCTCTCCGCCCCTAGATGGCCATGCTGGTGATGTAAGGCAATTAGTACCGTCTCTCGGTGCTTCTCTGGGAGAAACAACTGTCACTTATCTTCTGAGTTATCAGAGGGGCCCCTTTGGTAGACCACTCCCTGATGTACTTGTAGCTTATCCAACTCTTTCCTCAGCAGGCGAGCCTCCTTGGAAGGGTGATGTCGAAGTCCCTCTGGATTCTCGTTCTCCAAAGCTTCAAGGACCAATCTCCCCATGGGGTCTTCCAATTGGTCATAGCTCAGCTCCTTTCTGGACAGCTTTGGCAGGAGTTCCTCTGCTAGTTGAGTTACCCCACAGTAGGGTTGAGGGACTCCCACTGCGGTGACTCCTATCTCCTCTGCTCTGGAGCCCCCTCTTGCTTGAAACTCAGCACTCTGACAGAGTGCTCGCACTCCTTCCGGTGCTACCTGGGTCCAGTCTTCCCAGTCATTGACCATGACATGAGATCTTTGGGACAGGGCATCTGCATCCCTATTTCCAGCCCCTGGTCTGTACTTTAGACTGAAGTTGAATCCGGATAATGCAGCCAACCATCTGTGTCCGGTTGCATCTAACTTTGCAGCAGTGAAGAGGTAGGTCAGAGGATTGTTATCTGTCTTTACGGTAAACTCCGCCCCATAGAGATAGTCCTTCAGTTTGTCTACTACTGCCCATTTGAGGGCCAAGAACTCCAATTTATGAGTGGGGTAGTTCTTCTCCGAAGGAGTCAGGCTCTGGCTCACATAGGCCACTGGTCGCAGCTGCTCTTCATACTCTTGATAGAGCACTCCGCCTAGGCCCTCCTGACTGGCATCGACATGTAGATCATATGGTCTGGTGGGGTCGGCATAGGCCAGGACTGGGGCCGTGGTAAGGCTCCTCTTCAAGGTTCGGAAAGCCTCTTCACACCTTGGGTTCCACTGATCTTGAACCGACTCACCGGCCCTCCTAGGTCCCAAGCCATCCTCTTCTCCTTCAGTCTTGAGCAATTCGTTTAGTGGCTTGGCAATCCGGGCAAACCCATCCACAAATCTTCTATAATAGGAGCAGAACCCCAGGAAAGATCTGAGCTCTGTGACTGTTGTCGGTCTTGGCCAAGAGGTAACTGCCTCCAACTTCTCAGGGTCTGTAGCCACTCCCTTTTCAGACACTATGTGTCCCAGATAGTTCACAGAGGATTGGTAAAACCGGCACTTCTCGGGAGAAAGCTTGAGTCTCTCTTCGCTGAGTCTTCTCAATACCTTCTCCAACCTGGCCTCATGTTCTTCCAAAGTCTTCCCGAAGACAATGACATCGTCCAAGTACACAAGGACTTCTATGAGGTTCATGTCTCCAACGGTCTTCTCCATGAGGCGTTGAAAGGTAGCAGGGGCTCCAGACAGGCCCTGAGGCATTCTGTTGAATTCAAAGAATCCCACTGGGGTTATGAAAGCTGTCTTCTCTCGGTCTTCCTGGTGCATGGGGATTTGGTAGTACCCACTCTTGAGGTCCATTACACTGAACCACTTGGCACCAGACAAACTCTGTAGGGCATCCTCTATTCTCGGTGTGGTATACTGGTCAGGGATGGTCCTCCTGTTGAGAGTCCTGTAGTCGATACAAAGCCTTAATGACCCATTCTTTTTCCTGACCACCACTATGGGGGAGGCATAGGGACTTCTAGACTCCCGAATCACACCAGTCTTCTTCAACTCCGCAAGCTGCTCCCTCAGATACTCCAGATCAGCTAAAGGGACCCGCCTAACCCTTTCCCTGAAGAGTTTGTCTTCTTGGAGGCAGATACGGTGGGTGGCACTCCTGGCACATCCCACATCAAACTCATCCTTTGAGAAAATCCTCTCCCATCTAGTCAGCTGGGCCTTGGCTCTCTCCTTCCAGGCTCCAGGTAGGTCCGGGTTCTCCATGGAAAGTTTTTCCCAAACATCTCCTCTTTCACCCGTTCCTTTTACTTCTGACCAGCTGACTGGGGCCGCAGGACTCACCTGCCCCAACAGCATCCTGGCAGGGATCTCTATGGGTCTCTCCGTAGGGTTTCTCACACTCACTGGGACTCTTCCTCGAGCCTTCTTCAGGGCCTGAATTGGAATCACTTCCGGTATCACTTCCAGGCCTGAGTGGTCCTCCCTTGGATCGGATTCCAGCATGACAAAGGGGCCAGGCTGCTCCCAGGTAAGCTTCACTGTGGCCCTGAGGCAGGCTACCTCTCCGGGCTGCAGCACCACTCCTTCTCTCCCAAGTCTCCACACCTTCCCTATCCCCTCTCCTGGGGTCTTCTGCTCTAGGACCAACCGTTGGTAGGCTGTCTTCAGCATGGGATGGATATTGGGATCTTGATGGTTTCTCGTCTTCACTAGAGGGGTCAGAAGTCTTCGCACCAGATCCGTATTGGTCCCTATGATGAGGGACATCTTGCTGGCCCCGGGCGGTCTAGGACATACAACTGCCAGGGTGTCAAACACCTCTGTTTTCCCCGCCACAGATGGATCGAAGGTCAGCTTTATGGGAAGGTAACCATCGTAGGGGAAACTCTGAGCTCCCAGGCCCCATATCTCCAGTTCTTCTATCTTCTGTATAGGCAAATGGCTCAAGTGCCTATCATAGAAGTCTCTGTACAACAAAGTCACTTGAGCTCCAGTGTCCAGGAGGGCCTTCGTGTAGACTCCTTCCACCTGGATGGAGACAGTGGGGGACGGGCCGACCAATTCTTCTGGGTAGGGCCGGGTTGAGGCCACCCTCTTCTGGGGACCCGTCTTCATCCAGTTGGTTTTTGACTTTATTCTTTTTCGAGCCTGGTATGCATTGACCCTCCCCACAGTAATGGGAGTACAAACCCGCTGAGGGATGTTATTGTTTCTTATTTGTAAACATTCCTTCTGAGGGGTTTGGTTTTCTCTCTTTCTCTTCCTTCTATTCAGTTTGGAGTTCACTGAAAGGCATGGGCACCCGGTTGACTCCCTCACCGGGGCCCTCTGGAGTTTCCCGCCGGCTGGCAATTATCTATCTTCTTCTTCTTGGGACTGGAACATCTACTGGCGAAGTGGCCACTGCCCCGGCAGTTGTAGCATAGCATCTCTTCTCGGTCTCGAGTGGGGCTTGGTGTTGGTGTATCTGGAAACAACTCCTCCCTAGGACTTGGTTTCTTGGCTCCCCCTTGACCTTTCGCCATCATAGCAGTCAACATCTCCATCACCTGGGACATCTGTAACTTCAAAGTGTCCACCTCCTTATCTCTAGCGGGAGTCATGGCCGGTGTAACTGTTGCTACCGGTTGTTTGACGGGCTCGATGAGATGTTCTTCCCTTTTCTCTTCCAGTAGGGCCTCTTCCTCTCTGATCATTCGGATGAGGTCAGTGTACTCCAGATTCTTCCCATCCTGTCGGGCACGCAGTGTCCATGCAATAGGATCCATGGGTTGAGCTCCCCTCAGTACCTGTTGAGCACGGGCCTCATCTACTTTCCCTGGGCTGATCCCCTTCCTTAGGATCATCCTATGCAGGATTTTATCTAAACGTCCCATGTAGTCTGACAGTTTTTCACCTTTCTTCTGGTAGCAATGCTCTAACTGATAAGCGAGCTCAGAGATTTTCTCTGTCCCACCAAACACATTCTGTAATACATCTAGGTACTCCTGCGCATTACAGTCTGTCCTGCTCATCTTCAGGTTGCGTACGGCCTCTAGAGCAGGCCCCTTTAGACTTTCCACAATCCTCTGCTTCTTTCTGCGCTCTGGAACTTCCCATTCCTCTAGTGCCTGAGTTGCGCTATCTAACCACTCTTCAAATCCCTCTTCTTCCGAAGGTACAGGTTTCCTCCCTGAAAACATCCGGAGTTTTCTGTACCCCGACATCGGGTAGTCTGTGGGATCCTTCTTGCACTGGGCCACAATCTCCCACAGGACAGCACACAGTTCTGCGCTAAGGGTGGCCGGTGCTGATCTGAGACTCTCGGGTGAGGTATGGGCCGCAGCCTGCGGTGATCCCGTTGGCGATGGCACCTCCTTTGTTGCGTGCGCCAACCTATAGGATCTGTTGTCTTGTGTCCATACACAGTTGTGCTTGCAAGCCTCCGGCATCCCATCCCAGTATTCCACTAGCGCGTACTGATATGAGATGTCTGGGTCTGATTTTATCTCCATCACCCAGGGTTCATGGTCTGGGGACACTGACTTCATTAACTCCTCTACGGTCTCAGTCGACCATTTCTCCCCTGGGAGGCTAATGACCACTGACTGACTTGGGTCGGCCTTAGCCGCTTCACACCACGCTCTGACTCCCTGTGGGTCCATGCCGGTACCTCTGGCGTGTTCACCGCTGTCTCAGAAATCCCGGATTTACGAGCCCCCACGTATAGCGATACCCTCACTTAAGAGGGCCGCAAGTTTGGTTTGGGCCCTGAGCACAGCTCCGCCAACCCCCCCGGCAATCTGCTCTACCCACTCTGGCACAGTTAGTATCTAGCAATACACATTAAAGTGGTTTTGTACAGAAAATTGCAAGTTCGTCTTATTCAAATGGCTTTGGAACATAGATGCAGTTATGACCATTGAAATAAAATAATATGCAGTATTTACCTTTTATTTTTAATGTTTATGCCGACTTCTGGGCTCTCCTCCCGTGGGAGTAGGCGTGTTTATCGGCTTCGCAATGGTCCCTGGGAACTTTTTTAGCTATTTCCCAGGAATCCATGGGGGACACAGTCAAGCCGAAATTGCCATTTTGAAAGTGGGCAGGCAGCTCTATCAGCCATTACCACTATAGCACAGGAGACAAAAGGAAGGAAAACAAAGAGGACACTCAATGAGCATGTGCGAGATGAAGCAGTGGATGCTGGGAGCTCAGTGTCATCGCATCCAGGAAGTAAATGCCTGTGGGCTTCAAACGCCCACAGTGAAAATGGAAACCGCCGGACTGCTTTTTTAAAAGTTTTCCTTAGCAATGAAATCGTCACGCCGGGGGTTAAAAAGACGCCGATCGTGGCTGCAAAGACCCGGTAGGAATCGCCCAACAGTGACACAGGTAAAAAAAAAAAAAAAAAACGGCAGTGGAATCCTGCTTTAAATCGCTTATACTCTAAATATGTGTGTGCGTGGGTGGATAACTCAAGCTCATAGACAATCTTTGAAAGTATATAACTGACTTTACTTGTTGTTTTATAAAAGGAATAACATGAATCGAACATTTGGTTTGCAACACATAAGCAGGTCCCTTCAGTAACCAGTAATAAAGATAAACAGAGTAATCAGCATAATAAAGTATTGCTATGCAACTCTAGCGCTGCCCTTTTTCAGCTACTTCTCCGCATGGGTAAACTAACACCCAGCACTGTCTACCTATGCAGTCAGGCCTGACTGATCTAGAAGGAAGTCCAGTGAAACAATATTCGCTAGCAATCTTTCGGTGGTGCACTTGAAGAACAACTTTGTAATCCAAACGAATAATAAAGATAAAGCATCTGTCTTTAAACAGCTCTCACCACCCGGACAAGTCCAAGTCCGTTTCCTCTGCCGATTCATCTAGGAACAGGAATCCACCGACCTCCGAATCTTCAATCCTTCTGGTGTACTGCAGCAAGGATGAGAAAATGTCTCTCAGGTGCAGCTAGGCTGGCAGAGGGCTCTTTGGAAAAGAGCACAAGGCCCAGGCTTCAGGTCTTGTGCCTCCAGCAGTTCAGCACAGACCTCCTCTTGCTAGGAGAGGGGGGGGGTGTCCAAAAAGAGCGAACTAGGCCTCTCCCCCTCCTTATATGCCGTCCCCCATGAGTCTCTGGGGCATAACTCCAAACATCCTGGGAACCAGCGGCGTTCTGGGAACAGTAGTTTTATAGTCCTTAAAGAGACCCCGCTACATATATGTATTTTTTAAACAGTGTAAAAATAAAAAGGTAAAATAAATAATATGTCCCCGCCGAGCTTGTGTGCAGAAGCAAATGCATACGTGAGTAGCGCCTGCATATGAAAATATGTTCAAACCACACATGTGAGGTATTGCCATACTCGGTAGAGCGAGAGCAATAATTCTAGCCCTAGACTTCCTCTTTAATGCAAAACATGCAACCGGTAGAATTTTTTTAATGTCGCCTATGGAGATTTTTAAGGGTAAAGGTTTGTCGCCATTCCACGAGCGGGCGCAATTTTGAAGTGTGACATGGTGGGTATCAATTTACTTGGTGTAACATTATCTTTCGCAATATAAAAAAAATTGGGCTAACATTACTGTTGTCTTATTTTTTTATTAAAAAAAAGTGCTTTTAAAAAAAAAAAAAAGTGCGCATGTAAGACCGCTGCGCAAATACTGTGTGACAGAAAATATTACAACGACCACCATTTTATTCTCTAGGCTGTTAGAAAAAAAAATGTATAAAGTTTGGGGTTCTAAGTAATTTTCTAGCAAAAAAAATGTTTTTAACTTGTAAACAACACATCTAAAAAAAGAGGCCCAGTCTTAAAGTGGTTAAAGAAAACAAATTAAAAACAAATTCAATTTGTAACTCTGACTCCTCCCATTACCTGTCACTCCTGTCAGTAGATTTGGTACCCCCCCGAAGTCGGAAGAAGACCCCCGAAGTCGAGAAGAAGACCCCTGGACGGTGGCGGCGATGAAGTTGAAAGCCGGGCTCCTCCGCTAGTAAAATAGCAGAAGATAGCGGAGGAGCCTGGCGAGAAGACCCCCGGAGCTGACTAATAAAATACTTTAAAAACCTGTGTTGTGTGTTTTTTATTTACACTTTTTTCCCCCCAGATGAATGGGTAGGTGTACATCGTACCCCATACTCATTCACATAGGGTGGGGGGCCGGGATCTGGGGGCCCCCTTATTAAAGGAGGCTCCCAGATTCCGATAAGTACCCCGCCAGCAGACCCTGACAACCAATGGCCAGGTTTGCTGGGAAGAGGCCCTTACCTCATCAACTTGGTGACAAGGTGCTTTGGGGTGGGGGGGCACCCCCTCATCCCCACCCCCTTTCCTGACCGACCAGGCTGCGTGCTCGGATAAGGGTCTGGTATGGACTTTGGGGGGCCCCCACGCTGTTTTTTTGGCATAGGGTTCCCCTTTAAATCCATACCAGGCGACGGAGCCAGCGAGGTGTCAATCTCGCCAATGGAGGCGGCGACATTGACTTCCTTCGCTAGTCCCATCTACCTGGAGTCACGTTCAAAATTAACTGACTTTTCTCCGTGTGTGGGCAACTCCGTTCATTTCAAAAGTCCGGCGGACTAGCACACAGATGGACGGATTGTCTGCCGGACTGCCGAGTCCGGCAGACAATTTTGAGTCAAGGCTTCTTTCTAAGTCCTCCGGACTTTTGGGAATAAAAAGTCAGCAGGAGCCCACACACAGGTGAATTGTCCGCCGGATAGTTTGATTGTATGTACACGGCATAACACTTTCAGGGCTTGTTCACACCATACATGCATAAAAACTGATGGAAAATCCAAGCAGATTTCACTTGCACAGATACAAGTTGACATCAGTTTTCATGCGTGTTTCTGTGAATTTTTATGCATGTTGACATCCATTTTCATGAGCGTCTTTATATGTGCCCTGTTCACACCACAATGTTGATGTTGCGTCAGTTTTTCTTCCACGCAGAAAACTGCGTACATGTTGCAGATTCCTGCACTGAAAAGATCTGCACATTGTGGTGTGAAGAGGGCACATGGAGAACCATTGTTTTCTTTGAGACCTTGCAGAACGCGTTCAGAAAGACTGACAACTCTGCCCCACGGGGTGAGCGAGGCCTAAAGCAATTACAGCAACAGTTTTGTTTTTCTTTTAGGAAAAATGGTTTAAACCATGTTAGAAGTTTTTGAGTTAATTAATATTTTAAGTGATAAAAGTTTCTGAAAATATATGTAAGTTATATGTACGGTAATAAGTGATGGTCTCTGAAGGTCACAGAACAACAGAGAGTACAGAGAGGAGTGGTTTTGCTGAGTAGGTACTAGAGCTGCAACTAACGATTAATTTGTCTGTCGACTAATCTATCGATTATTTTTTCGATTAGTCAACGACTATCCGATTATTTTTTTAATTGTTTTTTTATAAATCTAGTGTTTTTTTTTTGATTAGCTAATTAATCCTTTGGATAACCTTGAGAGTATTGTATTGCAGAGTATTGTATTGTATTGGCTGGGAGAGTATTGAATTGTATTGGCTGGCAGAGTATTGTATTGTATTGTATTGCAGAGTATTGTATTGGCTGGCAGAGTATTGGCTGGCAGAGTATTGACTGGGTATGGAGGGATGGCTGCTTCCATCCGACCTCTCCCCTCCAGTGCACAGATCAGTACAGAGAGGGGAGAGAGAAACCAGCGTCATGTCACGACGCCGGTTTGTTTACAAGTAATCGCTCCATCGGAGCGATCACATTGTAAACGCCTGGGTGTAGAAAGATGGCCGCCGCTTCGGAGCTAGGCCGAAGCCGCGGTCTCTCCTAAGGCTGAGACCGCGGAGCGCTCCGCAGATTGCGGCATGTGCCGATCCGAGCGGGATGACCCGTTCGGATCACGGATCGGTGACGATCCATTGCACCCCTAGGGATGGCGGCATGTAGAGGGGGACGGCGGCACGGAGGGGGAGAAGAGAGGGGGGCGGCAGCACGGAGGACAGCGGGAGATACGGAGCACTGCATGCACGTCAACAAATTTTTGTAGTCGACGTAATCGATTACGTCGACTCGTCGTGGCAGCTCTAGTAGGTACTTCTATTTTTGAGTTACTATGTCAGGACAATGGGTGGAGTTATGCTACTTATCTTTAGACTGAACCATATTAGGTATATATGCAAATATGGGTGTTATTAGGATATGCTGACATAACATCAGGAAACAGTATAAGAATGGAGTAGGATTATGAGAGAGAGGGTAGATCGTGGGAAGAGAAGGAACTCTACACTTTGGAAAAAGTAACACCAGAAGTTCCACCTTTGAAGCCAACACCATGCCATATGTTACCAGATGTCAATCTTGTCTTTGCTTATCTTCCTGAACAATAAAACATCTATTGTTCAAGTATTGAACGAACGAAGGATTCTTCAATTTCTACTCCTGAAACTACGTTGCAAATGCGGCCTTGGATGAAGACGTACATATCTCCGCTACACACCCTTTAGGAGAAGGGATACTGATTCACATATTGCACAAAGACTTTGCTATTCATTAAGAAACGCCCCTGTGAGTATAGTAGAATACTAGAGTAGTATGTATTTTACTGGGAAGTGTAGTGTATGTAGAGTTTCTACTACCTACTCACTTTCTTTCAAACCATATGTATAAAAAGTGACAGTTTTCAGCAGTGTTATATGCTATGTCCCAACCCCTCCAACTACCAGTTTTGCTGAACAGCTTGCCTTATATACAGTATATACATATTGATGTGGGAAAATAAGGGATCTACTGGGAAGTCCTGCTATTTTCCAGGGACAAGGTGTACTCTTTTCAGGAAAAGAGATCTGTCCACTCAAGAGTCATTAAAAATAACCACAATACAGCCTCATACACACGATCAGACTTCAAACTTTCCCATGGATTTCTGTTCAAAGGGCGTTGGGCGTGAACTTGTACTGCATACACACAGCAGGACTTTTTCAGCCAACTTGCACCAAATCACATGGTTAACGCCACCCTTTGGTCAACTTTTATATTGTTCTACTATACCATCACGTGGTTAATGCCACCCTTTGGTCAACTTCTATATTGTTCTACTATACTATACTATACTTCTACTATACTATTGTTATACTTCTAAACTGTTAGCGCTATATAAAACCTGTATATAAATAATAATAATAATAATATTGTTATCCGATCATTTGCATTGGTTCTGAGCATGCGTGTTTGTACTTTGGACTTAAGTCCAATGGTTTTCTGTACACACACGATTGAACTTTGCTCCATCGGACTTTTGTTGCCGCCAAGTTTGTCTGTTTGCAGAGAAAACTTTTTTCCGATGAAAACCGAAAAAGTTTGTGAAAACTGAAAAAGATGTTGCCTTAAAACAGCTAATTTGCATGTTTGTTGTCAAAAAGTCCGATCGTGTGTATGGGCCTTTAGAGGAATTCCAACCCCCCACAATAAGTCATAGGAAAATGGCCACACACTTTGCATTTTCTTTTTTAAGTCCAGACATGTTGCAGTTGTATTGTATGATTAGTCTATGGGGAGGAGAAATAGCTTGACAGAGAAAACAAGACAATAAGGACAACCCCCGATGGCATGCCTAGACATGTGGATGAACAAAATGGAACACAAGTAGTTAGCCGGGCCTAAGTGGCTCTGTCAAATATATCGCAAAAAACAACAGCAAACAGCAAGCATGGAAGGAGTAAACCGGCGTAGGGAGAGGCTTTCTCACCAAACAGTGACTCCTTATTGGTTGGGATAGCAGCCAAAAATGTTCCTGGAGCGTTGTCATCAGTGAGGGAAGTTGCATTATAAAAGGGGAGGTGGGACGTGTAATGGGAGGCATAGACCAGGTGGGCTACCTTTGAGCCCTCAATTTTGGCTGATGTAGCAATATATGCAGAACCTGGAAGGGTTTCTCTGAACAAGGTTGCAGAGGCTTGGCAGAATGCTGTTTGGCCACTACCCAGTCTCTGGTAGTGAAGCAGTTTGGTGACTGTATTAGCTCCATATGAATTTTTATTAGATCTTTAAATGAAGGAAACATTTAGAAATCCATGTCAGTTAGAGAGTGCTGGTTGTGAGCGCACTTCTGCTGATGTCACACCCAGGTCCATCGTTCCATGCTGGTTCTCCAGTGTGGCTGTCGCTTCCTGGTTCCTCTTCCTGCAGTCTCCTTCTGCTGGACGGTTGAGACATTTTGGATCCTGCTGCAGATTGGACTCCTTATAAATATTGATGAGTCCTTTTATACTTTCAAGCTAGTGTTTTTAATCATTTGGTTATTAAAGTATTGGTGTTTCTGAATTTAGACGTGCCTTCTGTTTGTTTCTGTATGTTCAGGTAAAGCTCAATAAACAAGCAAAAGATGAGAAACACATTTCAGTTATTGGTGATGAATCTTCTGGTGTCTAATAAGATTTGACCTCCATGTAAAAGCTTTGTCACATTCAGAACACTGATATGGCTTCTCTCCAGTGTGAGTCCTCTGATGCACAACAAGATCTCTTTTGGTTTTAAAGGCTTTGTCACACTCAGAACATTCATATGGCTTCTCTTCAGTGTGAATCATCTGGTGGCTGATAAGAACTGACTTTGATGCAAAAGTTTTATCACATTCAGAACACTTATACGGCTTCTCTCCAGTGTGAGTCATCTGGTGGATAATAAGATATGACTTTGATGCAAAAGTTTTATAACATTCAGAACACTTATACGGCTTCTCTCCAGTGTGAGTCATCTGGTGGATAATAAGATATGACTTTGATGCAAATGCTTTGTCACATTCAGAACACTTATACGGCTTCTCTCCAGTGTGAGTCATCTGGTGGATAATAAGATATGACTTTGATGCAAAAGTTTTATCACATTCAGAACACTTATACGGCTTCTCTCCAGTGTGAGTCATCTGGTGGATAATAAAATATGACTTTGATGCAAATGCTTTGTCACATTCAGAACACTGATACGGCTTCTCCCCAGTGTGAACCCTCTGATGCACAACACACTTTCTTTTGGTTTTAAAAGTTTTGTCACACTCAGAACATTGATATGGCTTCTCTTCAGTGTGAATCATCTGGTGGCTGATAAGAACTGACTTTGATGCAAAAGTTTTATCACATTCAGAACACTTATACGGCTTCTCTCCAGTGTGAGTCATCTGGTGGATAATAAGATATGACTTTGATGCAAATGCTTTGTCACATTCAGAACATTGATAGGGCTTCTCTCCAGTGTGAGTCATCTGGTGGATAATAAGATTTGACTTTGATGCAAATGCTTTGTCACATTCAGAACACTGATACGGCTTCTCCCCAGTGTGAACCCTCTGATGCACAACACGCTTTCTTTTGGTTTTAAAAGTTTTGTCACACTCAGAACATTGATATGGCTTCTCTTCAGTGTGAATCATACGGTGGCTGATAAGCTGTGACTTTGATGCATACGTTGTGTCACATTTAGAACACTGATATGGCTTCTCTCCAGTGTGAAACCTCTGATGCAGAACAAGCTCGCTTTTGGTTTTAAAAGCTTTGTCACATTCAGAACATTCATATGACTTCTCTCCAGTGTGAGTCATCTGGTGGATGATAAGATTGGCCTTCACTGTAAAAGCTTTGCCACATTCAGAACACTGATATGGCCTCTCTCCAGTGTGATTCATCTGGTGGATAATAAGATATGACTTTGATGTAAAAGCTTTGTCACATTCAGAACACTGATATGGCTTCTCTCCAGTGTGATTCATCTGGTGGATAATAAGATATGACTTTGATGTAAAAGCTTTGTCACATTTAGAACACTGATATGGCTTCTCTCCAGTGTGAATCCTCTGGTGTGTGATAAGATATGACTTTGATGTAAAAGCTTTGCTACACTCAGAACACTGATATGGCTTCTCTCCAGTGTGAGTCCTCTGGTGGGTGATAAGGTATGACTTAGATGAAAATGCTTTTTCACATTCAGAACATTGAAATGGCTTCTCTCCAGTGTGAGTCCTCCGGTGGGTGATAAGGTATGACTTTAATGAAAATGCTTTTTCACATTCAGAACATTGAAATGGCTTCTCTCCAGTGTGAATCATCTGGTGTATGGTAAGAAGCCCCTTCACTCTAAAAGCTTTGTCACACTCAGAACATTGATGTGGCTTCTCTTCGGTGTGAGTCATCTGGTGTTTTATAAGTTTTACTTTCCATGGAAAAACTTTGCTGCATTCAGAGCATTGAAATGACTTCTCTCTTTTGTGGATTTGCTCGTGTTGATTAACATTTTTCTCTCCTGCAAAAGTTTTTTTGCAATAAGAACATGCAAATGGCCTCTTTACAGTGCCAACCATCCTGTATCTGATATGATCTGACATTATTCTAAAGGCTTTTGTCACTTCAAGAACACTGAAAATCTGGATGAATGTTGAAGAGGAGCCAAAACATTTATGACATTTCTAATACTGATCTGGCTTTTCTCCTGTGTGAATCCTCCAGTAATCTCTAGTAAAAGCTTTTAGTCAGAACACCGATATGGCTCATCACCAAGGCGACTCAGCTGTGCTCATGAAGACCACCTTGACCAAAAACTTGGTTAATCACGCCACCTAAAAGGAGATAGAAAACAATAGATAACATTAAAAGCCAGAAATCTATAAAATATGGCTACACTGAAGCTTTTTCCTCTTTGGTCATTTTCATTATTAAATATTAAATTGTAAATTCATTAATCTTTTAAGAAATGTACATTTTTAAATATTTTCAGAGGGTATTATATAACTTCTACTATGTCTGTTGTCTGGTATAATGGACCGCTTATTACAATCTTCTGCAGGAGGATCTCATTTTTTGGTCCTATGAAGAATTTTGCTGCGTTGAGTAAAATGTATGATACATCAGAGTCATGTTTTTTTCAGACCTGTGAATTGGTAATGTGGGTATTTGGTGAAGCTACTGTTTGTTTTTTTATGAGATAGGCTTCTTGCACTGAATGAGACGAGTTCCCCTCGGTGTGACTAGATGATTCCTTGAAAAGGAAGGGGTAATGGGACTTTATATGAAACACAACACTAGGGTAGGATGAATCAATCAATAAGGCTCAAAATATCTTCACCGTGACTTGAACCAGTATCCAGCTGGTTGTTCCTACAGCACCAAAATCCGAGAGCGCATTCAGGAACGTGTGCGATGGGAATATGAAGTACTAAATATAAAAGCTTGAAGCGGACGCAGAACATAGGTTTTTTGCTCCCTCTCTTTCCTGTTCTAATTAATTACCACTGATAATGAATCTACTATCCATTATAGGTACTCCCAGTGCATAGCTGCTCCTGATGAGTGGAGACAATCCACAAAACGTGTCAAGATTTCAAATGAGGGCAGAAACAAAAACTTAAAACCACATCCCTGAATATATAAAGAATAAAAAAAAGGACAGTGGGGTGGACAAACCCCGGGACTTTAAAGGTGTTGGAAACAAGGTATAAAGGTGTAAAAAAATACTGCGCTGTGAAAAGATGTGTTCTACCAAGCTGCCAACACTACTGAAGACTACACAGTAACATACAAAAATTAAAACAAAAAAGTGTGGCGCTTAGGTGGCAACAAACCATATGAACCAGTAAGGCACTAATTCAAGCAAAGAAAATTACATACACTTCAAAAAAAAGAAATTATGTGGGCCAGATACATTGATGACGTCCTCCTCCTATGGGCAGGTACATCTGAAGCATTAAAAGAATTTTTTTCTGTCCTTAATGGGAATGATAGAGGGATAGTCCTATCCTATGAATCTAGTATGTCTAGGATTAATTTTTTAGACTTGGGAATAGAAATTTCAGGACATCAGTTCGTGATGAGCACACATTTTAAACCCACAGATAGAAACGGGTTTATACCTGTGGATAGTTGCCACCACAGAACATGGCTGAACTCTGTTCCTAAGAGTCAATTCCTGCGACTTCGCAGGAATTGTACTGATATCAACACGTTTAAAATACAGGCTGATGTCTTGAAGTCTAGATTCTTGGATAGGGGCTATAGTGGGGTTGATATCGATAGAGAATTGCAGAAGGTTTTGGATATTGATCGAACTTCTTTGCTGGGGGAGAGGCCTCGTAGGGAGGATGATGGCCACTATAAATGGTCCTTCCTAACACGGTTCTCTACACAGCACAAACAAATTAAGAATATTTTTGAAAGACATTGGAGCATCCTAAGGAACGATAAAGTCCTTGGACCTCTTATACCGGAAAGACCCAAGGTGGTCTACCGGGGTTTACCTGCATTGAAAAGTAAGATTGCCCCCTCTATCATCAACCCCCCTGTAAAACCCATGTTCTTTCACAATTGGACAGGTTACTATCCATGCAAAAGGTGTACGGTTTGTCATCATAATAGCAGTGGACGCGGCAGCACTAAGGAATTTAAATCTACCGTAACGGGCCGCACTTATAAGATCAAACAGTTCTGCACCTGTGCCACAATAAACGTAGTGTATCTACTGACTTGTCCTTGTGGCAAACAGTATGTAGGTAGAACTATAAGATCATTCACCACTCGTGTGTCTGAACACATTAACTTAATAAAACTTGGGAGCCTGAAACATACTGTTCCGCGTCACTATCGACAACACCATGCTCGAAATCCTATGGGAACTCAGTATCTGGTCATAGACATATATATTGCACCATGGAGGGGCGGAGCTAACACCAGGGGTGTTTCAAGACTTGAAACATTCTGGATCTATGAGCTACAGACTTATCATCCTTTTGGAATGAACGTGGAGCTAGACATAAATGCATTTATTAATCAAGCATAAGGACAAAATAACAACTTTTTAATTTTTTTTATAATATCTTTTTAGTTATTCATTGGCCCTCCCCTGATTGATCTACATTTGCATTAAAATCGATTGTTATTCAGTCGAACTATTTAATTTGTAGTGATTGCATGATGTACTCACTACAAATGGTAATTGGTGGGAATACTATTTGATTGGTGGCCAATTGTTTTAATTTGTTTTAGTAGCGTGGTTTTTTGGAGAAATTAATGACCCCTATTGAGGTGGAGTAAATGTTTTATCTCCCCTTTTCTCCTCCTTTTTTTTTTTTTCCCCTTATGGTGAATATGTTCATGTGAATATCTGTATATATATATATACTTTGTATATCTACTAAATATGTGTAAAGTTTATATTGATGCCCCCCCTTAAGACCATGACTCCGGCAGAAGCTGTATGTGATATGTATGGCATCGCCCTGTTGCTATGGAATTGCTTGACGCCCCCTATGGGGAGGTTATGTGGGGCGGGTTCATATACACACAAGCGGTCAGTATGCGGCTAGATAATGATTGTTGCAGCCAGTCTGTGGGTTGGGCCTCGTTCTGAGAGCGAGGCTTGGTCCTGGGAAGTGTTTGCTGGCTAAACGTTCTGAGAGCAGGGCTTGGTTTTCAGAATGAGGCTTGAATATGCTGCATGCTGTTGTTTGGATGGCCAGGCCTCGTGATCAGAACGAGGCTTGGTTACGACACAGGATGGATGCTAATATGAGGCCTGGCCTCATAATCAGGGCGAGGCTTGGTTTTCAGAACGAGGCTTGAATACGCTGCATACTGTTGTTTGGATGGCCAGGCCTCGTGATCAGAATGAGGCTTGGTTACGACACAGGATGGATGCTGATATGAGGCCTGGCCTCATAATCAGAGCGAGGCTTGACTATGCTGCATGCTGCTGTTTGGATGGCCAGGCCTCGTGATCAGAACGAGGCTTGGTTATGACACAGGACGGATGCTAATTTATGCCCAAGATGTGGAAAATCTTTCATATCCAAATATTCACAGTCTCGCTTATATTTTGGATATTTGGCGGGCATCTCTGATGGGGATGATGCTATATGTAAGGATAATAAATATACATGGAGGAGTTTTTAATATATACACTTCCGGAACATGTGACCGGAAGTGCCAAGTGCTTCCGGGGTCATTGGTTATTTTGGGGTCATTTTGTATTTATAAGCGATGCTGTTTGGGGGGGTCCACACCCTAGAGGACGGCTGTTTAGTTGAAACGCGTCGGGTGGACCCCCTTACAGACATCGCTACTTTCTGACTATGTTATTACGATTGAACCAAATGTGAGTGTAATTTTATTATTATTTTTTAATAAATTGGATGTTAAAACTGTATCACGCTATGCTAGTTTTCTACTTCCATGGTCTTTGATACCTGAGCCCCCTATTTTCGTGGGATGAGCACTATAGGAGGATCGCTACGGATGATTTCATGACCTGAAGACTTGCGGGAGATTACATACTAGATGTATGATTATCTGGTTTGCTAACCTACAGGCCCATATGATTCGAGAGGCGTAAGCCTTCCTCTGAGTCCACGTCATTTGGTAAGCCTCCTCTTCCCTTCTTTATCACGGTGGTGGTGGTATTATTCTACACATCAGAAGTTGAATTTCACCTTTTTTCACGTCACCTCAAGTTTGGAATTGTGATTGATATTACACATTTCAAGGACTGTTAGACGTTCACTTGATGGACTATATATGTTAAATTAATTTTATTTACCTTAATCTTTTGTGTGCATGAGGTTCATGCACTCTTCCACCTGGGAGTAAGATCTCTTAATATACAACGGAATTTACACATATTTTCTTTTTTTTGAAGTGTATGTAATTTTCTTTGCTTGAATTAGTGCCTTACTGGTTCATGTGGTTTGTTGCCACCTAAGCGCCACACTTTTTTGTTTTAATTGTTGGAAACAAGGTAGATAGATATTTAAAAAAATATCCATAAAAAAAAAAATTGTATTTAATTACAATGAGCTGCAAAGTAGAAAACACATATTAAAATTATCCACATCAAAATTTATACAAGACAAAACAGTTGATTGAGACAAAAGATACCAGTCAGAGTATACAACTGAACATGTTTTGCTCATCTGAGCTTCCTCAGGAGTTTAAGTATAGTGATGGACGAACTTCCAATGGAATGTTTTGGGAACGTGAACCGCGAACGCGGGCAAAAGTTTGCGGAGGACCCCATTGACTTTAATGGCAGGCGAACCTTAAAAACCTCTAGGTCATATTTTCAGCCACAAAATACTTACTAGCTGTACACACAGTCCCACAACATGGACACTGACATAACAGAAGTATTAAGTGAATCTGGGATCGACAACGACAAGCATTCTTTTTTTATCTGTGAAATTTTGCCAATTCAGGAGCGCATGAAGGCCATGGAGGAGAGGCAAGGTCAGGGCAGGCTATGAAGGGGGTGCAGGAGATGATCAGTGCCACAGTCAGGGCAGCACAGTCCTGTGCCAGTGTGCCAAATTAGGGGAGGGGTTAATTGTTCACAGGTCTATAAAGGTAGTTATACAAACTCCCCCTTGAGCTTGCTCCCTGATTGTGGCTTGCATGTGGATTTTCTGAACACAAGTGGATTTTTTGAACTAAAGTGGAGAGTTAACAACCAGGAGTTGAAAACAGGAGTTAAGACAGGAGTCTCTAACCTCCATCCTCCCCTCCATTTTAAAGATCCCACTGCAAGGGGCAACCAGACAGCTTTACAGAAACGTCAGGCTGACAGCAAGCCAGATTCACCGGAACCAGAGTGTTTAAAGGGGACAACCGCAGCCAGGTAAGCTCGCACCTCCACTCCCCCCCCCCCCCAGTGATTGTTCAAGGGACTCCGTCCGACCGCCTACGGGGGTCAGGAAGGAATTTTTGCCCCACTGGTGCATTTGGCTGCTACTGTCAGGGGGTTTTTCGCCTTCCTCTGGAACAACCATAGGTTAGCATACCCCTACCTCCGACCTCCTTTCCATTTTTTACGCTATCCTAGGACGACTATTCCAGATCACAGCCAGACTTCTTTTCTAAGCGGAGACCTCAACCTTAAGTAAAGGCAGCTGGAACAGCCAGCAACCGAATACAACAACTCCTTCCGCATCCATATAGGCATCCCCTGATCAACTTGCGCGCTAATAGCCTCAAGCACGGCGGCAAGTCTGATACCTAGCCCCACCTCAGGATCAATACCCTGATCAGGATCATCATCTTAGGCCCATAGTACCATCAACAGCATCCACAAACCATGTGCTACTTCAAATACTCAGCTGAAGTTCTGCACAGACTAAGGAACATCAACACCACATTGCCATCTTCCATACAAAAAATACTTCAAAGAGAACAACTATTAAAAACCGGACGACAAGCAGCTCCCAACCACAGGAAGACATCTACTCGACCACTACAATTAGATTGCGCCTTGATTAACGCCAGGTCTGCAGTCAAACATAGACTGGAAGTACACGACTTCATCATCGAGAACAATGTAGACTGCCTCTTCATCACCGAAAGCTGGTTAACCTCTGACTGCAACACCATCCTCACCGAATTGGTGCCGGAAAACTACAGGATCATAACCAAACACCGGATAGGGAAAAAAGGAGGAGGCCTAGCAGTGATCTTTAAAGGTCACCTTGATCTCACTAAACCATCATCTCAGAACCCAGTGTCTTTTATGGAAACCCTGACGCTACATTTTCAACCAACACCCCATGACACCACTCATATTCTACTGTGCTACAGACCACCGGGACCAAAGTCCAATCTTCTTTCACCCCTCACGGAATCCTTTGCAATGCACACCCTAAAATTCAAACATTTCCTGGCACTCGGAGATTTCAACCTTTGGGCAAACGAGCCTAAAGACCCCATCGCGACTGCCTGCATCAATCAACTAGAAGAACTGGGTCTACAGCAACTGATAAAGACTCCCACGCATGGGTCAGGACACACCCTGGACCTCATTTTCAAACAGAACATCGACGTCAACATACTCGACAACATAACTCTGCCATGGACGGATCACCACGCCATCAAATTCAAAATCGCTACCAACATCACCAACGCAAAACGGAAACCTGTAACAACGCACTGGACCAGATCGCATAAAAAACTGTACTCTGAAGCCTTCAAAACCACTCTGTCCAAAAAATATCTACAATAACCTTAAACCACTCTACGGAGGAAACACTCAACTCCCTGAACAAGGCATTACTGCAATCAGCAGACTCGGTAGCACCAAAACGCAGGGCTCTCATCAGGAAGAAAAATGCTGGATGGTTTAATAGCTCCCTCTCCGTACTAAAGCAAGAACGCAGAAGAGCGGAAAGAACATGGAGAAGAAATCCCACCGAGGAAAACCTATTTAACTACAAAGGTCTGACAGAGAATTATCGGAAAGCAATCTTCAAAGCCAAAAAGGACCACTTCTCATATACAATCTCAACGGCCGCAAACCAACCACGGGAACTGTTTAAACTGGTTAATCAATCAATGAATCCGGTGTGCCTAGAACCCCTAGAAAGCGAATCCCAGGATTACTGTGACAAACTGTCGGATTTTTTCATCGATAAAGTCAAAACCATCAGGGAAACAATTTGTCAGAGGAAAACATCCAACCTCAGCCAGCAAATACATAAAGAGGATGTCCGCACCAATATACCGCAACCGCCAAAATTTTCACTATCCCCAATTACCGTAGACACCGCAAAAAACATCATTAATAAACTGCGTGACAGTACCTCACCTATTGACATCATCCCCACAAAACTACTGAAAGAATGCTCCGACATCGTGGCTCCAACCATAACCCACCTCATAAACCGATCATTCCACGAAGGGATTGTTCCCAGCATCCTCAAACAAGGCATTGTCAAACCTCTACTCAAGAAACCAAACCTGGACCCTCAGGATCCAAACAACCGTAGGCCGATTACAAGCCTCAACACCATTTCTAAGATCATGGAGAAAGCTGTAGTACATCGGCTACAACTTCACCTGGATACTCACAAACTCCTGGACCCGCTGCAATCAGGCTTCCGCCCGGGTCATGGAACAGAAACAGCTCTCCTCAAGATTTGGGATGACTCCCTCGAAGCAGCAGATGACGGAGAGCCGTGTCTCCTCGTACTGCTAGACCTAAGTGCAGCGTTTGATACAGTAGATCACAATACTCTACTCGTCCGCCTCACAGAAGTAGCCGGAGTCCAAGACATAGATCTCCAATGGTTCGCGTCCTTCCTAGGAAATCGGTCACAGACAGTGAAACTAGGAAACTTCCTCTCCGAAACTCGGGCAGTCACCTGCGGAGTCCCTCAAGGCTCTCCGTTGTCACCCGTTCTCTTCAACATTTACATTCGCCCACTCCTTCAAATCATCAGATGCTCAGATCTCTGCTTCCACTCTTACGCTGATGACACACAACTTTATTTCCGGATCAATGGAAAAAAAGATCACCAACAACAACTTGAAAACTGCCTCAAATCAATAGAGGACTGGATGACCACCAACTCCCTCCAGCTGAACCAATCAAAGACAGAGCTTCTTATCTTACACCCAAATCATAAGCCCGCAACCAAAACCTCCTGGTCTCCACCAACCGTCTTTGGGCAGACTATCTCCCCAAAGACCAAAGCCAAGAGTCTCGGGGTTATTTTAGACGCACAAATGTCAATGGATGCGCAAATAGGATCTGTAGTCAGTCGATCTTCACCATCTACTGCGCATGCTTCGCAGACTCATCCCTTTTATCCCAAAGAATGACAAAGCAGTGGTAGTTGGAACAATCATTAATTCAGGACTGGACTACGCAAACTCGCTTTACATAGGATTACCACAATATCAACTTGCGCGATTACAACTGATCCAAAACACGGCGGCAAGGCTGATAACAGGAAAAAAACCTGGGAATCCATCTCTCCTTCACTGAGGAGCTTACATTGGCTAACCGTAAAAAATCGCATCACGTTCAAGACCCTTTGCCTCACCCACAAATGCGTGCATAGAGAAGCTCCGCAATACCTAATGGAGAAAATAAATCATTACACACCAAACCGCAGTCTTCCATCAGCCAACAAAAACCTCCTCCTCGTGCCCAAAGCCCGGTATAAATCCAAGGGTGATCGGAGATTTGCTGTCCAAGGGCCTCTGCTATGGAATGCTCTACCAATCAATATCCGCCTGCAAGAAAATCACCTGGCTTTTAGGAAAAAACTCAAGACCTTCCTCTTTTAGCAGATGATCAAAGCTCGCCACAGCGCCTAGAGGCGATTCAGTTCGCATTGTGCGCTATATAAGTATTTCATTCATTCATTCATTCATTCATTCCCAGTGTGCCAACCTGTGCTTGAGCCCCTCCCTCTGCCCGGCCCTTACCCCCACCTATGCAGGGATCCACTGTGGTGGTTCGGAGGTGCCAGTCCAGTGCTGATCCTCAGCCATGGTGCTGGCACTGCCTGCTGATTGGCTTCTCCGCTGCTATCTCCCTCACTGTCTGAAACCAGCACCGTGATAGAGAGCACTGAGACCACACCAGCACCGAGATAGATAGCACTGACACCAGCACCGAGATAGAGAGCAGTGACACCAGCACCGAGATAGAGAGCACTGACACCAGCACCGAGATAGAGAGCACTGACACCAGCACCGAGATAGAGAGCAGTGACACCAGCACCGTGATAGAGAGCACTGACACCAGCACCGTGATAGAGAGCACTGACTCAAGCACCGTGATACAGAGCACTGAGACCACACCAGCACCGATCTAGAGAGCACTGACACCAGCACCGAGATAGAGAGCACTGATACCAGCACCGTGATAGCGAACACTGACCCCAGCACCGAGATAGAGAGCGCCGACACCAGCACCGTGAGAGCACTGACACCAACACCGTGAGAGAACTGACACCAGCACCATGATAGAGAGCACTGAGAACACACCAGCACCGAGATAGAGAGCATTGACACCAGCACTGTGAGAGAGAGCACTGACACCAGCACCGTGTTAGAGATCACTGACACCAGAACCGAGATAGAGAGCACTGACACCAGCACCGAGAGAGAGCACCTACACCAGCACCGAGATAGAGAGCACTGACACCAGCACCAATATAGAGAGCACAGACACCAGCACTGATACCAGCAACTCACTGCGGGACCTAAAAATATGACACCGCTCAACCTCTTCAAACAGGAGGGTACGGGCATATAGTACGGTGTTCTTTTTTTGTACAAGGAAGTGAGCCAAAGGTAGAAAAAATGTCTGTGTGTTAGATTATATAAATTGTTTATAGAGTGATGCATATACATGGTCTACTGGGCACATATGTTGAATTCCTCTGAGATCCATGCCTCATTCATTTTTATAAATGGGAGGTAGTCAACACTGTCGTGAGCTAGGCGAGTGCGCTTATCGGTCACGATCCCCCCTGCTGCGCTGAACGTCCTTTCGGACAGGACACTGGACGAGGGGCAAGCCAACAGTTCCATTGCAAATTGGGCAAGCTCTGGCCAGAGGTCAAGCCTGCCCACGCAGTAGTCCAGGGGTTCATCACTTCTCAGTGCGTCCACATCGGCCGTTAACCCGATGTAGTCGGACACCTGTCAGTCTAGGCGTTCCCTGATGCTGAATCTGGATGACACCTGTCGATGGGTCGGCTGAAAGAATGACCTCATATCAGAAGTCACCAACACATCTTCAAACCGGCCTCTTCTTGCAGGCGCTGTTGGATTGGTAACCGCAACTCTTTCTATGGGAGTGGGAATTGCTCCTCTGCCAGCTCACGCAAAAGCAGAATACAGCATTTCTCGAAGCAAGGCCTATAAGTACTCCATTCTGACAGCCCTCTGTGACGGTGGTAACATTTCCGCCATTTTGTGTTTGTACCGGGGTCTAAGTACGTTGACACCCAGTACTGGTCCTTGACCCTTATGCTTTTTATACGGGGTTCCCTGTTAAAACACTGGAGCATGAAGGCCCCCATTTGCACTAAACTGGAAGCGGTGTGGTGGCCTGGCTCCTGCTCATCATCCAGGATAATGTCGCCCTCTCCATTCTCCTCTCCCCATCCACGCACAACAACAGGGGTCCCAGAAAGGTTTAAAGCATGCTCTTCTTGCTCCTCCTCATCTGCTCCGAGCCCAACCTCCTCTGACTCCTCTTCAGACTCCTGTTGTTGACTTGTCTCAGATAGAGTAGCCCCCGGGAATTCATCCAGCATTGTGACTTCCTCATCTTCCTGCTCCTGCTCCTCCACAGCTTGATCAATGACACGACGCAATGCACGCTCCATAAAGAAGGCATAAGGTACAATGTCACTGATGGTGCCATGGCTGCGATTGACCAGTTTGGTGATCTCATCAAATGACTGCAGAAGTCTGCATGTGTCGCGCATGAGCAGCCACTGGCGCGGTGAAAAAAAACCCCAGCTCCCCAGAACCTGTTCTGCTGCAGATTTCGTACAAGTAGTCGTTAACTGCACATTTCTGCTGGAGCAGCCTATCAAGCATATAGAAGGTTGAGTTCCATCACGTCGGGCAATCGCAAATAAGACGTCTGACCGGCAGATTGTGTCACCGCTGAATGTCAGCAAGGCGAGCCATGGCTGTGTAAGATCTTCTGAAATGGGCCACGATTTGCCTTGCCTGCCGCAAGATGTCCTGGACCCCAGGTATTTGACAACGAATTGCTGCACAACCAAGTGGCTCTTGGTTTCCAGGCACAAAAGACGCAGCACAGCATGTCAACGTCTCACCTGGCATGTCGAATAGGTTCTGGGGAGCTTGGGCGGCGCAGCGGAAGAGGCGCTAACAGCGGAAAAGGAGGAGTCAGCCGAGGAGGAGAGGGAGGAGGATGGAGTAGGAAGAGGAGAAGAAAAGCCAGGCCTGCATGCAATCCATGGTGGTAAAACCAAATATACACGGGTGCCCCGGGTTACATGCTTGGCGGCTGTCAGAAGGTTCACCCAGTGGGCAGTAAAAGTTATATACCTTCCCTGCCCGTGTTTGCTAGACCACGTGTCTGTGGTATCTTGGCACTGACACTGTGTGCCAGAGATACATTCACTTGCCGCTGAACATGGCCATATAGCTCTGGGATGCCCTTCTGTAAGAAATACATCCTTCCTGGGACCTTCTATTGTGGTGTTCCAATGGCCACACATTTTTGAAAGGCCTCCAAGTCCACCAGTTTATAAGGCAGTAATTGGCGGGCTATCAGTTCTGACAAGCCAGCCGTCAACCATTGGGCAAGAGGGTTATCCGGCGTCATCATTTTTTAACGCTCGAATATTTGGCCCACGGAGGACAGCATGATGGAAGGTGGAGTGGAGGACAATTGTGAAGAGAGAGGAGAAGGAGAAGTAGAAGATGAGGCTGGACGGTGAGAGCCTGGATTGTGGCTTTGTGTGTTCTGTTGCTCCCACTGGGCTCGGTGATGGCTGCTCATGTGCCTTCTTAAGGCGGTCATCCCTAGGTGAGTGTTGGGCTTACCGCGACTAATGCGTTGATTGCAAAGATTGCAGATGGCAACACTATTGTCAGCAGCGGACACGTTAAAAAAAGCCCACACTGCGGAGCCATGTGTTGGCGTCCTGGGAGTGCCAGATGTGACCGTAAATGGTTGATGCCTCGCTCCTGATACATTAGCAGTCTGCTTTGTCCCTCCTGTGCAATGTAAGTTCCGCCTGCTTCTCCTCCCTATCTGCTGGTCCATATCTCCCTCTGAACTCCCCTCCTCTTCCTCTCTTGTGGGCACCCACGTGACATCACTAGACACGTCATCATCAACGTCACCTTCCCCACCGCTATAAGTAGAGATCTCGGAGTAGGCAGCAACACCGGGGACCAACCTCCTCCTTGGGCTGATCTGGGTACTGTCGTCAGACTGCTGAGTGGTGGTTGTTGCTACCTCCTCTTCCTGATCCAATGCCAAGAGTGGCTGCGCATCGGCAATGTCTTGTGATGGATCGGAAAATAATTCCTGTGACTCAAGCGGAAGGTATATGGTGGGGATGTGGTGTTGGTGGTAGTGTCTTTGGGGGTGCACACAGCAGAGAGTGAAGAAGAGGGTGCAGATCGAGAGGATGAGGAGGGTGCAGAAGAGTAAGGCTGAGTGAGCCACTCAACCAAGTCTGGTGCGTCCTTTGACATAATCAAACGCACCTTCTGCAATTTGCCACTTTGGCTCAAGTCTGTTGCTCCTGCCCTACCCCTACCACCCCTGCGGAAGGGCCTGCCTCTTCCTCTGCCTGTCATTTTTTTTTAAATGACCCTGTGACAAAGTCTCTAAAGAAGTGCAGTATGTATGTGGAAGAAGGTATATAACACTTCGCTTCAATCGGTCATTTTGGGGGCCACTGGTCTATCACACCAGTTATAATACTTTTTTCCAATTGCGTTTGTCACTCTTTGTAGTATCGCTGCAGAACCGCTCAGCAGTCACAATGCTGCACAGTGGAAATGCACTATACTATGCTTTCTATATGTACAAGTATTTTATATGTGTATTACACCCCTATATACTGCACACCAAATAGTACACCTATACCAGTCCTTAAAAGGACATTTGTGGACCTAAAAGTAGCTAGCTAGTAGCTAGTGAATTGCAGACTGTCCCTGCTCCAAAAACCAAACTGTCCCTCCCTACACTGAGAAACGACAGCTGCAGAATTGGTCAGCAGCACTGCATGCAGTGCACTATAATATGCTTTCTATATTTGAAAGAAAGTATATTGTACGTGTACAACCCTATATACTGTACACCTATACCAGTCCTTAAAAGGACCTTTGTGGACCTAGTAGCTAGTGATTTGCAGACTGTCCCTGCTCCAAACACCAAGCTGTCCCTACACTGATAAAAGACAGCTGCAGAATCGGTCAGCACTCAGCAGCACAGCAGTGACCAGTGCACTTCAAATATACTTTCTATATTTGAAAGAAAGTATATTATACATGTACAACCAGGCGCGGATCCAGGGGGGGTAACGGGGCAATTGCCCCCTCTGAGAATACCGGCAGCTGATGACAGCGCGGCCGGTTCCACGGGTGCAATCGCGGCCGGTTCCGCGGGTACCAGCGCGGCCGGTTCTGCGGGTGCCAGCATGGCCGGTTCCACGGCCGGTTCCGTGGGTGATTGTGCTGAGTGGACGGGTGAGGGGGGCCAGCTGGGTGCCTTAGGAGGGCTGCCGACCAATCAGGAAGCCAGCAGGCAGGGGAGCAGGGAGATGACATCATCTCTCACTGCCCTGCATCCCTCCAGTTCCGCCCTCACTGTGCAGGAAGCTGTGTGCAGAGAGATTACATCATCTCTCTGTTTCCTATCTTCACTCTGGACTCAACAAAAGAACACCTTAGCAGAAAAGTGACACAGTAGGTGACAATGCGCAATGTGTGGCAGGCTACGTGGCAATCTGCAATGTGTGGCAGGTGACGTGACAAGTGACAATCTGCAATGTGTGGCAGGTGACGTGGCAAGTGACAATCCGCAATGTGTGGCAGACTACATGGCAAGTGGCAATCTGCAATGTGTGGAAGGGGACTGGGCAAGTGACAATCCGCAATGTGTGGCAGGCTACGTGGCAAGTGACAATCCGCAATGTGTGGCAGGCTACATGGCAAGTGACAATACGCAATGTGTGGCAGACTATGTGGCAAGTGGCAATCCGCAATGTGTGGCAGGCGACGTGGCAAGTGACAATCTGCAATGTGTGACAGGCTACGTGGCAAGTGACAATCTGCAATGTGTGGCAGGTGACGTGGCAAGTGGCAATCCGCAATGTGTGGCAGGCTACGTGGCAAGTGACAATCTGCAATGTGTGGCAGGTGATGTGGCAAGTGGCAATCCGCAATGTGTGGAAGGCGACGTGGCAAGTGACAATCCGCAATGTGTGGCAGGCTACGTGGCAAGTGACAATCAGCAATGTGTGGCACGTGATGTGGCAAGTGACAATCCACAATGTGTGGCAGGCTACGTGGCAATCCGCATCTGGTGGCAGGCTACGTGGCAAGTGACAACCCGCAATGTGTGGCAGGTGACGTGGCAAGTGGCAATCTGCAATGTGTGGAAGGCAACGTGGCAAGTGACAATCCGCAATGTGTGGCAGGCTACGTGGCAAGTGACAATCAGCAATGTGTGGCAGGTGACGTGGCAAGTGACAATCAGCAATGTGTGGCAGGCTACGTGGCAATCCGCATCTGGTGGCAGGCTACGTGGCAAGTGACAGTCCGCAATGTGTGGCAGACTACGTGGCAAGTGGTAATCTGCAATGTGTGGCAGGCGACGTGGCAAGTGACAATCTGCAATGTGTGGCAGGCTACGTGGCAAGTGACAATCAGCAATGTGTGGCAGGTGACGTGGCAAGTGACAATCAGCAAAGTGTGGCAGGCTACGTGGCAATCCGCATCTGGTGGCAGGCTACGTGGCAAGTGACAGTCCGCAATGTGTGGCAGACTACGTGGCAAGTGGTAATCTGCAATGTGTGGCAGGCGACGTGGCAAGTGACAATCTGCAATGTGTGGCAGGCTACGTGGCAAGTGACAATCCGCAATGTGTGGCAGGTGACATGGCAAATGGCAATCCGCAATGTGTGGAAGGCGACGTGGCAAGTGACAATCTGCAATGTGTGGCAGGCTATGTGGCAAGTGACAATCCGCAATGTGTGGCAGGTGACGTGGCAAGTGGCAATCCGCAATGTGTGGAAGGCGACGTGGCAAGTGACAATCCGCAATGTGTGGCAGGTGACGTGGCAAGTGACAATCCACAATGTGTGGCAGGCTACATGGCAATCCGCATCTGGTGGCAGGCGATGTGACAAGTGACAATCCGCAATGTGTGGCAGGCTACATGGCAATCCGCATCTGGTGGCAGGCGATGTGACAAGTGACAATCCGCAATGTGTGGCAGGCGACGTGGCAAGTGTCAATCCACAATGTTTGGCAGGTGACGTGGCAAGCGACAATCCGCAATGTGTGGCAGGCTACGTGGCAATCTGCAATGTGTGGCAGGTGACGTGGCAAGTGACAATCCACAATGTGTGGCAGGTGACGTGGCAAGTGACAATCCACAATGTGTGGCAGGTGATGTGGCAAGTAACAATCCGCATTTGGTGACAAGTGACGTGGCAAGTGACAATCCGCATTTGGTGGCAGGCGACATGGCACCCTCAGGGGTCCCACTGATTCTGCATTATGGTGAGATGAACCATTTAATTTTATATTACAATGTATTAATAGAAATAATGCGCTTCAATCATCCTGACACCATAACAGCCATGGTGCCGTAATGATTGAAGCGCCAATACCAGCCATTTCCCTGATAAATTGCCCCCAAAAAAACATATTTTATAGCAGTGCCCCTCCCAAGATTAGACTCTGGATCTGGAGATATATATATATATATATATATATATATATATATATATACACATTAGGGATGAGCCGAACACCCCCCCGGTTCGGTTCGCACCAGAACTTTCAAACGGACCCCAAATTCGTACGAACTTTAGAACCCCATTGAAGTCTATGGGACTCGAACGTTCGAAATTAAAAATGCTAATTTTAACGGCTAATATGCAAGATACTGTCCTAAAAAGGGTTTGGGGACCTGGCTCCTGCCCCAGGGGACATGGGTCAATGAAAAAAAAAGTTTTAAAAATGGCCGTTTTGGCGGGAGCACTGATTTTAACCACTTTAGCCCCGGACCAATTTTCAGCCTAAGGACCAGAGGTCCTTTTACAATTTTGCACTGCACTGCTTTAACTGGTAATTGCGCGGTCATGCAATGTTGTACCCAAACAAAATTTTCATCCTTTTCTTCCCACAAATAGAGCTTTCTTTTGATGGTATTTGATTGTCTCTGCGATTTTTATTTTTTGCGATATAAATGGAAAAAGACCGAAAATTTTGAGAAAAAAATATATTTTCTACTTTTTGTTATAAGAAAAATCGAATAAACTAAATTTTAGTCATACATTTAGGGCAAAATGTATTCAGCAACATGTCTTTAGTAAAAAAAATGTCAATAAGCGTATATTTATTGGTTTGCGCAAAAGTTATAGCGTCTACAAACTAGAGTACATTTTCTGGAATTTACACAGCTTTTAATTTATGACTGCCTATCTCATTTCTTGAGGTGCTAAAATGGCAGGGCAGTACAACCCCCCCCCCCCCCCAAATTACCACATTTTGGAAAGTAGACACCCCAAGGAAATTGCTGAGGGGCATGTTGAGCCCATTGAATATTTTTTTTTTGTCACAGGTGATTGAATAATGACACAAAAAAAAAAAAAAAGTTTACAAAAAGTTGTCACTAAATGATATATTGCTCACACATGCCATAGTTATATGTGGAATTGCACCCCAAAATATATTCTGCTGCTTCTCCTGAGTACGGGAACACCACATATGTGGGACTTTTTGGGAGTCTAGCCACGTACGGCACCCCGAAATCCAATCACTGCCTTCAGGATTTCTAAAGCCGCGTACACACGTAGCCGTCTGTCCGACGTACTTAGTCTGGTCGAGTCAACATCTCCAGGAGAAGAAGAAGAAGAAGAAGAACGGAAGGCGGCGGCGACAGAAGAACCGAAGAGGGGGACAAGACCCCCGAAGTCGGAAGAAGAGGCCACGGCGACAAAGAAGAATGCCGGCCTCCTCCGCTAGTAAAAAGAGCTACAAGAGTGCAGGAGCTGGTCATGACGTAGGACGTTCACTGCGGAGGGAGGGGTTTGAAGAGGCTGGCCGGAGAGGGCGTGTGGAGGAAGAGACAGGAGATGGTCGGAGGGTGAGAGGCTCCGGGAAGTTCCGACACACCGTAGAATGAGCCCGCCGACGCACGAGCCTGCTCCGGCACCTGCCCGCCGGCCAGGACACGATAAACGATAAACTCCCGTCCCCTGCTCCCCCCCCCCCCACGGGTCCCCTGGAGGAACGCCGAGAAGCGCGGAGTCTAAATTTAGAGCTGTGAAGAAGGGAAGGAAGGAGAGAAACACCGGAAAACGAGATGCGCAACTCCTGAACAAACAGATAAGTTTGATGGCTGTAGCCCGGTGTGATACATTCTGTGTGCACAGGAAACATATGTCTGTATGTAACTGATCAAATAAGCAGCAAATGGCAGGAAATATCAGATTCCATCTGGAAACTCTCAGCTGACTATAATGCTGTAATGCTGATCGATATTGCTGTGGATATTCCTTCCCTTCTACACTTGGTTTCTTTTTTCTCTCTCAGGAGTCTGTCTGCACATAACATATACAACTGAATGATGATGAACAGTATGGTAGCAGAGGGGAACTGTATGAAGACTACTACTGTCTGGTAAATCTCCCGGCTGCCAAAAAATAGGGAACTAATGATATACTGTGCAAACAGCATCTGTAACAGATAACCCAGACGCAGTTTTCCATGTTTTTTTTTTTCCATCTGCTGCATAAAACTCATTTAATTGAGTGATGGTCAATTCAGCAGCAAGAAGTAGGAACAGCATGTATAATAAAATTGTATGTAAAACTCCCTATTTTTAAAGCAGATAGTCAAGGGCAATGTGGACGGTCATATGCGTTATATGCGTTATATGCGTTTACTCAGGAGGACAGCATCAGGATATACTGAGGAACAACATTTGGAACAGATAAGTTGGGCAGTAGCCTGGTATTTTTCATCTATCTGTATATGACCTATATTGAAATAACTGTTAAGTGAACAGTAATAAGCAAGAAATCCCATAAAGGATAAAAGTTGGAAATTATTGAGTTGAACATAAGTAGACTATTAACCTGCGGATGTTCATTAAGGTCACCAGGTGGGACAATGTCAGGAAATGCAGAGGAATAACGTATGGGACTGATAAGTTTATCTGCTGCTCAGTATTTTCCCGTGTTTATTTTTTCTTGAATGGTTTTTTTGAATGGTTCGATAGAAGCAACAGGCTGGTAATAGCTGGTAGATTACTACATTGGAAGTTTACAATAAGACTACCAGGTTGGGCAGCACTACGTAACGCAGAGGAACAACATCTTGAATTGATAAAGACAACTGCTGCAGCAGATTTTTTCCTCTAGCTCTTCAGTCTGTTTCTATTTTCCTTTTTCTTTTTTTTTCTTTCCCTTCCCTTCCCCTTTTCCCTACTTATTGGAGAGATGAACCGTAGTATATCTATCTGAATGCTCAGTAACATTGTAGTAACAGCCAGGAAACATTATGTACGATGTCTCAGGTTAGAAAACCTCAGCTGCCAACAAGTAGAGCACTATAGTGGGTGGTTACAGGTGGCTTAGAATTAAACGGCAATTTATATCCTTAGACAGATATGATTATAGCCGGGAAGGGACAACTTGGGGTCTTACGTACCTGAAATGTTGGCCTGAGAGTGAGATAGGAAATACTGGAAGGAATAACCAAGGTGCCAAGGTGGTAAGGTGGTTAATAATACAGCACTCTCCAAATACCGGCGACTGGTCAACAACAAGAATATCAGAATCAGGAGGGGAAAGGGAGAAAAGGGGGAAGGGAAAACGACCGCTGACTGAGGAGTATTGTAGTCTTCCATTTTAAAAAGCGAAAACGGAATATCTGAAAAGGAAAAAAAAAAGAAAGGAAAACTCCCAGCAGAGGAACTGGGAAGTGCTGTAACCAACAAACTGGGGAAACTAGCACGTGAGACAAAGAAAAGTCGTATGAGTAGATCCTCAAAACAAACCGCCAAGGGAGGCGGCCCTAAGACCCCTAAAAATACATCTACTGAAAGTACTATAAAACAATTCATGACTCAAGGAGCCAGTCCGAGGGGGGGCGAGAAGGAAAAACCACCCCCTTGCCTGGGGAAAGATAGGGGGATGGGAAAAAAAGTGAGGGAAGTTTCGGATCAATCTCGAGACGAAATGACTACTGAGAGTGAACTGGAATTAAGTAAAAGTGAGGATCAAAGAACGGATGACCAGACGATAACAAAAGGGATGATGAGGGAGATGTTTCTAAAATTAGAAAACGCTATAAGATCAGACATAAGCTTGCTAAGAAGTGACCTAGGCCATCTGCTAATACGAGTAGAAGCAGCAGAGGAAAGAATTAATACACAAACTCAAGACTTAATCAAAGTGCAGGAACAAACTAAAGCAGTATATCGAAATCAGAGAAGCATTCTTTATCGACTTGAAGATCAAGAAAATAGAAATAGAAGACAAAATCTGAGAATACGAGCAGTCCCAGAAAATAAGAAAGAGGAGCTAAGGGAAATAATAGAAGACATATTCCGTCCAATACTGGGGAGAGGAGAGGAGGAATTTCCCAGAATTGAAAGGGTGCACCGAGTTGAGAAGAAAAAGTTTGAGGAAACCAGAAGACCACGTGACATTATAGTTAGATTCGAACATTATGAAGACAAAATGGAGAACTGGAGAAAACTCAGGGGAATACCCCCACTAAAATATGCTGGAATTGAGATACAAATCTTCCCAGACCTTGCACCTGAAACTTTGACCCGGAAACGTCTTTTAAAACCTTTACTGGAACAGTTGATAGCCAAAAATATAAGATACAGTTGGGGGTTCCCGGCATGTTTGTTAGCATATAAAGATGGAAGATCGGTCAGGCTGAGCTTCCCAGAAGAGTTAGGAGACTTCTGCGACAAATTGGAAATTCAGGCTCCAACTCTCCTCGGCTGGACAGATATACACGGGGAAATAATATGAGAGCTTGGTTTCCTGGTTATAAGATGGGGGGATGGGGATTGGTTGGGGGTAGGGGTGGGGAGGGGGTTGTAGGTTGTTGTTTTTTTTTTGTTTTGTCTGGCCGGGGGTGAGGCGGGCCCACTACCCCCCCTCCTTTTTGAAGGTACACCTAAAGGGGGGGGGGGGGGGTGGTGAGGCAGAACGAAGAACTCCACCTCGGAACATCAAAGACTTAGGAATGGACAGAGATTTCGGGTCCATTAATGAGTCGAGGGCCGAATTATGGCCAAAAAGGGGGGGGGGGTGGGGGTAAGTGAGTTGGGGTGTGGGGGGGGGGGGTAGGGAGGGATTGGGGGTGAGGGGGGGTAATGTCAGTAATAAAATTCTCGGGGGAGGATGGGGGAGTGGGGAGGGTTTGGGGGTGCGGGGAGGTAATGTCAGTAGTAAAACCCTCGGGAAAAAGAATAAAAAACAAGGTCTATATGGATAATAAAATAATGGAGATAAATTTTCTGTCCTATAACGTCAAGGGCCTCAATACAGCAAAAAAAAGGTATAACATTTTGGAAGAATTAAAACAATGTAAGGCAGAAGTGGTATTCTTACAAGAGACCCATATCTCATATACATCAAAGATCAGGCTTTACTCTAAAGATTACCCGAATTGGTATTATGGCGACACGATTACAAACAGGGGGAGAGGGGTAGCAATAGGATTTGGGAAAAATACTCGTTTCGTTCTAGAAGGAAGAGAAACGGACCCGGAGGGTAGATATCTGTTTTTAAAGGGGAAACTAGGAAATATAAGATATACTTTGATTAACATCTATTCCCCGAATAATAATCCTATAAAATTTCTAAAGGGAATACTGGCCAAGGTTCAGGAATTTAAAAGTGGATATGTGGTAATGATGGGAGACCTGAATTTTTGTCTGGATCCTCGACTAGATAGTACGTCCCGTGCACAGGGGAGGAGTAACGCACAATTAAAAAAAAAAAATCAAAATCTGACTAATAATCAATTAGTCGACGTATGGAGGGTACAACATCCAAAACAACGGGACTATACGTTTTACTCCCCTGTGCACGGGACATACTCTAGGATAGATTATATTTTTGTGGAACATAGAGTATTAGAGACTGTGATAGAAACGAGTATTGAAATAACAACACAGTCAGACCATGCTCCTGTAAAAATGAAAATGCAGATCCCTGGCTATAACAAACAAGTTAATAGGTGGCGGCTAAACGAAGACTTAATTCTAGATAAAGAGGGAGGTGAAGTAATAAGGGGAGAATTAGAAAAATACCTCTCAATGAATGAGACTGAGGGGATATCGGGACATGTCCTATGGGACGCCCATAAAGCGTATATCCGCGGGATTTGGATGGCTTTGGGGTCGCGGAAAAAAGAAAGAACGTGCATCAAAGAGTGATAAACTAAGGGAAGAAATTTTGAACATAGAACAACAGCAAAAACAAGGTATTGTGGATAAAAAAGTATACCAAAAATTATTATCTAAAAGGGAGGAACTACGGAGGTTAATGGAACAAGAAACAAAAAAAGTTTTTAATCAACTAGAGAGAGTCCGATATCAAGATTGCAATAAACCCACTAAATACCTAGCCAAAGTGCTTCAAAAGAAAAAAGCTACTAATTATATTGAGAAAATTCAAACGGAATGTGGGGATATGGTGTATGCTGTAAAGGTAGGTCCTTGCTCTGTTGGGTGCTCGATTTCCCTCTTCCTATCTTGCCTAGGCCGTGGTCTGGATGAACCTGGGAGTCCCATTCACCGGTGAGATAATCAAGGCACATACACGAGATGTACGTGAATAATGATTACATTTTAATGTTTTGAATACAACAGGTTATATGCTGAGACAGTTGGGGCGGCACCCTGTGGAGGAGCCAATCAGGGATCCCCCGTTTAGTTATACACCAAACTTTTCCCAGTAACAGGTTTATTGACAGAAAAAGCAGAATAAGCAGAAATCATGTCTTCATGGCAAAGCACATCATTAACCTTCACACGAGATAAGAGTGAGACTACAATATTCATCAACATCGTGCTGGTAGCCTGTGATCCAGACGTTCTAGGTCACAGACGCAGTTAAAGGAATGTGAGATGACCGTAAGTCTGGCTTTCTTTGCACAAACTCTCGCGGCCAAGGGCATTCTAAGAAAACAGCATATTTCCCAGATAGAGAGCAGCTATGTCTTAGTACTTAGAATTCTAACTTGGTCATGCAAAGTTTAAATACAGTATAACAAAATGGAATACAGTATAACAAAATGGAGACTTGATAATCCTTATATATACCACAAAAGAAATAGCAGAATCATTCAAAGCATACTACGAGAGATTGTACGCAGTGAAAAAACAAGGAGAAGAAGATAGACGGGAAAATAAAAGAAACAGAAGCATATCTTAAGAAAGCTAGACTCCCCAAGATTAATGAGATAAAGACAACTTAGATAGCCCCATAACGGAAACAGAAATAAATAAGGCGTTAATGGATTCAGCTCAGGGGAAAAGCCCTGGGCCTGACGGATTTACAATTGGGTACTATAAAAGGTTCAAAGATATTCTGATACCGAGACTATGTAAATATATGAATGGAATCGGGACAGAATACGAACTGAGTAAGGAGGCATTGATAGCCTCAATTATTGTCATCCGGAAGGAAGAAAAAGATGAGACCAAGTGCTCTAGTTATCGACCAATATCACTGTTGAACGCAGATACTAAACTATTTGCTAAAGTACTGGCAACCAGGATGAAGACAGTAATGAACTCACTGGTACACCCCGACCAGTTAGGGTTTGTCCCTGGAAGGGAGGGCAAAGACAACGGGGTTAGAACCCTACTGATGCTATCTCAGAGGGAGGAGACGGAACCCCCGGCCTTATTATTGTCGACAGATGCACAAAAGGCCTTCGACAGGGTCGATTGGAGATTCATGTTTCTGACACTTGAAAAATATGGGCTTCGGGCCAAGGATGGCCAAATGGATTAAATTACTGTATCATCACCCAACAGCAACCATAAATATAAACGGGGGTTCCCTCCCCTCCCTTTGAGGTGGAAAATGGGACTAGACAGGGATGTCCACTTTCACCCCTTCTCTTTGTACTTGCGCTAGAGCCTCTACTCTCGACAGTCAGAAACAATCCAGAGATAACAGGAATTATGGCGGGGCAGGAGGAGCATAAACTGGCAGCATATGCAGATGACGTATTGTTTTATATTAGTAAACCTACAAGCTCAATACCTAAGATAATTGAGGCCCTTGACGACTATGGGAAATTATCAAATTTTAAAATTAATCAAACGAAGTCTGAAATTCTAAATATAAATGTTAATAAACAAGAAGCACAACTAATCCAAGAGTATTGTAAATTTAAGTGGGTGAAAAAACTAAGATACTTAGGAATAAAACTGGCCCGCACCTTAGGGAAGATCTACCAGCTAAACTACATCCCATTATTAAACGAAATTAGAACTGAAATTAGGAGGGTAGTCAATAGACCTCTATCTTGGCTGGGCCGGATAAATGTGTTTAAAATGTTTATTCTACCCAAAATTTTATATAAATTTCAGATGATGCCGATTGCAATACCCCCTAGTTATTTTCTTAAGATAAAATCTCTAATGAGTAAATATATATGGACCAACAAAAAACCAAGGATCTCCCACACGGTTTTAAAACAAGAGAAAAGCCGAGGAGGACTGGCTGTCCCAGATTTGCAATATTATTATAAGGCGGTAGTGTTGTCTAGAATTGTCGAATGGGTGAGGGAGAAAAAAGATGAGAAAAGGTGGGTAAGTTTAGAATGCACATATAGTAAGGCACAACTTAGTAAGATAGTTTGGAACCCCCCAAAATTTAGGGTATTAGACCCGGACACTAATGTGTTGACACTGATTGTACTTAAAACATGGGATGAGGTGTATAAAAGATTAAACGGACACTATAATTCACCTTTGACAGAGTTGAAAGATAATGAGTATTCCCCCCCCCCCCCCCCCGGTAAAAGGGAAATTGGTGGGAATCGGATAAAAAAGGAAAAATTACAAATAAAAGATATTATGAATAAAGGGAAACTTATCTCACTAGAAGATTTAGTGCACAAGGGATTGACGTGGATTGATAGATGGCGTTATCTCCAGCTGGCTCACTTCATAGAGGGGCTGCCTCAGCCTGTCAGATCCGAAGATGAGCTGACTGGGGTGGAGCAGCTCTGTATTTCTGATAAGGCTAAAGGTACAATTTCAAAGATATATGAGCTATTGGTATCTGTCAGTCAGCTGGAGGGGCCGCCATATATAAAAAAAATGGGAAAAAGAATTAGGAGCACAAAAAGATAAAGGAACTATAAATAAAATATTGAAACTAACACACAGTTCGGCAATAGATAATAAAACCGCCGAGATGAATTACAAACTTTTATGTCGATGGTATAACACCCCAGATAAAACTGTTAAATATCAAGTGGGAAGATCGGCCGAGTGTTGGCGGGGATATAAAACATTAGGAACAATAAAGCCCCGTACACACGAGAGGACTTATGTCCGACAGACTTCCGAAGGAGTTCTGCCGGAGTTCTGCCGGAGTTCCGACAGAGTTCTGACGGACTTTTCGACTGAGCGGACTTGGCCACACACAATCACACCAAACTCCGACGGATTCGAACGTGATGACGTACGACTGGACTCGAATAAGGAAGTTCATAGCCAGTAGCCAATAGCTGCCCTAGCGTCGGTTTTAGTCAGTCGGAATAGCATACACACGAGCAAATTTTTCGGTAGGAACTGGGTCCGGCGGTGTTCCGTCGGAAAAATTTGAAGCATGTTCCATTTTCTAAAGTCCGTCAGACTTTTGCGAATCAAAAGTCCATTGCAGCCCACACACGATCGAATAGTCTGACGGAATCAGTCCGTCGGACTTTGGATGTTGAAAAGTCCGCTCGTGTGTACGGGGCTTAACACACTTGTGGTGGGAATGCCCCAAAATTAAGATATACTGGGGGGAGATCTTACAAAGGGTAGAAGAAATAACTAAAACAAAGATGAAGGTGGATCCCTGGATGGTACTTTTCCATGGTACAGAGGGAGGGGTTAAACAATATCAAGATACAATCATCCCCCATCTCCTAAATGCGGCGAAAAAAATGATTCCCAAGAAATGGCAAGACGCAGATTGCCCAACGATATAGGAGTGGGTAGATGCCGTGGAGGAAACATTTAATATGGAAAGTTTAAGGATTGGAGACGAAGGTGAAAGGGCAGTATTTGTTAAAAAATGGAGAGGTTGGACAGAATTCAAAAGAGAATGGAGTTACAAAGCACAATTAAGACCATAAAGACCTTTTTATAGAAGAAATATGGAAGAGGAAAGTTACTGACACACTACGGGAGTAGGCGGGTGGGATGGGTAGGGTGTGGGAGAAAATAATTATAAGGGGGCAGGGGCATAAAATATTCCTAATTAATAAACAAAATAAATTTGAATTAAAACTTTTTAATGAAGGGAAAAGGAAAAAGAAAAAAAAAAAGATGCAAATAAAAGATATTGCCACAATGATGTGAAGATTAATAATAAGAGACAGTGATGAACGTAAAGTTGATTGAAGTCTCTCTTGGTGATTCGCTGAGGTGGTAAAAAAAAAAAAAAAAAGAGCTACAAGAAGATAGCGGAGGAGTCCGGCAAGAAGACCCCCGAAGACGGAAGACCCCCGGAGCTGTGCAATAAATTATTTTATCTTGTGTGTTGTGTTTTTTTTGTACTTTATTTTACAGGTGAATGGGTAGGGGTACATTGTACCCCATACTCATTCACATAGGTTGGGGGGCCGGTGTCCGGGGGCCCCCTTATTAAAGGGGGCTCCTGGAGTCCGATAAGCCCCCCGCCCGCAAACCCCGACAACCAATGGCCAGGGTTGTCGGGAAGAGGCCCTTGTCCTCATCAAGGACCCCCCTTCCCCAAGGCACCCCCCATGTTGAGGCCTGGTACGGCTCAGGAGGGGGGCGCTCGCTCGCCCCCCTTTCCTGGCCAGCCGTTTAGCGTGCTCGGACAAGGGTCTGTCGTGGACTTTGGGGGGACCCCCACGCCGTTTTTTATCGGCGTTGAGGTTCCCCTTTAAGTCCATACCAGGCGGCGAGGCCAGCGACGTCTCCTTTGCAGGCCCCGCCTACCTGGAGACCCGCTCAAAATGAGCGGACTTTCCTCCGCGTGTGGGCGAGTCCGTTCATTTCAAAAGTATGGCGGATAGTACGGCGGACTTAGTACGCCGTATTAGTCCGCTGAAAAAGTGCCGTGTGTGGGCAAGTAGCCCGTTCGGAAAGTCCGACGGACAGTCTGGCGGGAAGTCCACCAGACTAAGTACATCGGACAGACGGCTGCGTGTGTACGCGGCTTTGGACTTTCCGAACGGGCTACTTGCCCACACACGGCACTTTTTCAGAGGACTAATACGGCGTACTAAGTCCGCCGTACTATCCGCCCTACTTTTGAAATGAACGGACTCGCCCACACACGCGGAGGAAAGTCCGCTCATTTCGAGCTTGTCTCCAGGTAGGCGGGGCCCGCAAAGGAGACATCGCTGGCCCCGCCACCTGGTATGTACTTAAAGGGGATCCCCAACGCTGAAAAAAATTGGCGTGGGGTCCCCCTAGGTCCACATTAGACCCTTGTCCGAGCACGCTACCCGGCCGGCCAGGAAAGGGGGGGACGAGCAAGCGCCCCCCCCTCCTGAGCCGTACCAGGCCCCCCACCCCAAAGCACCTTGTCCCCATGTTGATGAGGACAAAGGCCTCTTCCCGACAACCCTGGCCGTTGGTTGTCAGGGTCTGCGGGCGGGGGGCTTACTGGAATCTGGGAGCCCCCTTTAATAAGGGGGCCCCGGATACCGGCCCCCCACCCTTCGTGAATGAGTATGGGGTACAATGTACCCCTACCCATTCACCTGTAAAATAAAAGTACAAAAAAAACGCAACACACGAGATAAAATAGTTTATTGCACAGCTCCGGGGGTCTTCCGTCTTCGGGGGTCTTCTCGCCGCACTCCTCCGCTTTCTTCTTGTGGCGACAGAAGACCGGGCCACCGCCTGTAAAAGAGCTAGAAGAAGGGGCGTTGGCCCGGCTGAAGAACCGAAGAGGGGGACAAGACTCCCGAAGTCGGAAGAAGAGGCCGGCGGCGAGGAAGAAAGCCGGGCTCCTCCGCTAGCAAAAGAGCTACAAGAAGATAGCGGAGGAGTCCGGCGAGAAGACCCCCCGAAGACGGAAGACTCCCGGAGCTGTGCAATACATTATTTTATCTTGTGTGTTGTGTTTTTTTTGTACTTTTATTTTACAGGTGAATGGGTAGGGGTACATTGTACCCCATACTCATTCACATAGGATGGGGGGCCGGTATCTGGGGTCCCCCTTATTAAAGGGGGCTCCCAGATTCCGGTAAGCCCCCCGCCCGCAGACCCCGACAACCAACGGCCAGGGTTGTTGGGAAGAGGCCCTTGTCCTCATCAACATGGGGACACGGTGCTTTGGGGTGGGGGGCCGCCCGGTCCCCCCTTCCCCAAGGCACCCCCCATGTTAAGGGCACGCGACCTGGTACGGCTTTAGGAGGGGGGGCGCTCACTCGCCCCTCCTTTCCTGGCCGGCCGGGTAGCGTGCTCGGACAAGGGTCTGTTGTGGACTTTGGGGGGACCCCCACGCCAATTTTTTTCGGCGTTGGGGTTCCCCTCTAAGTCCATACCAGGTGGCAGGGCCAGCAACGTCTCCTTCGCGGGCTTTTCTCCGGGCGGGAAAAGTCCGCTCATTTCAAAAGTACGGGGGACTGGCATACACACGGCCGGATTGTCTGCCGAAATGCGAGTCCGGCGGGAAGATTGGAGTGTAAAACTACATTCTAAGTCCGCCGTACTTTCGGGTCAAAAAAGTACACCGGAGGCTACACACGGGGGGATTGTCTGGCAGACTTCAGTTTGCCGGACTTTTCCACCCGATTGTTTGATCGTGTGTACGCGGCATAAGGGTGCACATTTTTGATTTCACTCCTCACTACCTATCACAGTTTTGAAGGCCATAAAATGCCAAAATAACACAACCCCCCCCCAAATGACCCCATTTTGGAAAGTAGACACCCCAAGGAAATTGTTGAGGTGCATGTTGAGCCCATTGAATATTTTTTTTTGTCCCAAGTGATTGAATAATGACAAAAAAAAAAAAAGTTTACAAAAAGTTGTCACTAAATGATATATTACTCACACATGAAATAGTTATATATGGAATTGCACCCCAAAATATATTCTGCTGCTTCTCCTGAATACGGGGATACCACATATGTGGGACTTTTTGGGAGTCTAGCCGCGTACGGCACCCCGAAAACCAATCATTGCCTTCAGGGTTTCTGAGGGTGCAAAATAACACAAAACCCCCCCAAATGACCCCATTTTGGAAAGTAGACACCCCAAGCTATTTACTGAGAGGCATGTTGAGTCCATGAAATATTTTATATTTTGCCACAAGTTGCAGGAATATTACATTTTTTTTTTTTTTTTCACAAAATAAATTCTGCTGCTTATCCCGAGTACAGGGATACCACATGTGGGGGAATTTTTGGGAGCCTAGCCGCGTACGGGACCCCGAAAACCAAGCACCACCTTCAGGATTTAAATATAAAACGCTACCAAAAAAAACTGTTAGCGATGGCAGAGATCAGGCCTGACTCTGACTCTGCGATCGCTGCAGTTATGTGTTTAGTGTTTTGTAAGTGACAGTGATCGATCGATACTGCACTTGGGTGGGCTGGGCGGAGGGGCAAAACGCAGGTGCTAGCAGGTATCTGGGCTGATCCCACTAACAATGCGTTTTTTTTGGAACCCTAAACTGCTGGGGACGCTAGTATAGATCTGATCTAATCAGATATTGATCTGTTCAGATTCTATACCACTACGGGAGGTGTATGCTTTGCGCGTGGGTGTTAGCGGTACTGGCACTAGCCTAGCGCTGCCTGGGGCGACACAGACCCTGACCCTAAAACCTAATTGATATCACCCGCCGGGTGATCAGGGGGTTAAACCTTTATTGGGTAATAAATGGTGGGTGCCCTGATGCTATGAAAAGCAAACTAACTAACCAGAGTCGGGGCGTGGCCAAGATGGCAACCAGCTAGGACGTGTTGGAAGAGAGCTCCGCACCTGGCAGGCTATTTATCCGGCATTTAGGGACATATACCTATCCTGTTGGGCCGGCGAAGCTGTGGTGAGGTTCGGGGATGCGCAGGGGCAGCTCCGGTTCCCATAGGAAGAAGCACACAGCACCGGGAACCCCGCTACAGACCCGCGCGGCACGCGGGCAGGCCTACACCAACATGGCGTCTCAGACAGACCAAGCGGACATGCCACCGCTGGGTGCTGAACAATTTCAGGCTCTTATGCAAGCAATTACAGGCTGCCAGACTACACTAACCACTAAGATAGAGCAGATACAGCTCGACATGGGGCTTATCCGGCGGGATATGGATAAGCACCGGGAGCGGCTTACCGAGGCGGAGCGGAGGGTTGGAGACGTGGAAGATGTTACCCGCGACCATGATGCCTCCCTCCGCACCCTACAGGTGAGGGTGAGGGCACTGGAATCCAGGGCAGAGGACCAGGAGAACAGGAATAGGAGGAACAACCTGCGGTTGGTGGGCCTGCCGGAGGGGTCGGAGGGCCGTGACACCGAAGCCTTTACCGAATGTCTGCTACGCACACTTCTCCCGCTCGCTGTGTTCTCTCCTCACTTTGTCGTGGAACGAGCGCATAGAATGCCGTCGGTTCGTGGCCCGCCGGGAGCCCCGCCGCGCACGTTTATTTTCCGCCTTTTGAACTTTCGAGATAGAGATCTGGTTCTCCGGGAGGCGAGGAAGGTGGGCGACCTGCGCTTTGAAAATGCTAAATTAATGCTCTTTCCTGATTATTCCGTGGAGACGCAGAGGCAACGCAGGACATTCGACCAAGTCAAGGCCCAGCTGCGCACCAAAGGTCTCAAGTACAACATGATGTTCCCCGCGAAACTCAGAGTGCTTGATGGAGAATCCGTTCGTTTCTTTACCTCCCCGAGTGAGGCCTCCAAGTGGATCGATTCCCTTCCCCGGCAAGGATAATCCTGGATGGAGATTACCTGACTGAGGTCCACACGCATCACCAGCTTTGCCCAGCGGTAAGCGGATCAGTTCCCCCCCCCCAACTCTGTCCCTCCGTCTCTGAACTTGGAGCTCCGGTTGGAGTGCCCCCCTCCTTCCCATTAGTAGTTTTGGGAAGGGGGTGAGGAGCTGTTCTGATGTTCTGATGCTTCCTGGGGGGGGTCTATATTACTGTTTTACGGGCCTTATGGCCTTATTTCTCCCCTAGCTTATGCCTGAGGGGGTTTGCATGATTACCTCTGGACGTGGACATACTGTACCGGGGATGCTGGACCCCGATACTCCGACGGCCCTGGATCTCGGAGCTGTACCCCCCCCCCTTTTTTTTGTTCTTCCCCCCGATTTTGTTTCATCCACTTAACCTTTTTCTTTTTTCTTCCAAATTTTTTATTTTTTTTTTATTTGGTTTTTGTCTCCTTCATGCTGGACGAGTTGCAACTAAGAATGGGCCCTTGGAACACTCCAAGAGAACTTTGTACTTCAATCTGAGGCGTCACCTATACTATTGCTTGTTCCCCTTTAACTTGTTTTTGCCTCCAGGAAGCGGCTGCGCTGGAGTCTGTTTACTCTGCGCAGGAGACTCTGTCCTAGGTGTGCTGGTTGATACGCACCGCCCCCACGGGAGATCTCTCCTTTAAATGGGTTTAATTACGTTTGGTTTGGGTTCTCAAACACCCTGGGGCTGTTTTTCTGGGGTGTGGGGTGGGAAGGGAGGGGAGTTCTGTTTTTTTCAGTTTTTTTGTTGTTTTTTTGTTACATGCTTATATGTTTTCTGTTGTGGACAACGCTACTATAACGAATGTACAGTGTATATCATTGCATTGCTTAAGATGAGATATTTGTGCCTTGACCCTGGTCGGGCGGTCATATCCGTTGGTCCCCCCTGCCCTTCCAGGTTATGGCTCCGCTGAAGATCCTCTCCTGGAACGTTAGGGGGCTTAACCAGAGGATTAAACGCTCTCTTGTTTTTGACTACATGAAAAAATATGCTCCGCATATTTGTATTCTCCAGGAGACACATCTAGTGGGGGGAAGGATTATGGGCTTGAAGAGGCCCTGGGTGGGATACCACTATCATGCCACATATTCCGGCTATGCCCGGGGGGTTAGCGTCTTGGTCCATAAGTCCCTGAATTTTGAGCCTCTTGATATTGTTACAGATAAGGACGGGAGATACGTGCTGGTGCACGCCACAATAGATATGATAGAGATGGTGCTGGTGGGTCTCTATATGCCTCCTCCTGCGGATCTGTCTTTACTACATAAATTGACTGCCCTGATCGCCCAATTTCATACTGACAATGTGGTTATAGCAGGGGACTTTAATATTCCTCCTAATCCTTCCCTGGATAGGTTGACGCCTGACCGGGCCACAGACTCTCCAGTTTCTCGCTGGGCACAGGTGTTTGGGCTGGAGGATGTCTGGAGGTGGAAACACCCATCAGATCGCCGGTTTACGTGCCACTCCTCCTCCCACAACACACTCTCCCGTATTGACCTTGTTTACGCTGGTGCCCCCATGCTTCCCAGGGTTCTTGGAATAGAGTTACTTCCTCTGGGCATCTCTGACCACTCCTCACTGCTGTGTACATTGCAGACCTCTACCCCTCAGCGGGATAGACTCTTGCGATTGTCAAGGTACTGGATTGAACATCCCACTATTGCTTTTGAGATGGGCGGTGAGATCTGGGGATTCTGGGCCTCAAACGTAGGCACGGCTTCTGGGGGGATGGTCTGGGATGCCTTCAAGGCCTATATGAGGGGGTGTTACCTTTCTTCCATTGGTCGGGAGCGTAGGAATGATAGGATCACGGTAGAGGAGGCAGAAGCCAGGGCCCAAGACCTGGAGACCCGATTCACCCTCACGGCTAACCCGCTCACGGCTCAGGATATGAAAGTAGCGTACCGAGAGGTGGTGCTGCTTAGGGTGGCTAAGACAAACAAACGTCACCTGGCTCAGACGCAGAGGATTTTTGAACAGGGCGAAAAGACGGGGAGGTTGTTGGCCTGGATCTCTAGGGAGCAGGCCCCAATCTCCACTATCCCTCGAATACAGAATAGTGCTGGGACATTGGTGACGGATCCCCTTGCCATTAACGCTTGCTTTGCAGAGTTTTACTCCACCCTTTACTCATCTAGGGTGCGGTACTCAACGCAGGAGTTAAGTGCTTTTTTAGAGGGGGTGGCACTCCCTACCCTTACCTCTGAGGCCAGAGATGGCCTAGACTCCCCGATCACTCTGGCGGAGGTCCGACTCGCATTGGGGTCCATGCAGCCGGGGAAGACCCCTGGGGAGGATGGGATACCCCCGGAATACTATAAACACTACCTGGAGGAGGTGACAGTTAGAATGCACGACATGCTTACCGCATCCCTCCGGGAGGGAGATCTCCCTCCATCTATGGCACAAGCCATTATAGTGGTGATCCCCAAGCCTGGGAAGGACCCCCAGCTGTGCTCGTCATACCGACCTATCTCCCTGCTCAACTCGGACGCGAAAGTGCTGACCAAAATCCTTGCCAGGCGACTGAATGAGGTTATACTTACCTTGATCCATGAGGATCAGTCTGGCTTTATGCCGGGGAAGGGGACAGATATTAATATTCGCAGGCTTTTCACTGTCTTGGCCTCGGGGGATGCAGAAGGCGGGGAGGAGGTTGTGGCCTCCCTAGACGCGGAGAAGGCTTTCGACTCCGTGGAGTGGGACTATTTGTGGGCAGTCCTCTGTAGGTTGGGATTCGGTCCAGCCTTTATCTCCTGGGTCAGGGCAATGTACAGGGCCCCCACAGCTAGGGTGCGCACGGGCACGGTCCTCTCCCCGCTCTTTCCCCTCCACAGGGGAACCAGGCAGGGGTGCCCCCTGTCCCCGGGGCTTTTTGCACTGGCAATTGAACCTATGGCGGCTCTCCTCCGCTCCTCTCCTGAGGTTCGGGGTATTGTCCGGGGTCCTTTGCAGGAAAAGGTTTCGTTATACGCTGATGATACCTTGTTGTATCTCAGGGATGACGGAGCCTCCCTACAGGCGGCATTGTCGCATATCGACCGGTTTGGACAGTTCTCGGGTATACGAATAAATTGGGCGAAATCGATTTTATTTCCACTACATGATGGTGCGGGTGTTTCCCGGGTGGATGGGCAACTGCAGAGGGTTTCTCAATTTAAATATCTGGGAGTGGAAATACACAGAGACTTGAAACAATTTATTACCCTTAACCTAAGTCCGGTGGTCACCCAGCTGGCCCAGAGGTGTACTGTGTGGAGGTCCTTACCGCTTTCGGGTCAATTTAATTAAAATGTCGGTTCTTCCTAGGTTTACCTACCTCTTCTGCCAGACCCCGGTCCACATCCCACTTAGATTCTTTAAGAAACTGGATGGCATTATCTCGTCCTTCGTTTGGAATGGTAGGCCCCCTAGAATAGCTAGAACAACCCTCCAGCGGCCCCTTGTGCGTGGCGGCTTGGCACTGCCCTGTTTCCTGAAGTATTACTGGGCGGCAGTCCTGGTGACTATTAGGTGGTGGCTCTCCGAGGGCCCAGTCAACCCTGCATCCTCGTTGGAGGCGGCGTTGTTGGGCTCTTATGCGGAACTCAGGAACCTGATCCATAGGGGACCCCGATCCAACCCCGGGATAACTCTTCCGATGCGCACGACTCTTAAGATATGGGAACTGGTGAACAGAAAGTTGGTGGGCGCAGGGGTGTGGGCCCCGGGGACTCCCCTCTGGGGGAACCCCCGCTTGCCCCATTTTCAGTCCATCCCTGATCCGATTGTTTGGGCCAGGCATGGAGTTACAACACTAGGGGACATAGTATCTCAGGGGCAGCTACTTTCTTTTGATGCTATTAAACAGGCCAGAGACCTCCCGAATCATATGTTTTTCAGATTTCTGCAGTTGCGACACGCCTTCCGGTCTCAATTCCCATCTAGAGTGACTCTGGGGGTGTCTGCAGTGGAGGAGGCGCTTGGGTCTGCGGGGGGAGGGACGCGCACACTGTCCACAATATATACCGCGCTGACTGTACAGGACGAGACTAGGATCTCCCATTTGTTTGAGCTCTGGCACAGTGAGCTTACTGAGGAGGACTGGGAGGAGGGTATACAGCAATACCTGACCCTGGCGATTTCTGCAAGGGACAGGTTTATACAATTGAAGTTCCTCCACCGGGTATACTTTTCGCCGGCACGCCTGGCAAGAATTTACCCTGACCGATTGACTACCTGCCCTAGATGCAACGAAGACGATGCTGATTTTTTTCACATGGTGTGGTCCTGCCCTGGGGTAGTGGGATTTTGGAAGGGAGTCCTGGCCGACATTAATGCTGTGGGGGAGCTTATGATCCCACTTAGCCCGCTACCTCTCCTACTGGGTATCTGTGATTTTTTGGAAATATGCTGGGGGAAGAAACTGTTTATTTTCTACACTACACTCTACGCGAGGAAAGCAATACTATTGCAATGGAATCAACCTCTCCCTCCTACTAAACAATTGTGGCAGTCCCTGGTGAACGCGGCTTTGCCGCTTTACAAACTCACGTATCTGGGCAGGAACTGCCCTGGGAAATTTGGAAAGATTTGGGCAGCATGGGTTGAGGCGAAGCATTTGACCATTGCTTAGGCTAGGGGGAGTGGGGGGTGGGGGGGTGGATCCCTTTTTTGTTATTTTCTGTGGTTTTTTGTAATGCGGGGGGAGGTCTTGGGGAGGTTCTGTATTCTATACTGCAATGATTAGTGACTCTACACACTGTTAAGAACTGTCTGTACTCTTTATGTGATGCAATTTGATTATCTGTCTACTCAAAATATGTATGTACTCTGCTCACGCATGTCTGTTTTCTATTTTTCTTTTGTTTTGAAACATAAATAAAAATCTTTGTTAAAAAAAAACTAACCAGAGTCACCCGTAACACTTATACGGTGATCACTGGTGAAAGGGTTAACTAGGGGCAATCAGGGGGTTCAAATTTTTATTAGGTAGTATATGGGGGTCCCTGGCGCTATATATAAAACCTGACGGGGAACCTAAATAACTAACTGGCTAACCAGCGTCACCAGTGGCACTTATATGGTGATCGCTAGTGAAAGGGTTAACTCTAGGGGCAATCAGGGGGTTAAAATCTTTATTGGGTAGTATATGGGGGTACCTAACGCTATAAGAACCTGGCAGTGAACCTAAAAAATTAAATAGCTACCTAGCGGCACAAGTGACACTAATGCAGCGATCAGAAAAATGATTGCTTAATGACACTGGCAAAAGGGGGTGAAAGGGTTAACTCCAGGGGGTTAAACCTTTATTGGGGGGTAGGGGGCTACCCTGGACCTAATACTAACTGCCCTGACAGTTTTTACTGTCACAACTGACACTAAATGCAGTGATCAGTAAATAAATGACCACTGCAATCAGCGACACTGTGATTGGGAGGGGGGGGTGGGTGGGACCGGGGGCAATCGGGGGGGGGGTGATTTGTGTGCCTATGTGTACCTACATGTCAGTGTAGTGTTGGTGCACTTAGTTTCTCTGTTCTCCTCGCAGTCCGGTCAAAAAGACCGCCCCGAGGAGAATGACATCACTTCCTCCCTGCCTGTGTTTACACTACACAGGCTGGGGAAGCTTCTCATTCGCCAGGAGCGATCGAGAGGGGATGGACAGAAACCAATGGCCATCCCCTCATCCCGGATCACTCCTGAAGCGCAACGGACCGCCACAGCCAGCGGGAGGGGGTCCGATCGGACCCCCACACCCACTGGAAGGCAAGCACGTACATGTACGTGCTTGTGCCTGTCGGTGCCATTGTGCCGACGTACATTGACATGCGGTGGTCCTTAAGTGGTTAATGACGATTAAAGTGAAAAAAAAGGGAAATATTCCTGTAAATATGGTGCCTGGGGGGTGTCTGTGGTATGCCTGTGAAGTGCCATGTGTTTCCCGTGTTTAGAACAGTCCCTGCACAAAATGACATTTAACGGAAATAACGTCATTTAAAACTGCTTGCGGTTTTAATGTTATATCTGGTTCCTGCAATATGGTTGAAAATCATTCAGAAAAATGGCATGGGTAGCCCTCCCTGCCCATTACCAGCCCCTTTGGGTCTTGTACGCATATTAAGGGGAAGCCCGTAACCATATTAAAAAAAGGAAATGCGTGTGGCCCCCAGGCCCTATATACTCAGAACAGCAGTATACAGGTGGTGCAAACAAGACAGGGACTGTGTAGGTTTGTTGTGTTAAGTTGAATCTGTTTGTCATTTTCAACTGGTACATTTTTAAAGTGTAGCTCCAGTCAAAAAAACTATTTTTAAGCTTTTTGGAAAACATAGGGAAGGGTTATCACCCCTGTATAATTTGTTTTGTCGTCCATCTTTTTTCATCTCACTTGCTGTTGTCTCCTTCCGTTTGCAAGTAGGAGATGTTTGTAAGTTGGATGTTTGAAAGTAGGAGCCTGCCCTATATGCTCTGCAGAAATGGCGGAACAAGGTGTTGGTTTTGCCACAACATTGTAAGCCCTCAAAGTGACTCTTAGTGGGCGCTGGAGCGCCCTGCTGTGAACGATTATATCAAGAATTGTAATTACATGTCATTGTTGAACAGTGGTAGAAAAATTGACCTTTGGTGGTTGTGGTGCTGGTGCTACAACACTATAAGTCCTCACAGTTACTCTGGGTGGGCACAGGAACGGGCTCTCCTGTGAAATATTATATCAAGAATTGTAATTACATGTCCCTGTTAAACAGGGGCAGAAAAATTGGGCCTTAGGCACTGGTGCCATCACACTGCAACCTCTCCCATATACTCTAGTTTTATTGCAGGAATTAGCCCTGCTGAAAAGCATTGCATCAAAAATTGTACTTAAACGCCCCTGTTAAACAGGGGCAGAAAAATTGGGCTTTAGGCACTGGTGCTGGTGCCACAACACTGCAACCTCTCCCATATACTCTAGTTTTATTGCAGGAATTAGCCCTGCTGCAAAGCATTGCATCAAAAATTGTACTTAAACGCCCCTGTTAAACAGGGGCAGAAAAATTGGGCCTTAGGCCGCGTACACACGGGCGGATTGTCTGGCCAACTAAGTTCGTCAGACAATCCGACAGACAGTCCATTCAAAATTTGCATGAACGGACTTGACCACTCACGATGAGCAGACAGTCCGCTGAAAACGTGCGCGATGACGTGTACAGCACGTACGACGGGACTAGAAAAACGACGTCCTATACACTGCAATGCAACCTTCGGCCGTGTAAATCCGTTCTGAGCATGCACCATACTTAGTCCGTCCAACTTGCCTACACACGAGCGGACTGTCCGCTGAAACCAAGTTTGGACGGACAAAATTTCGGAAATTCCGTAAGACTTTGTTCGTCAGACAGTCCGCTGAAAAAGTCCGCTGAAGCCCACACACGAGCGGATTGTCCGCTGAAACACTGTTCAGCGGACTAAGTTGGACAGACAATCCGCCCGTGTGTACGCGGCCTTAGGCACTGGTGCTGGTGCCACGACACTGCAACCTCTCCCATATACTCTAGTTTTATTGCAGGAATTAGCCCTGCTGCAAAGCATTGCATCAAAAATTGTAATTAAACGCCCCTGTTAAACAGGGGCAGAAAAATTGGGCTGATGGCATCAACCAGAAACAGAAATGTTCTTCCAACATATCATCGGAGGAGGAAGAGGATAGACAATCAACATAACAGGACAGTCACTCAGCATCAGCATAGGCAGTCTTGAAGGGATGTGATATTTCAAAAAAAATTATTCGGTTACATCAGCTTCAGGTGCTTGGTAGCTGTGGGTGATCCAAGAATGATTCATCTTTATGAAGGTCAGTCGATTAACCGAGTCGGTGGACAGGCGCACCCTGTGATCGGTAACAAAGCCACCAGCAGCACTCAAGGTGCGTTCCGAAAGAACGCTGGATGCAGGACAGGCCAGTAGCTCAATTACATACTGTGCAAGCTCTGGCCAGTGATCCATCCTCAAGACCCAGTAAGCCAGAGGATTTTCAGTGGGAAAGGTGTCCAAGTCTGACCTTGCCCCTAGGTATTCCTGCACCATGTAAATTAGACGCTGGCAATGGTTGCTGGAACCGATCATACCTTGGGGCTGCGGACTAAAAAATTATCTGAAAGCATCAGTCAGACGGCCACCTTCTCCACCGCTCCTTCTGACCGATGCCTCAGCAACACGTTGTCCAGGACCAGGAGTTTGTAACCTCCCAGTCTCTGGGAACGCGTTGCACAGACCTTTCTGCAAGGCCTCCCGGAGATGTCTCATCCTCTGCTCCCTCTGCGATGGCAAGATAAGGTCGGCAACCTTACCCTTGTACCGTGGATCAAGGAGAGTGTCCAGCCAGTAATGGTCCCTCTCCTTGATCCGAAGAATACGAGGATCCTTCCGCAGGCTTTGCAGGATCAGGGAGGCCATGCAGCATAGGTTAGCTGAGGCATTTAGTCCGGAGTCCTTTGGGTCACTAAGGACAACATGATCCGCAGCTACCTCCTCCCAGCCACGTACAAGTCCACGTGTTTCTTGGGACTGTAAATCATCCCTACAAGACTGCTGCTGCTGATGCTGAGTGCCAGCCTCCACCTCCATGCTGACACAATCATCCTCCTCCTCCTCCTCCTCTTCCTCCTCCTTATCCTCTTCCTGTGTGATGGGTGGCACAGCAGGAACACTGTCTGGATAAAGGGGGCCTTGAGAGGCAAGGAAGTCCTCCTCTTCCTGCCTCTGTTCTGCCTCAAGTGCCCTGTCCATTATTCCACGCAGTGTATGCTCCAAGAGGTGGACAAGAGGTACAGTGTCACTGATGCATGCACTGTCACTGCTCACCATCCTTGTGGCCTCATCAAACGGTGACAGGACAGTGCATGCATCCCTGATCATGCCCCACTGGCGTGGTGAGAAAAATCCGAGCTCCCCTGACCCTGTCCTGGTGCCGTAGTCGCACAGGTACTCATTGATGGCCCTCTGCTGCGTGTGCAGCCGCTGCAGCATGGCCAACGTTGAGTTCCACCTGGTGAGCATGTCACATATAAGGCGGTTCTTGGGCAGGTTCAACTCCTTTTTGGAGCTCAGTCAGCTGAGCACAGGCATTAAATGATCGGCGGAAATGCACACAGACTTTCCTGGCCTGCTTCAGGACATCCTGTAAGCCCAGGAACCGCTGCACCACCAGGTTAAGGACGTGAGCTACACAGGGCACATGGGTCAGTTGTCCCTGTCGGAGGGCGGAGAGGAGGTTGTGCCATTGTCGCAAACCACCATTCCTGGCTTAAGCTGGCATGGCGTCAATCACCTCTCGGCCTGCCCCTGCAGAGCTGACAATACATCCGCCCCAGTGTGGCTCCTGTCCCCCAAACAAACCAGCGCAAACACGGCATGGCATAGTTTTGCCTGCGTACTTGCGTAGCCCCTGCAACGCCTACAGAGCACCGCTAGTTCTGAGGACAGAGCACTGGAAGAGCCCATGGAGGAAGAAGAAGAGGAGGGGGTGGAGAAGAGAGGTGTGTCACAACCAATAGTAGCATTTTGGAGGCGTGGTGGCGGAACAACCTCCAACACTACTGCACCTTGTCCTGCATCCTTCCCAGCTGCCAGAAGAGTGACCCAATGGGCCGTGAAAGACAGGTAACGTCCCTGTCCATGCCTGCTGGACCATGAGTCAGCGGTAATATGCACCTTACCGCTGACCGCCCTGTCCAGCGAGGCAAGGACATTGCCTTCCACATGCCGGTAGAGAGCCGGAATCGCCTTCCGTGAGAAAAAGTGGCATTTGGGGACCTGCCACTGAGGAACCGCACATTGTACAAACTCACGGAAGGTGGCCGAGTCTACCAACTGAAAAGGCAGCAGTTGAAATGCTAGCAATTTAGCCAAGCTAGCATTCAACCGCTGGGCATGTGGATGGCTGGGAGTGAACTTCTTCCGCCGGTCCACCAGCTGGGGCAGGGACATTTGCCTGCTATAATCGGACGTGGGTGTACTGCTAGCAGAGTGTCTGCAAGCACTTGGCTGTGACACACCTAATTCTACACCTTCATTCCTCTCAGAGCAGGTTTCAGAGAGGACTGAAGGTCTAGTGGGGTTGGAGATGCCAGCTGATGAGGAGCAAGGAGAGGGCCGCTTTGTTCTTTGGTGTGGGTCTTTGAGGTACGCTTGCCAACGAGCTGCATGGCAGGTCAACATATGTCTGGTCAAGCATGTGGTGCCCAAGCGGCTGATGTTTTTGCCATGCAAGATACGCTTGAGACATATGTTGCAAATAGCAGCGGTGCGATCTGATGCACTCGTCTCAAAAAAGGCCCACACCAAAGAACTTTTAGCATAACGTGCCGAGGCAGCGCCCTGCACAGGCGGAGCTCTGCGGTGTGATTCAGTCAGTGTGCTGCCCCTAAGCTGGCCCCCGGAGGGCATCCTGCCTCGTTGGACATGTACCTCCTCCTCCTTTTTCTCTCTCCTACCAGGCACCCATGTGGAGTCAGTGCCCTCATCATCCCCTCCCTCTTCATCGCTGTAGCAATCCTGGCAGTATGCTGCAGCTTGTGGAACATGACTGCCAGATTGCTGTCCTTCTTGAGCATCCCCTCTCTCTGCATTCACGCTACTGCCTTCCTCTAGCTGAGTGTCATCATCAGAGGCTACAAAACACTGGGCATCCTCCTGGAGCATGTACCCAACACTGTGCTCAAAGAGTTCAGGAGACTCCTCAGGAGGACGTGGTGGGTCTAGGGAAGGAGTCACTGATGATGACATTTAGAGGAGGGAAGTACCCTGAGACTAGGTGAGAGAGGATGAGGAGGATGAAGAGGGCTTGGTCATCCACTCTACCAAGTCGTTGGCATGTTGCGGCTCAACATGTCCAGCTGCCGAAAAGAAGGACAAGCGTGTCCCATGGCCACGTGCTGATGACGATGCACCGCGTCCACGACCAGCACTGTTGTCTCTAGACACAGAGCCTGCTTGCCCTCTTTTATCGGCTCGCGCCTGTCTGCCTCTCCTTGCTGGCCTTCCAGACATGGTAATGGCCTGAAGGGAGTTGGGTAAAAAAGCAGTTGGGTAGTGTATATTGTGCTAGAGGCACACAACACCCACTAACTCCTGCAGATGCCTTTATTATAGAACACCAGAGATAAAGGGGTATATACAGATATATACTGTGCTGTGCTGGAGGCACACACAACTTCCAATAACTCCTGCAGATGGCAAGTGGGCTCAAATAGAGAAGAGCTATGTAGGTGGATATAGCGGTATGTACTGGGTACAGAGCACGCAGACAGCACGCACAAGCTCCTAACACTACTGTCTGCAAGCTCTATTATAAAAGATAGATCACTAGCTATATAGGTGAGGTGAATATCGCGGTGTATACTGCGGTCAGGGTACGCAGACAACAACCACTACACAAAAGCAAGATCGAAAATCGGCCACAAACGATCGGTGTATACTGTGTTGAAGGTACACAGAACACCCACTGCTTCAGACGCCAACACACTACACAAGGCCACCGCGCTGGCGGCCTTATTTAGTGTGGGGCGTGCACTACACAGCCTGAGCTATGATTGGCCACAGGCATCCTGCCTGTGGCCAATCATGGCTCTCCTCGCTGCTGGCGCTGCGATTGGCCAAGCATGCGGGGTCACAGTGCATGCTTGGCCAATCATGAGCCAGCAATGCACTGCGCCATCGCAGTGCATTGTGGGCCGTGAGCGCCACACGAATTTGGCGTGAACGGACCAAAATGTTCGGAATTCGCCGAACGGGAGAACAGCCGATGTTCGAGTCGAATGTATGTTCGACTCGAACACGAAGCTCATCCCTAGCCACAACATTGTAAGCCCTCAAAGTGACTCTTGGTGGGCGCTGGAGCGCCCTGCTGTGAACGATTATATCAAGAATTGTAATTACATGCCTTTGTTGAACAGTGGTAGAAAAATGTATCTTTGGTGGTTGTGGTGCTGGTGCCACAACACTATAAGTCCTCACAGTTACTCTGGGTGGGCACAGGAACGGGCCCTGCTGTGAAATATTATATCAAGAATTGTAATTAAACGCCCCTGTTAAACAGGGGCTGAAAAATTGGGCTGGTGGCATCACCCAGAACCAAAAATGTTCTTCCAAGATATCAGCGGAGGAGGAAGAGGATAGACAATCAACATAACAGGACAGTCACTCAGCATCAGCATAGGCAGTCTTGAAGGGATGTGACATTTCAAAAAAATATTATTCGGTTACATCAGCTTCAGGTGCTTGGTAGCTGTGGGTGATCCAAGTCAGTCGATCAACTGAGTCGGTGAACAGGCGCACCCTGTGATCGGTAACAAAGCCACCAGCAACACTGAAGGTGCGTTCCGAAAGAACGCTGGATGCAGGACAGGCCAGTAGCTCAATTGCATACTGTGCAAGCTCTGGCCAGTGATCCATCCTCAAGACCCAGTAAGCCAGAGGATTTTCGGTGGGAAAGGTGTCCAAGTCTGACGTTGCCCCTAGGTATTCCTGCACCATGTAAATCAGACGCTGGCGATGGTTGCTGGAACCGATCATACCTTGGGGCTGCAGACTAAAAAAATGTCTGAACGCATCGGTCAGACGGCCACCTTCTCCACCGCTCCTTCTGACCAATACCTCAGCAACACGTTGTCCAGGACCAGAAGTTTGTAACCTCCCAGTCTCTGGGAACGCGTTGCACAGACCTTTCTGCAAGGCCTCCCGGAGATGTCTCATCCTCTGCTCCCTCTGCGATGGCAAGATAAGGTCGGCAACCTTACCCTTGTACCGTGGATCAAGGAGAGTGGCCAGCCAGTAATGGTGCCTCTCCTTGATCCAAATAATACGAGGATCCTTCCGCAGGCTTTGCATGATCAGGGAGGCCATGCAGCGTAGGTTAGCTGAGGCATTCGGTCCAGAGTCCTCTGGGTCACTAAGGACAACATGATCCGCAGCCACCTCCTCCCAGCCACGTACAAGTCCACAGGGTTTCTTGGGACTGTAAATCATTCCTACAAGACTGCTGATGCTGCTGATGATGCTGAGTGCCAGCCTCAACCTCCATGCTGACACAATCATCCTCCTCCTCCTCTTCCTCCTCCTCATCCTCTTCCCGTGTGATGGGTGGCACAGCAGGAACACTGTCTGGATAAAGGGGGCCTTGAGAGGCAAGGAAGTCCTCCTCTTCCTGCCTCTGTTCTGCCTGAGGTGCCCTGTCCATTATTCCACACAGCGTATGCTCCAAGAGGTGGACAAGAGGTACAGTGTCACTGATGCATGCACTGTCACTGCTCACCATCCTTGTGGCCTCCTCAAACGGTGACAGGACAGTGCATGCATCCCTGATCATGCCCCACTGGCGTGGTGAGAAAAAACTGAGCTCCCCTGAACCTGTCCTAGTGCCGTAGTCGCACAGGTACTCATTGATGGCCCTCTGCTGCGTGTGCAGCCGCTGCAGCATGGCCAACTTTGAGTTCCACCTGGTGGGCATGTCACATATAAGGCGGTTCTTGGGCAGGTTCAACTCCTTTTGGAGCTCAGCCAGCCGAGCACAGGCATTAAATGATCTGTGGAAATGCACACAGACTTTCCTGGCCTGCTTCAGGACATGCTGTAAGCCCGGGTACCTGCCCAAGAACCGCTGCATCACCAGGTTAAGGACATGAGCCACACAGGGCACATGGGTCAGTTGTCCCTGTCGGAGGGCGGAGAGGAGGTTGGTGCCATTGTCGCAAACCACCATTCCTGGCTTAAGCTGGCGTGGCGTCAACCACCTCTCGGCCTGCCCCTGCAGAGCTGACAAAACATCCGCCCCAGTGTGGCTCCTGTCCCCCAAACAAACCAGTGCAAGCACGGCATGGCATTGTATTGCCTGCGTACTTGCGTAGCCCCTGGAACGCCTACGGAGCACTGCTGGTTCTGAGGACAGAGCACTGGAAGAGGCCATGGAGGAAGAAGAAGAGGAGGGGGTGGAGGAGAGAGGTGTGTCACAACCAATAGTAGCATTTTGGAGGCGTGGTGGCGGAACAACCTCCAACACTACTGCACCTTGTCCTGCATCCTTCCCAGCTGCCAGAAGAGAGACCCAATGGGCCGTGAAAGACAGGTAACATCCCTGTTCATGCTTGCTGGACCATGAGTCAGCAGTAATATGCACCTTACCGCTGACCGCCCTGTCCAGCGAGGCAAGGACATTGCCTTCCACATGCCGGTAGAGAGCCGGAATCACCTTCCGTGAGAAAAAGTGGCGTTTGGGGACCTGCCACTGAGGAACCGCACATTGTACAAACTCACGGAAGGGGGCCGAGTCTACCAACTGAAAAGGCAGCAGTTGAAGTGCTAGCAATTTAGCCAAGCTAGCATTCAACCGCTGGGCATGTGGATGGCTGGGAGTGAACTTCTTCCGATGGTCCAGCGGCTGGGGCAGGGACATTTGTCTGCTATAATCGGACGTGGGTGTACTGCTAGCAGAGTGTCTGCAAGCACTTGGCTGTGACACACCTAATTCTACACCTTCATTCCTCTCAGAGCAGGTTTCAGAGAGGACTGAAGGTCTAGTGGGGTTGGAGATGCCAGCTGATGAGGAGCAAGGAGAGGTCCGCTTTGTTCTTTGGTGTGGATCTTTGAGGTACGCTTGCCAACGAGCTGCATGGCAGGTCAACATATGTCTGGTCAAGCATGTGGTACCCAAGCGGCTGATGTTTTGGCCACGCAAGATACGCTTGAGACATATGTTGCAAATAGCAGCAGTGCGATCTGATGCACTCGTCTCAAAAAAGGCCCACACCAAAGAACTTTTAGAATAATGTGCAGAGGCAGCGCCCTGCACAGGCGGAGCTCTGCCGTGTAATTCAGTCAGTGTGCTGCCCCTAAGCTGTCCAATGAGGGCATGCTGCCTCGTTGGACATGTGCCTCCTCCTCCTCCTCTCTCCTACCAGGCACCCACGTGGAGTCAGTGCCCTCATCATCCCCTCCCTCTTCATCGCTGGAGTAAACCTGGCAGTATGCTGCAGCTTGTGGAACATGACTGCCAGATTGCTGTCCTTCTTGAGCATCCCCTCTCTCTGCGCTCACGCTACTGCCTTCCTCTAGCTGAGTATCATCATCAGAGCCTACAAAACACTGGGCATCCTCCTGAAGCTTGTACCAAACACTGTGCTCAAAGAGGAGGATGTGGTGGGTTTAGGGAAGGAGTCACTGATGATGACTTTGAGAGGAGGGAAGACGATGCGTTGGCAGCTGCTTTGCTAGTACCCTGAGCCTGGGTGGGAGAGGATGAGGAGGATGAAGAGGGCTTGGTCATCCACTCTACCAAGTCTTCGGTATGTTGCGGCTCAACATATCCAGCTGCCGAAAAGAAGGACAAGCGTGTCCCATGGCCACGTGCTGATGATGACTATGCACCGCATCCACGAACAGCCTGCTTGCCCTCTTTTATCGGCTCGCGTCTGTCTGCCTCTCCTTGTTGGCCTTCCAGACATGGTAATGGCCTGAAGGGAGATGGGAAAACCAGCAATTGGGTAGTGTATATTGTGCTGGAGGCACACAACACCCACTAACTCCTGCAGATGGCAGATGGCTCAATTAGACAAGAGCTATATAGGTGTATATAACGGTGTATACTGGGTTCAGGGCATGCAGACAGCACGCACAATCTCCTACAAGTGACTGCAAGCTCTATTAAAAAAGAACAATATAGCTAGCTATATAGGTGGATATAATGGTGTATACTGCGGTCAGGGCACACAGACTGCAACCACTACAGAAGAGCAAGAACGCAAAATCGTCCGATAACGATCGGTGTATACTGTGTTGAAGGTACACAGAACACCCACTAACTCCTACAGACGCCAACACACTACACAAGGCCGCCGCGCTGGCGGCCTTATATAGTGTGGGGCGTGTACTACACAGCCTGAGCTATGATTGGCCACAGGCATCCTGCCTGTGGCCAATCATGGCTCTCCTCGCTGCCGGCGCTGTGATTGGCCAAGCATGCGGGGTGCATGCAGTGCATGCTTTGCCAATCATGAGCCAGCAATGCACTGCGATGGCGCAGTGCATTGTGGGCCGTGAGCGCCACGCGAATTTGGCGCGAACGGCCCATAACATTCGGTATTCGCCTAACGGGCGAACACGAAGCTCATCCATACTCTTTACCAAGGTGACAGACAGAGGCCGAGTGTTGGAAAACAATATATTATATATATATATATATATATATACATATACATATACATATACATATACACAGGCCTTTTTTCGGCTGGAATTTGGTGGATCTCAGCTCTACCACCTGTGGCTTATACATATACATATACATATACACAGGCCTTTTTTCGGCTGGAATTTGGTGGATCTCAGCTCTACCACCTGTGGCTTATACATATACATATACATATACACAGGCCTTTTTTCGGCTGGAATTTGGTGGATCTCAGCTCTACCACCTGTGGCTCGGGCCCTCTGCTCCATCCTCACCACTATCACTTGTAAACACACAAGTCCGTCTTCTGAGAAGTGGGGGTGGGGGGGGGGGTATTGCATGCAGAGGTCGGAGCTGATAATGGGTGAATGTTAGATGTGGATGGGAGATGTAGAGATAGGCAAATGCGGAAGGAAAAACTCTGCGCTCTGTAGGCAGCATCCCCACCCCCCCTCCCCAAACACTGCGCTCTGTATGTAATGCACTCCTTTAAGATCCTCCCACTATTTACTTTCAAAATATTTTATTTTGTTCAAAAGTGGAAAAATACAGAGATACTGAAACATCAAATAAAGCAAATCAAGCTAGAGTAACAACAAAGAGAATTCGAAGAGCCATATACCAGTAAAGTCAATCTTCTAAACCTGTTGAGGAGGACTAGTATCGGAAAAATAATGAAGCATAATCAGGTCTAGGCAGGCGAGCGTACCCCCAAGTTGTGGAGGGGACCTCAAGGGGGTCTACCTAAAGTTGCAGTTAAGGCATCTTAAACTGAGGTTAGAGATGCTCGAATGCCCCGGAAGAACTAAACCTGGAATGGGTAACAGGGGAGAACCTGTCCCCGCGCCCCAATTGGGATCACGCTGCACGAGAACCAGGCTCCTCCCATCAAGGCTGAGGGTGCCAACCCTCCCCTTGTCATAACTGCACCCGACCAAGGAGGATTGTTGTTATGGTTAATCAGTATCCCTGAGAGAAGTGGAGGATAGCCCTCCGAAGAGACAGGTAAAGAAAAGGAAAGATGAAAGAGCAAAGTAGAAAAAGGAGGAAGGAGTCAAAGCATTCCCAGTGGTCACTCTAATTTAGTGTTTGTACTGAGGGGATCCCAGGAACCAGAGAGATCCCCACATAGTGAGCCCAAGGCTCCCAGGTCAGTTCAAAATTTTGCTTCCTATCCAAGTCCTCCCACTATTTAATGCACTTTGGAGGGTGTAGGGGTTGGTCTTTTGAGTGGTTTGTGTTAGAGTTCCTGTACCTATTTTCTGAGAAAAAAAGCCATATATATATGTACACACACACACACACACACACACACACACACACACAATCTCACAAAAGTACACCCCTCAAGTCACATTTGTGTAAATCTTTTCTCCTCTCTTTTCATGTGACAACACTGAAGAAATGACACTTGTCTACAATGTAAAGTAGTGAGTGTACAGCTTGTATAACAGTGTAAATTTCCTGTCCCCTCAAAATAACTCAACACACAGCCATTAATGTCTAAACCGCTGGCAACAAAAGTCAGTACACCCCTAATTGAAAATCTCCAGATTGGGCCCAAAGTGTCAATATTTTGTGCGGCTGCCATTATTTTCCAGCACTGCCTTCACCCTCTTGGGCATGGAGGTCACCAGAGCTCCACAGGATGGCACTGGAGTCCTCTTCCCCTCCCCCATGATGACATCACGGAGTTGGTGGATGTTGGAGACCTTCCCCTCCTCCACCTTCCGTCTGAGGATCCCCCACAGATGATCAATAGGGTTTAGGTCTGAAGACATGCGTGGCCAGTCCATCACCTTTACCCTCAGCTTCTTTAGCAAGGCAGTGGTGGTTATCATGTTACACAGATGTGACTTGAGGGGTGTACTTACTTTTGTGAGATTATATATATATATATATATATATATATATATATATATACACATATACAGATGATTGGTATGTCTATAGCAGGGACAGGAGCCCTGTACTATGAGTAGGACATCCACATGACTTACCTGTGTGGTCTGATGTGGAGAAAATCCGATGCTGGTGGCCGTGTGTTTAAGATGGAGACGGAGAAGCTGTTCAACCTTCTGGAATCGTCTCTAAAATCCGAAAACAGGGAAAAAAAAAAAATCCAGGAAGTGATGATTTGTACATTCTTAGATTGGAATTTCCTGTTATTGCCTCATTGGGAGGATCACTAAAATAACGGAACAGATTAATACAGAGGGGTGCAGTACGGAGAGCGGACACTAGATGGTGCCGGCCCAAATAGCTGAAAAAGTATAAAACAATGCGAAGAAAAGGTGAAAAAAACTAAAAAAAAAAAAAACAGAAAAACAAAAAAGGCAAACGAAGAAAAGATCACAATAACAGGGCAAAGCACGTTCTCAGATGGGAATCCATGCTGTCCATATTTTGCTGTTGGGAAATGAACAAAACAGCAGAACAATGTTGACAAAATAATAGAATGCAAATAATTGTATTTAATATAATTATTTAGTACCATAAAAAATAAGAAAAATATGTGGACTGTTTTTCCCGAGGCAGCTGATGGGGGGGGGGGATAGCAAAATTTGGCATTGATAAGCACTGCATGCGATCAGTACATTGCCACTAGGGAAGTGAGACTACATAACACATAACTGAGATGACTGGAAGAAACTGGCTCCTTTCCATAGATCTGAAGGATACGTACTTCCACATACCTATAGTCCACATGGGTCTTCAAGCTATGGCCCTCCAGTTGTTCAGGAACTACAATTCCCATCATGCCGAGTCATGTCTGTGAATGTCAGAGTTTTACAATGCCTCATGGGATGTGTAGTTTGGCAACAGCCTGAGGGCCGTAGTTTGAGGATCCCAACTATAGCCCAACACTTTTAAAAGTTTTTTGAAATTTGTGGTAGGACAACTCCATTATTAATGAGTTTGCCTGCCTAGCTAATGTCCAGTGGTAGGCTGAGATGGAGTCGTCAGGAAAACTGAAAATTTTATATCAAATACTTACTGCAATTTTCCATTTTCCCGACAAGCTCCGTGTCCCCACAAACTCTACCCGGGTGCGGGACTCTAGGTACATAACACTGGCCTGGAGGAGGGAGTCAAATTCATGAGTTAGGTCCTGATAGGTGGAGGTATGGGGCTGGGCATGTCCAGTGGTAGGCCGCCATGGAGCTCGTCAGGGAAGGAAAATTGTGGTAAGTATTTGATATTCAATTTTTGGTTTTCAGGTATTATTAATGCCAAAGCACTGTAACCCAACACAGATATCCTGGATCCTGGTCAAAAATTGTCAATTTTACACAATTGTCACACATCTGTGGAGAAATTGGGCCTTGGGTGTTGGTGATGCCCAAACACCGTAACCCAACACAATTCTTCATCCAGAGCACAGGGTGGACCCTTTCCAAAAAACAATTACAGCCTTTGCAACAGTTCCACAGCTGCAGAACAATTTGTAATGCCATATTACATTTGCTGTTGCAAATAACATCATCTATGACTCTATTTTTTAAGGTAATAGTAGCAGGCCTACAGTGGTGAGAGGTAGACCGGAGAGCTATGAGTAAAGCTTTGTAAGCCAAAACACATTAGAGTTTTGCTGCATTCTGCACCATTTGACCCTAAAGATTTAGTAAGGACTTCAGCTTTAAAAATTTCGAATACCAAGTGAATGGGGCTGATAGGACCCCAGGTGGGAGATGTGATAAGAGTAGCCATGGGGGGGTAGAGCTAAGCTCATTTGTTTGGAAGGAAACCCCCCTAGAAACAGGCAGGACTTTTAGGGCTCAAAAAGTGTACAGACGCAGGCTGGACAAAATGTAAATTCAAAGTGTTTTTTGTTATCAAAAGTTAAAAAGTATTGATAAAAAAAATATGGTGCATTCAACAATGTTACATAGGATTAATGGTCAGTGGCCACAAAGCAGAAAGTAGCACCAATCAATCAATGTACAATGGTAAAATATGTGTATAAACCAAACACCAACATGTTTCGGAGTCCTATATGCTCCTTCTTCAGGGGAGGTTTAAACAGTCTTGGTAAATAATGTGCCTGAGAGTGGATATACAGCGTACAGCCAACCAGAATATAAAAACAATATTACAGGATCCAGTGAAGTGGGTAAAGGGAGTGCAAAAAATCCCCCCCCCAGCTCAGGCATGGGCGTAACTATAGGGGGTGCAGCAGTCGCGACCGCAACCGGGCCCTGTGGTGCAGGGGGCCGATGCAGCCCCCTCTACATATGGCCTGCAGCAACATAGGCAGCTAGGGGTACCAGTGCACCGTGCACACGGGTGGCTGGAGGTGGAGGGTGACTAGCAGAGCTCCATGCTCGACTATCACACTGGCTGCTCTTTAGTTGTGCATTCCCCGCCTGACCTGTGTCTTCGGCCGGATCCTCAGAGTACCCCTCTCCTGCTCCATGCATTGCCGCTCAGTCCGATGTCTGTTCTCCCCAGCCAGAGTCCCGCACCCCCCCCCCCCCCCCCGAGTCCGGCCCACACTGCACTGCATACTTCTCCCGGGTAAACAAACTTTAAGCACACAGATGCAGTGCAGCCCTATGAGAGCCCCCCGGAGGACACTGCGGGCTTGTCTGCCAGCCCCCCTCCTCCCCCGTCATACACAGATGATGAAAGGTCTTTCTGGGAGATATGCTGATCGCCCGTCCAGCACACTGGATGGAGCCCAGGCCAACATGGATGAGTGCGCAGCCTGCAGCTTGGTCATGGTGAGTGAGAGGACCCCATCCCCCCACACACCATTACATACCCCCTCCATCTCCCCCTGGGGACAGGGGCCCCTTCTCATGTGGGGACAGGGACCCCTTCTCACCTGGGGGCAGTAACTTCATCTGCCCTGGAGAAAAGGGACCTCATCTCTTCTGGGGACCCCATCCTGCCTAGGGACATTCCCCCAATGGGGCACCTAAAAATAAAAAAGATAAATAATAAAAAAAACTACTGATGCCAGTGGTGGAACTACAGGGCTCACAAAGGTCATACTTGTGACCACGCCCTGGAGTTCCACCGCCGGACTCGGAGGGAAGGGCCCTGGCTGGGGTTCAGGGGGGCCCTTCATGGTTTCTTGCATCGGGGCCCTGAAGGTTCTAGTTACGCCACTGCCCACAGGATATACACAGAGATAACCTCACAAGCAATGAGACAGTCCCCAGCCTCTGGAGCAACCACGAGTATTTGGTAATCCCTCCTGGATGGTTCTAATAGCCAGATACAGGTTGGAAGTCCATTCCCAGGGAGTGGGTTCGGAGCGGTAGCGGATGTCAGATGGAAAATATTATACTCCAAAAAGTTTCTGCTCAAAAGAATCCTCCCTGCCTGGTGTGGCCTTCATGCAGCAAACCAAACTGTTCAGTTTCTCCTTTCGGGCAATCTGGAAACAGGTCTCCGGATCTGCTTCCTGTTTGGCCGGGAGGAGAATCAGTGTGAGTATATGAACATCGCTGTTCCTCAGCACACTACCCTGCTACAAGCCTGCAGCCTTAGACAGAACCCAGAGCGCTGTTCTCCTGTGTGCTGAGGACCCGAGTCACTCCAGGCTGATCCAGAAGTGTATTTCCGGGACTGGTGAGAGGGCATTGCTGCCATTGGTCTATTGCTGCCAGCAGAGACTTAGCACATAAGGACTGGTGATGTAACTAGCAGCCTTATTCACTGCATGCAGACTTTATTGGGACTACTTACAGTATGTGCACCACTATAGAAGACTGCCTCCTCAGAGATAGTGATGGACGAACTTCCGATGGGACGTTTCGCGAACGCAGACGACGAACGCGGCCGATAGTTCGCGAACCGTAACGTTCGCGGCGGGCCCCATTGACTTCAATGGGGGGCGAACTTGGCAAACCTACAGGTCAAATTTGCAGCCACAAAATAATTACTAGCTGTGCAAACATAGTCCCACCACATGGCCAATGACATAACACATGTATGAGGTGAATCTGGGATCGACAACTACAAGCATTCTTTTTTTATATGTGAAATTGTGACAATTCAGGACTCAGGAGCGCATGAAGGCAATGGAGGAGAGGGAAGGTCAGGGTAGGCAAAGAAGAGGGTGCAGGAGATGATCACCAGCAGCGTGACATACAGCAATGACACCGGAACCGTGATAGAGTCATCTGACAGCAGCACCGTGATAGAGAGCACTGACATCAGCAGCGTGACATAAAGCACTGACACCAGCACCGTGATATACAGCACTGACACCAGCACCGTGATATACAGCACTGACATCAGCAGTATGACATACAGCAATGACACCTGCACCGTGATAGAGTGATCTGACACCAGCACCGTGATAGAGAGCACTGACATCAGCAGCGTGACATAAAGCACTGACACCAGCACCGTGATACACAGCACTGACACCAGCACCGTGATATACAGCACTGACACCTGCACCGTAAGCAGCCCCAAGAGGAAGTCAGCATAGCACAGGGATGGTGGGAGCCCCTCACAATGAGCATAGCACAGGGATGGTGGGAGCCCCTCATAATAAGCAGCCCCAGGAGGAAGTCAGCACAGCACAGGGATGGTGGGAGCCCCTCATAATATGCACAGCAGAGGTACAGCCCCAGGAGGAAGTCAGCACAGCACAGGGATGGTGGGAGCCCCTCATAATAAGCAGCCCCAGGAGGAAGTCAGCACAGCACAGGGATGGTGTGAGCCCCTCATAATAAGCAGCCCCAAGAGGAAGTCAGCACAGCACAGGGATGGTGGGAGCCCCTCATAATAAACAGCCCCAGGAGGAAGTCAGCACAGCACAGGGATGGTGGGAGCCCCTCATAATAAGCAGCCCCAGGAGGAAATCAGCACAGCACAGGGATGGTGGGAGCCCCTCATAATGAGCATAGCACAGGGATGGTGGGAGCCCCTCATAATATGCACAGCAGAGGTACAGCTCCAGGATGAAGTCAGCACAGCACAGGGATGGTGAACTTTACAAACCTACAGGTCATATTTGCAGCCACAAAATAATTACTAGCTGTGCACACATAGTCCCACCACATGGCCAATGACATAACACATGTATGAGGTGAATCTGGGATCGACAACTACAAGCATTCTTTTTTTATATGTGAAATTCTGACAATTCAGGACTCAAATGGACAATGGAGGCGAGGGAAGGTCAGGGTAGGTAAAGAAGAGGGTGCAGGAGATGATCACCAGCACCAGCACCGTGATATACAGCACTGACACCTGCACCGTGATAGAGTGCACTAACAGCAGCACTGATACTAGCAACTTGCTACTGGGCCCCAAAAATATGACACTGCTCAACCTCTTCACACAGGAGGGTACGGGCATATAGTACGGTGTGCTTTTCATTTTTATTTTTATTTTTTTTATTTATTTATTTTTTTTATTTATTTTTTCCAAAAAAAATTTATTCAAGTCTTACCAAGTGTCTACAAACATTGGTTACACGGTATATGACAAGTCTTGCATGTAGTACAGAAATATAATTGACCGTTATACATACAATGCATATGAAAAACTGATTGAATATAATGTAGAGATATAGAAGTAAATAAAGTAAGACAAAATATAATAGAATAAAATAAAATAAAATAAAATAAAATAAAATAGATTCTGTTGCAGTTTTACATAGGCCAAGTAAATAGACAAACGGTTATGCCCTCCAAATATGAGGGAAGATAAAAGTGGGTCAGGTATCATTGTTAGATTTAAAAAGAAAATAGCACACCAGTATATAGTAGAAACTAAAAAAAAAAAAAAAAAAAAAAACAAGCAAGAAAGAAAGACAAAATAATAAAGTTATAGGCTGAACAGCGTTAAGTCTATTGTGCAGAACATCATCTCCGGTCACCCCTGCTGGGATCTGACTGTGACCGGTGACGGGACCGAGTAGGGATTCCTAAAAGAGTGATAGTCAACACCTAACTGCCGTTGATAGAGCATTATTTTCGAGGCAATAATTATGTAGAACAGCTGTTCTCTGGAGGGGAGAGAAGAAGGGGGGGGGGGAGAAAAGTCAAATGATCCTTGGAGTTACGGGATAGACAGAGTGCGGTTATCAGGAAGGGGGTTGTGTGTTGGGGTAGAGTGGGTTTGTCCAGGTAGCCCAGAAGATCTGAAGTGTTTCCAAACAGCCCAAGTGTGCCCGTAAATGTTCGGGGTATCTTTGGCCTGATGAATAAGTTCTTCCATTTCCGAAATTTTGTCTACCCTTTTTATCCAATCTGTTATGGTAGGGGGAGACGTAGATCTCCATAGCACCGGGATGCATAAGTTGGCTGCGTTAATGAGGTGAATGGTCAGGGATTTGGTGTAGCTCCGGGTTGTAGTAAGACTGTAATGTAGTAGGAATTGGGCGGGGGTCAAGTCAGGGGAATAGGTGGTAATTTGAGAGATCAATCTGTGTATTTCAATCCAAAACATTTGCAGTAGGGGGCATTCCCACCAAATATGGAGCAAAGTGCCCAAAGCATTATTGCATCTCCAGCATGTCGGGGGAACCGCTGAGGCGAATTTATGAATTTTGTCAGGAGTTCTATACCATTTAGTATAAAGTTTGTATTGGTTTTCCTGAGTTGAGACGTTTACAGAACCCTTGTGTATATTGTGAAATATTAATTCCCAATCCGCCGGTGAGAGATCTAGGTGCAAGTCGGATTCCCATTGTTGGACAATTTTGTCCGTTTTGATCTCATGGGATGAGAAAAGGAGCGTATAGACTGTGGATATAACATGTCTTTGAGGTTCAGTACTAGCACATAAGGATTCAAAGGGTGTAAGATCTCTATGCCATTGAGCACCAAGTTTCGAATTCTGGAAGAAATGTCTCAACTGCAAATATTTGAAGAATCTGATTTGGTATTCTGGGAAAGCGGAGACCATAAGTTGATGGGATAGGAGTACGCCCTTGTGGAAGAAGTTAGAGGCTCTTGGCTTAGGGCCAGAGGGTGTAGTATGTGGTGGACGAAGAGGAAGACCAGGTGGAAATTCAGGGTTTTGACTCAGTGGGGTCAATGGGCCATATGTGGGAACCAGCTTTAGATGTGAGCATGCTTGGTGAAACCGCAGGAGTGAAGCTTGTATAAAGGGGTGAGTGGAAAGCTCGCGTGGAATGTGGGATTTATGTATCCAAGGTAGATTTTCTAAAGGGAGGCAAGAGAAAGTTTGCTCCAATCCAACCCAATCTTTGTGAAGTGTATGGGAGTGCCAGTCTAGAATTCTGTTTAAGTGGCAAGCAAGATAATATTTTTGTATATCTGGGACTCCGAGGCCTCCAAAGTTTTTGGGAAACGTAAGTTTTTGCCAGCTGATTCTAGGGTTCCCGGATTTCCAGATAAAAAGTCTACTCAATTTGTTGTATGAACGAAAAAAGGAAGGCGGCAAATTAATAGGGATAGCCTGAAGTATATAAAGTATCCTTGGCAAAATGTTCATTTTTAAAATGGCCATTCTACCAAACCAGGAGAAGGGACCGAGTTTCCATTTCTGTAAATCAGTTTGGATAGAATGAAGGAGTGGCTGAAAATTTTTAGTATAAAGGGAATGCAAGGTGGAGGGAATTTGTATGCCCAGGTAGGTAATGGAATCCCTTTCCCATCCAAAGGGGAAGTTGAGAGTACATTGATTTACTAATGAGGGCGGTAGGGAAATGTTGAGAGCCTTTGATTTATTGAAGTTAATTTTCAAGTTGGAGAGGGTTTGGAAAAGATTAAAATCGTTTAATAAGTTGGGAATTGAGGTGATGGGGTCCGACAGGAAGAGCAGGATGTCATCAGCATATGCTGCTATTTTATACGTTTTATGTTTAATTGGCACTCCTTTTATGTCCGGATTGTCCCTGAGTTTACGGAGTAAAGGTTCCATCGTGAGTATAAAAATTAGAGGTGAGAGGGGGCATCCCTGGCGAGTACCGTTGAGGATGGAGAAGGCGTTCGACAGGCGACCATTGATTTTGATTTTAGCCGTGGGGGACGAATAGAGGACCATTATCATCCGCAGTAATTGTGGTGAGATTCCTATTGTCCGAAGGGTTTCCTCCATGTAGTCCCAAGCCACCCTGTCAAACGCCTTCTCCGCGTCAAGGAATAGCATAAAGCAGGGGTGTCCAAACTTTTTTCAAAGAGGGCCGGATTTGATGAAGTGAACATGCGCGAGGGCCGACCATTTTGCCTGACATTCTTTGAACCGTTAAAATTTGGCCTAAGTGTGTTAGTTCGAGCTCTAATACACGGCCCAACAAGAATTCTCTTGTCTTTGTGGCTGTGTGTGGGAAGAGATGAGCTCGGGCGTATTTGTACATACTGTATTAATTGGCGTATAACATAAATAAAGAACTGTGAAGCAAAATAATGGTCAGTGCCCACCAATGCAGCTTAATCAGTGCATATCTGCAGACCCACCATTGCCATGAATGTGGCCTCACCATTGCCAGGAATGCAGCACCATTGCCAGGAATGCCTCACCATTGCCAGGAATGCCTCACCATTGCCAGGAAAGCCTCACCATTGCCAGGAACGCAGCACCATTGCCAGGAATGCAGCACCATTGCCAGGAATGCCTCACCATTGCCAGGAATGCAGCATTGCCAAGAATGCCTCACCATTGCCAGGAATGCAGCACCATTGCCAGGAATGCCTCATCATTGGCAGTAAAGCAGCACCATTGCCAGGAACGCAGCACCATTGCCAGGAATGTCTCACCATTGCCAGGAACGCAGCACCATTGCCAGGAATTCCTCACCATTGCCAGGAACGCAGCATTGCCAAGAATGCCTCACCATTGCCAGGAACGCAGCACCATTGCCAGGAATGCTTCACCATTGCCAGTAAAGCAGCACCATTGCCAGGAACGCAGCATCATTGCCAGGAATGCCTCATCATTGCCAGTAACGCAGCACCATTGCCAGGAACGCAGCACCATTGCCAGGAATGTAGTGACGAGCGCCAAAGGAGAATCTCCTGTTTACACGGTGGCCTCTTTAATAGAAAGTCCCCCCTCCTTTGATGGACAGAACAGTCGTCCAATGGCAGTGCCGGAGACGGACTTCCTATTACAGAGGCCGTCTGTAAACAGGAAATTCTCCTGTGTACGGCTCTCGGTCCTGTCCTCCCTGTACCTTCCGAAGCATATATATCTTTTGTGGCCCCGGCGCTGGGAGATCTTCGGGGGCCACAAAAGATATGTATGTCCAAATAACCAGGCGGGCCGTTCAAAACCGGGCCACGGGCCGCGATTGGCCCGCGGGCCGGACTTTGGACATGCCTGGCATAAAGCCAGGAGTGGCCGTGGTGGTGAGCCAGTGATGGATATTTATCGCTTTTGTGGTATTGTCCCTCGCCTCCCTACCAGGGACAAAACCAACTTGATGGACTTCCGGTTCTGGCGCCGCATGGAGTAGCTGTCCCCTCTCACAGCTCCCGCAGACCGGCCTCTAAATCGGCTTCAAATCCGGCGATTTCGCCCGCTCCACCGGCCAGCTGACTTCCCCACGCTACCAGCTCCAGGATGGACCGGTTCGTGGAAAAAACCGGGCCGCGTTCGTATGCGGCCGCCACCGCGCAGCAGGACGCACCGCAAATTGAGGCCCCGGCTTCGGCCTACACTGCTCCGGTCACCGCTCCGGCCTGCGCGGCCTATCCGGAGGAGACAGCACCAGCCATGGAGGTAGGAGACCCAGCACAAGGCCAAACAACCTCCAAGGCACCCTCTTCCCTACAATCTCCAACCTCCACACACGTACCTGGGCCTGTGGCGCCTGTGGCCATGCTGCATTCTCTGCCATCCCCACCGCTGCAGGATCCACAGACAGAGCTTCTGGCACAAGCTGTTGCTGCTCTCCTCTCCCCTATGATAGCTGCCTCTGTTGAGAAAGCTGTCACCCAAGGCATGCATAAATTTCAAGCCCAACTCGGGGAACATGCATCCAGACTCAATGAGGCTGAAAATCGCATCTCTACTCTAGAGGAAGAATTATACCAAACGCAGTCCCTGGAACAAGCTCAGGACAGAACTAACAAATATATTTTGGAAAAGCTTGATGACCTCGAGAATAGGTCCAGGAGGAGCAACCTGCGTTTTGTAGGTATCCCCGAGTCGCTTCATCAATCCGCTCTGTCAGACCTGTGTGCAAGCCGCATCCCGGAGGCTCTGGGTCTGGGGGGACCCTTCGTCGTGGAACGAGCACATCGTGTGGGGGCGCCCAACTCGGATCGCAAATCCCCGCGCCCGATCATTGCCAAATACCTGAATTATTCAGACAAAGCCTCCATTTTGCAGCAGTATCGCCAGTCCAGATCACTTCAGATTGACGGGGTCAAAATCCTGATCTTTGCTGACTATTCAGTGGATGTTTCCAAGAAACGGAAGGCCTTTCAACATGTCTGCACGGAACTATTCCAACGGCAGATGAAATTTACTCTGGCATTTCCGGCAATCCTACGGATCAAAGCACCCAACGGAGAACAGCTCTCTTTTCAAGACCCAGACGATGCATCGCGTTTTCTGAAGTCGCTACGATCGGGCCCTCCACTCAGCCCGGCTCCCAAAGCGGCCCCAGTTAATAGGGCTCTTGACCAGAGGAGCCCACGGAAGGATTCCCCCAAGCGCTTTAGGGCCTCAGGTCCAGCTCCTCACGCTCTGAACCCACGTTGATGAACCCCAGGACCTTGTGACCTTTTTTGTCTTCCCTCCCTTCCAGGGACGAAGCTTTGCCTACCACCCGCTTTCTCATGGTAGAAGTGGCTTCTGTTTTGAATTAATCTCCTCCTGGGCCACTTGCGCTATGCATGCGCTTCTCAGGTAATATTTGACCAGGGCCGTGACTGGCCCCGTGTGCTGCATTGACTGAACTTATGTCTTTTACCATGCCCCATACGCCATCGGCTTCTGGTTGTTCTATTATTGTTCTATTATAACTATTTTCCTCAATGTTTGAGTTTTTTTTTTCAGGCTATACCCACTTGTTCCCCCTGTGGATTCTTCTGTGCAGACCATCTCACTTCGTTCTGATCCTTGCCTGGGTTGACGGCGTGCCATGCTCCTTCTTTCTAGGGCAGCCATTTCTATGTCAGCTCGGAGGCCTGGTTCTGGGAGCTGGTCTACACAGTGACCCCCATGCGGAAAAAAGTGAAGTTCACAGTGAGTTGTTTTTACTTTCTGGGTTACTATGCCTGGCACATTTACCGCTCCCTTCCCCACCTCTTCCTTCTACTTATTCCCACAGCTGCACTTATCCCCAATTTACTCTCCCTTGCTGCTACCTTACCAGGGGCCACCCTGGCCCTATCTGGAGCAAAGCTCCTGTTGTTACATGTCCCGGGTCCTCCCTACCACATGGTACTATTAATCCCCACTGTTACTGCGCTTAACGCTCCACCATGCTACAAGTAATCTCGTGGAACGTTAAAGGGCTTCGTTCCCCCAACAAACGTCTGAAGATACTGCGACACCTCAAGAGACTCAAAACAGACGTAGCGTTGCTACAAGAAACCCATCTCTCCTCATCGGACTTTGTTCGGATGAGGAAGCTCTGGGTGGGTGAGGTGGTAGGTTCTGAGGCTGTGGGCCGGAAAGCAGGGGTTCTTATTCTTATCAATAAGAATCTTCCTTGTAAGATCCTATCTACGGACACAGACCAACAGGGCAGACTCCTCACGATTAGGGCCCTCATAAGGACCAAGGAACTTGCTATTACAAACGTCTATGCCCCCAATAGCCCCACAAAACCTTTTTTCAGCGCATTGACTAGTTGGCTTCTGCGCTTCCCCCACCTCCCGCATCTGGTGGGGGGCGACTTCAATTCTGTTGCCCACCCAGTAGATGACAAATCCTCATCATTGCGCCCCGTACTTTGTTCGACTGCTACCATTCCCACGAGCCTGGCAATGACTATGGAATCCCTTCACCTGCATGACATTTGGCGACTCCACCACCCGACCGACCGAAAATTTTCCTTTTACTCTTATCCCCACAATGTCTTTTCTAGGATTGACTATTTTTTTAGCTCTAATGACTTAATCCCCTTCCTTCCGACAGCGGAAATTCATGACATAGCCATATCAGATCATGCTCCGATCTCAGTGACTCTAGAGACCCCCCACATACACCCTAATCCCAAAATATGGCGTTTCCCCTCCTATTTGCAACACAACGCAGACTTTTAAGCTTATATGACGAAAGAATGGGCATCCTATTCACAGACGAACGCAGTACATGCTGACAACCCACACTTGTTCTGGGACGCAGGTAAGGCGTTCCTTAGGGGACGCATTATCTCTTATGCCTCCTTGTTCAAGAAACACGCCCTGTCTCAATACAAAGCCTCCAGTTCCAGACTACATCAGGCCCAGCGAGCACTCTATGCCTTAAACTCCCCCGAAAATCGTGAGGCCTGGCATACAGCCAAGCAGTCTTTTGACACTTGGGCCGAAACCTTGGAAACCACTAAACGAGCTCACTTCGACGCCACTCTACACAAATTTGGCAATAAGGCTGGCAAGCTGCTTGCCAGACTATGCAAGGGAACCTACCGCCCCACGGTCATATCGTCGCTACGCGACCCCGATGGCACAGTCACGACCACTCAGAAGGGCATCAATGCGGCGATGCTCCGCTTTTATTCCACCCTCTATGCGGCGGACCCTATTGACCGACCCACTGCTCGCGACTTCCTTGACGAAGTACAATTGACCCGAGTATCTCCCTCTCAACTTGATTCGTTAAACGCTCCCATTTCCCCCTCGGAGATATCCGATACGATTCGTAAGCTAGCTTCCTCCAAAGCCCCAGGCCCGGATGGCCTATCAGGCGAGTTCTATAAATCCTTAAACGCACTTCTAACTCCGACCCTGGCCGATGTCTACCAACATATATTGTCTGGTGGCCCCTATCTCCCGTCCGGTAACCAAGCAATTATTAAGTTGTTAGAAAAAAAGGGGAAAGACCCACAAGAGCCTGGGTCATATAGACCTATCTCGTTTCTAAATCTTGACGTCAAAATTCTTTCCAAAATAGTAGCTAATAGGCTGGCTGACATCATCCCCTCCCTGATCCACTCTGCCCAGTCAGGTTTTGTCAAGGGCAGAACGGCAACTATTAATATCAGGAAGGTGATAATGGCACTAGAACATGCCAGATGTAACCCCACCAGCGATCTAGTTATTATTACTCTAGATGCCGAAAAGGCTTTTGACAATGTCAATTTTGAATGGCTTTCCATGGTACTGGGGGATATGGGCTTCACCGGACCATTTCTACACCTGATCAGCTCCATGTACACCTCCCCTGCAGCCAGACTGGTGGCCGCTGGCCTCCTCTCGGATGAGTTCCGGCTACATAAGGGAACCAGACAAGGCTGCCCCCTGTCCCCACTCCTCTTTAATCTGGCCTTGGAGCCGCTATCCAGATACCTGACATATAAAGCTCCGCTACACGGGATCGAAATCGGGTCGCACGAATTAAGAACCTCCCTCTTTGCTGACGACGTCTTGATATTCTCCGCCAACCCTTCAACAGACATGCCCACGATTAAATCCTTATTTGACCGTTTCAGACAGTGCTAGGGACTGCGTATTAACTACTCCAAGAGCGAAATACTCCCCTTGGGATCCCTTCCACCTCCGACATGGGCAAACCACTCCATTTTCAAAGTAGCTAGAACTCATATCACATACTTGGGCATTAAGATAGGGAGGCTCCCCTCGTCTCTCTACCACCTGAACTACCCCCCCCTCTTTGCCAAACTTATACAGGAATTAGACAACTGGATGGATCTGCCTCTTTCGCTCTTGGGAAGGTGCCACCTGGTAAAAATGGTCAGCTTTGCACGCCTCCTGTATCCCCTTCAGACGATACCTTTACTCCTTAGACATAAGGATACAAAACTTTTAAACTCAGCAATCTCTAAATTCCTGTGGCGAGGCAAGAGACCCCGCATAGCCTTCTCTAAACTTCACCTTCCCAGGAGCGAAGGGGGTATTAACCTTCCCAATCTTAGAAAGTATAACCTAGCATGTCTTTTGAGGGTAGGTCTAGACTGGATATCCCAAAAATCCCGCTGCTCTAATTACCCACTGGAAGCTGCAATGACCCATCCTTACTCCCTAGCTGCTCTTCTCCACTGCAAATGGAAACAATTAGATCCGTCTTTGCAACACAACCTTTTACTGAGAGACACGGCTATTGCCTGGAGAGAAACACGGAAGAGCCTTAAGCTGTCTCCCTTCCTTTCTAGACATCTCCCAATACAAGGTAACCCGAACTTTACCTCGGGGCTGGACCGCCAACCCTATGAAACTTGGCGTCAACAGGGCCTCGACACCTTCTTCTCCTTATGTGACCCGGACTCTGGTCGAGCACTTCCCTTCCGCCGACTAGCTGTCAAGTTCTCCTTGCCGGATTCATCCGCCTTCCACCATGGCCAATGCCTCAGCTTCTTGCAGAAAACTTGCAGAGCGGAACATACAAGATTCCAATCCTCTTTCATCTAATTACTTCTCCACAAAGACTCTTATCGCATCTCTGATATTTACAAACCTCTACTACTGAATACTACACCTTCTCTGGAATCATCCTCGGTCTCTAACTGGGCCAAAGATTTCCCAAGTACCGATATTGTGGATAAGATCCTACACGGACTCCAATCAGTCTACAATTTGGTCCCGAATGAAACTTGGAGGGAAACCCAATTAAAAATTGCACATCGAGCGCACATACCTTTTTCTACCTTCCTCACCTTCGTGTCAATCCGCTGCTTCTTTGTGCCCTCTATGCCAGCATCCTAGACCCTCCCTTACCCACCGCTATTGGTCTTGCCTGGTCATCTCCTCATTCTGGGATGGAATTTTGGCTTTTATCTTCAAGATAACACTCCTGAAACTCCCCAAGGACCCGCTACTCCTTATCTTTGGGTATTGGGACCCCAAACTACTCCCCTGGTCGGCTACCCCCACACCTCTGGGCAAGGAGTGGGCCTTGCTCTGCCTGTTACTCGCTAGGAGAACCATCCTAGCCAACTGGACAACCACGACTAAACCCTCTGTTCCACAAGTAGACAGAGAACTTATGCACCTCCTCTTTCGGGACAAATTGAATACTAGCCTTCTTCACGCCAAAGCCAAACTACGCTTTCACAACAGATGGGGCTTGTATATGGCATCTAGACTCACCCCACAGGAACGAGCCCACCTTGAGGACCACTCCTTCGTCCATAAGGGACACGCGCCAACGGCGATAATCGCTGCAACCTGAAACCGTACCAAGCGGGTCTCTGTGCTCCTGACTCTCTCTCCCACCACACGGGGACTCATCACCTTTTATGGACAGCCGGGATCTGTGCAGCACCTCTCCCCCCCCCCCCCATTATGCAATGAACTGCACCTGCTACTGACCACTCCCCCCCCTTCCCGCTCCCCCCCCCCACGGTTATTTTATTTCATATTTATTTTATTTCATATTCATTATATACTTTATTTTACCCTGTAGTTCGCCTTTGTAAACATACCAGGTTACCTTCTGACCTCCAGATCCATCCAGTTGAAGCTTCCCATTCTCCCTTCTTTGGGGAGAATGGTAAGTCTTCCCTTAAGCTATGCACACAATGCCTAGTTACTACCAAACCCTAGGCTGAATGACTGTTTTCACTCGATCTTTCTATTTCAATGAGAAAAATTTTCGTCTTTGTATTTTGTACTATTTGTTCTATGCCTTTTTTCAATAAAATTTTATTTAAAAAAAAAAAAAAAAACAACTTGATCCAGGTCAATTAATTGAGGGAGGTGGGGCAGGATACGATTGGCTAAAATGTTGGCGTATATTTTGAGATCCACGTTAAGTAGGGAGATGGGGCGGTAGTTAGTTACTAACAAGGGGTCTTTATTAGGTTTAGGGATAAGGGTGATATGGGCTTCTAAAAATTCTTTTGGTAAATCGTCGGTTTTAGAGAGGTGGTTGAAGGTATTGACCAAATGAGGGAGTAAGAGATCTTGGAAAGTCTTATAGTAGCTTAGAGGGAAGCCGTCGGGTCCGGGGCTCTTTCCGGGCTTCATTTGTTTCAGGGCATGTATAGTTTCAGCAACAGTGATTGGGGCGTTCAAGGCTTCGGACTCTTCACTTGTGAGAGGGGTGGGAGCGTATTGTTGCAAGAATGTGCGAATAGAAGTCTCACGATCTATCAAGGAGTTAGGTTGTTGGGGGGAGGGGAGGTGATACAGTTCTGAGAAATAATGGACGAATTTGTCCATTATGTCCTCCGTTTTGGAAATTTTTTCACCCGTATCACTTCTGAGCTCGTGTATAGTGTGTATTGCCTTTTTAGCCTGGAGGGCTCTAGCTAATAGCTTTCCTGACTTATTACTGTGCTCATAGAAGATCCTCTGGGAGAGGGTGAAATTCCGTTTCATTTTTTTATGGAGCACTGTCAGAAGTTCTTCTCGTGCGTTGGTCAATTCTGTTAGTACGGTAGCAGCCAGAGAGGCTTTGTGTTTTTTTTCCAAATTGTGAATGCGTTTAGTTAGAGCTTCGATGTGAGCTTTTCTAAGTTTGTTTCGTGAGGTTGACAAGGACATGAAATCCCCTCTAAGGACGCATTTGTGGGCAGCCCATATTGTAGTTGGAGTGGATTCTCCTCCGGAATTTTCTAGGAAGTAATTGGAAAGATTTTTGGAGATAGATTGGACTATATCAGAATCTGTGAGTAAGGAATTATCGAGACGCCAAATACATGTATACGCTGTAATATTCGGGATATTCAGGGTCATGGATATTGGGTTATGATCTGAAATGATTTTTGGTTCAATGGTGGCTTTAGTCAGAAATGATAATTCGTTTTGGGAGAGAAAGAAATAGTCCAATCTTGAATATTTGTTGTGGGGGGGAGAAAAAAAGGTAAAATCTTTTACGTTGGAATGTAGCGTTCGCCAAGTATCATGAAGTAGGAGGTCGTGGAATTGTAGTTTTATCGCACGTAATGTTTTATATGCTATAGAGGTGGTGCCAGAAGAGGAGTCAAGAAAGGGGTTAAGGGCAACATTAAGGTCTCCACCTACAATGAGGGCACCAGCTGTAAATAGGGTTAGGTGTTGGAAGGTGTTGCGAATGAAAGTGACTTGATGTGCATTAGGTGCGTAAATATTTGCCAGAGTTATGGGTTTGTTGTGTAGCGTACCTTTTAGAAACAGGAACCTGCCCTGTTTGTCTTTCAGAACGTCATCAACCTTAATTGGACAGTGTCTGGAAATTAGAATAGAAACTCCCTTGGATTTGGCATCATGGTTAGGTGCGTGAAAAACCGTGGGAAAATGTTTGCTGTATAGTTTTGGGATGTTATCCGCCCTAAAATGAGTTTCCTGAACAAGAACGATCTGAGCTTTGGGGTGATGTATTGCTGATAGGAATTTTGTACGCTTTTCGGGCGTATTGAGACCTTGAATGTTAATGGAGTAGAGTTTGAGCTGAAGGTGGGAAGAGGTGTCCGGGTGCAGTGAATGAGACGAATTGGAATTCATGTTAGCCTAATCAGGGTGAGGGGGAGATAATGTGGAAGTGCTGAGCTGAAAGTACTTCTAAAAAAAAAAAAAAAAAAAAAAAAAAGGGGGGGGGAGGGGAGTACCAAACCGATGAGACAGTAGGATTAGGGGTGTCCCCTGTCTCGAAAAAATAAGGATCGGTAGGTGTACAGTGTGGGGACCGTAGATCCTCCCTAAACCGGCAGGACCTACAGTGAACACACACTGAGTGGGGGTCGGCACCAGCTGAACCAGAGAGATGGATAGGAGAAAAAGATAGAGAGAAAGGGGAGATGTAACGCTACTATGCTACCTCACATCAGTACCTGTGAAAAAAGGAAGAAAACATTGTATAACAATTAGAAGGGGAATTATGAGGATTTGCCGCTGTTAGAGAGACTACAAAGGTGCCTAAATCTACCGCAAGGAACTTCAGGGTAATGCGGCGCATCAATGTGAGGCCTTCTGGGATGTGACACCCAGTGTAAAACAATAAAAAAACAAAAGGCCTTCCTCACTCCTGATATCGATCTCTCCGCATGGACAACCTTAGGGGTCCTCAATCTCGGACACCTGTACCAGAATTCCAAACTCAAACCGTTCCACACTCTTCACGCCAACTTTCACATAAGCCATAAGGACTTCTTCAAATACCTAAGAATACGATCAATTCTCTCTAAAGTACAATGGTCAAACAACCTAACTACTTGGCACATACTGACCTTCTTCAATCTCACCTCACCCCACCAACGAGGGATCTCGATTTGCTACAAACTCCTCACTGAATTCTCTCCACCTCTCAAATCCCCCACAATGTTAAAATGGGAACACTTACTACATCGCACCTACACCCCCCAGCAATGGTTCCGCTCGCTTCGAGCACCCATGAAATTCTCCAAATGCCTACTGCATTGGGAAACAGTCCAAAAAATATACCATAATTGGTACCTCACACCAATCAAACTGGCCCATATATATATCCAACTGCGAGCAATCTGTGCTGGAGAAACTGTGGATCCTTAGGTACTCCACTCCACATATGGTGGGACTGCCCAATCCTAACCCCACTATGGTCCATGCTATCCAAACTCCTTATGTCCATTTTAAAAATTCCTGTACCACTGACACCGCAACTAGTACTATTTGGTCTCGAATTGGAAGACTGGCCTCAACCCACTCGACACATTCTCGCCCATGTTCTTATCGCCACGCGTCTAGCCATCGCCAAAAACTGGAAATCCCCTCTAGCCCCTTCCGGTGTGGAAATAATCGCACTTTTAAACAACCACTGCCTGATGGAACTCATGCATGCCAAAGGCCACCTCCTTATTCCTGAATTCAGAAGCAACTGGGACCTTTGGCTTCAACACCCTAAATGCAAACCTCCTATGACAGACCTATTACTTACCTAACCTCCTTACCCCGTCAGTACCTGAAGCTCTTACCCTGTGTACCTGTGTTGCTCTCCCAATTAACACGTTGTTTCTTGTTAAAGTTATCTATTACAACTCTGAGTTAAGCTATATGTCTTGTGCTACACCTGTAACAGAAGGTCTTCCCGCCTTCATTCGCTAGCCTACGCTATTGGACATATACATTTGTGAGATGGAGCACTAGGCATCATCATCTGGGGCCAAAGTTGGACCCCTTCCTATGGCGCCCTCAAGAACCCGTCACAGTTAGTTCCCAGATGGGGTGACGGGTTCGACCTCCCACTGAAGACGTCTCCTACTATGCCATATGAAGCCTGCATGTGTATGATACTGTGTATACCCTGAGCTCCTCTCTTTTTTTTTTTTCCCCCTTTCCTTCATCTTTCTTTCTGTTCTGCTGTTGTTCTCACTATGTATAACTGACATGTTGCACTACCTGTTGCATACTTTGTACCGTGTACTATGAAACTCAATAAAAATCTATGGTTAAAAAAAAAACAAAAGGCCTAAATAGGGGTTTTACTAACGCCACCCATTAGGAATTAGGAACATGCCAAACTTAACGGTAACTTAAGAGAGAAAGAGGCATCTAACAGGTATCAATAATGATAAGCGATACATATTTACCATACATATTTACCACTGAGACATACAGGGTAGAGAAATAGTCTATGACCTCGGAATGTGGTATATTGAAAGAACTCATAACAGGTGTTCCATCTTAGTAACCAAGAAAACAACATAGGCAGCACGTTATAGCCATGTCCAGTAGTTGCAGACTAGACCTGTAGAAGTTGACTGTAAGTGAGAGGGTCACAAAGTCTAAATGAGACCAGCAATCGTAAATATCTTCTTGAAGGATACGGGGTGCCAGTCAGTCATCAACCAGTAACCTTGAGAACGACAAGTATCATAGTGTACAAGAGGAATGAATAGGAGAGAAACCAGTACTTGCGGTTTTGAGGCATTGGGATCGGCTTTTTAAGTCAGTAGATGCACCGAAGACATTGCGGGATGGAGTGAGGACGTGAATCCAAGGTACAAACGAGGGATTAAGCGGACTCAGAACTCGACTAGCAAGGATGGTAGAAAGCAGGAAGTACGGGTGCTGTTGTCATCCATTATGAGCCGGTCATCTCGTTGCAGGGAATTATGGGGATTGTAGTAACAGTCATACTAAGTTCGCTACCATGCAGAGTGAAACTGAATAACAGGGGTAGAGATGGAGCACTGAGGGAGAAATAAGTAGCATGGATAGTCATACAGTCACCATTACTCCGTATGATAGTCTTGCCGATGTAGATGGGTACGGTAGAAATGCTAAATATCTAGCATAATAAGGGGGTATGTAACAGAAAACGTGCCAAAAATTAAGCATGAAAAACAATGAATAACAATGAATAAACTGTTTAAGAACTGTTTAAGAACTTCGTGGGTCAATCATGGCGGAGCAGGGAGTTGACAGGAACCTGTTATCGCATTCAGCGATCCCTTCAAGCTCTCCGAGCGTTTGGTGTGGAAGTCGGGCTATGAGCGCGGTAAGGGCCTCTAGGTGGGCTGCGAGCACTCGTGGCTGACGGGGATCTGCGCCGCCGATAAGTGCCAGATTGAGTATCCATTGGTTCGGCCGATGGAGTATTCTTTTGTACTGCAGAACGTCTGAAATCTGCAAACCAATTCGGAACATCAACCAAAGGGATGTTAAGGCTATTGCAGAAGTGAGGTAAATCTTCTGGGACTCTCAAATTTGCAGTGCGCCCCTGAGCGGAGGCTGAAAGGCAGAATGGGAATTTCCATTTGTAGACAATACTGTTTGCGCGAAGCACATCTAGTAGAGGTTTCAGATCCCTCCGGTGTTGCAGCGTGATGCTGGATAGATCCTGGAATATTTGGATTGTAGAACCACCATGAGTAATTTGTGGCGTATCCCTGGCATGTTTGAGGATGTCTTCCTTCAGTTTGAAATCCTGTAGACAGCATACGATATCCCTCGGAGGGTCTGTGGCTCTACCTTTGGGTTTTAATGCGCGATGGATTCTATCCATCGCAATGGGGGTATGTGGCGGTCTGCTCAGTAAATTATTAAAGATGCTGGTCACAGCGGTTAAAGTGTGCTCTCCTTCAATCGTTTTCGGGAGACCTCGCACCCTTAAATTGTGGCGTCTCCCCCTGTTGTCAAGGTCTTCCATGCGGATATGGACCGATCGAAGTTGTAAAGTATGTGTGTCCACATGATGTGTCGTTTTCTTAAGTTGGGCGGCTTGTATAGAGACAGCATCTTCCACCACCATCACCCTATCAGTCAAGGAGCGAATGTCCAGGCGGAGCTCCGAAATGGCTGCCGAGAGGGTGTCCTTGATGTCTGCAGCAATGGTTCTCAGGTCATTTATATTGAGCTGTGGTTGTGAGGACAGTACGGCGGGCTGTGAATTATCTGTTCCTCCTCTCGGCGTAGAGAAGGGAGACATTGGCGCGTTGCGATGAGGAGATGTGTGCTCTCGCCTGAGGCCTTGGTGAGGCGTCGCCATGTTCCCCCTGTTCGCTCGAAACATATCCGGTATAGTGTTGGTAAAGGAGCGCGAGTTCCCTCGGGGAGAACGGGAACGCGATGTCGAGGAGTTTCTCGAGGCAGTCCCCATCAGATAAGGAGTGAAGAGTGGTGTTAACCTCCGGTATTCAGATAGCTTTTCGTGAGGTAGCAGGAGCGCAGGAATTAAGCGTCCATCTTCCAGTCAGGTCAGGCTACGGTATGCTTTTTAGGTTGTGATTAGCAGACTGTACCTCACTCAACCCTATATACTGTAGTACACTAACCCTTACCAGTTCTTATAAGGACCTTTGTGGAACTAGTAGGTTGTGATTAGCAGACTGTACCTCAATCCCTATACTCATAAAGGAATGCTGCAGTATAGGGCAGTAGTCAGCAGTAGTGCACCTCAACCCTATATATTGTGGACCTATACCAGTCCTTAAGGAATAGCAGATTGTACCTCACTCAACCCTATGTACTGTAGTACCCTATACCTTTCCAGTCCTTATAAGGACCTTTGTGGAACTAGTAGGTTGTGAATGATTAGCAGACTGTACCTCAGTCCCTATACTGATAAAGGACTGCTGCAGCAGAAGGGCAGCAGTCAGCAGTAGTGCACCTCAACCCTATATATTGTGGACCTATACCAGTCCTTAAGGAATAGCAGATTGTACCTCACTCAACCCTATGTACTGTAGTACCCTATACCTTTCCAGTCCTTATAAGGACCTTTGTGGAACTAGTAGGTTGTGAATGATTAGCAGACTGTACCTCAGTCCCTATACTGATAAAGGACTACTGCAGCAGAAGGGCAGCAGTCAAGTATAATATTTTTTCTATATTTGGAAGAAAGAATATTATACGTGTACAAGCCTATTACCATACCACTGATACCAGTCCTGAAAAGAACCTTTGTGGACCTAATAGTAACAGCTACTGATTAAACTGACTGTCCCTCACTGCCTCACACACTGCTTCCTGCCTGTCCCTATTTAAACTGACAAAACACAGGCTGCTGCAACAATAACTTGAATAGCACTTTTGTGGACCTAATAGTAACAGCTAATGATTAAACTGACTGTCCCTGCAGCACACACCGTCCTGTCCCTCTCTCTACACTGACAAAAGAGACTCAGGCTGCTGCAACAATCACTAGCACAGCACTGCCTATCCTGAACTACACCTAACACCTATACCAGTCCTGAAAAGAACTTTTGTGGACCAAATAGCTAGTGATTTGGGTCACTGCAATCTCTCCCTGCTCCACACAGCAACCTCTCCCTATAGTGACAGAAGAAAGAATGTAAAATGGCCACCGGATCGGGTATATTTATAAGTTAGGGGGAATGTCCAAGTGTCCATGTGCTGTAATGTCTCAATTGGCTGTCCTGTACCCCATGATGGATGTGTCATCATAGGTCAAAGTTCTTTTACACAGTAAACACGGAAGTCCGCCGGGCGAACGGCGGCAATAGTCCGCCGATCGGGCGGACTGCGAACAGCCGAAATTCGCCGCAAAACATCCGCCGGGCGAACCGGTCGGCCATCCCTACTCAGAGAGCTGCTCTACAAGGACTTCACTTGCTTCCCATAGAAAGGGGGACCTCAGCAATGAAGTCTGAGGCTTAGCATAGTCATTCATATAGAGGGCTCCTTTGTCTAGACCAGGGGTCTCAAATTGGCGGCCCTCCAGCTGTTGTGAAACTACAAGTCCCATCATGCCTCTGCCTGTGGGAGCAATGCTTGTAACTGTCAGCCTTGCAATGCCTCATGGGACTTGTAGTTTCACAACAGCTGGAGTGCCACCAGTTTGAGACCCCTGATCTAGACAGTTGTGTTTGACTTGGTATACTTGTTCCTATATGTGCATATTGTCCCCTATGTTCTATACCCCTTCACACCCCTGATGCCACTGCCTGCTCTGGAACTGACCCTGGACTGTTATTCGACCACGCTTCTGCCTAACGAATCTGTACATACCTCTGCCTGATCTGGAATTGACCTTGGACTGTTTGACCACGATATTTGCCTGCCTTCTTGGACTGATCTTGTATTCTGCAACTGGACTAGTGGGATTCAACACAGGGGTCTCACATATGTGAGGGGCTCCAGTATAGTTTTTCTGGATGAAGAAAACAATTTTCTTTGTTTTCTCATTCCTAGATTAGGGTCTGGAGACTCGGAGGCTTCAAAGAGATTTGGGTGGGAGAAGCCTCTACCCTTATCCCCATTCTGTCCTGAACGAGGCTTTACTTCTGTCTGCTGCCTGTAGGACTTACTGTCGTCATGCCGCACTGACCACACCACAAGGACCTGCCTACTACCAGGACCAATATTTTTGGCACTGCTGACAATATCTCTGCACTGACCCTGGACTGTATATGGACAGTATCCCTGCCTGCTGCCTGAAAAACTGTGTTCGCTGTTGCTGACCAAGTCCCTGCCTGCTGCCTGGACCAGTGATATCCTCCTGTGGACAACTGCGCTTCTAAAACCACAAATAATCTTTTGTTTACCCTTTGCTCTGCATAATGTATTTTGGGGTGTAATTCTTGGTATGTGCAGGCTATGTGTCCCTGGAATGCCGACGGTGTTCCTTGCATTTTGGGCCTCTGTATGTGGCCAGGCTGTGTAAAAGTCTCACACATGTGGTATTGCCATACTCAGGAGGAGTAGTAGAATGTATTTTGGGGTGTTATTTTTGCTATGTAAACGCTATGTGTTGGAAATATCTTATAAACGGACAACTTTGTGTAACAAAAAAATGCGTTTTCATTTTTTTTCCACATTTTACAAAAACTTATGGAAAAAAATAAACCATTCAAAAGACTCATTATGCCTCATAGATTATACATAGGGGTGTTAGCTTCCCAAAATGGGGTCATTTTCTGGACATTTCCATTGTCCTGGTGTTCCAGGGCCTTCAAAACTGTAATAGGTGGTTGAGAAATGAAATGTGTAATTTATGCTCCTAGAATGCCTGAAGGTGCTCCTTCAATGTTGGTCCTCTGTATGTGGTCAGGCTGTGTAAAAGTCCCACACATGTGGTATCATTATACTCAGGAGGAGTAGGAGAATGCATTCTGGGGTGTTACTTGTGGTATGCACATTCCGCGTAAGAGAAATAAGCTATTACAATGACAATTTTGTGAAAAAATAAAAAAAAAATAAAAATAAAATCTTAATTTTGCAAAGAATTGTGGGAAAAAATCACAACTTCAAATAACTCCCCATGCCTCTTACTAAATACCTTGGAATGTCTACTTTCCAAAAAGGGGTCATTTGTACTTTCCTGGCTTGTTCGGGTCTCATCAGATGTGATAATTGTTTTAGGATTTGCACCACAGCTTGCAGACTCTCTAAATTTAACGCAGATCACATAATATGCAATAATTTGGGTTATTTTTAGCAAAGATATGTAGCAGTATAAATTGTGACCAAAATTTATGAAGAAAAATTGCTAATTTGCTAAATTTTATCACAGAAACAAAGAAAAGGGCATGACATTTGTAGGACTCAACCCAGTGTTGTATCTATATACCTCGTAACCTTAAACCCGGCTTCCCGCCCCCTCCCAACCTTGTCCCTCTTAAAAAATGACTGGACAGATTTTGGAGTAAATGGCCATCAGGCCTAAACTTTTTATTATTAACCAAAATATAATCTTTAATAAATACCAACATTAAATACGAAAATAACTTTCCCAGCCTTTCCAAGGGGTCATGGGTACGTAGCATCCCAACATCAAATTGGTCACTGCCTATAACTTCAACTGTAACCTTTTGACCTCCAGACGGCAACCCCTGTCTCTGAGGCAATAACCAACTGTAGCAGTGACCTACCCGTTTTAAACCCTTCCAGGTTAAACCCTCGTAACCTGGAAGTACCTACAACCACTCCCATCCCATGGATGGGTACAACAGGCCTTTTTACCTGTACCTCACTTCTTCATCTAAAGACCCCTGAACCGCCCAATAAAGAACAAGCACCCGAGACCAAAACCCCGTACCAAAAAACCAGGGAGGGTGGGTGGGGATTCCTTCCTCCTCCGCTCTGCAACTGCTATCACTGCCCCTTGCTGGCACGAGATGGCCGCCGTGGCTCCGCCCCCCGGCTCCGCCCACCCCATGTTCTTAAAGCGGCCACACCTCCCCTAAAAACGGCGACTGTGCAGTCCAGCACATGTCATGCCGTCCCTGCGCCTACCTCCCCCTAGTGGATGCTAGCTGCGGGACTCCCTTTTTTTTTCTAAATTTTCGGTCTTTTTTCATTTATAGTGCAGAAAATAATAAAAACCCCAGAGGTGATCAAATACCACCAAAAGAAAGCTCTATTTGTATGAAGAAAAGGACAAAAAATTCATTTGGGTACAGTGTTACATGACTGAGTAATTGTCATTCAAAGTGTGAGAGCATCGAAAGCTGAAAATTGGTCTGGGCAGGAGGGGGGTTTAGGTGTCCAGTAGGCAAGTGCTTAAAGGAGGAAGATCTTCATCAATGGACACTTTTCTTCTAAACAATGAGAAGTCATCGTGTCATTACAGGAAGATTGAGTCTCTGAGCTACAAGAAAATGGAGGACAGACCCTCCCCCTCTCTGATCTACAAGAAAATGGAGGACACCCCTCCCCCTCTCTGAGCTATAAGAAAATGGAGGACAGACCCTCCCCCTCTCTGATCTACAAGAAAATGGAGGACACCCCCCTCCCCCTCCCCTCACGTGATGCTGCAGTCAGAGACAGATAAGAAGTTCAAGGAGAAAACGCCAGAGAGATCGGGTAATATGGGGGACCGTGGAGGGGAGAACAGGGGGGATGGGGGCACTGAGATGAGAAAAAGGAACTGGGGGGGGCAATCTGGGGTCACTATGGGGGAGGGGCAGTACAGGAAATCAGATGTTGGCGTCCTTTTCATACAGAACATCCCGAGAGAGAAACATTACACTACATCCAGTCACCCCTCTCCTCCCCCATCCTATCACATCACCCCTCCCCCCATCCTATCACATCACCCCTCCCCCCCATCCTATCACATCACCCCTCCCCCCCATCCTATCACATCACCCCTCCCCCCCATCCTATCACATCACCCCTCCCCCATCCTATCACATCACCCCTCCCCCCCCCATCCTATCACATCACCCCTCTCTCTGGTACTGCAAATGTTCTATCCTATAATATTAGAAAAGAAAGACTGTCTGCCCTCTGTTAGATCACCTACCTCTCCCCCCACTCACAGGTCACCCACCTCTCCCCCACTCACAGGTCACCTCCCCCCCACTCACAGGTCACCCACCTCTCCCCCACTCACAGGTCACCCACCTCTCCCCCCCACTCACAGGTCACCCACCTCTCCCCCACTCACAGGTCACCCACCTCTCCCCCCCACTCACAGGTCACCCACCTCCCCCCCACTCACAGGTCACCCACCTCTCCCCCTACTCACAGGTCACCCACCTCTCCCCCACTCACAGGTCACCCACCTCTCCCCCACTCACAGGTCACCCACCTCTCCCCCACTCACAGGTCACCTCTCCCCCACTCACAGGTCACCCACCTCTCCCCCACTCACAGGTCACCCACCTCTCCCCCCCACTCACAGGTCACCCACCTCTCCCCCTACTCACAGGTCACCCACCTCTCCCCCACTCACAGGTCACCCACCTCTCCCCCACTCACAGGTCACCCACCTCTCCCCCACTCACAGGTCACCTCTCCCCCACTCACAGGTCACCCACCTCTCCCCCACTCACAGGTCACCTACCTCTCCCCCTACTCACAGGTCACCTCTCCCCCACTCACAGGTCACCCACCTCTCCCCCACTCACAGGTCACCCACCTCTCCCCCCCACTCACAGGTCACCCACCTCCCCCCCACTCACAGGTCACCCACCTCTCCCCCTACTCACAGGTCACCCACCTCTCCCCCACTCACAGGTCACCCACCTCTCCCCCACTCACAGGTCACCCACCTCTCCCCCACTCACAGGTCACCTCTCCCCCACTCACAGGTCACCCACCTCTCCCCCACTCACAGGTCACCCACCTCTCCCCCCCCACTCACAGGTCACCCACCTCTCCCCCTACTCACAGGTCACCCACCTCTCCCCCACTCACAGGTCACCCACCTCTCCCCCACTCACAGGTCACCCACCTCTCCCCCACTCACAGGTCACCTCTCCCCCACTCACAGGTCACCCACCTCTCCCCCACTCACAGGTCACCCACCTCTCCCCCCCACTCACAGGTCACCCACCTCTCCCCCTACTCACAGGTCACCCACCTCTCCCCCACTCACAGGTCACCCACCTCTCCCCCCCACTCACAGGTCACCCACCTCTCCCCCACTCACAGGTCACCCACCTCTCCCCCACTCACAGGTCACCCACCTCTCCCCCCCACTCACAGGTCACCCACCTCTCCCCCCCACTCACAGGTCACCCACCTCTCCCCCCCACTCACAGGTCACCCACCTCTCCCCCTACTCACAGGTCACCCACCTCTTCCCCCACTCACAGGTCACCCACCTCTCCCCCTACTCACAGGTCACCCACCTCTCCCCCACTCACAGGTCACCCACCTCTCCCCCACTCACAGGTCACCCACCTCTCCCCCCCACTCACAGGTCACCCACCTCTCCCCCTACTCACAGGTCACCCACCTCTCCCCCCACTCACAGGTCACCCACCTCTCCCCCTACTCACAGGTCACCCACCTCTCCCCCTACTCACAGGTCACCCACCTCTCCCCCACTCACAGGTCACCCACCTCTCCCCCACTCACAGGTCACCCACCTCTCCCCCACTCACAGGTCACCCACCTCTCCCCCACTCACAGGTCACCCACCTCTCCCCCCACTCACAGGTCACCCACCTCTCCCCCTACTCACAGGTCACCCACCTCTCCCCCACTCACAGGTCACCCACCTCTCCCCCTTACTCACAGGTCACCCACCTCTCCCCTTACTCACAGGTCACCCACCTCTCCCCCCACTCACAGGTCACCCACCTCTCCCCCTACTCACAGGTCACCCACCTCTCCCCCACTCACAGGTCACCCACCTCTCCCCCACTCACAGGTCACCCACCTCTTCCCCACTCACAGGTCACCCACCTCTCCCCCACTCACAGGTCACCCACCTCTCCCCCACTCACAGGTCACCCACCTCTCCCCCACTCACAGGTCACCCACCTCTCCCCCTTACTCACAGGTCACCTACCTCTCCCCCACTCACAGGTCACCTACCTCTCCCCCTTACTCACAGGTCACCTACCTCTCCCCCTTACTCACAGGTCACCTACCTCTCCCCCTTACTCACAGGTCACCTACCTCTCCCCCTTACTCACAGGTCACCTACCTCTCCCCCTACTCACAGGTCACCCACCTCTCCCCCACTCACAGGTCACCTACCTCTCCCCCACTCACAGGTCACCTACCTCTCCCCCACTCACAGGTCACCTACCTCTCCCCCTTACTCACAGGTCACCTACCTCTCCCCCACTCACAGGTCACCTACCTCTCCCCCACTCACAGGTCACCTACCTCTCCCCCTTACTCACAGGTCACCTACCTCTCCCCTTACTCACAGGTCACCCACCTCTCCCTCACTCTCAGCTCACCTACCTCTCCCCCCACTCTCAGCTCACCTACCTCTCCCCCCACTCTCAGCTCACCTACACCTCCCCCCACTCTCAGCTCACCTACCTCTCCCCCACTCTCAGGTCACCTACCCCCGCCATGGTAAGCTCTCAGGTCAGCTGTACACAGAGGAGATGAAGGAACATCGGGTCTCTGATCGGATTTCCTCTCCTTCATGTTTCCACTATTATTATTATTATTATTATTATTATTATTATTATTATTGCGTCCCCAAAATCATGGTGATTTGTTTTTTTTACCGCGACTTGAAGCCACGCCCGTGTATTCTTGGTCTATAGACCTCAAGTCACATGAAAGTGGGACCAAAGTAGTGCAGGGACTGCTTAGAAGTTGCACAGATATGAACGGTTGTCATTGGAAATCACGGGGTACACGTGTCATGTGACTTTCCAGTCTCAGATCGCATGAAAAGTCGCACTGGTGGAACCCGAACCTCAGTGATGTCGGTACAGCCGGGGGAACCATCTCATCAATCACTATCTGATCTTCATTATCTGCTGTGAGGGGGAGGGGAGACGTGAAGATGACCTGTCACTGCCCAAACCTTCCATGAGAAGTATTGTTCACCCCTTGTGAGGGCAATAAATATATTCCTAAATGTCTAACTCCCCCTCCCCCTTTGACAGATTTAACGTCCGTTGATTTTATTGGGTTTCAAATTTGGCATCCCGATTTCTTTAAAGTTCCAAAAGCTCAGTTCCACCCGAACCCGGGAAAGCTCCCCTCATCACTAAGAGCAACAACCCGATCAATGTGTGGGGGGGTAAATCATCCAATCCACAAATTCCTTTCCTGATCCCATAGAGGAGGAAGACAGAGAGATTTCTACTTCATCATCTCTCCTTCTGGATCCACACCTTCCATACGGGGGAACCGCGGGGGAGGGGCTTTATACCGATCTGCCACTATTAGGGAGGCCACCTCATCCCTTCCAACCTGAAGACACCTATATACAGTATATATATATATATATATAGTAGACGGGTTCTGGGGGCTGATTGGGGTGGGAATTAAACTCACTCGGTGCCTTAAATGATCCTCAGAACCCGAGTGATTGATATGTGTTGGGATGAGGTGACCCCCCAAGTCACTCACTATGGAGCTTCTCTCCGGAACCTCATTTCCGCTTCTACCTTCATTGTTCCATTTCTTCATTCACACAACTACATTGTATGGTGTGTGTTCCTCTCCAGTCACCAATCACACCCCCCCACCAATCACACCCCCCACCAATCACACCAATCCCACAAATCACACCTCCCCCACAAATCACACCTCCCCCACCAATCCCACAAATCACACCTCCCCCACCAATCACACCCCCCCACCAATCACACCAATCTCACAAATCACACCTCCCCCACCAATCACACCCCCCACCAATCACACCTCCCCACCAATCACACCTCCCCACCAATCACACCTCCCCCACCAATCACACCCCCCACCAATCACACCTCCCCCACCAATCACACCTCCCCCATCAATCACACCAATCACACCTCCCCCACCAATCACACCTCCCCCACCAATCCCACCAATCACATCTCCCCCACCAATCACACCTCCCCCACCAATCACACCAATTACACCCCCCCACCAATCACACCTCCCCCATCAATCACACCAATCACCCCCCCCCCCCCACCAATCACACCAATCACACCTCCCCCACCAATCACTTCTCTTATTTATTTATCTTATTTATTTTATAACTTTGCTGTTTTGGTTGTTCCTCAACAGTTCTGTATGGAGAGCATGGATTCCCAGTTGGGAATGCACTTTTTCCTTTTTACTTTTCGTCTTCTCACATTTCTTGTTGTCTTTTTTCCTTTTTTTATTTTTCAGCCTATTGCTTTTTCTTATTCTGTGTTTATGCTTTCTAGCTATTTGGAGCAACACCATCTAGTGTCTGCTCTCCATACTGCACCCTCTGTGGTCATCTGTCCCGTGTCACTTCCTGTCCCGTGTCACTTCCTGTCCCAGAAATTCATTTCCTGATTTCAGCCATTTTAGAGCTGATTAAAACAGTTTCTCAGTCTCCATCCTGAACACACGGTCACCATAGAGACAGCACAGGATCTCTTCCACGTCAGACCACACAGGTAAGTCATGTGGATGTCCTATTCATAGTACAGGGCTCCTGTCCCTGCTATAGACATATCAATCATCTGTGACCGGCTCCTCCTCCTTGTGATGAATGATACATGTGTATGCTCCTCTCCTGTACATACCGCCCACTGTCATACCCCCCCACACTCCTCTCCTGTACATACCGCCCACTGTCATACCCTCCACACTCCTCTCCTGTACATACCGCCCACTGTCATACCCCCCCACACTCCTCTCCTGTACATACCGCCCACTCTCATACCCTCCACACTCCTCTCCTCTACATACCGCCCACTGTCATACCTCCCACACTCCTCTCCTGTACATACCGCCCACTGTCATACCCCCCCACACTCCTCTCCTGTAAATATCGCCCACTGTCATACCCCCCCACACTCCTCTCCTGTACATGCCGCCCACTGTCATACCCTCCACACTCCTCTCCTCTACATGCCGCCCACTGTCATACCCTCCACACTCCTCTCCTCTACATGCCGCCCACTGTCATACTCTCCACACTCCTCTCCTCTACATACCGCCCACTGTCATACCCTCCACACTCTTCACAAAGTTTTTTTAGAGCTTGGCTATAAAATTTTCCGACAACGTGATAGGGTCCGATCTTGTGTAGAGAATTCCGATCGGACAAAGTGCCACGCATGCTCAGATCAAATTCCTAGACCAAAGCTATTGGCTACTAAGCCTGGACATGGTCCCGTCGTAACGAAATAACGTCATCACGTTCCGTACGTTCGGATTGTCCGACCTGTGTGTGTGCAACACAAGTTTCGGACAAAATCAGAGGGCTTTTGTTGTGGGAATGTCCGACCCGTGTGTACGGGGGCTTAGATGCCACACTAGTAGATGACCGGAGACCCGGGGCTTTCCACATCTCATTGTTCGGCATTCCTTCCTTTCACATACATCTGCTATATGAGTCCCAAGCATGCCGAGACCATCATGGCCTCCCTAATAATATCCCTTTGCATTACATAACAGAATATCTTCCTAAATGCTTGTAGCTCCTCAAATTCCGGGGCCCATAGTTGGTAGACAAGTCCCCTCCAAAGGTTCTGTCCCCAGTGAGTCTGTCACTAAACCTATTTACAACTATTAAGGGTCACATCTGCCCCTGTCTGTCCTTTCTTTCAACATTCTCTTGCTACTAATTACTATTATGTACTTTCATTGAAGGGGTATTGTATGCCCCCCCTCCCCCCAACTCTATCAGCCCCACTCCAATTCTGGAAGCTAAAGTGGTTCTAAAGCTAAAACAATTTTCTCAAATCGCCTTTCAGGACAACCCCGGAGAGAGTGTAGCTCCACCTTGTCATTAGGAAACACATGCCCACTTTAAAAACACCTCCTCTTCCTCCATGGCTTCAGTTATTGTGTTTCCTCCATGGAGGAAGCATGTGCCTGAACCAGGGGAGAGCTACACTCTCTGTAGGGGAGTAAGGCTTACCTCATGTACTGGTTGTTTGTTTCTTTTTGACCCCCAGCAGCATCTCCAGTGGGGGAGGACTCCTGGAGCTCCTGGTCTTGCCATCTCACGGGAATAAGGACCCTCGGAGTGCTGGCGTCGGATGCCCAGTGTCCGCTGGATTAGCGCAGGGAGGGCTCTGTCGCTGGCGGAGGTCGCTGCAGGTCAGCAGCGTGGCTACATTTTCCCGGGCGGGCGGCGACAGCGTCGTTTACGGTGATGCGCGGGCGCTCTGAGGGGACGTGGCGCCGTGGTTCAAGCGCCTGGAACGCAGGGATCATGGGGCGGGTCAGGTGACCGCGTGCTTCCGCTTCCGGCCGGCCCTGATGATGCGGCGGCCGGGAAAATTTAAAAGAATGACGGAGCTGTTTGTGTATAGCTACTCAGTGATGGAGGAATGTAAGCCAGCTATGGCGGAGACAGGCGGCCTAAGCACCGGTCCAGCCCAGGTATGTAAGGTGCAGTGGCACCCTCTGCTTCACTGTTGGGCTATGTCTTTGTCTGTTCCCCCCTCTTGGGGGCCTGTCGCTGCAGGTCAGAGGTGACTTCGCTCTGACCCTTTGCAGCCTAGTTCTGGGGTCTCACTAGTGGTCTGTTTGGTGGTGGGTCTCTGCACTGGCTTGGTGTTAAGCAACTGGTTGTTGAGAGCTTTTAGTGAGTTAAACCTGCATGTCGTTTCAGGAAAAATCACTAGGAAAATCTAGACCAGGTCAGAGAAAATGTCCTTCTTGCAAGACCCCCCTCAGAGATTCGTGGCAGAAGGCAATGTGCAGAAATTGTATCAGAGAGTTGGTGGAAGAGGAAACATCCCAGCAATATAAGGATTTGTTTTCTTCGGTTAAAGAGCTGACAAACGCCTTGAGTTCAGTCAGGTCCATCCTGATACAAAACCCTCCCGCACAGACCGAGCCTCAGAACTTACCGCCCAGCCCCAGGGCGTCGTCATCCAGACAGGTGGATACCGAGGATTCTGGAGACTAAGAGGGTAGTACTCTCATCTCCTTCAGGGATTCTGAAGAGGAGGAAGAGGAAGAAGATAGCAGGGGCTCTAAATACAAGCTATCACTAGAGGAAGTAGATGACATTCTCAAAGCAATCTACACTACTCTAGAAATTCAAGAAGAAAAAGTACAGCTGTCAATTCATGACAAAATGTACCAGGGGTTGGACGAAACAAAACAGAATTTTTCCAGTCCACAGGGTCCTCTCAGATTCGGTGAGAAAGGAGTGGAAGGACCCAGAAAAGGCTCCTTTCTTCTCTAAAGCTCTCAAGAGAAGGTTTCCCTTCGAAGATAAAGACTCAGAGGTTTGGAACAAAAAACCCAGAGTCGATGCAGCTTTCTCGCAGGTATCCAGACGATCGGATCTAGCCTTTGAGGATATGGGGATCCTTAAAGACCCAATGGACAAAAAAGCTGACTCCATCCTTAACCACTTCCCACCCGGCCAATGCATATATACGGCTGGGTGGGAGCCGTCTACTCCTGATAGGACGTTCAGGAACGTCCTTTAGGAGTAGCGGGATCGCGTGCCCGCGCAGCGACGCGATCCCGATGTGCTCGTGTCACCCGGACACGGCACATCTCAGATCGGCAGGAGGGCTCTGTGATTGGCCCTCCTGATCACATGACGGCCGTGTCCAATCACGGCCGTCATGTGATGTAAACAAACAGCCAGTTGCTAGGCAATCGGCTCTCCTCTCCTCACACGGAAGTCACCGCTGAGGAGAGGAGAGCAGAACGCTGCAGCCGGCTGATGATCAGTGAGTATGGGCTGCTTTTTACAGCTTTTTACTCACTGATCATCAGTGTAGTGTAAACACACAACACACCACACAGTACAAACACAGTCCCCACATATGTCCCCAAAACATACATGTCCCTAATAATAAAAACATGTCCCACTAAAATCACATGTCCCAATGATTATCTGCACACATATGTACATGATCACCTGCACACATATGTACATGATCATTTGCGTACATATGTCCGTGATCACACAAACCAATTATTATACACTTAATGGAATTTTTTTTACCAAAAACATGTAGCAGAATACATTTTGGCTTAAATTTATGACAAAATTTGATTTTATTGGATTTCTTTTCAAATAGAAAAAAGAAAATATTGTTTTTTTTTCCAAATTTCCGCTTTTTTTGCACTTATATCGCAAAAAAAAAAAAAAAACGGAGTCGGGAATAAATAACACCAAAATAAAGCTCTATTTGTGCGAACAAAATGATAACAATTTCATTTGGGTACAGTGTAGCACGACCGCGCAATTGTCACTGAAAGTGCTAGAGCGCTGAAAGCTGAAAATTGGGCTGGGAAGGAAGGGGGTGAAAGTGCCCGGTATTGTAGTGGTTAAGAAGGCTTGGGATGCTGCGTCAGTCAGTCTAAAGCCAGCTATGGCAGCTACGGTAGTGGCCAGGAACCTGGAATGTTGGGTAGAGAAGCTGAAGAGCCATATTGAAGCGGGGACACCCCGCAAGGATCTCTTAGAGTCCTTTCCACTGATCCTGAATGCAGTCAAATATATGGCGGATGCATCAGCAGAATCGGTTAAACTGGCCGCCAGGTCTTCGGCTCTTGTAAATTCAGCCAGGAGAGCAGTTTGGCTGAAAACATGGTCTGGGGACCTCTAAGGTCAAACTGTGTGGTTTGCCCATCTCGGGTGACTTGCTCTTTGGACCCGATTTAGAGTCTGTGCTGGATAGGACAGCCGATAAAAAGAAGGCTTTTCCAGCTAAGAAAAAGCAGGTTGCCAAAAAGAATTTTCGTGCTTTTCAGCAGTCCCATAAAAAAGACCAGGAGCGCAAGAGCAGATGGGGTTCGCAGAAGGGCAAAGGCAAGGGTGGAGTCCTCTTTAGATCTCCGCCAGAGCAGTCCCCCAAGAGCAAGTGACAATATCTCCCCAGTGGGGGGGAGACTGTCAGCTTTTCGCGAACAATGGGACAGGCTGTCTCCAAATCTGTTCGTGAAGAGTGTTGTCGATCAGGGGTACAGGTTGGAATTTTCAGAACCACCCCCGAGCAGGTTTTATGTGACAACATTGCCAAGGGATCAGGAGAAGGCCTCTGCAATGAAGCTTTTATTACAGGGGCTGATACAGCAAGAGGTTCTGATTCAAGTCCCAGTAAACCAGCAGGGCAGGGGTTTTTACTCCCATATTTTTCTGGTGAAAAAACCCTCAGGGAAGTACCGTTTAATCCTGAATCTGAAAGTCCTGAACAGGTTCATTCAGTACAAACATTTCAGGATGGATACAATTTTCTCCATCACAAAGTTGTTGACCCCAGAATGCTTCATGGCATCCCTGGATCTAAGGAATGCCTACCTTCATATACTCATTCATCAGGCATCGCAGCAGTTCCTGCTCCTGGCATTGAAGGTGGGGAGTTCGGTATGGCACCTCCAATTCAGGGCTCTGCCATTCGGACTCTCGTCCTCTCCCAGGGTCTTTACAAAGATTATGGCAGAGGCTTTGGAGCCCCTGAAGTTGAAGGCGATGCCAGTCATCCCTTATCTGGACGACCTTTTGTTTTTTTGCGGACTCCAGGGAGCAGGTCCTAGTCAATCTCCAGAGGGCCCAGTCTCACCTCGAGGGCCTGGGGTGGCTTCTAAATCTAGAGAAGTCGAACCTGACCCCCTCACAGGAAATTAAATTTCTGGGGTATACGTTAAACTCGATTCTCCAGAAAGTTTTCCTGCCGCTGGAAAAACAGGAAAAGTTGCAGCTAGCTGTACAGCGGATACAGAGCAACCAGGCAGTCTCAGTCAGGACGGCTATGGCAGTTCTGGGCCTGCTTACGGCAGCAATCCTGGCTGTTCAGTGGGCCAGGTTCTATTCCAGACCCCTTCAGAGGGAGGTTCTGTCAAGCTGGTCCTATCAGGATCCTTTGGAAAAGCAGATAAAAATTTTGTCAAGGACGAAAGGGGCTCTTTGGTGGTGGAGAGACCAGGCAAATCTCTCAAGGGGCCTGGTGTGGACCTTTCCTGTGGACAAGCGTCTTACCACAGACGCAAGTGCCTGGGGCTGGGGGGCCCACCTGGATGGTCAGACATCTCAGGGGGTCTGGTCAAAGCAGGAAGCTCAAAGATCCTCCAACTGGAGGGAGTTGAAAGCGATCTTTCTGGGTTGGGTGGCCTTTCAGCAGAATTTGAGAGGTCACCATGTCCAGGTGTTGTCAGACAACACAACAGCGGTTACCTACATTATGAAGCAAGGGGGAACCAGGAGCAGGAGCTTGATGGAGTTGGCCAATCCGTTGTTAGCCTGGGCAGAGCAGAACACAGCCTCACTATCGGCAGTGCATCTGAAGGGCTCTCAGAATTTGTTTGCGGACCTCCTAAGCAGGCGCAAATTGCTAGAGGCAGAATGGAGCCTGAATCAGGAGGTGTTCCTGATGATCTCCGAGGCTTGGGGGGTTCCACAGGTAGACCTTTTTGCCAGCCAGCAGAACTCAAAGGTGGACAGATTCTTTTCTCTTCACCGAGGAGATGCAGCAATAGGGTTGGATGCATTTGCCCACCCCTGGCATTATCAGCTGTGCTACGCCTTTCCCCCCTTTCCTCTAATTCCACTAGTGCTGAGGAAATTCAGGGAAGAAGGGACGGACTTAATACTAGTCACTCCTTTTTGGCCAAAAAGGCCTTGGTTTGCGGGTCTTCGAAACCTAGCCTCGAAGCCCCCATGGAGGTTACCACTCAGAAAAGATTTGTTATCCCAGGGGACAGTAAATCATCCAGAGGTGGAACTTCTACAGCTAACCGCCTGGTTTCTGAGGAGGACCTCTTAAAAGCCAAAGGTCTCTCAGATAAAGTAGTGAAGACCCTGCTGTCTAGCAGGAAGGCAGTTACACAGGCAATTTACATGAAAGTCTGGAAAAAGTTCTAGAGAGCTCAAGGTCAAGAGCACGGTGTCCATCTTGGAGTTTCTCCATGAAGGAATGGAGAAGGGTCTTGCAGCCAGTACCCTGAAGACTCAGGTGGCTGCCTTATCAGTTTTCTTTGAAAATACTTTATCTAAAGAAACTTTAATTTCTAGATTTTTTTAGGGCTCTTGCTCGAAGTAGACCAATAGCCCTTAAAGACTTTCCTAGTTGGGATTTGTCTACAGTTTTACAGGGTCTCTCGGGAGCACCGTTTGAACCCTTACAGGAAGCTTCTTTACAGAAGGTGGTTTTAAAAACCAATCTTTTTGGTGGCCATCACCTCGGCCAGGAGAGTCAGCGAGCTCCAAGCTCTAGCTATTACAGAACCCTTCCTAAAGCCCCATACACACGGTCGGACTTGTACAAACTTTTCCGTGGACTTTTGTACAAAGTGTGTTGTCCACAAGTTTGTATTGCATACACACGGTCGGACTTTTTGACAACAAACACGAACGTAATGACGTCACAACGTACTGACGCCGCTTCAAAAGAGGACGTTCAATGACTCCAGCGCCACCTTTGGTCAACTTCTGTATTGTAGTCTGATCGTTTGCAATGGTTCTGAGCATGCGTGTTTGTACCTTGTACAAAAGTCCGATGCTTTTGCGTACACACGGTAGGACTTTGCTCCATCGGACTTCTGTTGTCAAAAAGTTTGTCCGTTCGCAGAGCCAACAAAAGTCCGATGAAAACAGAAAAAGTTTGTCCGATGGAGCGTACACACAGTCGGATGTTGCTCCAAAACAGCTAATTTGCATGTTTGTTGTCAAAAAGTCCGACCGTGTGTACGGGCCTTTAGAGTTTATCAGGACTGGGTGGTACTGAGGACGGATCCAGCATTCCTACCGAAAGTATCCTCAGCTTTCCATCGATCGCAGGAAATAGTGTTACCTACATTCTCTGCAAGCCCAGCAAATGCAGGAGAGGAAGTTTTTCACACATTGGATGTGAGAAGGTGTCTATTACAGTTTCTGAAAATGACTAAAGATTTTAGAAAATCAAACGCCCTTTTTGTGATTTTTTTCTGGATCACGCAAGGGGGAGAAAGCTTCTAAAAGTACGCTGGGTAGACGACAGCGGCGACAGAAGACCGGGCCACCGCCTGTAAAAGAGCTACAAGAAGGCGCGGTGGCCCGGCAGAAGAACCGAAGAGGGGGACAAGACCCCCGAAGTCGGGAGAAGAGGCCGGCGGCGGGGAGGAAGAAAGCCGGACTCCTCCGCTAGCAAAAGAGCTACACACACATAGCGGAGGAGTCCGGCGAGAAGACCCCCGAAGACGGAAGACCCCCGGAGCTGTGCAATAAAATACTTTTTCCATGTGTTGTGTTTTTTTTTTGTACTTTATTTCACAGGTGAATGGGTAGGGGTACATTGTACCCCATACTCATTCACATAGGGTGGGGGGCCGGTATCCGGGGGCCCCCTTCTTAAAGGGGGCTCCCGGATTCCGATAAGCCCCCCGCCCGCAGACCCCGACAACCAACGGCCAGGGTTGTCGGGAAGAGGCCCTTGTCCTCATCAACATGGGGACAAGGTGCTTTGGGGTGGGGGGGCCGCGTGGCCCCCCCTTCCCCAAGGCACCCCCCCATGTTGAGGGCACGCGGCCTGGTACGGCTCAGGAGGGGGGGCGCGCTCGCTCGCCCCCCTTTCCTGGCCGGCCGGGTAGCGTGCTCGGACAAGGGTCTGGTGTGGACTTTGGGGGAACCCCCACGCCGATTTTTTTCGGCGTTGGGGTTCCCCTTTAAGCCCATTCCAGGCGGCGGAGCCCGCGACGTCTCCTTCGCGGGCCCCGCCTACCTGTACACGCGCTCGAAATGGGCGGACTTTCCGAGCGGGAACAGTCCGCTCATTTCGAAAGTACAGCGGACAGACCCACACACGGGTGGACTGTTCGCTCAAACACAGTTTCAGCGGACAGTTTTTCTGAATTTCGAAAGACTTTGTCCGTCCAACTGTCCGCTGAAACTGTCCGCTGAAAGCCCACACACGAGCGGACTGTCCGCCCAAACACTGTTCAGCGGACAGGGTTGGGCGAACAGTCCGCCCGTGTGTACGCGGCCTTACCGGTTAGATCTACTGTCTGCAGCAGATCAGGCCTTCGGCAGGAAGGTACTGCAGGCAGTAGTCCCGCCCTAGGGTAAGTTTCTCGGTTATCCTCTCCGGGGTTGTCCTGAAAGGCCATTTGAGAAAGACTAAGGCCGCGTACACACGGGCGGATTGTCTGCCCAACTAAGTTCGTCAGACAATCCGACAGACAGTCCGTTCAAAATTTGCATGAACGGACTTGACCACACACGATGAGCAGACAGTCCGCTAAAAGCGTGCGCAATGACGTGTACAGCACGTACGACGGGACTAGAAAAACGACGTCCAATACACTGCAATGCAACCTTCGGCTTTGTAAATCCTTTCTGAGCATGCGCCATACTTAGTCCGTCCAACTTGCCTACACACGAGCGGACTGTCTGCTGAAACCAAGTTTGGACGGACAAAACCAAGACTTTGTTCATCAGATTGTCCGCTGAAGCCCACACACGAGCGGACTGTCCGCTGAAACACTGTTCAGCGGACTAAGTTGGACAGACAGTCCGCCCGTGTGTACGCGGCCTTAGTTAGACTTACCGGTGACGGTATTTCTAAGAGCCTTTCAGGACAACCGTTACTTCCCTCCCTAGGTTATGCTTAGTAAATGTATTAAGTTCTACCATGGTGTTGTGCTTTCTGTGCTTTGTTTTCCAGTGTCGGAAGGCCACAATAACTGAAGCCATGGAGGAAGAGGAGGTGTTTTTAAAGTGGGCGTGTGTTTCCTGATAAGAAGGTGGAGCTACACTCTCTCCGGGGTTGTCCTGAAAGGCGATTTGAAAAAAATTGTTTTCGCTTTAGAACCACTTTAGCTTCCACAATTGGAGTGGGGCTGATAGAGTTGGGGGGAGGGGGAGGGGCATACAATACCCCTTCAATGAAAGTACATAATAGTAATTAGTAGCAAGAGAATGTTGAAAGAAAGGACAGACAGGGGCAGATGTGACCCTTAATAGTTGTAAATAGGTTTAGTGACAGACTCACTGGGGACAGAACCTTTGGAGGGGACTTGTCTACCAACTATGGGCCCCGGGATTTGAGGAGCTACAAGCATTTAGGAAGATATTCTGTTATGTAATGCAAAGGGATATTATTAGGGAGGCCATGATGGTCTCGGCATGCTTGGGACTCATATAGCAGATGTATGTGAAAGGAAGGAATGCCGAACAATGAGATGTGGAAAGCCCCGGGTCTCCGGTCATCTACTAGTGTGGCATCTAAGCCCCCGTACACACGGGCCGGACATTCCCACAACAAAATCCCTCCGATTTTGTCCGAAACTTGTGTTGCACACACACAGGTCAGACAATCCGAACGTACGGAACGTGATGACGTTATTTCGTTACGACGGGACTAAGTCCAGGCTTAGTAGTCAATAGCTTTGGTCTAGGAATTTGATCTGAGCATGCGTGGCACTTTGTCCGATCGGAATTCTCTACACATGATCGGACCTTATCACGTTGGTCGGAAAATTTTATAGCCAAGCTCTAAAAAAAACTTTGTGAGGAGTGTGGGAGGTATGACAGTGGGCGGTATGTAGAGGAGTGGAGTGTGGAGGGTATGACAGTGGGCGGTATGTAGAGGAGAGGAGTGTGGAGGGTATGACAGTGGGAGGTATGTACAGGAGAGGAGTGTGGAAGGTATGACAGTGGGCAGTATGTATAGGAGAGGAGCATACACATGTATCATTCATCACAAGGAGGAGGAGCCGGTCACAGATGATTGGTATGTCTATAGCAGGGACAGGAGCCCTGTACTATGAATAGGACATCCACATGACTTACCTGTGTGGTCTGATATGGAGAAAGGTCCATGCAGTCTCTATGGTGGCCGTGTGTTCAGGATGGAGACTGAGAAACTGTTTTAATCAGCTCTAAAATGGCTGAAATCAGGAAATGAATTTCCGGGACAGGAAGTGACACGAAAAGAAATGTGAAAAGACGAAAAGGAAAATTGCATTCCCAACTGGGAATCCATGCTCTCCATACAGAACTGTTGAGGAACAACCAAAACAGCAAAGTTATAAAATAAATAAGATAAATAAATAAGAAAAGTGATTGGTGGGGGGGGTGTGATTGATGGGGGAGGTGTGATTGGTGGGGGGGTGTGATTGGTGGGGGAGGTGTGATTTGTGGGATTGGTGCGATTGGTGGGGGGGTGTGATTTGTGGGGGAGGTGTGATTGGTGGGGGGGGTGTGATTGGTGGGGGAGGTGTGATTGGTGGGGGGGTGTGATTGGTGACTGGAGAGGAACACACACCATTCAATGTAGTTGTGTGAATGAAGAAATGGAACAATGAAGGTAGAAGCGGAAATGAGGTTCCGGAGAGAAGCTCCATAGTGAGTGACTTGGGGGGTCACCTCATCCCAACACATATCAATCACTCGGGTTCTGAGGATCATTTAAGGCACCGAGTGAGTTTAATTCCCACCCCAATCAGCCCCCAGAACCCGACTACTATATATATATATATATATATATATATATATATATATAGGTGTGTCTTCAGGTTGGAAGGGATGAGGTGGCCTCCCTAATAGTGGCAGATCGGTATGAAGCCCCTCCCCCGCGGTTCCCCCGTATGGAAGGTGTGGATCCAGAAGGAGAGATGATGAAGTAGAAATCTCTCTCTGTCTTCCTCCTCTATGGGATCGGGAAAGGAATTTGTGGATTGGATGATTTACCCCCCACACACTGATCGGGTTGTTGCTCTTAGTGATGAGGGGAGCTTTCCCGGGTTCGGGTGGAACTGAGCTTCTGGAACTTTAAAGAAATTGGGATGCCAAATTTGAAACCCAATAAAATGAACGGACATTAAATCTGTCAAAGGGGGAGGGGGAGTTAGACATTTAGGAATATATTTATTGCCCTCACAAGGGGTGAACAATACTTCTCATGGAAGGTTTGGGCAGTGACAGGTCATCTTCACGTCTCCCCTCCCCCTCACAGCAGATAATGAAGATCAGATAGTGATTGATGAGATGGTTCCCCGGCTGTACCGACATCACTGAGGTTCGGGTTCCACCAGTGCGACTTTTCATGCGATCTGAGACTGGAAAGTCACATGACACGTGTACCCCGTGATTTCCAATGACAACCGTTCATATCTGTGTGACTTCTAAGCAGTCCCTGCACTACTTTGGTCAAACTTTCATGTGACTTGAGGTCTATAGACCAAGAATACACGGGCGTGACTTCAAGTCACGGGAAAAAAAAAAAAGAAAAAAACAAATCACCATGATTTTGGGGGACACAATAATAATAATAATAATAATTAATAGTGGAAACATGAAGGAGAGGAAATCCCCCCGCTTCCGACTTTATTCCTCACAGAGGAGATCAGAGACCCGATGTTCCTTCATCTCCTCTGTGTACAGCTGACCTGAGAGCTTACCATGGCGGGGGTGGGTGACCTGAGAGTGGGGGGGAGGTAGGTGAGCTGAGAGTGGGGGAGAGGTAGGTGACCTGAGAGTGGGGGGAGAGGTAGGTGACCTGAGAGTGGGGGGAGAGGTAGGTGACCTGAGAGTGGGGGGAGAGGTAGGTGAGCTGAGATTGGGGGGAGAGGTAGGTGAGCTGAGAGTGGGGGGAGAGGTAGGTGAGCTGAGAGTGGGAGAGAGGTAGGTGAGCTGATAGTGGGGGGAGAGGTAGGTGAGCTGAGAGTGGGGGGAGAGGTAGGTGACCTGAGAGTGGGGGAGAGGTGGGTGACCTGTGAGTAGGGGGAGAGGTGGGTGACCTGTGAGTGGGGGAGAGGTGGGTGACCTGTGAGTAGGGGGAGAGGTAGGTGACCTGTGAGTAGGGGGAGAGGTGGGTGACCTGTGAGTGGAGGAGAGGTGGGGGAGAGGTGGGTGACCTGTGAGTGGGGGGAGAGGTGGGTGACCTGTGAGTGGAGGAGAGGTGGGTGACCTGTGAGTGGGGGGAGAGGTGGGTGACCTGTGAGTGGGGGAAAGGTGGGTGACCTGTGAGTGGGGGGAGAGGTAGGTGACCTGTGAGTGGGGGGGAGGTGACCTGTGAGTAGGGGGAGAGGTAGGTGATCTAACAGAGGGCAGACAGTCTTTCTTTTCTAATATTCTAGGATAGAACATTTGCAGTACCAGAGAGAGGAGTGATGTGATAGGATGGGGGAGGGGTGATGGGATGGGGGAGAGGAGGGGAGGGGGGATGGGGGAGGGGAGGGGTGATGTGATAGGATGGGGGAGGGGAGGGGTGATGGGATGGGGGAGGGGAGGGGAAGGGTGATGTGATAGGATGGGGGAGGGGTGATTGGATGGAGTGTAATGTTTCTCTCTCGGGATGTTCTGTATGAAAAGGTCGCCAACATCTGATTTCCTGTACTGCCCCTCCCCCATAGTGACCCCAGATTGCCCCCCCCCCCCAGTTCCTTTTCCTCATCTCAGTGCCCCCCTCCCTGTTCTCCCCTCCACGGTCCCTCATATTACCCGAACTCTCTGGCGTTTTCTCCTTGAACTTCTTATCTGTCTCTGACTGCAGCATCACGTGAGGGGAGGGGGAGGGGGGTGTCCTCCATTTTCTTGTAGATCAGAGAGGGGGAGGGTCTGTCCTCCATTTTATTGTAGCTCAGAGACTCAATCTTCCTGTAATGACACGATGACTTCTCATTGTTTAGAAGAAAAGTGTCCATTGATGAAGATCTTCATCCTTTAACCACTTGCTTACTGGACACTTAAACCCCCCTCCTGCCCAGACCAATTTTCAGCTTTCGATGCTCTCACACTTTGAATGACAATTACTCAGTCATGTAACACTGTACCCAAATGATTTTTTTTGTCCTTTTCTTCATACAAATAGAGCTTTCATTTGGTGATATTTGATCACCTCTGGGTTTATTTTATTTTCTGCGCTATAAATGAAAAAAGACCGAAAATTTTGAAAAAAAAAATGTCTTTTTCTTTGTTTCTGTGATAAAATTTTGCAAATTATTAATTTTTCTTCATAAATTTTGGTCACAATTTATACTGCTACATATCTTTGCTAAAAATAACCCAAATGATTGCATATTATGTGATCTGTGTGAAAGTTAGAGAGTCTACAAGCTGTGCTGCAAATCATAAAAAAATGATGTACTGGTGGCCGATCTCACTTCTTGTGACCCGAACAAGCCAGGAAAGTACAAATACCCCCCAAATGACCCCTTTTTGGAAAGTAGACATTCCAAGGTATTTAGTAAGAGGCATGGGGAGTTATTTGAAGTTGTCATTTTTTCCCACAATTCTTTGCAAAATTAAGATTTTATTTTTTATTTTTTTATTTTTTCACAAAATTGTCATTGTAATAGCTTATTTCTCTTACACGGAATGTGCATACCACAAGTAACACCCCAGAATACATTCTGCTACTCCTCCTGAGTATAATGATACCACATGTGTGGGACTTTCGCACAGCCTGGCCACATACAGAGGACCAACATTGAAGGAGCACCTTCAGGCGTTCTAGGAGCATAAACTACACAGCTCATTTCTCAACCACCTATTACAGTTTTGAAGGCCCTGTAACACCAGGACAATGGAAACGTCCAGAAAATCACCCCATTTTGGAAAGCTAACACCCCTATGTATAATCTATGAGGCATAATGAGTCTTTTCAATGGTTCATTTTTTTCCAGAATTTTTTAGAAAATGTGGAAAAAAAATGAAAACGCAGTTTTTTTTTTTACACAAAGTTGTCCGTTTATAAGATATTTCCAACGCATAGCATTTACATAGCAAAAATAACACCCCAAAATACATTCTCCTACTCCTGAGTATAACGATACCACATCTGTGAGACTTTTACACAGCCTGACCACATACAGAGGCCCAACATTGAAGGAGCACCTTCAGGCATTCTAGGAGCATAAATTACACATTTCATTTCTCAACCACCTATTACACTTTTGAAGGCCCTGGAACACCAGGACAATGGAAACGTCCAGAAAATGACCTCATGGGGAGAACAGACATCGGACTGAGCGGCAATGCATGGAGCAGGAGAGAGGTACTCTGAGGAGCCGGCCGAGGACACAGGTCATGCGGGGAATGCACAACTAAAGAGCAGCCAGTGCGATAGTCGAGCATGGAGCTCTGCTATTCACCCTCCACCTCCAGCCACCCGTGTGCATGGTGCACTGGTACCCCTAGCTGCCTATGCTGCTGCCGGCCATACGTAGAGGGGGCTGCATGGGCCACCTGCATCACAGGGGCCCAGTTGTGGTCGCGACTGCTGCACCCTTTACCCACTTCACTGGATCCTGTAATATTGTTTTTATATTCTGGTTGGCTGTACGCTGTATATCCACTCTCAGGCACATTATTTACCAAGACAGTTTAAACCTCCCCTGAAGAAGGAGCATATAGGACTCCGAAACATGTTGGTGTTTGGTTTATACACATATTTTACCATTGTACATTGATTGATTGGTGCTACTTTCTGCTTTGTGGCCACTGACCATTAATTCTATGTAACATTGTTGAATGCACCATATTTTTTTTATCAATACTTTTTAACTTTTGATAACAAAAAACACTTTGAATTTACATTTTGTCCAGCCTGTGTCTGTACACTTTTTGAGCCCTAAAAGTCCTGCCTGTTTTTAGGGGGGTTTCCTTCCAAACAAATGAGCTTAGCTCTACCCCCCCCCCATGGCTACTCTCATCACGTCTCCCACCTGGGGTCCTATCAGCCCCATTTACTTGGTACTCGAAATAGTCAAAGCTGAAGTCCTTACTAAATCTTTAGGGTCAAATGGTGCAGAATGCAGGAAAACTCTAATGTGTTTTGGCTTACAAAGCTTTACTCCTAGCTCTCCGGTCTACCTCTCACCGCTGTAGGCCTGCTACTATTACCTTAAAAAATAGAGTCATAGATGATGTTATTTGCAACAGAAAATTTAATATGTCATTACAAATTGTTCTGCAGCTGTGGAACTGTTGCAAAGGCTGTAATTGTTTTTTGGAAAGGGTCCACCCTGTGCTCTGGAGGAAGAATTGTGTTGGGCTACGGTGTTTGGGCATCACCAACACCCAAGGCCCAATTTCTCCACAGATGTGTGACAATTGTGTAAAATTGACAATTTTTGACCAGGATCCAGGATATCTGTGTTGGGTTACAGTGCTTTGGCATAAATAATACCTGAAAACCAAAAATTGAATATCAAATACTTACCACAATTTTCCTTCCCTGACGAGCTCCATGGCGGCCTACCACTGGACATGCCCAGCCCCATACCTCCACCTATCAGGACCTAACTCATGAATTTGACTCCCTCCTCCAGGCCAGTGTTATGTACCTAGAGTCCCGCACCCGGGTAGAGTTTGTGGGGACACAGAGCTTGTCGGGAAAGGAAAATTGCAGTAAGTATTTGATATAAAATTTTCAGTTTTCCTGACGACTCCATCTCAGCCAACCACTGGACATTAGCTAGGCAGGCAAACTCTTTAATAATGGAGTTGTCCTACCACAAATTTCAAAAAACTCTTAAAAGTGTTGGGCTATAGTTGGGATCCCCAAACTACGGGCCTCCGGCTGTTGCCAAACTACACATCCCATGAGGCATTGTAAAACTCTGATATTCACAGACATGACTCGGCATGATGGGAATTGTAGTTCCTGAACAACTGGAGGGCCATAGCTTGAAGACCCATGTGGGCTATAGGTATGTGGAAGTACGTATCCTTCAGATCTATGGAAAGGAGCCAGTCTCTTCCAGTCATCTCAGTTATGTGTTATGTAGTCTCACTTCACTAGTGGCATGTACTGATCGCATGCAGTGCTTATCAATGCCAAACTTTGCTATTCCCCCCCCCCCCCCCCCCCCATCAGCTGCCTCGGCTCACAGTCCAGATAATTTTCTTATTTTTTATGGTACTAATAATAGTAATAGTAATAATTATATTAAATACAATTATTTGCATTCTATTATTTTGTCAATATTGTTCTGCTGTTTTGTTCATTTCCCAAAAACGAAATACGGGCAGCATGGATTCCCAACTGAGAACGTGCTTTGCCCTGTTATTGTGATCTTTTCTTCATTTGCCTTTTTTGTTTTTCTGCTTTTTTTTTTTTCAACTTTTCTCCGAGTTGTTTTATACTTTTTCAGCTATTTGGGCCGGCACCACCCAGTGTCCGCTCTACGTACTGCACCCTCTGTATTAATCTGTTCCGTTATTTTAGTGATCCTCCCAATGAGGCAATAACAGGAAATTCCAATCTAAGAATGTACCAATCATCACTTCCTGGTTTTATTTTTTTTTCCCTGTTTTCGGACATTTTAGATCTGATTCCAGAAGGTTGAACAGCTTCTCCGTCTCCATCTTAAACACACGGCCACCAGCATCAGATTTTCTCCACGTCAGACCACACAGGTAAGTCGTGTGGATGTCCTATTCATAGTACAGGGCTCCTGTCCCTGCTATAGACATACCAATCATCTGTATATGTATATATATATATATATATATATATATATATATATATGTGTATCTCACAAAAGTAAGTACACCCCTCAAGTCTAATCTGTGTAAATCTTTTGTTCTCTCTTTTCATGTGACAACACTGAAGAAATGACACTTGTCTACAATGTAAAGTAGTGAGTGTACAGCTTGTATAACAGTGTAAATTTCCTGTCCCCTCAAAATAACTCAACACACAGCCATTAATGTCTAAACCTCTGGCAACAAAAGTCAGTACACCCCTGAGTGAAAATTGTCCAAATTGGGCCCCAAAGCGTCAATATTTTGTGTGGCCGCCATTATTTTCCAGCACTGCCTTCACCTTCTTGGGCATGGAGGTCACCAGAGCTTCACAGGTCACCACTGGAGTCCTCTTCCCCTCCCCCATGATGACATCACAGAGCTGGTGGATGTTGGAGATCTTTGCGCTCCTCCACCTTCCCTCTGAGGATCCCCCACAGACGATCAATAGGGTTTAGGTCTGGAGACATGTTTGGCCAGTCCATCACCTTTACCCTCAGCTTCTTTAGCAAGGCAGTGGTGGTGTTGGAGGTGTGTTTGGGGTGGTTATCATGTTGGAATACTGCCCTGCGGCCCAGTCTCTGAAGGGAGGGGATCATGCTCTGCTTCAGTATGTCACAGTACATGTTGGCATTCATGGTCCCCTCAATGATCTGTAGCCCCCCCAGTGCCAGCAGCACTCATGCAGCCCCAGACCATGACACCCCCACCACCATGCCTGACTATAGACAAGACACACTTGTCTTTGTCCTCCTCACCTGGTTGCCCCCACACACGCCTGACACCATCTGACACCAAATACCTTTATCTTGGTCTCATCAGAGCACAGGACATGGTTCCAGTAATCCATCTCCTTAGTCTGCTTGTCTTCAGCAAACTGTTTGTGGTCTTTCTTGTGCATCATCTTTAGAAGAGGCTTCCTTCTGTGATGACAGCCATGCAGACCAATTTGATGCAGTGTGCGGCGTATGGTCTGAGCACTGACAGGCTGACCCTCCACCCCTACAACCTCTGCAGCAATGCTGGCAGCACTCATACGTCTATTTCCCAAAGACAACCTCTGGATATGACGCTGAGCATGTGACCTCAACTTCTTTGGACCATGGCGAGGCCTGTTCTGAGGGGAACCTGTCCTGTTATACCGCTGTATGGTCTTGGCCACCGTGCTGCGGATCAGTTTCAGGGTCTCGGCAATCTTCTTATAGCCTTTGCCATGAGGTGCCATGTTGTACTTCCAGTGACCAGTATGAGAGAGTGAGAGCGATAACGCCAAATTTAACACACCTGCTCCCCATTCACACCTGAGACCTTGTAACACTAATGAGTCACATGACTCCGGGGGAGGGAAAATGGCTAATTGGTCCCAATTTGGAGATTTTTACTTAGGGATGTACTGACTTTTGTTGCCAGCGGTTTAGACATTAATGGCTGTGTGTTGAGTTATTTTGAGGGGACAGGAAATTTACACTGTTATACAAGCTGTACACTCACTACTTTACATTGTAGACAAGTGTCATTTCTTCAGTGTTGTCACATGAAAAGAGAGAAGAAATGTCACTGAGGGGTGTACTTACTTTTGTGAGATACTGTGTGTGTGTGTATATATATATATATAGCTTTTTTTCTCAGAAAATAGGTACAGGAACTCTAACACAAACCACTCAAAAGACCAACCCCTACACCCTCCAAAGTGCATTAAATAGTGGGAGGATCTTAAAGGAGTGCATTACATACAGAGCGCAGTGTTCGGGGAGGGGGGGTGGGGATGCTGCCTACAGAGCGCAGAGTTTTTCCTTCCGCATTTGCCTATCTCTACATCTCCCATCCACATCTAACATTCACCCATTATCAGCTCCGACCTCTGCATGCAATACCCCCCCACCCCCACTTCTCAGAAGATGGACTTGTGTGTTTACAAGTGATAGTGGTGAGGATGGAGCAGAGGGCCCGAGCCAGAGGTGGTAGAGCTGAGATCCACCAAATTCCAGCCGAAAAAAGCCCTGTATATATATATATAGATTGTTTTCCCACACTCGGCCTCTGTCTTGGTAAAGAGGGTCACCGCACTCTCTCAGGTCCCCTCACACGGGGGGAGGTCCTCTTTGTCGCTCAGCGGGGGAAATCGCTCCGTTTGTTCCCAGCTGAGCAGTCGGATGTCCGGTTGGTCTGCGATCCCTGTGCAGAGACCTGTCAGTGTCCCTCTCTCCTCTATGGGGAGATCGAATGACAACAGACAGACTGTTCATTCTCATCCGACCCGCTGGACGGATAGGGAGCGTAGCGCCATCCGTCTGTATTCAGAGGATTTTGTCGGATCGGACGTCAGGCGGGTGTCACCAGATACATATCCACTGACATTCTCTTCCCCATAGAGGACAATGGAGGGGGGGGGGTCCGATCGCGTGAAAGAGGCCTAAATATTGATTGAGCTATTCTTGCTGATTTGTGATTTCAGATTTTATATCTCAATGTTGATTTCCTCTCCTATACGTACTGACCACCAAACTACCCTCCACACTCCTCTCCTCTACATACTGACCACCAAAATACCCTCCACACTCCTCTCCTCTACATACTGACCACCAAAATACCCCCCACACTCCTCTCCTCTACATACTGACCACCAAAATACCCTCCACACTCCTCTCCTCTACATACTGACCACCAAAATACCCTCCACACTCCTCTCCTCTACATACTGACCACCAAAATACCCCCCACACTCCTCTCCTCTACATACTGACCACCAAAATACCCTCCACACTCCTCTCCTCTACATACTGCCCACTGTCATACCCTCCACACTCCTCTCCTGTACATACTGCCCACTGTCATACCCTCCATACTCCTCTCCTGTACGTACTGCCCACTGTCATACTATCCATACTCCTCTCCTGTCCATACTGCCCCCTGTCATACCCTTCAAATTCCCCTTCTGTACATACTGCCCACTGACATACCCTTCAAATTCCCCTTCTGTACATACTGCCCACTGTCATACCCCCCACACTCCTCTCCTGTACATACTGCCCACTGTCATACCCTCCATACTCCTCTCCTGTACATACTGCCCACTGGCATACCCTCCATACTCCTCTCCTGTACATACTGCCCACTGGCATACCCTCCACACTCCTCTCCTCTACATACTGCCCACTGTCATACTCTCCACACTCCTCTCCTGTACATACCGCCCACTGTCATACCCTCCACACTCCTCTCCTCTACATACCGCCCACTGTCATACCCTCCACACTCCTCTCCTGTACATACCACGCACTGTCATACCCTCCACACTCCTCTCCTCTACATACCGCCCACTGTCATACCCTCCACACTCCTCTCCTGTACATACTGCCCCCTGTCATACCCTTCACATTCCTCTTCTGTATATACTGCCCACTGTCATACCCCCACACTCCTCTCCTATACATACTGCCCACTGTCATACCCTCCATACTCCTCTCCTGTACGTACTGCCCACTGTCATACTATCCATACTCCTCTCCTGTCCATACTGCCCCCTGTCATACCCTTCAAATTCCCCTTCTGTACATACTGCCCACTGTCATACCCTCCACACTCCTCTCCTGTACATACTGCCCACTGTCATACCCTCCACACTCCTCTCCTGTACATACCGCTCACTGTCATACCCTCCACACTCCTCTTCTCTACATACCACCCGCTGTCATACCCCCCACATTCCTCTCCTCTACATACCGCCCACTGTCATACCCTCCACACTCCTCTCCTGTCCATACTGCCCCCTGTCATACCCTTCACATTCCTCTTCTGTACATACTGCCCACTGTCATACCCCCCACACTCCTCTCCTGTACATACTGCCCACTGTCATACCCTCCATACTCCTCTCCTGTACATACTGCCCACTGGCATACCCTCCATACTCCTCTCCTGTACATACTGCCCACTGGCATACGCTCCACACTCCTCTCCTCTACATACTGCCCACTGTCATACTCTCCACACTCCTCTCCTGTACATACTGCCCTCTTTCATACCCCCCACACTCTTCTCCTGTACATACTGCCCACTGACATACCCACCCACACTCCTCTCCTGTACATACTGCCCCCTGTCATACCCTTCACATTCCTCTTCTGTACATACTGCCCACTGTGATACCCCCCCCCCACACTCCTCTTCTGTACATACTGCCCACTGTCATACCCCCCCCACACTCCTCTCCTGTACATACTGCCCACTGTCATACCCTCCACACTCCTCTGCTGTACATACTGCCCACTTTCATACCCCCCACACTCTTCTTCTGTACTTACTGCCCACTGTCATACTCTTCACATTCCTCTTCTGTACATACTGCCTACTGTCATACCCTCCATACTCCTCTCCTGTACATACTGTCCACTGTCATACCCTCCACACTCCTCTCCTGTACATACTGCCCACTGTCATACCCTCCACACTCCTCTCCTGTACATACCGCCCACTGTCATACCCTCCACACTCCTCTCCTGTACATACCGCCCACTGTCATACTCTCCACACTCCTCTCCTGTACATACTGCCCACTGTCATAACCCCCACACTCCTCTCCTGTACATACTGCCCACTGTCATACCCTTCACATTCCTCTTCTGTACATACTGCCCACTGTCATACCCTCCACACTCCTCTCCTGTACATACTGCCCACTGTCATACCCTTCACATTCCCCTTCTGTACATACTGCCCACTGTCATACCCTCCACACTCCTCTCCTGTACATACTGCCCACTGTCATACCCTCTACACACCTCTCCTGTACATACTGCCCACTGTCATACCCTCCACACTCCTCTGCTGTACATACTGCCCACTTTCTTACCCCCAACACTCTACTCCTGTACATACTGCCCACTGTCATACCCCCCCCCCCACACTCCTCTCCTGTACATACTGCCCACTTTCATACCCCCAACACTCTACTCCTGTACATACTGCCCACTGTCATACCCCCCCCCCCACACACTCCTCTCCTGTACATACTGTCCACTGTCCTACCCTTCACATTCCCCTTCTGTACATACTGCCCACTTTCATACCCCCCACACTCTTCTCCTATACATACTGCCCACTGTCATACCCCCCCCAACACTCCTCTCCTGTGCATACTGCCCACTGTCATACCCTTCACATTCCCCTTCTGTACATACTGCCCACTGTCATACCCTCCACACTCCTCTCCTGTACATACTGCCCACTGTCATACCCTCTACACACCTCTCCTGTACATACTGCCCACTGTCATACCTCCACACTCCTCTGCTGTACATACTGCCCACTTTCATACCCCCAACACTCCTCTCCTGTACATACCGCCCACTGTCATACCCCCCACACTCCTCTCCTGTACATACTGCCCACTGTCATACCCTTCACATTCCCCTTATGTACATACTGCCCACTGTCATACCCCCCCACACTCCTCTCCTGTACATACTGCCCACTGTCCTACCCTCCACACTCCTCTGCTGTACATACTGCCCACTGTGATATCCTTCACATTCCCCTTCTGTACATACTGCCCACTGTCCTACCCTCCACACTCCTCTGCTGTACATACTGCCCACTGTGATATCCTTCACATTCCCCTCCTGTACATACTGCCCACTGTCATACCCCCCCACACTCCTCTCCTGTACATACTGCCCACTGTCATACCCTCCACACTTCTCTCCTGTACATACTGCCTACTTTCATACCCCCCACACTCTTCTCCTGTACATACTGCCCACTGTCATACCCCCCACACTCCTCTGTTGTACATACTGCCCCCTGTCATACCCTTTACATTCCTCTTCTGTATATACTGCCCACTTTCATAACCTCCACACTCCTCTCCTGTACATACCGCCCACTGTCATACCCCCCACACTCCTCTCCTGTACATACCGCCCACTGTCATACCCTCCACACTCCTCTCCTCTACATACTTCCCACTGTCATGTCCTCCACACTTCTCTCCTGTACATACTGCCCACTGTCATAACTTTCACATTCCTCTCCTGTACATACTGCCCACTGTCATACCCTCCACGCTCCTCTCCTGTACTTACTGTCATACCCTCCACACTCCTCTCCTGTACATACTGCCCAATGTTATACCTTCCACGCTCCTCTCCTGTACATACCTCCCACTGTCATATCCTCCACGCTCCTCTCCTGTATATACCTCCCACTGTCATATCCTCCACACTTCTCTCCTGTACATACCACTGTCATACCCTCATGTCAGGGCTGGACTCAGCCCTTCCTTCTCTGAGCTGGCCGCTCAGCTGTCGGCTTATTGCCAGCTACTTTCTCTCCCCAGTGACTCACCTGTTGATTATATTCTGCCCATCAGTCCTGCCTACTTAAGCCATCCAGCCCAGATTATCTCTGCCTTTACCTTGGTCACATCTTTAGAGACACTCTCCTGTGTTCCTATTAAAGACTTGCTTGGCTGACATTCCTTCTGGCTCCAGATCCTGCTTGATGTTCTACTACGCTCACCTCTGGCTCCCTGATGTTTTGGCTTGTCTGACTATCCATTCCGGTTCCTGAACTCTGGCTATGTTTTATCTTTGTTTACTCTGTTTACCTTTTTATCCTTATTATTAAACAAGTGAGATTTAACTGTACTTCTGTCTCAGTCTGATTCATGGTTTCTGACAGTAGGCGAAGATCATGAATTCAGAAGATGCTGTCATGGCGTTACAAACGCTCCTGAGTCGCACAGCTCACCTGGAATCTCCCACTTTGGCCACCTGACACAACCTGAGTCACAGGCCATCCCTGCTGTTGTGCCAGTCTCTGTGCAGGCACCCTCCTCGACTGTTACCTCTATAAGCCCTTGTCAGAGATTCCGACGGAATGTGTCCTATGAGACCGTTTTGTCGAATAATCCAACTGTGTGTGGTCTCCATCAGACTGTTTCCGTCGGAGTATCCGACGGACCAAGTTTTCCAACTTGTCCATAAAATTTTCCTACAAAATGCTCCGATCGGACATACTCCGATCATGTGTAGCCTACTCCGACGGACAAAGTGCCACGCATGCTCAGATCAAATTCCTAGACCAAAGCTGTTGGCTACTAACCTGAACGTAGTCCCGTCCTAATGACATAACGTCATCATGTTATGTACAATCGGATTTTCTGACAACTTTGTCTGACCGTGTGTATGCAACAGTTTCCGACACAATCCGTTGGACAAAATCCAATGGATTTGGTTGTCAGAATGTCCGACCCGTGTGTACAAGGGCTTAGAGGTATGCCTGGTTCCGTTCCGCTTCCCCAGCGATTTGGGGGTGATCCAGTCCAATGCAGAGGGTTTCTCAAACAGGTTGAGATATACTTTGAGATGCTGCCCCAGGCGTTTCCCATGGACATATGCAAAGTAGGTCTTGTGATATCTTTGCTTTCTAAAGCCCCATACACACTATCAGATTATCTGCTGAGTTTTTCCTTCAGATTTACCAAAACCATATAATATGAGGACAACCCTTAGGAGTTTCAATGTGTATGCAATCAGGCAGGCCCTTCTACTACATGGTTTTGGTAAATCTGAAGGAAAATCTCAGCAGATAATCTGATAGTGTCTATGGGGCTTGAGAGAGCCTTGGCCTGGGAAAACCCTCTATGGGAGACGCAAAAACCTGTTGTCTTGAGTTATCCAGAGTTTGTGGCTTCTTTTAAAAGGGTATTTGACGTTCCCGCGCTCTCTGCTTCTGCTGCCAAGTGCCTCATGTCCATCAGAGAACGAGAACTGTTGGCAGCAGAGGTTGCTTGGAACAATGAGGCCCTCCTGGCTGCTTTTTCTCATGGTCTCTCGGATTCCATCAAGGATGAGATAGCAGCCCAAGATATACCCACTGAGCTGGAGAGGTTGATCACGTTTGCCATCCTCATTGACTCCAGACTCAGAGAAAGACTTTTCTCTGAGTCTGAGTTTGCGGAAGCCTCCTATACATTTGTCTGCAAACTTTGCAGTCCCACCCATGCCTCCCTCACCTCCCATGCCTCCCTCACCACCCATGCCTCCTTCACCTCCCATGCCTCCCGGTACCGAGTTGGTCAGTGAAGATGAACCCATGCACCTGGGCTTCACGCGTCTCTCTGCAGATGAGAGAGCCTTTAGGAGGAGGGAGAGATTGTGCCTTTAATGTAGCCAGGCAGGTCACTCTTTGAAGTCTTGTCTTACCCAATCCAAGGGTCGCCCGAACCTTGAGGTCCTGTCATGGACAGACCTTAGGTGGAGTTGTTTCATTCTCAGTTATCGATAAAGATAAGCCCCTGGTTTCGGTTACCCTTTCTTGGGCTGAGTCGTCTGTTGAGATACAGGCTCTAATCGACTCTGGGGCTGCAGGCCTGTTCATTGATGCTGCCTTTGTATCGAAGAGTACGATTCCGCTGCAGCTGCGTGAAACTCCACTTGCCATTGAGGCTCTTGACGGGAGACCTCTACAGCCTGACCATGTGACTCATGAGACTGTTCCGTTGTCCATGAGCTGTGAGACCCTAGGGGTCGTGACCTGGAGCCAGACTGCAGCGGAGTCTATCCTCACGACTGGAGGCTCTGGCGAACACCCGCTGGCTCTTAGACTTCGCGCCCTGGGGAATCTATGCTCCAGCTCCCATTGGGATCTATGTTAGTGATCCTGTAGACCTGTGTCCTGAATCACCCTGGGTACAATCCGCAGCAGTTAGTCCTAGGGTCTACTACCTAGCGGTGCACTTCCGACTCCTACCGAGTGCATCTGTCACCTGGTCTCAGCCATGGACCCAGCTGATGTGCCGCTATCCGCAGATGATCCATTGCAGGGCTTAGTTCGCAGACTTGAGACCCAAGAATCACATCAGACTCAGATGAAGCGATTCCTTCAGAATTTGGCATCCCGTTTTGAACAGGTTCAGGCCTCATTAGGACCCCTGGTTCAACAACCTCCACCGCTATCTGTTGCGGCACCTATCGCATCAGTCGCAGCCACACATTCATTACAACTACCAGCTCCGGCCCATTTCTCTAGGGACTCCAAGGCTTGCAAGGGGTTCCTTAGCCAGTGCACAATTCATTTTGAACTTCAGCCCCAAAACTTCCTGTCCGATCGGGCGAAAGTAGCATATATTATATCCCTCCTGTCCGGCGAGGCACTAGCTTGGGCTGCTCCTCTCTGGGAACTGAATGATCCAGTGGTTTTTAGCCTGTCTGATTTCTTGTAACTTTTTCGGAATATCTTCGAGGAACCGAGTCATGTCTCCTCAGCGGCTAGCACTCTTTTACATCTCCGTCAAGAGTCTGCTTCTGTGGGACAGTATGCTCTTTAGTTCCGTATCCTCACAGCTGAATTGAGCTGGAATAATGAGGCCCTAGTTGCAACCATTTTACATGGCCTCTCTGATAGAGTGAAGGATGAATTAGCAGGAAGATCCCTTCCTGCTGATCTGAACAGTGTCATCACCTTGTGTAACCAGATCGATATTCGCTTTCAGGAGAGGGCCCTGGAAAAAAGACTTCCTTCTCCTGTAGTCTACTGTGAGCATGAGCTGTGAGACCCTAGGGGTCGCGACCTGGAGCCAGACTGCAGCAAAGTCCATCCTCAACACTGGAGGCTCTGACGAACACCCGCTGGCTCCTAGATTCCGCGCCCTGGGGAATCTATGCTCCAGCTCCCATTGGGATCTGTGTTAGTGAACCAGTAGACCTGTGTCCTGAATCTCCCTGGGTGCAATCCGCAGCAGTCAGTCCTAAGGTCCACTACCTAACGGTGCACTTCCGACTCCTACGGAGTGCGTCTGTCACCTGGTCTCAGGTGACCTGACAAATATGTTGCAGATGCACTTTCTCGAGGTTTCATCTGCAAATCCTCATCTCCTACTGGTGCTGGTTTCTTCTTTGTCAAGAAGAGGAGTGATGAACTGAGGCCTTGTATTGATTATAGGGGTCTCAATCAATTTTCACTATCTGATTCTGTTGATTACAGAGTTGTTTGACCGCCTCAAGAAAACAATAGTTTTCACAAGCTTGATTTGAGAGGGGCATACAATCTTGTGAGGATTAAGGAGGGCGACGAATGGAAAACTGCATTTAATACCAGAACAGGCCATTATGAGTACCTGGTAATGCCTTTTGGCCCTTGTAACGCCCTGGCAGTTTTCCAGGAATTTATTAATGATGTCCTCCAAGATTTGTTGCAGTTATGTGTGGTGGTTTATCTCAACGATATCCTCATATTTTCCAAGTCCCTGGAGAGCCACAAACACAGATGTCTGTTGTGTGCTTCAGAAACTAAGAGAGAAAAATCTCTTTTGTAAACTGGAGAAGTGCAAGTTCCATCGTGAACAGGTTACATTCCTGGGCTTCGTCATTTCCACTGCTGGTTTTTCGATGGACCCAGAGAAACTTTCAGCAGTCCTACGGTGGCCCTGACCCGTGGGTTTATGTCTTCTGCAGCGATTTCTTGGCTTTGCCAACTATTATCGGAAGTTTATTTGTAACTTCTCATCTCTTGTCAAGCCCCTGACTAATATGACCAGAAAGGACGGTAACCCACGGAGTTGGTCTCCGGAGTCTATTAAGGCCTTTGAGACTCTCAAGGCTGCCTTTGTTTCTGCTCCTGTGTTGGCACATCCTGATCCTACGTTACCCTTCATCCTAGAAGTTGATGCTTCTGAGACTGGAGTTGGCGCTCTTCTGTCTTAACGTCCTACCTCTGAGAGCGCTATGCATCCTTATGGCTACTTTTCCAAGAAATTGTCACCTGCGGAGTGCAATTATGAGATTGGTGACAGAGAGCAGTTAGCGATCATTTTAGTCCTGAAAGAATGGAGACATCTCCTGGAAGGTACCACTGTGCCCGTTCTTATTCTTACTGACCATAAGAATCTCACATTCTTGTCTGAGGCTAAGCGCCTCTCTCCCAGAAGGGCATACCGGGCTCTTTTCTTGTCTAGTTTCAATTACATTGTCTCATTCTTTCTAGGTACTAACAATGTAAGGGCTGACTCCTTGTCACAACAATTTTCCTCCACTTCCAAGATGGAGTCAGTCGGTTCCGGTTCCTGTGCTTCCTCCTGATCATTTTCTGGCTACGGTTCTCTCCAGTCTCACTTCTTCTTTGGGTGACAAAATGCTTGCTGCTCAGGTCCATGTTCCTCCTGAGAAACCTTGTGACCGCTGCTTTGTCCCAGAGAGTCTCTGTACTGCCGTGCTCCAGACTTACCATTCTCCCAAGGCTGCTGGCCATCCTGGAAAGAATTAACTCTTTTGGGCCAACAATTCTGGTGGCCTAGTCTAAGTGCTGATGTAACCGTAACTTCGTAGCTGCATGTTCCGTGTGTGTGCTCATAGTAAGACTCCACGACACCTTCCAGTGGGCCTCCTACAACCCATACCCAATGAATAGAGGCCCTGGACCCATCTGTCTATAGATTTCATTGTGGAGTTACCCAACTCCCAAGGCGACACAGTTTTCCTTATGGTGGTTGACCGGTTCTCAAAAATGTTGTATTCCACTTAAGAAGTTGCCCACTTCTAAGGATCTGGCTTCCATTTTTGCTTGGGAGTTCTTTCGCTTACATGGGCTACCCAAGGTGATTGTCTTGGACAGGGTTAGTCAGTTTGTGTCATGGTTCTGGCGAGCCTTTTGTGCAAAGTTGGGAATTCAGCTTGCTTTCTCCTCAGCGTATCACCCGCAGTCTAATGGGGCCACAGAACGAGCCAATCAGTCCTTGCAGCAATGCCTACATTGCTATATTTCTGACCATCATGACAACTGGTCAGACCTCTTACCATGGGCAGAGTTTGCTCACAACAGTGCCTTGAATTCTGCCTCCCTATTGCCCCTATTTATGGCGAACTATGGATTCCAACCTTCAATGTTGCCTGACTCCTGCGTTAGAAGAGCATCTCTATGGTCTTCATTCCACTTGGGCACAAGTCCAGGAGGCTTTGCGACATGCTAATGATAGGAACAGACTCCACGCTGACCGCAGACGCCTGCCTGCACCTTCCCACCAGGTTGGGGACAGGGTCTGGCTGTCATCTCGCAACCTCCGACTTCGCATTCCCTCTCTGAAGTTCGCAACTCAGTATTGGGCCTTTCCGTATTCTTCGCAGGATTAACCCAGAGGATTACGCATTAGACCTTCCTTCTAATATGCATATCTTGAATGTATTTCATGTCTCCTTATTAAAACCTTTGGTCTGCAACCGCTTTACCACCTCAGTGCCTCGTCCTCACCCTGTACAGGTGAGAACTATGAGGAGTATGACGTACAGTCCACTGTTGACTCAATTAGGTTCTGTGGGTGCAGAAAGTACCTGGTGCTTTGCAAAGGGTACAGTCCGGAGGAACGCTCTTGGGTCTCATCCTCGGATGTACATGCCCCTGTCCTCCTCCGTAAATTCCATAGAAAGATTCCCCTCAAGCCTGGTGGCCCTCCGAGAGGGAGGGGTCATTGAGGAGGGAGTACTGTCAGGGCTGTTAAAGACTTGCTTGGCTGACATTCCTTCTGGCTCCAGATCCTGCTTGCTGTTCTATTACTCTCATTTCTGGCTCCCTGACGTTTTAGCTTGTCTGACTATCCTTTCCGGTTACTGAACTCTGGCTGTGTTTTGACTGTTTACTCTGTTTACCTTTTTATCATTATTATTAAACAAGTCTAACACTTCTGCCTCAGTGTGATTCATGGTTTCTGACACCTCCACACTCCTCACCTGTACATACTGCCCACTGTCATACCCCCACGCTCCTCCCCCTGTACATACTGCCCACTGTCATACCCTCCATGCTCCTCTGCTGTACATACCGCCGACTGTCATACCCCCCACACTCCTCCCCTGTACATACTGCCCACTGTCATACCCTCCACACTCCTCTCCTGTACATACTGCCCACTGTCATACCCTCCACACTCCTCTCCTGTACATACTGCCCACTGTCATACCCTCCATGCTCCTCTCCTGTACATACTGTCCACTGTCATACAGTCCACACTCCTCTCCTGTACATACCACCCACTGTCTTATCTTCCACACTCCTCTCCTGTACATACTGCCCACTGTCATACCCTCCACACTCCTCTCCTGTACATACCACCCACTGTCATACCCTCCACACTCCTCTCCTGTACATACCACCCACTGTCATACCCTCCACACTCCTCTCCTGTACATACTGCCCACTGTCGTACCCTCCACACTTCTCTTTTGTACATACCGCCCACTGTCATACCCCCCACACTCCTCTCCTGTACATACTGCCCACTGTCATACCCCCCACACTCCTCTTCTGTACATACTGTCCACTGTCATACCCTCCACACTCCTCTCCTGTACATACGGCCCACTGTCATACCCTCCACACTCCTCTCATGTACATACCACCCACTATCATACCCCCCACACTCCTCTCCTGTACATATTGTCCACTGTCATACCCCCACACTCCTCCCCTGTACATACTGCCCACAGTCATACCATCCACACTCCTCTCATGTACATACTGCCCCCTGTCATACCCCCCACACTCCTCTCCTTTACATACCGCCCACTGTCATACCCTCCATGCTCCCCTCCTGTACATACTGTCCACTGTCATACAGTCCACACTCCTCTCCTGTACATACCACCCACTGTCTTATCTTCCACACTCCTCTCCTGTACATACTGCCCACTGTCGTACCCTCCACACTTCTCTTTTGTACATACTGCCCACTGTCATACCCCCCACACTCCTCTCCTGTACATACTGCCCACTGTCATACCCCCCACACTCCTCTTCTGTACATACTGTCCACTGTCATACCCTCCACACTCCTCTCCTGTACATACGGCCCACTGTCATACCCTCCACACTCCTCTCATGTACATACCACCCACTATCATACCCCCCACACTCCTCTCCTGTATATATTGTCCACTGTCATACCCCCACATTCCTCCCCTGTACATACTGCCCACAGTCATACCATCCACACTCCTCTCATGTACATACCGCCCCCTGTCATACCCCCTACACTCCTCTCCTTTACATACCGCCCACTGTCATACCCCCCACACTCCTCTCCTGTACATATTGTCCACTGTCATACCCCCACACTCCTCCCCTGTACATACTGCCCACTGTCATACCCTCCACACTCCTCTCCTGTACATACCGCCCACTGTCATACCCCCCACACTCTTCTCCTGTACATACTGTCCACTGTCATACCCTCCACACTCCTCTCCTGTACATACCACCCACTGTCATACCCCCCACACTCCTCTCCTGTACATACTGCCCACTGTCATACCCCCCACACTCCTCTCCTGTACATAGTGCCCACTGTCATACCCTCCACACTGCTCTCCTGTACATACCGCCCACTGTCATACCCCCTACACTCCTTTCCTGTACATACCGCCCACTGTCATACCCCCTACACTCCTCTCCTGTACATACCGCCCACTATCATACCCTTCACACTCCTCTCCTGTACATATTGCCCACTGTCATACCCCCTACACTCCTCTTCTGTACATACTGCCCAATGTCATGCCCCCTACCCTCCTCTCCTGTACATACCGCCCACTTTCATAACCTCCACACTTCTCTTTTGTACATACCGCCCACTGTCATACCCCCCCCCACACTCTTTTCCTGTACATACTGTCCACTGTCATACCCTCCGCACTCCTCTTCTATACATACCGCCCACTCTCATACCCCCTACACTCCTCTCCTGTACATCCTGCCATTAATAAATATTTGTGACTATTGTCTGTTAGATAATACATTCTCACTTGTATTCCAATATAAAACTTCCTCATCTCTCCCTCTTAGGTTGTGACCTAAACAACTAGCTTAAATACTGTCCAGCCTTATCCCGCCTATAACACATTTCTGCCTATTGTCTTTCAGATAATTCACTGCAATGTTTATTTCCAGATAAAACCGGCCTCATCTCTCCCTCTTTATTTGTGGTTTAACCACTTCAGCCCCGGAAGAATTTACCCCCCTTCCCGACAGGGCCAATTTTTGCGATACAGCTCTGTGTCACTTTAACTGACAATTGCGCGGTCGTGTGACGCTGCGCCCAAACAAAATTTACATCATTTCTCCCCCCCCACAATTGGAGATTTCTTTTGGTGGTATTTGATCACCTCTACGGTTTTTATTTTTTGCACTATAAACAAATAAATAGCGACAATTTTGACAAAAAACACATTATTTTTTAACTTTTTGCTATAATAAATATCCCCAAAAATATATACATTTTTTATTTTCCTCAGTTTAGGCCGATGCGTATTCTTTTACAAATTTTTGGTAAAAAAAAAAATGCAATAATGCCCTGTACACACGGGTCGGACTTTCCAACGACTAAATCCGTCTGATTTTTTCTGTTGGATTTTGGTCTAAACTTGTCTTACATACACACGGTCGCACAGAGTTGTCGGAAAATCCGATCGTTCTGAACGCGGTGACGTAAATCACGTACGACCGGACTATAAATGGGCCAGTAGCCAATCGCTTTCGTCTCGTCATTTTATTCTGCGCGTGCGTGGCACTTTCTCCGTCGGAATTGTCGACACACGATCGGAATTTAAACAATCGGATTTTGTTGTTGGCAAATTTTTACATCCAGCTCTCAAACTTTGTGTGTTGGAAATTCCAACGGAAAAGGATGGAGCCCACACACCATCGGATTTTTTTCCGGCAACACTATCCGATCGCATATTTTCCGTCGGAAAGTCCGACCGTGTGTACAGGTGTCATGCTTATGCAATAGAGTTGGTCTGCTTACCTGTCTCCATGTGTTCATCTCTAGAGACCAGCCGACCCTCACCTGACTGCTTTTGTAATCCATCCTCTGGTATGGCTCCACCCTAGCTCCTATCAGAGAACTCTATATTAACCTGTGCACTGCAAGCCAACCCTGCTGATCAACCTTTGTGTGTTAGCTTCCTGTTACCTGCCGTGTGCTCTTCTGTTTTTCCGTTACCGACTTTGGCCTGTCCTTGACTATCCCTGTTTGCCTGTGATCCTGACCTTTTGGCGTGTCCCTGACTATTCCTGTCTGCTTGTGGCCCCGACCTTGGCTTTGTCCCTCACCCTCCCTATCCTCCTGTTGCCTACTGTGGGTGTGAGCTGGGGCAACCTGGGGGTCGCGACCTGGAGCCAGTTGCAGCCAAGTCCATCCTCACCACTAGAGGCGCTGGTGAACACCTGCTGGCTCTTAGACTTCGCGCCCCAGGGAATCTTACGCTCTAACCCCGGTGGGATCCATCTTGGTGTTCTGGCGGCCCTGCCTTCCTATCACCTTGACCCCCGCCCGCAGCAGTCAGCCGTAGGGTCCACAACCTTGCGGTGCACTCCTGATCCCTACAGTGTGCATCTGTCACCTCGCCTCAAGGTGGCCTGACAACAGGGCATTAGGGTATATTGATTGGTTTGTGCAAAAGTTATAGCGTCTACAAAATAGGGGATAGATTTATGGCATTTTTATTATAATTTTTTTTATTTTTTTATTAGTAGTGTCGGCGATCTGCAATTTTTATCAGGACTGAGACATTGATACGAACAAATCGGATACTTTTGACACTATTTTGGGACCATAGACATTTATACAGCGATCAGTGCTATAAATAGCCATTGATTACTGTATAAATGTCATTGGAAGGGAATGGTTTAACACTAGGGGGTGATCAAGGGGGTTAAATGTGTGTCCTAGGGATTGGTTATAACTGTGGGGGGGGGGGTGGGACTGCTAGATTGTTGTTCCTAAGCATTAGGAACAACAGATCGCCCTCCTCACCCTTGACAGAGCGGTGATCTGTCTGTTTACATTGACAGATCCCTGTTCTGTCCTTCTCCAGAACAATCGTGGCCGCCGGCCACACAAACGGGCTCCTACATCACACAGCGGGCGCACGCCCGTGCCCTACAGCTATGGCGATTCGCGCAAGAGTGGCATTGTGCCGCCGTCAGTTAACGGGGGGGGGGGTTGGCAAGTGGTTAAACAAGCTGCTTGCATACCATCCAGCCACTATAAAATATATCTGGCTATTATAGCTCAGATAATATAATTTAATATTTATTTCAAGAAAAAAACCATCTCTTCTGTCTCCCTTTATCCACTTCAGCCCCGGACCATTTGGCTGCCAAATGACCGTGCCACTTTTTGCGATTCGGTACTGCGTCGCTTTGACTGACAATTGCGCGGTCGTGCGACGTTGTACCCAAACAAAATTGACGTCCTTTTTTTCCCACAAATAGAGCTTTCTTTTGGTGATATTGGATCGCCTCTGCGGTTTTTATTTTTGGGCTATAAACAAAAAAAGAGCGACAATTTTGAAAAAAAGCAATTTATTTTTAAATTTTGCTATAATAAATATCCCAAAAAATATATAAAAAAACATTTTTTCCCTCAGTTTAGGATGATCCGTATTTTTCTACATATTTTTGGCAAAAAAAATCAATAAGCCTCTATTGATTGGTTTGCGCAAATGTTATAGCGCCTACAATATAGGGGATAGTTTTATGGCATTTTTCTCATTTTTTTTTTTTACTAGTAATGGCGCGATCTGCGATTTTTATCACGACTGCGACATTATGGCGGACACATCGGACATTTTTGACACATTTTTGGCGACCATTGGCATTAATACAGCGATCAATGCTATACATTTGCATTGATTACTGTAAAAATGACACTGGCAGGGAGGGGGTTAACCACTTCCCGATGAGAGGGAGCAGACGATCCGTGTTCTGTCACTGGGCGGAACGGGGCGATGCTGCGTTTACACTGGCATTTCCCCGTTTTTCAGCACCGTGACATGATCGCAGGCACCCGGCGGACATCGAGTCCGCGGGTCCTGCCGGTGTCCTATCATATAAGGTCCCCCATCCGATAGTGTCCGCTGTGTACTGCGCATGCGCAGTACACAGCAACACAGATTCCGAAAATAACTGAGGATGAATGGCGCCTGCGCCGTGAGTCCAGGTTCTAGCCGCACCATCCAAGTGGACATAGAGTAGGAATATAAAAGAGCCGAGCCCGAAGCGTGGTGAGCGAAGCTCGCCCGCGAGGGGCCCTCTCATTTTCACAACCTTATATCTGCTTGAATGGTGGGGCTACCACCTCCACTCACGGCGCAGGCGCCGTTCAGCTTCGGAGATTTTCCGAAGCTTCTTCTGCCCCGTACTGCGCATGCGCAGTACGGGGCGGACACTATATGATGGCAGGACACTATCTGCCAGAACACCGACATGGTCACGGAGCTCGCAGCAGGCATGCGCGCATGGCGGGAAATTTAAAGTGATGTACAGGTACGTTACTTTGCCCAGCCGTGCCATTCTGCCGACGTATATCAGCGCAAGCCGGTCTCTAAGTGGTTAACCGAGCATATTCTTTCTCATTCAGGCCAGTGGGACATGGTCCGACACCTGAAGAAGAAACCAGAAGAAACCTCCTGCCAAGGAGAAATTATCATAGGGAATCTAAAGCCCACGTCATTTCCAGGCACTACTACTCCACTATGGTGTCATTTCTCTCAGTGGCAACTTTCTACTGAGGAAGACTATGGGGTGTTCCTCCCTATTAACCTCTTGAGACAGAACGGCTTCTAAGGCCGCGTACACACGGTCAGACATTCCGATGGACAATGTCCGATCCGGGTTGTCGGATAATCCGACCGTGTGTGGGCTCCAAGTTTTCCAGCTGGGCTATAAAATTTTCCAACAACATGATCCGATCGGACCTTGTCCGAATGTGTGTAGAGAATTCCGATCAGACAAAGTGCCATGCATGCTCAGATCAAATTCCTAGACCAACGCTATTGGTTACTAGTCTGAACGTAGTCCCGTCCTAACGAAATAACGTCATCACGTTAAGTACGATCGGATTTTCTGACAACTTTGTCCGACTGTGTGTATGCAACATTTTTGGACAAAATCCGTCGGATTTGGTTGTCGGAATGGAGGCATCCATTTGGACAATAATTTCTTAAAGCGGACCTCCAACCTCAAGTGGAAGTTCCGCTCATCTGAACTCTCCCCCCCTCCGGTGCCAGAGTTGGCACCTTTCGGGGGGAGGGGGGTGCAGATACCTGTATAATTCAGGTATCTACACCCACTTCCAGGAATAGCTAGCCGAAGCTAGCCGCAGATGATCCCTCCCCCCCCCGTTGTGTTCTGGAAAACACACAGTCCCCAGGACACAATGGGGACCAGACAAGACGTTCAGTGTGACTCGCGCAGTAGGGAACGGGGCAGTGAAGCCGCAACGCTTCACTTCCCGATTCCCTGACAGAGGATGGCGGCGGGGGCAGCCGAGAGATGAGCGATTGCTCGTTATCTGCTGCCGGCATCGCTGGACCCCGGAACAGGTGAGTGTCCATTTATTAAAAGTCAGCGGCTGCAGTATTTGTAGCTGCTGACTTTTAATATTTTTTTGTCAGGTGGTCCTCCTCTGGAGAGAAGTCTGGAGAGACCAGCACTGGATTCAGCCTTGTCTTTCCACTAGACCACAACTTGACTTCTTACTCTTTTGTCAAGTCAGTCAGTGGTGCAGCAATAGTGTCAAGGTTGGCGGACAAATTGATGGTCCATGAATGAAGGGACCTGTTTGTTTGTGATGAGACTGGGCCAGAATTGAAGATGGGACTCCTGGTCTGTGGTGAAGATAACAATGTCATTGGAAGGGACACGGATACAGCTTTCCTGTGTGCCTCGAGAATGTGATAGGGTTTTACTCGGACCTTCACATTTGTCTCTGGGACTATGTCATGTGTGATCACCCTGGTAAGACCTAACGGCCCTGAAAAAAGCTACCTACTCTCATTCTTTCCAGGGATTCAATAGGTTCGTGTGGTAGATTTGGCATGGCTCTCTCTTCCCAGGTTGGTATAATTTATAATTGAATTCACTGACCTTTTCTACCACCTTGAATGGCCCGGAACTTACTTTTCAATGTGGGTATGAGCACAGCTACCTGGTCCTAAACCTGGAACTCTCTAAGTTTGTACGCCCTTCTCTCTACCTCTTGTGCCTTCTGTAAATGTTCCTTTACCAGAGGCATCACCTTAGCAATTCTTTCCCTCCCTTGGGTGATATGCTCCACCACCGTCTTATATAGAGTTCACTTTCCCAGGTCTTTTTAACCAGGTCAAGCAACCCCCATGGTCTTCGCCTGTACACCAACTCAAACAGATATAACCCAGTTGAAACTTGCCGTGAAGGGTGAAGATTGGGCCCTTAGTGTCTAAGTGGCCCTGCACCTGGACGGATAAGTGAAACCCCTTTATTTTATTATTGTGGGGTGTCCCAGTGATTGCGGTGTCCATACGGGGGAATTCTGGGCTAGCTGTGGGTGTTTGCAAAGTGTATCTTTTTTGCTTGTGTCTGGCTGTTTCTTACCTGTATGATGCACAAGCCATTTTGCCTTGGTTCACCATGGTGCACGTTTGTAAGTGTGTCGCTGTGCTCAGCTGTTTGTTGTTTGGCGGCCATGATGCACAGTAGCCTTTTTCTGGGTGCACAAAGATTTGCGTTGTAGGCAAATACAGTCACACCCATTCGCTAGGACCACACACATGCGTACGCGTGCATGCACAGAAGGTTCCAGCACATGTGGTGCTTCCAGAAGGCAGCTGTTGGACACAAAGCAGGCTCTGAATAGACACTTGCAGTGGTTCATTTTTCCTTACCCGGGTCATGTGAGTCACCTGGTATTGCTTGGCAGGCTAAAGGTGCCTAGCAGGATTGTTACACAGGGGCTTGGTGAGCCCTATTAAAAGGGTCTCCCTTCTGAGGTGTTTTAATACTACACCCAAGTACTCTTTGTTTGTGGCTGTTAAATGTCTTCCAAAAAGAGGAGTGGGACTAACACCACAGGGAAGGGCACACCTATATCATCAGTAGTTGCTCATGAACCTAGTCATATCCCTAGTGTTGTAGTCCCTGAAGGACCAGAGGCTTCCAGGCAATCTGAGCCGCTGCGCCTATCTGGTATTGTGCATACAGTCAACTCAGCTGCTTCACCCTTTATCACTAAGGACAAACTGTCCTCAGCCCTAGCCAGGTTAGAGCACAGGATTTCCGGCATAATTGCCTCCATCCTACAGGGTGGCAGGAAGCTTGACAGATCCCCCTCCCCGGAGTTTCCTAGTCTGGAGCAGGAATGGGTTGAGGATATGGAAGAGCTTAAAGCTCAGGATTCGGTGGAGTGCCCGGCAGATGAGTCTTCTTCCGAGCAATCTGGACAAGAAGATATCCAGTCGATGTCTGCCTCTCAGTCACAGAGGCTTCTTATCCAGACCCTGACCAAAATGGTTCATTCTGCCTTTAAGTTGCCTCTTGCAGAGGTGACGGAGCCCCCCTGGTCCTCTTTGGGATCTCTGAGGCCTCTTCAGGTCACACAGACTTCCCCTCTACATCCCCTGTTGGAACAGGTGCTGTACCCCGATTGGATTGGAGGTTTTCCCTTTTATATCCCATGGATGAAAAGTTCATTAAAAAATGGAGCATGTCAGCCGTAGATGCAGCAGTCTCTTCCTTAACCACTTGCTTACTGGGCACTTAAACCCCCCTCAGTCCCAGACCAATTTTCAGCTTTCAGCGCTGATGCACTTTGAATGACAATTGCGCGGTCATACAACACTGTACCCAAATGACATTTTTATCATTTTCTTCCCACAAATAGAGCTTTCTTTTGGTGGTATTTAATCACAGCTGGGAGTTTTATTTTTGCTAAACAAACAAAAAAAAGGTGCAAAAAAAAAAATCATGTTTAATAGTTTGTTATAAAATTTTGCAAACGGGTCATTTTTATCCTTCATTGAAGTGCGCTGATGAGGCGGCACTGATAGGCTGCACTGATGGGCTGCACTGGTGGGCACTGATGGGCTGCACTGATGGGCTGCACTGGTGGGCACTGATGGGCTGCACTGGTGGGCACTGATGGGCTGCACTGGTGGGCACTGATGGGCTGCACTGGTGGGCACTGATGGGCATAGTTAAGGCGGCACTGATGGGCAAAGATGGGCACATAAGAGGGCACGGATGGGTGGCACGGATAGGTGGCACAGATGGGCACTGATAGATGGGACAGATGGGCACTGATAGGTGGCTCTGATAGGTGGCAGTGCTGGGCACTGATAGGTGACACTGATGGGCACGGATATGTGGCACTGGGGTGCAGCACCTTTGTTAAGGCAGATTGTGGGTACTGCTGGGTGGCACTGTGGGCACTGCTGGGTGGCACTTTTTTAATGTGGCACTTGCAGGGGGCAGGTGGGCACTGGCAGGGGGCAGGTGGGCACTAGCAGGGCTGGCAGCCCCGATCACGGCCGCCGGTGATCGCCTTTTTTTTTCTCCTCGCGCTGTCAGCGCGAGGAGGAATAATAGCCGCTTAGCGGCTCCGTTATATCACATGATCAACTGTCATTGGCTGACAGCTGATCACGTGATAAGGGGGTCGGGATCGACCCCTTGCACGGATCGGTGATCAGGCGAGTCTCGTAGACTCGCCGATCACAGAGCGCGCCGCGCGCGCCCCTCAGGGGGCGCTCAGGCTGCTGGTGCACGGGACGACGTCAATAGACGTAGTCCCGGAAAAGGAGATCCGCGCTGTAGCCGTCATTTGACTATAGCGCGGATCTCAAGTGGTTAAACAAGAACTTAACTTGTATGGTAGATAACGCACAGGGCTTGAAAGACCCCGTTGACAAGAAATTGGAGTTATTATTAAAGACTTTCTTTTCTTTGGCAAGTTCAGATATTAGGCCAGCTGTTGCAGCAATTGGTATTTGCCGGGCCGTAAAGGGTCTGGTCAAATGGCCTGATAGGCCCAACCAGGAGGATGATCTGTCTGAAAGTAGGACAGATATTCCTCCAGTGCTTTGTTTTGGTGTTGATGCTTTAAAGGATTCAATACAGCAGGTTTCTCGTCTGGCTCTTTTGTCTGCACATATTTGCAGACTTTTATGGCTTAAGAACTGGTCAGCCAAGCTTCCTTGTAACAAGTTATTGGCAGGTTTCCCGTTTCATGGGGAATGTTTATTCGGTGATCACTTGGACAAATATATCCAAAGGATTTCCGGAGAGAAGAGTTCTCTACTTCCTGTGAAGAAAAGCACCAGACGTCCCTTGTTTAACCACCTCAATACCGGGGGGCACTTAAACACCTTCCTGCCCAGACCAATTTAGAGCTTTCTGCACTGTCGCACTTTGAATGACAATTGCGCGGTCATGCTACACTGTACCCGAATGAAATTTTTATCATTTGTTTCCCACAAATAGAGCTTTTTTTTGGTGGTATTTGATCACCTCTACGGTTTTTATTTTTTGCTAAACAAATAAAAAAAATACCGAAAATTTTGAAAAAAATATATGTTTTTTTTTTGTTTCAGTTTCAAAACTTTGTAAATAAGTACGTTTTCTCCTTCACTGATGGGCACCGATGGGGCTACACTGATGGGCACTGATAAGGCGGCACTGATGGGCACCAATGAAGTGGCACTGATGAGGTGGCATTGATGGACACTGATATGTGGCACTGATAGGCGGCACTGATGGGTGGCACTGATGGGCGACATGGATGGGCACTGATAGGTGGCACAAATTGGCACTTATAGCTGGCACGGATTGGCATGGATGGGCGGTACAGATGGGCATGGATAGGCGGCACAGATGGGCATGGATGGGCACTGATAGGTGGCACGGATGGGTACTGATAGGCAGCACAGGTGGGCACTGATAGGCGGCATTGTATTATGTTATACTGTACTAATGGATGCCAATGAGTCCCAAACAATAATGCATGCCAATCAGTGATGCCCATTGTGGGCACTGATTGGCATCCATTATGGGCACTGATTGGCATCTATTGTGGGCACTGACTTGCATTCCCTGGTGGTCTAGGGAGGATTACCTTGTGCTGGGCATCCCTGGTGGTCTGGTGGCGTCCCTGGCGGTCCAGTGTGGGCATCCTGGGGGGGGGGGGGGGGCTGCGCTGATAATCAATCAGCACAGATCCCCCCTGTCAGAGGAGCAGCCAATCGGCTCTCCTCTACTCATGTCTGACAGACGCGAGTGAGGAAAAGCTGATCACCGGATTTTCCTATTTACACTGTGATCAGCCGTGATTGGACACGGCTGATCACGTGGTAAAGAGTCTCCGTTGGAGACTCTTTACCGAGATCGTAGTTGCAGGGTGTCAGACTGACACCCCGCAACAATGATCAGCGCGATGCGTGCCCCCGGGGGCACGCAGCGGCTCAAAATCCTGATCATGTCATATGACGTCCGGTCAGGATTATGAAACCACTTTGCAGCCGTCAATTGCCTATAGGGCGGGCAGCAAGTGGTTAAAAACCCAGGGACTGCTTCCTTAAATGTCTCAGTGTCAGGGTGGTTCCGCCGCCAACAGGGCACTAGGGCCAGGGGCAAGCCACAAGGCCAGGGCCCGAAAAATTCCTGGATCCAAAATTCTTCCAAAACCACCACCAAGCCCTCCATATGAGGGGACGCCCCCACTCCATCGGATGGGAGGGAAAACTGCTGCACTTTGGAATTGTTTTTTGTCCAAATGTTTCCAGACGAGTGGGTCACCTCAATTATATCTCGCAGTTACAAGATGGAGTTGCGGGGGGTTTCCCCCTCAGAGGTTTCAAAGATCCTTCAAAAAGAAACTTATTGCTTCAGGCACTACATTATCTAGTGCATCAAGAAGTGATTGTAGAGGTTCCTGTATTTGAAAGGGGCACCGGGTTTTACTCAAACCTGTTTATGGTTCAGAAACCAAACGGGGGACACAAGGCCGATTTTGGACCAGTTCAGTTTGTGGCTCTACCCTTCGGGCTTGTTACTGCTCCCTGGGTGTTCACAAAGGTCCTAGCACCAGTACTGGGTCTTTAAGGGCCCAAGGGATCCTGGTGCTTGGGTATCTGGGCTAGTGATGGACGAACTTCCGATGGGACGTTTCGCAAACGCGAACCGTGAACGCGGCGAAAAGTTCACGAACCGCAAAGTTTGCGGTGAACCCCATTGACTTTAATGGCAGACGAACCTTAAAAACCTCCAGGTCATATTTTCAGCCACAAAATACTTACTAGCTGTGCACACATAGTCCCACCACATGGACACTGACATAACAAAAGTATGAAGTGAATCTGGGATCGACAACGACAAGCATTCTTTTTTATCTGTGAAATTTTGACAATTCAGGAGCTCATGAAGGCCATGGAGGAGAGGCAAGGTCAGGCCAGGCTATGAAGGGGGTTGCAGGAGATGATCAGTGCCACAGTCAGGGCAGCGCAGTCCTGTGCCAGTGTCCCAGTGTGCCAACCTGTGCTTGAGCCCCTCCCTCTGCCCGGCCCTTACCCCCACCTATGCAGGGCTCCACTGCGGTGGTCCGGCGGTGCAAGTCCAGTGCTGATCCTCAGCCATGGTGCTGACACTGCCTGCTGATTGGCTTCTCCGCTGCTATCTCCCTCACTGTCTGAAACCAGCACCGCGATAGAGACTGAGCACTGACACCAGCACCGTGATGGAGAGCACTGACACCAGCACCGTGATGGAGAGCACTGACACCAGCACCATGATGGAGAGCACTGACACCAGCACCGTGATGGAGAGCACTGACACCAGCACCATGATGGAGAGCACTGACACCAGCACCATGATGGAGAGCACTGACACCAGCACCGTGATGGAGAGCACTGACACCAGTACCGTGATGGAGAGCACTGACACCAGCACCGTGATGGAGAGCACTGACACCAGCACCGTGATAGAGAGCACTGACACCAGCACCGTGATAGAGAGCACTGAGACCACACCAGCACTGAGATAGAGGGCACTGAGAACACACCAGCATCGAGATAGAGGGAGAGCACTGAGACCACACCAGCACCGAGATAGAGGGCACTGAGACCACACCAGCACAGAGAGAGAGGGCACCGAGACCACACCAGCACCGAGATAGAGGGCACTGAGACCACACCAGCATCGAGATAGAGAGAGAGCACTGAGACCACACCAGCACCGAGATAGAGGGCACTGAGACCACACCAGCACCGAGATAGAGGGCACTGAGACCACACCAGCATCGAGATAGAGAGAGAGCACTGAGACCACACCAGCACCGAGATAGAGGGCACTGAGACCACACCAGCACAGAGAGAGAGGGCACCGAGACCACATCAGCACCGAGATAGAGGGCACTGATACCACACCAGCATCGAGATAGAGAGCACTGACACCAGCACTGTGATAGAGAGCACTGACACCAGCACTGTGATAGAGAGCACTGAGACCACACCAGCACCGAGATAGAGATCACTGACACCACACCAGTACCGTGATAGAGAGCACTGACACCAGCACTGTGATAGCGAGCACTGAGACCACACTAGCACCGAGATAGCAAGCACTGAGACCACACCAGCACTGAGATAGAGGGCACTGAGACCACACCAGCACCGAGATAGAGGGCACTGAGACTACACCAGCACCGAGATAGAGGGCACTGAGACCACACCAGCACCGAGATAGAGGGCACTGAGACCACACCAGCACCGAGATAGAGGGCACTGAGACCACACCAGCACCGAGATAGAGGGCACTGAGACCACACCAGCACCAAGATAGAGGGCACTGAGACCACACCAGCACCGAGATAGAGAGCACCGAGACCACACCAGCACCGAGATAGAGAAAGAGAGCACTGGCACCACACCAGCACCGAGATAGAGATCACTGACAGCACACCAGTACCGTGATAGAGAGCACTGACACTAGCACTGAGATAGAGCACTGACACCACACCAGCACCGTGATAGAGAGCACTGACACTAGCACTGAGATAGAGAGCACTGAGACCATACCAGCACTGAGATAGAGCACTGACAACACACCAGCACCGTGATAAAGAGCACTGACACCAGCACCGAGATAGAGAGCACTGACAGCAGCATTGATACCAGCAACTCGCTGCGGAACCCAAAAATATGAAACCGCTCAACCGCTTTAAACAGGAGGGTACGCGCATATAGTACGGTGTGCTTTTTTTGTAGAAGGAAGTGAGCCAAAGGTAGAAAAAAGGTCAGTGTGCTCAATTTAAATACATTGTTTATAGAGTTATGCATATACATTGTCTACTGGTCACATGTGTTGAATTCCTCCGAGATCCATGCCTCATTCATATTTATAAATGTCAGGTAATCAACACTGTTGTGAGCTAGGCGAGTACGCTTATCAATCATGATCCCCCTGCTGCACTGAACTTCCTTTCGGACAGGACACTGGATGAGGGGCAAGCCAACAGTTACATTGAAAATTGGGCAAGCTCTGGCCAGAGGTCAAGCCTGCCCACCCAGTAGTCCAGCGGTTCATCACTCCTCAGAGCGTCCCTCTTCTTGCAGGCGCTGTTGGATTGGTACCCGCAACTCTTTCTCTTGGAGTGGGAATTCCTCTGCCAGCGCACACAAAAGCAGAATGCAGCATTTCTCGAAGCAAGGCCTGGAAGTGCTCCATTCTGACAGCCTTCTGTGATGGTGGTAACATTTCCGCCATTTTGTGTTTGTACCAGGGGTTTAAGTACGTTGCTACCCAGAACTGGTACTTGACCTTTATGCTTTTTATAAGGGGTCCCTGTTAAAACACTGGAGCATGAAGGCCCCCATTTGCACTAAACTGGAAGCGGTGTGGTGGTCAGGCTCCTGCTCATCATCCAGGATAATGTCGTCCTCCTCGTTCTCCTCTCCCCATCCACGCACAACAACAGGGATCCCAGAAAGGTTTAAAGCAGGCATATGCAATTAGTGGACCTCCAGCTGTTTCAGAACTACAAGTCCCATGAGGCATAGCAAGACACTGACAGCCACAAGCATGACACCCGGAGGCAGAGGAATGATGGGAGTTGTAGTTTTACAACAGCTGGAGGTCCGCTAATTGCATATCCCTGGTTTAAAGCATGCTCTTCTTGCTCCTCCTCATCCGCACTGGCACCATCCTCCTCTGACTCATGTTGTTGATTTGTCTGAGAGTAGCCCCCCCTGGGAATTCATCCAGCATTGCGACTTCCTCATCTTCCTGCTCCTCCATGGCTTGATTAATGACACAACGCAATGCACGCTCCATAAAGAAGGCATAAAGTACCATGTCACTGATGACGCCATGGCTTTGACTGACCAGTTTGGTGATCTAATAAAATGGCTGCAGAAGTCTGCATGCGTCGTGAATGAGCAGCCACTGGCGCGGTGAAAAAAAAACAAGCCCCCCAGAACCTGTTCAGAGTTCGTACAGGTAATCGTTAACTGCACGTTTCTGCTGGAGCATGTGCCTTCTTAAGGCGGTCGTCCCTAGGTGAGTGTTGGGCTTACCGCGACTTATGCGTTGACTGCAAAGGCTGCAGATGGCAACACTATTGTCAGCAGCGGGCACATTAAAGCCCACACTGCAGAGCCATGTGCCGGCGTCCTGGGCCCGCCAGATGTGACCGTACATGGTTGATGCCTCGCTCCTGATTGTCATGGTTTTGCAATAGAGTTTGTCTGCTTACCTGTTTCCATGTGTTCATCTCTAGAGACCAGCTGACCTTCACCTGACTGCTTTTGTAATCCATCCTCTGGTATGACTCCACCCTAGCTCCTATCAGAGAACTCTATATTAACCTGTGCACTGCAGGCCAACCCTGCTGATCAACCTTTGTGTGTTCAGCTTCCTGTTACCTGCTGTATGCTCTTCTGTTGTTCCGTTACCGACTTTGGCGTGTCCCTGACAATTCCTGTCTGCTTGTGGCCCGACCTTGGCTTTGTCCCTCACTATCCCTATCCTCCTGTTGCCTACTGTGGGTGCGAGCTGGGGGACCCTGGGGGTCGTGACCTGGAGCCAGTTGCAGCCAAGTCCATCCTCACCACTAGAGGCGCTGGTGAACACCTGCTGGCTCTTAGACTCCGCACCCCAGGGAATCTTACGCTCTAACCCCGGTGGGATCCGTCTTGGTGTTCTGGCAGCCCTGCCTTCCTTATCACCATGACCCTCGTCCGCAGCAGTCAGCCGTAGGGTCCACAACCTTGCGGTGCACTCCTGATCCCTACGGTGTGCATCTGTCACCTGGCCTCAAGGTGACCTGACACTGATACATTAGCAGTCTGCTTTGTCCCTCCTGTGCAATCTAAGTTCTGCCTGCTTCTCTTCTCTATCTGCTAGTCCATATCTCCCTCTGAACTCCCCTCCTCTTCCTCTCTTGTGGGCACCCACGTGACATCACTAGACACATCATCGACATCACCTTCCCCACCGCTATAATTCGAGATCTCGGAGTAGGCAGCAACACCGGGGACCAACTTCCTCCCTGGGCTGATCTGGGTACTGTCGTCAGACTGCTGAGTGGCGGTTGTTGCTACCTCCTCTTCCTGTTCCAATACCAAGAGTGGCTGCTCATCGGCCATGTCTTGTGATGGATCGTAAAATAATTCCTGTGACTCAAGCGGAAGGTATATGGTGGTGGTGGTGTTGGTGGTATTGTCTTTGGGGGTGCACACAGCAGAAAGTGAAGAAGAGGGTGCAGATCGAGAGGATGAGGAGGGTGCAGAAGAGTAAGGCTGAATGAGCTACTCAACCAAGTCTGGAGCGTCATTTGACGTAATCGCACGCACCTTCTGGAATTATCCACTTTGGCTCAAGTCTGTTGCTCCTGCCCTACCCCTGCCACCCCTGCGGAAGGGCTTGCCTCTTCCTCTGCCTGTCATTTTTTAAATGACCCTGTGACAAAAGTCTCTAGAGAAGTGCAGTATGTATGTGGAAGAAGGTATATAATACCCCGCTTCAATCTGTCGTTTTTGGGGGCCACTGGTCTATCACACCAGTTATAATCCTTTTTTTTTTTGCGTTTGTCACTCTTTGTAGTATCGCTGCAGAACCACTCAGCAGTCACAATGCTGCACAGTGGAAATGCACTATACTATGCTTTCTATATGTGCAAGTATTTTATACGTGTATTACACCCCTATATACTGCACACCAGATAGTACACCTATACCAGTCCTTAAAAGGACCTTTGTGGACCTAATAGTAGCTAGTGAATTGCAGACTGTCCCTGCTCCAAAAACCACACTGTCCCTCTCTACACTGAGAGAAACGGCAGCTGCAGAATCGGTCAGCAGCACTGCATGCAGTGCACTATAATATGATTTCTATATTTGAAAGAAAGTATATTATAGATGTGCAAGCCTATATACTGTACACCTATAAAAGGACCCTTGTGGACCTAGTAGCAAGTGATTTGCAGACTGTCCCTGATCAGAACACCAAACTGTCCCTCAGTCCCTACACTGATAAAAGACAGCTGCAGAATCGGGCAGCACTCAGCAGCACAGTAGTCAGCAGTGCACCATAATATACTTTCTATATTTGAAAGAAAGTATATTATACGTGTACAACCCTATATACTGTACACTTATACCAGTCCTTAAAAGGACCTTTGTGGACCTAATAGTAATAGCTAGTGATTAAACTGACTGTCCCTACTCCACACAGCGTCCTGCCCCTACACTAACAAAAGACAGCTGTAGAATCAGTCAGCAGTGCACTCAGCAATCAGCAGCACAGCAGTCAGTAGCAGTGCACCAGAACCTTATATACTGTACACCTATACCAGTCCTTAAAAGGACTTTTGTGGACCTAATCGCTAGCGATTTGTGTCACTACAGTCTCTCCCTGCTCCACACAACAACCTCTCCCTACACTGACAAAAGACAGAATTTAAAATGGCCGCCAGATCAGGTCTATTTATAAGGTAGGGGGAATGTCTAATTGTCCATATGCTGAAATGCCTCAATTGGCTGTCCTGTACCCCATGATGGATGTGTCATGGGTCAAAGTTCTTCACAATGTAAACAAATATGGCCGCCGCAAACAGCGAAGGAAGTCCACGAACGTGCAACATTCGGGTGAACCGCAAAGCCATCTCTAATCTGGACGACCTTCTGCTCAGAGATCACTCAGTACTGGCTCTAGAACGGAGCATAAGATACACAGTGCGGTATTTGAAAAGCTTAAGTTGGATCATAAATACCGAAAAGTCAGCCTTGAGACCAGCTCAAAGTCTAAGGTATTTAGGCCTGATCCTAAACATGGTCCAAGCAAGAGTATTCTTCCCATCTGTAAGGATCTTTGCCCTGAAGTATCAGACAGGTGTAAACAGTCCATTTTACATCAGCCTTTCCATAGGGCTGCATGGACCTTCCAATCAGGTCCTCCTGATAGGGCTGCATGGACCTTCCGATCAGGTCCTCCTGATGGGGCTGCATGGACCTTCCGATCAGGTCCTCCTGATGGGGCTGCATGGACCTTTCCGATCAGGTCCTCCTGACGGGGCTGCATGGACCTTTCCGATCAGGTCCTCCTGATGGGGCTGCATGGACCTTTCCGATCAGGTCCTCCTGATGGGGCTGCATGGACCTTTCCAATCAGGTCCTCCTGATGGGGCTGCTTGTCCCAACACTGGGCCTAAGGTACTCTGAACGAATTGAAGGGCTATATGGAGACAGACCTTTTAAAAGATTGGGAGATGCAGTGTTTCCTGAGAATTGGAGGACGAGTCTCCTCTCTCAGATGTTGTCTTGAAAGACTTCTGGAAAGATGTTACTGGTGAGTGTAACTTGGGTATTAAATTTTCCTCTTATGCCGCGTACACACGACCGGACTTAGGTCTGACAGAGTTCAGTTCTGACAGAGTTCTGACAGACTTTCCGAATGAATGGACTTGGCCACACACAAACACACCAAAGTCCGACGGATTCGAACGTGATGACGTACGACTGGACTAGAATAAGGAAGTTCATAGCCAGTAGCCAATAGCTGACCTAGCGTCGGTTTTAGTCCGTCAGACTAGCACACACACGAGCAGATTTCTCAGTAGGAACTGGGTCCGGCAGAGTTCTGTCAGAAAAATTTGAAACATGTTCCATTTCTAAGGTCTGTCAGACTTTTGCAAATCAAAAGTCCGCTGCAGCCCACACACGTTCGAATAGTCTGCCGGAATCATTTCGTCAGACATTTGATGTTGAAAAGTCTGGTCATGTGTACGGGGCATTAATGACTTCAATGGGGTTTCCATTTACATCTGCAATGCTTGGGTTTTCAGATTTGTGAAACGTGCCCACAAGTCATTTCCAAGCACATCCCCCCCCCCCTCCCCCAATCACTATGCAGCACAATGCTCTAAATGAGAACAAAGAATGAGAATTTCCTGCAGGAAATTGTAATAAATTGTCAATTTTACCAGCCAATGGGAATAACAGAGTGTCCTCAATAAAATAGAGTACAAATATTTAAACATGTGTAATATTGTACATATTCCTTCTATATATAACATATATTTAATAATGAATGTAAAAAAAGAAGGTAACTTTTTATTTAACACTTTGTATAGAATTCTGACTTTTTATTTTATTTTTTTCTGTTTAGGTGGATTGATGGCTCAAGTTTTTGGACATGCTTGTCTTAAAAAATATGACTAAGCCAGATGAGAAACGAGCCATATGAGTGTCCTAAGTGACGGAAAGTATGTTTTGCCGTTGAGTGGAGGATTCACGTAGGATTCAAGCCATATCAGTGTTCTAAATGTTGTAGGTGTTTTGGAGCCTCATCAAGATTGATCCATCCTCCGAGGACAACAGGAAAGACGTAATTTCAGTGTTCTGGAAGTGACAATGACTTTACAATTAAGTCCAACCCGTGTATACATAAGAGGAGTCATTTCAGAAGATATTTCTTGTTTGGAATATAATAAAGGTTTTACAATGGAGGCAAATCATATCACACACCAGAAGGTTCACACTGGAGAGAAGCCGTATCAATGTTCTCAATGTGACAAGGCTTTTACATCTAAGTCAAATCTTGTCATACACCAGAAGATTCACACTGGAAAGAAGTCATATGAGTGTTCTGAATGTGACAAAGCTTTTTCAAACAAGGACAAGCTCATCGCACACCAGAGGGTCCACACTGGAGAGAAGCCATACCAGTGCTCTGAATGTGGCAAAACTTTTACACAGGAGAGTAATCTTAAAAAACACAAGATGATTCACACTGGAAAGAGGCCGTATCAATGTTCAGAATGTGACAAAGTTTTTATACATAAATATATCCTTATCACACACCAGATGATTCACACTGGAGAGAAGCCCTATCAGTGTTATGAATGTGGCAAAGCTTTTGCATGTAAGTCAAATCTTATCGCACACCAGAAGATTCACACTGGAGAGAAGCCATACCAGTGTTCTGAATGTGGCAAAGCTTTTAAACAGAAAGATAACCTTATCTCACACCAGAATGTTCACACTGGATTGAAGCCCTATCAGTGTTCTGAATGTGGCAAAGCTTTTACACAGAAATCAAATCTTATCACACACCAGAAGATTCACACTGGAGAGAAGCCATACCAGTGTTCTGAATGTGACAAAGCTTTTAAAACAAAGAGAGAGCTTATCATACACCAGAGCGGTCACACCGGAGAGAAGCCATATCAGTGTTCTGAATGTGACAAGGCTTTTACATCTAAGCCAAATCTTATCAAACATCAGAAGATTCACACTGGAGAGAAGCCATATCAGTGTTCTGAATGTGACAAAGCTTTTACACAGAAAGATAACCTTATCTCACACCAGAAGGTTCACACTGGAGAGAAGCCCTATCGGTGTTCTGAATGTGGCAAAGCTTTTACACAGAAAGATGACCTTATCTCACACCAGAAGATTCACACTGGAGAGAAGCCATACCAGTGTTCTGAATGTGACAAAGCTTTTAAAACAAAGAGAGAGCTTATCATACACCAGAGAGGTCACACTGGAGAGAAGCCATATCAGTGTTCTGAATGTAACAAATCTTTTACACAGAAATCAAATCTTATCAGACACCAGAAGATTCACACTGAAGAGAAGCCATACCAGTGTTCTGAATGTGACAAAGCTTTTACATCTAAGCCAAATCTTATCAGACACCAGAAGATTCACACTGGAGAGAAGCCCTATCAGTGTTCTGAATGTAACAAATCTTTTACACAGAAATCAAATCTTATCAGACACCAGAAGATTCACACTGAAGAGAAGCCATACCAGTGTTCTGAATGTGACAAAGCTTTTAAAACAAAGAGAGAGCTTATCATACACCAGAGAGGTCACACCGGAGAGAAGCCATATCAGTGTTCTGAATGTGACAAAGCTTTTACAACAAAGAAAGAGCTTATCACACACCAGAGGGTTCACACTGGAGAGAAACGATATCAGTGTTCTGAATGTGATAAAGCTTTTATAGGGAGGGATGCCCTTTTCCAACACACAAGGGTCCACACCAGAGAGAAGCCATATCAGTGTTCTGAATGTGGCAATGCTTTTACAGGTCACTCCGGGCTAATCTATCACCAGAGGATTCATAAGCTTCAGCTGCAGTAAGGAAAGTCTGGAAGAAGGGGGATATTATAGGGGTAGGAGCTAAGCTTTAATGAAAGATTTCAGGGTGTCTCAGTTGCACCCCTCATGTCATCTCATACGCTAGTGAAAAAGTACATTGCTATTTTGAAAAAATAAAATAAAATAAGTGAGCAAACAGGAATGTTATGGATGGACACTTCAGTATTTATGTCAGTTGGGCACATTCTAGAAAGTCCTTGAATATTCTACATTTTGGCAATATTTTGGGCAGGCAACAATGGACTGTTTCCTTATGATTCTTATCTGTACCCTTGTTATGGGTCTTTGTCTGAACATGTAATGCATTTGCATGATTCAGTAACTGAGATGTGTTCCCAAGTGTTTTTCTTCATTACCTGATCCTGAGCTAATACATGACCAACACTGCCTCAGTACAGGGGGACTGGGAAAAAATCAAGCGGCATCTTGCCAAGCCTCTGAAGCCTCAGTGGGAGAGTCCTTCCCAGGTTCTGCTGACAATTGCTATATCAGTCAATCATGGGGGCTCCAGCTAAGCCCATCTTGTACATTTCCCTCATCCCTTCCCATGATCAATGCCTCCATTCCGTGTTCCACTTCCTCTTAATGGATGACATCTATACAGACAGGGACACAAGGCATGCAGAAGTCTCCATTCCATGAGAAAGCAATTCCACGAGAAAGTCTCCATTCCATGAGAATGCTGTTTTACGGGAGACATTCAACATGACAACCTTATCCCAACTGGCTACTTGCGTTTTATTCAGTTCTGCTGAAAGTATAAGCCCCTGTACACACGGTCGGAGATTTCGACTACCAAATCCGTCTGATTTTGTCTGTCGGATCTTGTTGTTGCATACACACGTTCGGACTAAGTTGTCGAAAAATCCGATCTTTCAGAACGTTATGACGTAATTTCGTTACGATGGGACTACGTTCAGGCTAGTAGCCAATAGCTTTGATGTAGGAATTTGATCTGAGCATGCGTGGCACTTTGTCCGATCAAAATTCTCTACACATGATCGGAGTACAGTGGTGTGAAAAAGTGTTTGCCCCCTTCCTCATTTCCTGTTCCTTTGCATGTTTGTCACACTAAAGTGTTTCGGAACATCAAACCAATTTAAACAATAGTCAAGGACAACACAAGTAAACACAAAATGCAATTTGTAAATGAAGGTGTTTATTATTAAAGGTGAAAAAAAATCCAAACCATCATGGCCCTGTGTGAAAAAGTGATTGCCCCCCTTGTTAAAACATACTATAACTGTGGTTGTCCACACCTGAGTTCAATTTCTCTAGCCACACCCAGGCCTGATTATTGCCACACCTGTTCACAATCAAGGCATCACTTAAATAGGAGCTGCTTGACACAGTAAGGTCCACCAGAAGATCCTTAAAAGCTACACATCATGCCAAGACCCAAAGAAATTCAGGAACAATTGAGAAAGAAAGTAATTGAGATCTATCAGTCTGGAAAGGGTTATAAAGCCATTTCCAAAGCTTTGGGAATCCAGCGAACCACAGTGAGAGCCATTATCCACAAATGGCGAAGACATGGAACAGTGGTGAACCTTCCCAGGAGTGGCCGGCCGCCCAAAATTACCCCAAGAGCGCAGCGACGACTCATCCAAGAGGTCACAAAAGACCCCACAGCAACGTCCAAGGAACTGCAGGCCTCACTTGCCTCAGTTAAGGTCAGCGTTCATGCCTCCACCATCAGGAAAAGACTGGGCAAAAATGGCCTGCATGGCAGAGTTCCAAGGAGAAAACCACTGCTGAGCAAAAAGAACATCAAAGCTCGTCTCAATTTCTCCACAACACATCTTGATGATCCCCAAGACTTTTGGGACGACATTCTGTGGACCGATGAGACAAAAGTGGAACTCTTTGGAAGGTGTGTGTCCAAGTATATCTGGCGTAGAAGGAACACTGCATTTCATAAAAAGAACATTATACCAACAGTAAAATATGGTGGTGGTAGTGTGATGGTCTGGGGCTGTTTTGCTGCTTCAGGACCTGGAAGACTTGCCGTGATAAAAGGAACTATGAATTCTGCTGTCTACCAAGAGATCCTGAAGGAGAATGTCCGACCATCTGTTCGTGTACTCAAGCTGAAACGAACTTGGGTTCTGCAGCAGGACAATGATCCTAAACACACCAGCAAGTCCACCACCGAATGGCTGAAGAAAAACAAAATGAAGACTTTGGAGTGGCCTAGCCAAAGTCCTGACCTGAATCCTATTGAGATGTTGTGGTATGACCTTAAAAAGGCCGTTCATGCTCGAAAACCCTCTTATGTAACTGAATTAGGACAATTCTGCAAAGATGAGTGGGCCAAAATTCCTCCAGGATGCTATAAAAGCCTCATTGCACATTATCGCAAACGCTTGGTTGCAGTTGTTGCTGCTAAGGGTGGCCCAACCAGTTATTAGGTTTAGGGGGCAATCACTTTTTCACACAGGGCCATGATGGTTTGGATTTTTTTTCACCTTTAACAATAAACACCTTCATTTACAAATTGCATTTTGTGTTTACTTGTGTTGTCCTTGACTATTGTTTAAATTGGTTTGATGTTCCGAAACACTTAAGTGTGACAAACATGCAAAGGAACAGGAAATGAGGAAGGGGGCAAACACTTTTTCACACCACTGTATGTCCGATCGGACCAGTTTGTCGGAAAATATTTCCAACAAGTTGGAAAATTGGGTCCGACGGAAACATCCTGATGCAAACCACACACAGTCTGATTATCCGACAAACCGGTCCGATAGGACACATTCCGTCGGAATCTCCGACCGTGTGTACAAGGGCTAAGAGATTTCATCAGGTAAAGATTGGATTTGCTTATCTAGTTTGTCTGTCCATTTATTGGGTCATCTGCATAGACTGATCATACAGTGCAGCTACAAGAGATCTGAACTTACAAAGGGCTGAGTATGTGGTCATATTCCTACAACTTCTACTAGGGGACTGAAATTCATCTGATTGGGGTTCTCTTTATTGACTGAATAGACCTTCTTTTTTTTTGGTAGATTTTGTTTGTGAAGAATAGGGATGAGCCGAACACCTCCCGGTTCGGTTTGCACCAGAACCTTCGAACGGACTGAAAATTCGTACGAACTTTAGAACCCTATTAAAGTCTATGGGACTCGAGCGTTCAAAATCAAAAGTGCTAATTTTAAAGGCTAATATGCAATATATGCAACAGACAACACCAGAAATAAGGGGTATCTTCAGGTGTATACTGTGCTGGAGGCACACAACACCCACTAACTCCTGCAGATGGCTCTATTAGAGAACACCAGCAATAAAGGGTAGATACAGGTGTATACTGTGCTGGAGGCACACAACACCCACTTTAACTCCTGCAGATGGCTCTATTAGAGAACAATAGCAATAAAGGGTAGATACAGGTGTATACTGTGCTGTGCTGGAGGCACACAACACCCACTAACTCCTGCAGATGGCTCTATTAGAGAACAACAGCAATAAAGGGTAGATACAGGTGTATACTGTGCTGGAGGCACACAACACCCACTTTAACTCCTGCAGATGGCTCTATTAGAGAACAATAGCAATAAAGGGTAGATACAGGTGTATACTGTGCTGTGCTGGAGGCACACAACACCCACTAACTCCTGCAGATGGCTCTATTAGAGAACAATAGCAATAAAGGGTAGATACAGGTGTATACTGTGCTGTGCTGGAGGCACACAACACCCACTAACTCCTGCAGATGCACAAGAAAAGAACACACTGTCCCTGCCTACCCTTCTCTCCCTGCACGCCGGAACACACTACACAAGGCCGCTGTGCTGGCACCCTTATATACTGTGGTGCATGTACTGAACCTACTGAGCTAGAATTGTGCCTGTGGCCAATTATGGCTCTCCTCGCTGCTGGCGCTGTGATTGGCCAAGCATGCGGGTCACAGTGCATGCTTGGCCAATCATGAGCCAGCAATCCACTGCGATGGCACAGTGCATTGTGGGTCGTGAGCGCCACACGAATTTGGCGCGGACGGCCCAAAGAGTTCTGGCTTTGCCAAAGGGTGAACAGCCGATGTTCGAGTCGAACACCGAGCTCATCCCTAGTGAAGAACAATTTTTTGACCCTGGAAACATTGTGTGATGTTAAGTATAACTTGCACCATGTATGTCGTTGTTGATTTTGCCCAATCTGTCATGAACCATGTTAGTCCCGGAGCTTTTCTCTCCCTAAACCCCTTTAATATTTTTGGCAATGTCTCAGTTCTGCACATTATATGTTTAGAATTTGTAGTCTACCCAAATGCATACATCATCACTTTTTCGGGACTGATAGGGCTTAACTTACCTTATCTCCGGAAGGTTTTACACCCTTCATGACAAGGCCATTTTCTTTTTGCCATTTGGCACACTGCTACTTATTTTTTATTACATTAATGGAAAAAAAAAAAAACAGAATATTTAGAAAAAAAATTATATATATATATATATATATATATATATATATATATATATATATATGTCTATAGAAGTAAATCCATGCAAAAAATTGTGATTATAAATAAATAAATAAATAAATGCCTTTGGTGAATGTAAACTCAGAAGAGGAATTGATGACAAATTCTTCCCTTCAAAAAAAAAAAAAAAATGCACACAAAAAGGCACACAGTGATTCCAAATGAGATCCACCACCACATGCGACCACCTTAAGAATTGGAGTCTTACCAAATCGCAAGCACAAAAAGCATGTCAAAGGAAGGTAACCAATGGATGCCAACCACGGAGCTCAGTCTCGGAATCAGATAGGTACTTCTTATGCCGCGTACACACGACCGGACTTTTTGACAGCAAAGGTCCGATGGAACGAGTCCGTCGGACAATTCGATCGTGTGTGGGGGCTCCATCGGACCTTTGCTTGCCAAAAATATGGCAGACTTTAGAAATAGAACATGTATTAAATGTTTCCACCGGAACTCCACCGGACCGAGAAATCCGTTGCTGGTCCGACGGACAAAAACCGACGCTAGGGCAGCTATTGGCTACTGGCTATGAACTTCCTTATTCTATGTCCGGTCGTACATCATCACATTCGAATCCGTCGGACTTTGGTGTGATTGTTTTTGGCCAAGTCCGTTCATTCGGAAAGTCCGTCGGAACTCCGCAGAGAAGACCGTCGGACCTAGTCCCTCGAAAAGTCCACTCGTGTGTACGCGGCATTAGGGTCCAGACTCCAGCAAACACGGAGGATTTGTCATCAATTCCTCTTCTGAGTTTACATTCAAGACTTTTATTTATTTATTTATTTATAATCACTATTTTTTTTAATGGATTTACCTCTATAGACTTTTATATTTTTATGATATTATGTCACTATAATCAGTTTCTATATGGAGTGATCAATTGTCAATTTTTCAATTAGCACTCAATATTTATTCACTTATTTTTTTTAGCGCTGCTACATATGTTTTTCCTGTTCCTATTGTATGTATCGCACCTCTAGCAGCTGCTTTTTTATTTTTAGATTTTTTTATTTTTTTTGTAGGTTTTTAGTTTAGCGCGGTATATATACACATTTTTTCTATAGTCCTTTGTCCATGCCATTCATGGCTCTAGTCTTATATATTACACATAGATTTGTCTATGTTATTACTCTTGTATTTTACCTACTATTATTATTATCATTATTATACACGATTTATATAGCGCCAAAGGTTTACGCAGCGCTTTACAATGTATAAGGGGGGGACAACACAATTACAGTACAATACAAAAGGTACAGGAGGGCCCGGCTCGTAGAGCTTACATTCTAAATGATCTACTCCTCCAGACTATCTGGCATACACCTTTTATGTTTACAGTCAATACTTACCATGGACACAATGAATGAATGAAATACTTGTATAGCGCACAATGCGAACTGAATCGCCTCTAGGCGCTGTGGCGAGCTTTGATCATCTGCTAAAAGAGGAAGGTCTTGAGTTTTTTCCTAAAAGCCAGGTGATTTTCTTCCAGGCGGATGTTGATTGGTAGAGCATTCCATAGCCGAGGCCCTTGGACAGCGAATCTCCGATCCCCCTTGGATTTATACCGGGCTTTGGGCACGAGGAGGAGGTTTTTGTTGGCTGATCGAAGGCTGCGGTTTGGTGTGTAATGATTTATTTTCTCCATTAGGTATTGCGGAGCTTCTCTATGCACGCATTTGTGGGTGAGGCAAAGGGTCTTGAACGTGATCCGATTTTTTACGGTTAGCCAATGTAAGCTCCTCAGTGAAGGAGAAATGGATTCCCAGGGTTTTTTTCCTGTTATCAGCCTTGCCGCCGTGTTTTGGATCAGTTGTAATCGCGCAAGTTGATATTGTGGTAATCCTATGTAAAGCGAGTTTGCGTAGTCCAGTCATGGATTAATGATTGTTCCAACTACCACTGCTTTGTCATTCTTTGGGATAAAAGGGATGAGTCTGCGAAGCATGCGCAGCAGATGGTGAGATCGACTGACTACTGCTCCTATTTGCGCATCCATTGACATTTGTGCGTCTAAAATAACCCCGAGACTTTTCGCTTTGGTCTTTGGGGAGATAGTCTGCCCAAAGACGGTTGGTGGAGACCAGGAGGTTTTGGTTGCGGGCTTATGATTTTGGTGTAAGATAAGAAGCTCTGTCTTTGATTGGTTCAGCTGGAGGGAGTTGGTGGTCATCCAGTCCTCTATTGATTTGAGGCAGTTTTCAAGTTGTTGTTGGTGATCTTTTTTTCCATTGATCCGGAAATAAAGTTGCGTGTCGTCAGCGTAAGAGTGGAAGCAGAGATCTGAGCATCTGATGATTTGAAGGAGTGGGCGAATGTAAATGTTGAAGAGAACGGGTGACAACGGAGAGCCTTGAGGGACTCCGCAGGTGACTGCCCGAGTTTCGGAGAGGAATTTTCCTAGTTTCACTGTCTGTGACCGATTTCCTAGGAAGGACGCGAACCATTGGAGATCTATGTCTTGGACTCCGGCTACTTCTGTGAGGCGGACGAGTAGAGTATTGTGATCTACTGTATCAAACGCTGCACTTAGGTCTAGCAGTACGAGGAGACACGGCTCTCCATCATCTGCCGCTTCGAGGGCGTCATCCCAAATCTTGAGGAGAGCTGTTTCTGTTCCATGACCCGGGCGGAAGCCTGATTGCAGCGGGTCCAGGAGTTTGTGAGTATCCAGGTGAAGTTGTAGCTGATGTACTACAGCTTTCTCCATGATCTTAGAAATGGTGTTGAGGCTTGTAATTGGCCTACGGTTGTTTGGATCCTGAGGGTCCAGGTTTGGTTTCTTGAGTAGAGGTTTGACGATGCCTTGTTTGAGGATGCTGGGAACAATCCCTTCGTGGAATGATCGGTTTATGAGGTGGGTTATGGTTGGAGCCACGATGTCGGAGCATTCTTTCAGTAGTTTTGTGGGGATGATATCAATAGGTGAGGTACTGTCACGCAGTTTATTAATGATGTTTTTTGCTGTGTCTACGGTAATTGGGGATAGTGAAAATTTTGGCGGTTGCGGTATGTTGGTGCGGACATCCTCTTTATGTATTTGCTGGCTGAGGTTGGATGTTTTCTTCTGACAAATTGTTTCCCTGATGGTTTTGACTTTATCGATGAAAAAATCCGACAGTTTGTCACAGTAATCCTGGGATTCGCTTTCTGGGGGTTCTAGGCACACCGGATTCATTGATTGATTAACCAGTTTAAACAGTTCCCGTGGTTGGTTTGCGGCCATTGAGATTGTATATGAGAAGTGGTCCTTTTTGGCTTTGAAGATTGCTTTCCGATAATTCTCTGTCAGACCTTTGTAGTTAAATAGGTTTTCCTCGGTGGGATTTCTTCTCCATGTTCTTTCCGCTCTTCTGCGTTCTTGCTTTAGTACGGAGAGGGAGCTATTAAACCATCCAGCATTTTTCTTCCAGATGAGAGCCCTGCGTTTTGGTGCTACCGAGTCTGCTGATTGCAGTAATGCCTTGTTCAGGGAGTTGAGTGTTTCCTCCGTAGAGTGGTTTAAGGTTATTGTAGATATTTTTTGGACAGAGTGGTTTTGAAGGCTTCAGAGTACAGTTTTTTTATGCGATCTGGTCCAGTGCGTTGTTACAGGTTTCCGTTTTGCGTTGGTGATGTTGGTAGCGATTTTGAATTTGATGGCGTGGTGATCCGTCCATGGCAGAGTTATGTTGTCGAGTATGTTGACGTCGATGTTCTGTTTGAAAATGAGGTCCAGGGTGTGTCCTGACCCATGTGTGGGAGTCTTTATCAGTTGCTGTAGACCCAGTTCTTCTAGTTGATTGATGCAGGCAGTCGCGATGGGGTCTTTAGGCTCGTTTGCCCAAACGTTGAAATCTCCGAGTGCCAGGAAATTTTTGAATTTTAGGGTGTGCATTGCAAAGGATTCCGTGAGGGGTGAAAGAAGATTGGACTTTGGTCCCGGTGGTCTGTAGCACAGTAGAATATGAGTGGTGTCATGGGGTGTTGGTTGAAAATGTAGCGTCAGGGTTTCCATAAAAGGCACTGGGTTCTGAGATGATGGTTTAGTGAGATCCAGGTGAGCTTTAAAGATCACTGCTAGGCCTCCTCCTTTTTTCCCTATCCGGTGTTCGGTTATGATCCTGTAGTTTTCCGGCACCAATTTGGTGAGGATGGTGTTGCAGTCAGAGGTTAACCAGCTTTCGGTGATGAAGAGGCAGTCTACATTGTTCTCGATGATGAAGTTGTGTACTTCCAGTCTATGTTTGACTGCAGACCTGGCGTTAATCAAGGCGCAATCTAATTGTAGTGGTCGAGTAGATGTCTTCCTGTGGTTGGGAGCTGCTTGTCGTCCGGTTTTTAATAGTTGTTCTCTTTGAAGTATTTTTTGTATGGAAGATGGCAATGTGGTGTTGATGTTCCTTAGTCTGTGCAGAACTTCAGCTGAGTATTTGAAGTAGCACATGGTTTGTGGATGCTGTTGATGGTACTATGGGCCTAAGATGATGATCCTGATCAGGGTATTGATCCTAAGGTGGGGCTAGGTATCAGACTTGCCGCCGTGCTTGAGGCTATTAGCGCGCAAGTTGATCAGGGGATGCCTATATGGATGCGGAAGGAGTTGTTGTATTCGGTTGCTGGCTGTTCCAGCTACCTTTACTTAAGGTGAAGGTCTCCGCTCAGAAAAGAAGTCTGGCTGTGATCTGGAATAGTCGTCCTAGGATAGCGTAAAAAATGGAAAGGAGGCCGGAGGTAGGGGTATGCTAACCTATGGTTGTTCCAGAGGAAGGCAAAAAAAACCCTGACAGTAGCAGCCAAATGCACCAGTGGGGCAAAAATTCCTTCCTGATCCCCGTAGGCGGTCGGACAGAGTCCCTGGAACAATCACTGGGGGGGGGGGGGGGGAGTGGAGGTGCGAGCTTACCTGGCTGCGGTTGTCCCCTTAAAACACTCTGATCCGGTGAATCTGGCTTGCTGTCAGCCTGACATTTCTGGAAAGCTGTCTGGTTGCCCCTTGCAGTGGGATCTTTAAAATGGAGGGGAGGATGGAGGTAGGATAGAGGTTAGAGACTCCTGTCTTAACTCCTGTTTTCAACTCCTGGTTATTAACTCTCCACTTATGTTCAGAAAATCCACATGCAAGCCACAATCAATGAGACCAATAGAGATACACATTTTCCATCCATGCGATGCTTTCCCTCCAATCTGCCCTGTGTGGGGTTTCTTCTGGCTCCGCCTCCTCAGCTCCCTGGTGGGACACCTGCTGCCGCTGTCTGGAGGCTTCACACCCGTTGGCTCGGCTATGTGTAGCGGTGATTATGGGGCCTCCACTTATTAGGCCCCTCTTGCCCTCTGCCTTAAAATACCAGTATCATGCCATATACCAAACTGTATCCTTTCACCTTAGGTACAATTCATACACATCTACCCCTGAAGAGCGAGCTGGGACCCCCGAAACATGTCGGGTACACCTGATGTTTGTATGTTATGTTATGTGATTGTTCATACACAAATGTACCATTACTACTATTACTACTCATTTTATTATACACAGTTATATGTACCTTGTATTAAGTGGCTTTCACTGATGACAATAATGCATGGAATACTTTTACTGAATAAAAATATATACGGCACTTACTCTTGTTACTTTTATTGGCTTAGTGGTGCCGACCTCCTCTAAAGCCCCCGGGCAACATTTTCTCTTTTTTAGTTACATAATAGATGAGGTTGAAAAAAGACACAAGTCCATCAAGTCCAACCCATTTGTGTGATTGTATGTCAGTGTTACATTGTATATCCTGTATGTTGCGGTTGTTCAGGTGATTATCTAATACTTTCTTGAAACTATCGAGGCCCCCCCGCTGAGACCACCGCCTGTGGAAGGGAATTCCACATCCTTGCCGCTCTTACAGTAAAGAACCCTCTATTTAGTTTAAGGTTAAACCTCTTTTCTTCAAATTTTAATGAGTGACCACGAGTCTTGTTATACTTTATTCCTCTAAAATGTTTTCTCCATATTGTGGGGTCACCAGTCTGGTATTTGTATATTGTGGGGTCACCAGTCCAGTATTTATATATTGTGGAGTCACCAGTCCAGTATTTATATATTGTGGGGTCACCAGTCCAGTATTTATATATTGTGGGGTCATCAGTCCGGTATTTATACATTGTGCGGTCACCAGTCCGGTATTTATATATTGTGGAGTCACCAGTCCGGTATTTATATATTGTGGGGTCACCAGTCCAGTATTTATACATTGTGTGGTCACCAGTCCGGTATTTATATATTGTGGAGTCACCAGTCCGGTATTTATATATTGTGGGGTCACCAGTCTGGTATTTATATATTGTGGGGTCACCAGTCTGGTATTTATATATTGTGGGGTCACCCGTCTTGTATTTGTATATTGTGGGGTCCCCAGTCCAGTATTTATATATTGTAGGGTCACCAGTCCGGTATTTGTATATTGTGGGGTCACCAGTCCAGTATTTATATATTGTGGGGTCACCAGTCCAGTATTTATATATTGTGGAGTCACCAGTCTGGTATTTATATATTGTGGAGTCACCAGTCCAGTATTTATATATTGTGCGGTCACCAGTCCGGTATTTATATATTGTGGAGTCACCAGTCCGGTATTTATATATTGTGGGGTCACCAGTCTGGTATTTATATATTGTGGGGTCACCAGTCCGGTATTTATATATTGTGGGGTCACCAGTCTGGTATTTGTATATTGTGGGGTCACCAGTCCGGTATTTATATATTGTGGGGTCACCAGTCCAGTATTTATATATTGTAGGGTCACCAGTCCGGTATTTGTATATTGTTGGGTCACCAGTCCAGTATTTATATATTGTGGGGTCACCAGTCCAGTATTTATATATTGTGGGGTCACCAGTCCAGTATTTGTATATTGTGGGGTCACCAGTCCAGTATTTATATATTGTGGGGTCACCAGTCCAGTATTTATATATTGTAGGGTCACCAGTCCGGTATTTGTATATTGTGGGGTCACCAGTCCAGTATTTATATATTGTGGGGTCACCAGTCCAGTATTTATATATTGTGGGGTCACCAGTCCGGTATTTATATATTGTGGGGTCACCAGTATGGTATTTGTATATTGTGGGGTCACCAGTCCGGTATTTATATATTGGGGGGTCACCAGTTCGGTATCTATATATTGTAGGGTCACCAGTCCGGTATTTATATATTGTAGGGTCACCAGTCCGGTATTTGTATATTGTGGGGTCACCAGTCCAGTATTTATATATTGTGGGGTCACCAGTCCAGTATTTATATATTGTGGGGTCACCAGTCCAGTATTTATATATTGTGGGGTCACCAGTCCGGTATTTATATATTGTGGGGTCACTAGTATGGTATTTGTATATTGTGGGGTCACCAGTTCGGTATTTATATATTGTGGGGTCACCAGTCCCGTATTTATATATTGTGGGGTCACCAGTCCGGTATTTATATATTGTGGGGTCACCAGTCCAGTATTTATATATTGTGGGGTCACCAGTCCAGTATTTATATATTGTGGGGTCACCAGTCCAGTATTTATATATTGTGGGGTCACCAGTCCAGTATTTATATATTGTGGGGTCACCAGTCCGGTATTTATATATTGTGGGGTCACTAGTATGGTATTTGTATATTGTGGGGTCACCAGTTCGGTATTTATATATTGTGGGGTCACCAGTCCAGTATTTATATATTGTGGGGTCACCAGTCCGGTATTTATATATTGTGGGGTCACTAGTATGGTATTTGTATATTGTGGGGTCACCAGTTCGGTATTTATATATTGTGGGGTCACCAGTCCGGTATTTGTATATTGTGGGGTCACCAGTCCGGTATTTACATATTGTGGGGTCACCAGCCCAGTATTTGTATATTGTGGGGTCACCAGTCCGGTATATATATATTGTGGGGTCACCAGTCCAGTATTTATATATTGTAGGGTCACCAGTCCGGTATTTGTATATTGTTGGGTCACCAGTCCAGTATTTATATATTGTGGGGTCACCAGTCCAGTATTTATATATTGTGGGGTCACCAGTCCAGTATTTGTATATTGTGGGGTCACCAGTCCAGTATTTATATATTGTGGGGTCACCAGTCCAGTATTTATATATTGTAGGGTCACCAGTCCGGTATTTGTATATTGTGGGGTCACCAGTCCAGTATTTATATATTGTGGGGTCACCAGTCCAGTATTTATATATTGTGGGGTCACCAGTCCAGTATTTATATATTGTGGGGTCACCAGTCCGGTATTTATATATTGTGGGGTCACTAGTATGGTATTTGTATATTGTGGGGTCACCAGTTCGGTATTTATATATTGTGGGGTCACCAGTCCCGTATTTATATATTGTGGGTTCACCAGTCCGGTATTTATATATTGTGGGGTCACCAGTCCCGTATTTATATATTGTGGGGTCACCAGTCCGGTATTTGTATATTGTGGGGTCACCAGTTCGGTATTTATATATTGTGGGGTCACCAGTCCGGTATTTGTATATTGTGGGGTCACCAGTCCGGTATTTACATATTGTGGGGTCACCAGCCCAGTATTTGTATATTGTGGGGTCACCAGTCTGGTATTTATATATTGAGGGGTCACCAGTCCGGTATTTATATATTGTGGGGTCACCAGTCCTGTATTTATATAATGAAATCATATCCCCTCTCAGGCGTCTCTTCTCCAGAGAGAATAAGTTCAGAGCTCACAACCTTTCCTCATAACTAATATCCTCCAGACCCTTTATTAGCTTTGTTGCCCTTCTTTGTAGTCGCTCCATTTCCAGTACATCCTTCCTGAGGACTGGTGCCCAGAACTGGACAGTATACTCCAGGTGCGGCCGGACCAGAGTCTTGTAGAGGGGAGAATTATCCTTTTATCTCTGGAGTTGATCCCTTTTTAATGCCAATATTCTGATAGTAACAGCGATCAGTGCAATAAAAAATGAATTGATTACTATAAAAATGTCACTGGCAGTGAAGGGGTTAACCTCTAGGGGGCGACTAAGGGGTTAATGTGTTCCCTAGTGTGTGCTCTTACTAAAGGGGGAGGGGACTGTCGATGAGAGATGACAGATCGCTCTTCATACCTTGTATGAACAGACAATCTGTCTCCTCTCCCCTCAGAGACCCGGGATCTCTGTCTTTACATACAGAGATCCCGGTTCTCGCCGTGTCACAAGCGACCGCGGGAGCCTGGCGGTTATCGCGATCGCCGGGCACTCGCATCGGATCTGAGGGGGAGCAGTGCACGCGTGCCCCTAGTGGCCACAGGGTAAAGCGACATAAGGTAAGGCCGCTTCGCCCAGCCGTGCCATTCTGTCACAGTTCCACTGCGGCGGCTGGTCGGCAAGTGGTTAAGAAATTGAATAGTTTGTTTTTTTCAATTTTTTTTTATTTTTTTAATTCCTGTCACCAGCACAATACGGCCTCATCTTATGACCGATGTGGCCATGATTAGGGACACTGACTGGTGACAGTATGTTAAAAATAAACTATTTTTTAAAAACACGTATTCAATTTTTTTTTAACATTTTAAACCATTTTTTTTTACATTATTGCATCAGAGTGGTTCCGTGATGCCGTACTACTCTTGGGGGGAGGAGGTTTGACCAGGGATCGACTTTTTTGATGATCAATGTAGCACCAATGTTTTGCACTGTCATGACTGTGTTACATTTGTAACTATTGTGTGCTGTGATTGGCCCACAGCTATCGCCTGGTACAGGGTGCTGTGACTGGCCCAGGTACCATGTGATAGCTGTGGGACAATCACAGCTGTTATGAATGGAATTAATTCCTTACAGCTTTTCTGACACAATGATAAAGTGAATGGTTACTGACAGCTGAAATAGGTTGCGTCTTGCGGACACAGCGGTCACTGTAGTGGTGCAATGCACATCCCAGGGCGGGGGGGGGGCACACCAGTACGCAGGTGATAGCCCCCCGTACACACGGTCGGACATTCTGACCACATAATCTGTCGGATTTGTCCGAAACTGGTGTTGCATATACACACGGTCGGACAAAGTTGTCGGCAAATACAATCGTTCGGGACGTGATGACGTTAGTTCACTACGACGGGACTACGTTCGGGCTAGTAGCCAATAGCTTTGGTCTCGTAATGTGATCTGAGCACGCGCGGCACTTTGTCCGATCGGAAATTCTCTACAAATGATCGGAAAAGGTCAGATCGGATTTTGTTGTCGGAAAATTTGAGATCCTGCTCTCAAATTTTTTCCGGCGGAGTTTCCGATGGAAAAAGTCCAATAGAGCCCACACACGATCGGTTTTTTCTGACAATATAATCCGATCGGACCTTTTCCATCAGAATTTCCGACCGCGTGTACGGAATTCTCTACAAACGATCAGACAAAGTCCGATCGGATCGCGTTGTCGTAAAATTTTATATCCAGCTCTCAAACTTTGTCGGTCGGACATTCCGATGGAAAAAAAGTCAGATGGAGCCCCACACACCGTCGGATTATCGGACAACGCGGTCCGATCGGACATTTTCCGTCGGGAATGTCCGACCGTGTGTACAAGGGCTTACAGGGTCACTTAGCTTGTAGCTGTCACCCACCCGCAGTATATGGACTTCAGGTGGTCGGCAACTGGTACATATGATAGGAAATTTAGATACATATATTTTTATTTCCTGGGTTCTTATTGGGAAAAAAAATATATTTTCCAGTTATTTATTTCAAAGCCGCAACATAATCTCTAGATCTCTTATCTAATCTCCCTCTATTTTTAACATGTGAGTATGGTATTGTGTTTATATGCGCTAACATAAATTTTACTGTATTTTTTTTTTGTTTCCTGAAAATCTGCGTTTGATGAACAGCATCACAAATATTTTGTGGCTTAAAAAAATTGCAACAGCCACCATTTTATTATCCAGGGCCTCTGATTTCAGAAAAAGTCTACTGTTTGGGGGTTCTAAGTCATTTTCTAGCAAACATTGCTGATTGTATTCACTTCCCGACCGGCGCACCCCGATGTACGTTGGCAGAATGGCACAGGCAGGCATATTGGCATACATGTACGTCCATTTCTATATGCTGCCCCCTGCCATTGCGTGCGCGCCGACGGTGGGCCCCCCGTAAGTCCGGTCGTGGGTCCCGCGGACTCGATCGCCGCGGGGATACCCGTGGTCGTCTCACAGGGCGGCTGAACGGAGAGATGCCGTTGTAAACAGCATCTCCCCCTGTTCTGCCTAGCAACAAGTGACTCTGATCTCTGCTCCACTTGATTGGAGCAGAGATCAGTGTTCACTAACAGAAAGCCAAGCCCCCCCACAGTTAGTAACACGCCCCTAGGAACACTTAATCCCTAAACTGCCACCCACTGGTTAACCCCTTCACTGCCAGTGTCATTTACACAGGAATCACTGCATTTATATAGCACTGATTGCTGTATAAATGACAATGATCCCAAAAATGTGTCAAAAATATCCGATGTGTCCGCCGCAATGTCGCAGTCACAATAAAAATCGCTGATCGCCGCCATTACTAGTAAAAAAAAAAAATTATTAATAAAAATGCCATAAAACTATCCCCTATTTTGTAAACGCTATAACTTTTGTGCAAACCAATCAGTAATCGCTTATTGTGATTTTTTTTACCAAAAATATGTAGAAGAATACGTATCGGCCTAAACTGAGGGAAAAAAATGTTTTTTTATATATGTTTGGGGGATATTTATTAAAACAAAAAATAAAAAACAATGCGTTTTTTTAAAAATTGTTGCTCTATTTTTGTTTATAGCGCAAAAAAAAAACGCAGAGGGGGATCAAATACCACCAAAAGAAAGCTCTATTTGTGGGAAAAAAAGGACGTCAATTTTGTTTGGGAGCCGCTCAGCTGTTATGCCGGAGGAGCGGGAGGGGAAGTCCCCCCTCCCGCCGCCTCCCGCCGCTGTTACCGGTGCTCCCGCTCGATCGGGAGCACCGATTCGCAATCCGATGCCTCCGGCCACGTCGCACGACCGCGCAATTGTCAGTTAAAGCGACGCAGCGCCGAATCGCAAAAAGTGGTCTGGTCTTAAGCCAGTAAAATGGTCCGGGGGCTGAAAGTGGTTAACAGCATTAAAAAAAATGAACATATTTCCTCGGACAGCAAGTCTGGGCCGGCTTTAAATTTTCAGTCTTCTGATTTTGATTGACAATTACTCATGTCATGTAACACTGTTCACAAATTAATTTTATATGATTTTCTTTCTGAATACAGAGCTTTCTTTTGGTGGTATCTATTTGCCATTGTGTGTTTTTTTATTTTTTTATTTCTTTACTATACGGTATAAATGGAAAAATACAGAACATTTCTGTTTTCTTTCTTTTCTGCTCATAAACTTTACAAATAAGTCTTTCTTCATAAATGTAGCCAAAATGTATTCTGCTGCATTTATTTATTAAAAAATAAATAAATCAGTGTATATTATGTCTTCTGTGTGAGAGTTATAGAGTCTACAGATTATGGTGAAAATATTTACGAAAAAGTAACAACCCTGATGTTCTGACCGTCCGTCTCGTTTATTGAGGTTCTAAAATTCTGGGACAGTACAACCACCACCTCCACCATGACACATTTTTTTGGAAAGTAGACACCCCAAGCTATTTAGTAAGAAGTACGATGAGTTTATTTGAAGTTGTAATCTTTTGCCACATTTTTTTATTTTTTTTTTTTTAAATTAAGAAAGTAAATACAATTTGATTTTATTTAATACAGTTGTCACTTTAACTACTTTATCCCTTTCATGACTAAGCCTATTTTTGGCATTTGGTGTTTACAAGTTAAAATCCATATTTTTTGCTAGAAAATTACTTGGAACCCCCAAACATTATGTATATTCTTTTAGCAGAGACTCTAGAGAATAAAAAACAGCGATTGTTGCAATATTTTTAATGTCACACGGTATTTGCGCAGCGGTGTTTTAAACGCAACTTTTTGGGAAAAGGGACAATTTCATGAATTTAAAAAAAACAAAACAGTAAAATTAGCCGAATTTTTTTGCGTAATGTGAAAGATAATGTTACGCCAAGTAAATAGATACCAAACATGTCATACTTTATAATTGCACGCACTTGTGGATTGACGACAAAGTACAGTACCTAAAAATCTCAATAGGCGACGCTTTAATTTTTTTTACGGTTACCAGGTTAGCGTTACAGAGGAGGTCTAGTGCTAGAATTATTGCTCTCGCTCTGCCGATCGCGGCGATACCTCACATGTGTGATTTGAACACCGTTTACATATGCGGGCGCGACTTCCGTATGCGCTCTCTTTGCTTTGCGAGCTCGCGGGGACGGCGGGCGCTTTAAAATTTTTTATTTATTTTTTTTTTTATTTATTTGAAAATGAATAAATTGTTTTTTTTATGTAAACATGTAAACATGTATGTAAACATCCCTTGTGACAGTAATAGGTGGTGACAGGTACTCTTTATACTTTAATGTATTCAGATCGCTGAAAACGGCGATTCTGAATACCGTATATATTTTTAAAACCGGCGCCATTGGCAGCCGAGTAAACAGGAAGTGACGTCATGACGTCGCTTCCGCTTTTACTATGAGGAGACTGAAACGAAGCCACTTACGGCTTCATTCCAGTTCCTCCCCAGCAGCCGGAGTCAGCGGATCGCGAATCGGTGCTCCCGATCGAGCGGGAGCACCAGTAACAGCGGTGGGAGGTGGCGGGAGGGGGGGACGTCCCCTCCCGCTCCTCCGGCATAACAGCCGAGCAGCTTTTAGCCGCTTCGGTTGTTATGGCTGGAAAGCCAATCGCTCACTGAAAAAAAACGGTACCAGGATGATGCCTGCAGGTGCGGGCATCATCCCGATATACCCCCGGAAGCCGAGTACACACATCTGCGTACGCTCGGCGGGAAGGGGTTAATACCAGGTACTTAGACGCCTTACTGCCCAAGCCAATTCTCAGCTTTCAGCTCTGTAGCAATTTGAATGACAATTGCGCGCCCGTGCTACCCTGTACCCAAACAATTTTTTTTATTGTTTTGTTCCCACAAATAGAGCTTTCTTTTGGTGGTATTTGATCACCTCTGCAGTTTTTATTTTTTGCGCAACAAATAAAAAAAGACTGAAAAATAAAGTTTTTCTTTGTTTCTGTTCAAAAAAAAATATTGTAAATAAGTAAGTTTTCTCCTCCAATGATGGGCATTGATATGGCTGCACTGATGGGCACTGATAAGGTGGCACCGATGGGCACTAATGAGGTGGCATCAATGAGGTGGCATTGATGGGCACTGATGATAGGCACTGATAGGTGGCACTGATAGGTGGAACTGGTATGCGGCACTGATGGGTACTCATAGGCAGCACTGATGGGCATTGATAAGTGGAACTGGTATGCGGCACTGATGGGCACTCATAGGCGAAACTGATGGGCACTCATAGGCAGCACTGCTGGGTACTTATGGATGGCACTGATTGGGTACTTATGGGTGACCCTGATGGGTGGCATGGATGGGCGCTGATGGTCACTGATAGGTGGGCACTGAGAGGTGGCGCTGATGACACTGATGGGTGGCATTCATGGGCATCACTTGTCTGATCTGCTGCATAATGTTGCCAATCAGTGCATATTTGTGGGCACTGATTGGCATATATTTGGCATATTGTTGTTTAATGTGGATGGCCATGGGGTACGTACCTTGCCATCCACATGTTGGGGGCTTCCCTGATGAGGGAAATCCGATCAACTGCTCTTCCTGTCTACATCGTGATCAGCCATGATTTGATACGGCTGATCACGTGGTAAAGAGCATCCCCCGGAGGCTCTTTACCGAGATCGGTGCAGCGGAGTGTCAGACTGACACACCGTACCACCAATGGCCGCGATGCGTGCCCCCCACGGGAGCTGTTATCCTGCTGGACGTCATATGATGCCCAGTTAGGATAACTGAACCACCGCCCAGCCGTCATTCTGCTATAGGCCGGGCGGGAAGTGGTTAACAAGTTATTTCTCAAACACGGCACAGGAATATTTACAATTAAACCCCAAAACACAATCTTCTACTGCCCCTGAGTATGGAGATACCACATGTGTGTCAAATGTTTTTGCCTCCTAGATGGATAAAGGGGCCCAAAATCCAAGGAGCACCTTTAGGATTTCAAAGTGCTTACATTTTGCATCAAATTTGCTGACTAGTACTACCTATCAAATTTCATGAGGTCCCGAAGTGCCAGGATAGAAGAAACATCTACAAAATGAGGTATGGTGAGATGACATTTTTTACCACAAGTTTTTTTTTTTTTTTGGAAAATGAAAAAACAAAATGAAATTGTAGAGTATCTTGTTTACTAACAGCGGTCGTATAATAATATATTTTTCATACATAGTATTACACCCCAAAACATTCTCTGATGTTCCTCCTGAGTATGGGGATACCATATATTTCAGAAGTTGGCTAAAGTGGCGCTACTTTTAGCAGTTCTTTTCCCGTCATTTAAGCAGTGCTTCTCGGTCGCTAGCGGGGCACATTTAACCCCCTCTAGTGAAAAAGGGTTAAAAGTGCCTGCAAAGAGCTAAGTGCTTACCAGGCTCTTTGGAAGCGCTGGCAGGGGCGTTTTGGGAGCGGTGTATACAGTGCTCCTAAACCACTCCACAGATGCTGCCTGCCGGACTGTTTTTTCCTGTCCTGCAAGTGCACCGACCCAATGTGAAAGCACTGGGGCTGCACAAGAGGCAGTTTATATTCGCTTTTCAGGTGCTATTTATCGTGAAAAATGTCTGTGCAGCGCCTCAGTGTGAAAGTGGCCTAAAAGATAGCCCGACCACCGCACACCTCACTCGGTCCGAGAGGAAAGCAAGTAAGTAAAAGCAGCCTCAGCTCGATTCACCCAGACCACAACTCCAACATTTTTTACCCCGCCACTAGGGCTTAATTATGGAGATCTTTTCATCACCCCTTTGGGTCTGGTATGGATTTGAAGGGAAACCCAATGCCAAAATGAAAGAAAAACAGCTTGGGGTCCCTCAAAAGTCCATACCAGACCCTTATCTGAGCATGCAGCCTGACAGGTCAGGAAGGGGGGGGGGGGCAAGCAGAACCAGGCCACATGCCCTCAACATGGGGGGTGCTTTGGGGCACTCCAAAGATCCTTGTCCCCATGTTGATGGGGACAAGGGTATTTTCCCCACAACCCTGGGCTAAGGTTGTGGGGGTCTGTGGGAGGGGGGCTTAGCAGAATCTGGAAGCCCTCTTTAACAAGGGGGCCCCAGATCCCACCTCCCCATGTGATTGAGTATGAGGTTCTATGTACCCCTACCCATTCACCAAAAAAATGTCAAAAAGTAAAAAACAGAGACAGTTTTTGACAAGTTACATAGTAGGTATGGTTGAATAAAGACAATAGTCCATCCAATTCAACCTGTGTAGGTGCACATGTGTCAGTATCTATAATTATTTCCCATATGCCTGTATGTTGTGTTCTTTAAAGCGGAGGTCCACCCTAAAATGGACCTCCGCTCATCGGAATCCCCCCCCCCTCCGGCGCCACAATCGGCACCTTTCAGGGGGGAGGGGGGTGCAGTTACCTGGATAATCCAGGTAACTGCACCCACTTCCGGGCTAGCTCTCTGCGGAAAGGGGCGTACGTTACGCCCCTTTCCGCAAGCGCCCGCCCCCTTCAGCAAGTGCCCCGCTGCCTGCTGGGAAAAACACAGCTCCCAGAGGCAGCGGGGACCGTCCGGATTGCGCCGCGCGGCTCGCGCATGCGCAGTAGGGAACCGGGAAATGAAGCCGAAAGGCTCCATTTCCTGATTCCCATACCCAAGATGGCGGCGGCACGAGCGAGCGATCGGCTTCGGGTGCCGACATCGCGGGCGCGCTGGACAGGTAAGTGTCACTATTTAAAAGTCAGCAGCTGCAGTATTTGTAGCTGCTGGCTTTTAAAAAAAAAAAAAAAAAACGCGGAGTCCCGGTGGACTCCCGCTTTAAGATGCACATTCTAGAGTCTCTTAAAAACATCCATACTTTCTGCAGCCACCACCAATTGTGGAAGAGAGTTCCACATCCTTATTGCCCTGACAGTGAAAAACTCCCTACGCAGTTTAAGGTTAAACCACTTCTCCTCCAATCTCAATGTGTCCCCGTGTCCTCTTACACTCCTTGAGAGCGAATAGTTTTGTTTCTATGATGGGATTGCCATTGAGGTATTTGTCATATCTCCTCTCAAGTGTCGTTTCTCCAGCCAGAATAGATTTAGGCCCCTTTCACACATACAAATACACTGTCACTAACTGAATAACCTGCCTGCTTAATCTAAACCAAGCTATCTCTCCATCCACGCCAACAAGACTATACAGGGCCACCGTATAGGCAGCCTTCTATAGTGTGAGGCATTGACTTAGTCCCCCTGAGCCATGATAGGCCAAAGGCACCCTGTCTTTGGCCAATTATGGCTCTCTTAGCTCTCTTAGCAGAGGTCGCTGAGATTGGCAGACAGGTCAGGTGCATGCTTTGGCCAATCCTCATACAGCAATGCACTCTCTATGGGGCGTTCATGGGCGCTCTAATTTGCCGCAAACGCCCCATCATGTTCGTTTTTTCGCCGAACGGGCGAATGCCTGATGTTCCAGTCGAACTTATGTTCGACCCACACATGGAGCTCATCCCTAATCAAGAGTACCTCTATAGGGTTATGGTGTGAGGGCGCCACAGACACCAAAAGACCAATGTGTACACACCTGTCTGACAGGTGCATATCATTTCAATTTTTGACAGCAAGACCAATTCTTGCTTTCATCAAGAGCACCTCCATAGGGTTACGGTGCGAAGGCACCTCCGACACCCAAAGACCAATTTTGGCGCACCTGTTACTTCTATCCAACGTCTGTGGAAGAAACCCCAGAAATGATCCAAAAAATCTCTAATCTTGTTCCCGGTGCACTACATTGTGGCCTCACCATAGACTGGCTCCCCAAGCCACTGTTTACTAAATAAGTGCAGTTGCAGGGAAAATTTCCTTTTTTTGGCTTTACAAATGCAATTATTGATATAGCAGGTTCTATATACAGTACCGATGTGCCACTTTATAGACTAAGGGGACCCCCCCATGCTTTATATTGAAAAGAATATTTCATTTTTATGCTTTCACTTTAAGCATCGTTAATTACTGCTCAATTAAAAATGCCTTTTTTTTTTCATTGACACATGTCCCACAGGGCAGTAGCCGGACCAACCCCCATAACCCATAACCATTGTATGCCCAATTACTTGGATATAAGCCTTTAAAATGCCACTGCCAGACTCATCCACCTTACCAGCCATTCAGTGTCCTCCACCCCTCTCTGCCAATCCCTGCACTGGCTCCCACTCACCCAAAAAATAAAATCCAAAGTACTAACAATAATTTACAAAGCCGTCCATAACTCTGCCCCCAGCTACATCACTAACCTAGTCCCAAAATACCAACCAAGCCGCTCTCTTCGGTCATCCCAAGACCTCCTGCTCTCTAGCTCCCTTGTCACCTCCTCCTCTCATGCTCGCCTCCAGGATTTCTCCAGAGCTTCTCCCATTCTTTGGAACTCCCTACCCCAATCTGTCCCCTAATCTATCCATCTTTAGACAATCCCTGAAAACCCTTCTCTTCAAAGATCCTATCCTGCTTCTAACTAACACTGTTTTACTTCCTCCATCAGCTCATCCCCCCACAGCTATTACCTTTTGTATCACTAGACCCTTCCTCCTAGATTGTAAGCTCTAACGAGCCGGGCCCTCTGATTCCTCTTCTACCAAATTGTAATGTAACTGTAATGTCTGCCCTCATGTTGTAAAGCGCTGAGCAAACTGTTGGCGCTCTATAAAACCTGTATAATAATAAAAATGGGCTATGATATTGGATATTCCTCTTCCGTAGCTCCATAGGTTAATGTATCACTTGAGCATGTTGTATATCTCACCCGTTGCCGCTCGGGTCTATTTTTATGATTATATGTTCATTGTACCAGTTGATTGTTTTCCTCCATGTTTCTCTACCCTTTGAATAAAGACTAAAATTTGGGGAAAAAAATGGGCACTTTTTATTTTTCCAGTTAGGGTCCCATAGACTTCAATTGGGTTTGTTATTTGGTTCCAAACATTTGTGATGTTCTAAAGTTCTGGTGCAAACTCAACTGGGGGTTATTAGGCCCATCCCTAATTGTCATTATGGGTGAGATGATTTCCCTGACACGTTGAGTAGTGTTGCAGGTTCTGGATCAATGCTCCTGAGTGTGCTGACCACTATTAAACTCTATTGGTTTCATAGTTAGTACGGTTGAATAAAGACACCAGTCCATCCTGACTGAGTGTCTACAATTGTCCCTATCCCTGTACATTGCACACTCTCATCGGTCCCTACCCTTAAGGAGCCCACAATCCAAGGTCCCCATTCATATAGTAGGACCAATTTTGGACAGAAGCCAATTAACCTACCTGCATGTCTTTGGATTGTGGGAGGAAACCGCAGTGCCCGGAGGAAACCCATGCAGGCACAGGGAGAACATGCAAACTCTAGGCAGGTAGTGTCCTGGTTGGGATTTGAACCAGTGACCCTTCTTACTGCTAGGTGAGAGTTCTAACCACTACACCACTGTGCTGCCCATGGTTGTCTCACAATGTTTTGTCATTTTAGATGGTAAAGTGCTGGTGGAATCATCCCTTTTATAGGTGGCACATACTGCTAAATGGCAACCAACCAGACGGACTCCACTTCTCAGACATGTTTGTAATTATATACTTTTTATTGTGATATTTTGCTTTTTCCTCTCGCCTTCTGTTCTGGTTACAACTGTAAAATATTGCACGTCTCGTCTTTTTCGGCCCTGGAAATAAGGGTCACCAGGACACACACAGAGGCTGACATAGACAGAAATAAAAGCTCATCAGAGGTCCAATCCCACTTCATTCAAAAACTAAAAGGAAAAGTTTGGGCTAATTGTTGACTTTAATTCTCACTTTATTCCCCTTGTAGAGCAATTTCCGGGCTCGGTCACGGATCTGGCTGGTTCTCACTCCATAAACCAGCGGGTTCATCATCGGAGGCATTAGGAGGTAGGTGAGAGAAAGGAGGGAATGGATGGCGGGTAAGATGTGTTTCCAAAACCTGTACGCCAGAAGAGTTAAGCCACCTGGGATATAGAAGAATGACATGACACACACATGAGAAGAACATGTGCCAAATGCCTTAGACCGGGCCTCTTTGGAGGACAATTTCAGCACAGCTTTGATGATGAAGATATAGGATAGCATTATAGTGGAAATATCAAACACAAGCACCAAAATAAATTGTACGAGGCCAAAGATGCTGTTGATGGTGCTGTTGCCACATGAGGCCTCCGCTATGGACATGTGATCGCAGTAAGATTTGCTAATCACTTCATATCCACAGTAGGGTAAGCGGATCACTAGGTAAATAAACGGGCTGATCATGAGCGCCCCTCGTAAAACCAGGACTGAGCCAATCCAGGTGATCACTGGATCAGTAAGAATGGCAGAGTATCTTAACGGATAACATATTGCTACATAGCGATCAAATGCCATCGCCACCAGGACTCCGGACTCCATATAGGTGAGGAAATGGACAAAATACATCTGGATGACACATCTACTAAAATACACAACCCGAGAGTTCAGCCAAAGGACAGCCAACATCTGCGGTGCTATAGTCAGGGAGAACATGAAGTCTGTGGTGGCCAACATTGACAGGAACATGTACATGGGGGTGTGGAGACCACGATCAGATAGAATGATGAAAACAACAAGAGGGTTTCCTATCACCGAACACAGGAACATGATGAAGAACGGAACCCCAACGATGGAATGGAACCTCTCCAGTCCAGGAACTCCGAGGAGGGTGAACTTCATCAATCTCAACTCTGTGATGTTCACAGACATTTTTACTTATAAGATATTTCAGTCTTTAAAGCCAATATAGTAAAATCCTTATAAATCATATAATGACAATAACAATGAATTTGTATTCTGGAATCCCTCCGTGGTATTGGTTGGTTGAAGCCAAAGGTCTCCGAAAATGTCCTCAGGTTCTTGGACAAATGTGACAACTGTAATATCCCAGATAATAAAGAAAAAACATGATGGATATTGTTAGTCAAAGTAAAAAAAAATACATGTTAAATGTTCATTTCTGAATTCAGCAAAATGGATTTAAAAATGAAATTACTATCTAAACATTTTTCCACAGTTTAACCACTTAACAGCCGACCCATAGCCGAATGACGGCTACAGGGCGGTTGTTTAACTCTGGGAGGCCGTCATATGACGTCTTCCCAGAATTCCGCTCTCGCGCGGCCCCTGGGGCGCGCACTCGAGAGCATCCGTGACCGCCGGGCCGTTTACCACGGGATCGCTCGGTCAAATGGCGGAGTGATCACTTGTAAACAAACCGGCGTCACGTTATGATGTCGGTTCCTACCTCCCCCTCTCTGTACCGATCGGTACAGCGGAGGGGGAAGAGATCGGTGTCAGCAGTGATGTGGGCTGCATCTGCAGTGACCACATCGCTGCTCACCGAAATTTAACCCCTCAATTCCCTGCCATTACTCTGCAATACCCTGCAATACTCTGCAATACCCTGCAATACTCTGCAATACTCTGCAATGCCAGCTAATACTCTGCAATACTCTGCAATACTCTGCAATGCCAGCTAATACTCTGCAATACCATGCCATTACTCTGCAGTACCAGCAAATACTCTGCAATACACTGCAATACTCTGCAATACCCTGCAATACTCTGCAATGCCAGCTAATACTCTGCAATACTCTGCAATGCCAGCTAATACTCTGCAATACTCTGCAATGCCAGCTAATACTCTGCAATACTCTGCAATACCCTGCCATTACTCTGCAGTACCAGCAAATACTCTGCAATACCCTGCAATACTCTGCAATACCCTGCAATACTCTGCAATGCCAGCTAATACTCTGCAATACCCCCCAATACTCTGAAATACCCACAAATACTCTGCAACACCCGCCAATACTCTGCAACACCAGCCAATACACTGCAAAACCTGCAAATACTCTGCAACACCTGCAAATACTCTGCAACACCTGCAAATACTCTGCATTACCCACAAATACTCTGCAACACCCGCCAATACTCTGCAACACCCACAATACTCTGCAACACCCACTAATACTCTGCACTACCCTTCAATACTCTGCAGTACCCGCCAATACTCTGCAGCACAATTCCAGCCAATACTCTGCAGCACAATTCCAGCCAATACTCTGCAATACCTTTCCAATACTCTGCAATACCCTGCCATAAATTGCCATACCCGGAGATACCAAGCCATACTCGGAGATACCCTGCAATATCCAGCCATAGTCGGTGATACCCTGCAATACCCAGCCATAGACATCCCTCCCCCTCCCGCCGCCCTCCGGGGCTTCTACCGACTCGCCAAGACGATCAAAACCAGAATCTTTTTTTTTTTTCAGGCTTCCCAGCTTATAGGTGAGATGCGGGGTCTTATTGACCCCATATCTCACTGTAAAGAGGACCTGTCATGCCATATTCCTATTACAAGGGATGTTTACATTCCTTGTAATAGGAATAAAAGTGATCAAAAAATTTATTTTTGGGGAAAAAAATGTCAAACTAAAATAAATAAAGTAAAATGAACAATAAAAAAAAAATATGTTTTTTTAAAGGGCCCCTGTCCCCATGTGCTCGCATGCAGAAGCAAACGCATACGTAAGTCCCGCCCACATATGAAAACGGTGTTCAAACCACACATGTGAGGTATCGCTGCGAACGTTAGAGCGAGAGCAATAATTCTAGCCCTAGACCTCCTCTGTAACTCAAAACATATAACCAGTAAAAAAAAATTAATGTGTCGCCTTTGGGGATTTTTAAGTAGCGACGTTTGGCGCCATTCCACGGGCATGTGCAATTTTGAAGAGTGACATGTTAGGTATCTATTTACTCTGTGTAACTTCATCTTTCACATTATGCAAAAATTGGGCTAACTTTACTGTGTTTTTTTTTTTTTTTTAAGCACAAAACATTTTTTTTTTCCAAAAAAAAGCATTCGAAAAATTGCTGCGCAAATACCGTGCGAGATAAAAAGTTGCAACGACCACCATTGTATTCTCCAGGGTGTTTGCTAAAAAAACATATATAATGTTTTGGGGTTCTATGTAATTTTCTAGCAAATAAATGATGATTTTTACATGTAGGAGAGAAATGTCAGAATTGTCCTGGGTGCTCCAGAACGCCTGATGGCGCTCCCTGCATGTTGGGCCTCTGTATGTGGCCACGTTGTATAAAAGTCTCACACATGTGGTATCGCCGTACTCGGGAGTAATAGCAGAATGTGTTTTGGGGTGTAATTTGTGGTATGCATATGCTGTGTGTGAGAAATAACCTGATAATATGACAATTTTGTGAAAAAAAAAAGTAAAAAAAAATCTTGATTTTGCAAAGAGTTGTGGGAAAAAATGACAACTTCAAAAAACTTATCATGCCTCTTACTAAATACTTTGGAATGTCTTCTTTCCAAAAAGGGGTCATTTGGGGGGTATTTGTACTTTTCTGGCATGTTGGGGTCTCAAGAATTGAAATAGGCCATCAGTACTTCAGATGTGATCAATTTTCAGATATTGGCACCACAGCTTGTGGACTCTATAACTTTCACAAAGACCAAATAATATCCACCAATTTGTACTTATTTTTACCAAAGATATGTAGTGGTATAAATTTTGGCCAAAATTTATGAAGAAAAAATTACTAATCTGCTAAATTTTATAACAGAAATGAAGAAAAATTCATTTTTTTACAGAATTTTCTGTATTTTTTCTTTTATAGCACAAAAAATAAAAAAAACGAGCGGTGATTAAATACCACCAAAAGAAAGCTCCATTTGTGTGAAAAAAAGGACAAAAATGTCATATAGGTCCAGTGTTGCATGACTGAGTAATTGTCATTCAAAATGCGAGAGCACCGAAAGCTGAAAATTGGTCTTGTTATTAAGGGTGTTTAAGTGCCCAGTGGTCAAGTGGTTTAAGCGATCGATGACCCTCTCTGAGCTTTGCTGTCAGAGCTGTTTTTTTTTTGCATTTTTTTGCACATGTGTTTAATTAATCATTTTGGGCCTGAAGATGAAATAAAACCCCCAAAAACATGATATATTTTCCAATAGCAGACGTTCCTGGAGAATAAAATAGTGGCAGTTCCATTTTTATACATGTAGCGCCCTGCTCCTGATGGGCAGACGCTATTATTTTTTCAAATTTACTTGTCTGAAGCTGTAGTTTTTTTTATTATTTATTTTGCTTTTTTTATTTTGTTTTTAAACTGTTCCTTTAATGTTTTTTTTTTTTTTTGTAATTATTTTTATTGTTATCTCAGGGAATGTAAATATCCCCTCTGATTTCAATAGATAGTGACAGGTACTCTTTTTTGAAAAAAAATTGGGGTCCATTACACCCTAGATCTCTCTTCTGCCCTTATAGCATCTGACCACACCAAGATCGGTGTGATAAAATAGTTTCATAGTAAGGTTGAATAAAGACACCAGTCCATCCAGTTCAACCTGAGCGGGTGTCTACCCCTATCCCTGTACATTGCACACTCACATTGGTCCCTACCCTCAAGGAGCCCACAATCCAAGGTCCCCATTCATATACTAGGGCCAATTTTGGACAGAAGCCAATTAACCTCCCTGCATGTCTTTGGAGTGTGGGAGGGAAACCGGAGTACCTGGAGGAAACCCACGCAGACACAGGGAGAACATGCAAACTCCAGGCAGGTAGTGTCGTGGTGGGGATTTGAACCAGCGGCCCTTTTTACTGCTAGGTGAGAGTGCTACCCACTACACCACTGTGCCGCCTAAAATGCAATCCCAATTTCCCAATGGCGCTGTTTATATCCGGCAAAGTCATGAAATGCTCGTAGCTTGCGGTTTCTTAGGCCATAGAGATGATTGGAGCCATTCTGGTCTCTGATCAGCTCTATGGTCAGCTGGCGGAACCCCTGGCTGCATTTTCAGGTTCCCTGTTGGGACAGGAGAGCCTGAGAAAACCATGGAAGACGGTGGGGGGGGGGGGGGGGGGGGGGGAAACGACATTCCCTCCCACTGCTGGTCCTTGTTGGGAATACATTGTAATGTTCTTTTTTTCATGTTTCTCATGTTGCTAAAAAGGAAAAGGGAATATTTAGGGACTTTTAGGAGACCTAGACCTGGTAAGGTCACGTATGTCCATCCCTATGGGACTTTAACCACTTCAATACCAAGGGGCACTTAAACACCTTCCTGCCCAGACCAATTTTGAGCTTTCAGCACTGTCACATTTTGAATGACAATTGCGCGGTCATGCTACACTGTACCCAAATGAAATTTTTATCATTTTTTTCTCACAAATAGAGCTTTCTTTTGGTGGTATTTGATCACCTCTACGGTTTTTATTTTTTGCGCTACAAATAAAAAAATACCGAAAATTTTGAAAAAAAAAATGTTTTTTTTTTTTTTGTTTCAGTTTCAAAACTTTGTAAATAAGTACGTTTTCTCCTTCACTGATGGGCACTGATGGGGCTACACTGATGGACACTGATAGGCGGCACTGATAAGCGGCACTGATAGGTGACACGGATGGGCGACACGGATGGGCGACACGGATGGGCGACACGGATGGACACTGATAGGTGGCATAAATTGGCACTGATAGCTGGCACGGATTGGCATGGATGGGCGGCAGAGATGGGCATGGATAGGCGGCACAGATGGGCATGGATAGGCGGCCCATTGTGGGCACTGATTGGCATCCATTATGGGCACTGATTGGCATCCATTGTGCTGACTGGCATCCCTGGTGGTCTAGGGAGGATTACCTTTTCCCTGGTGGTCTGGTGGTGTCCCTGGTGGTCCAGTGTGGGCATCTTCAGGGGGGCTGTGCTGATAATCGATCAGCACAGACCCCCCCTGTCAGAGGAGCAGCCGATCGGCTCTCCTCTACTCGCGTCTGACAGACGCGAGTGAGGAAAAGCCGATCACCGGCTCTTCCCATCTACACTGTGATCAGCCGTGATTGGACATGGCTGATCACGTGGTAAAGACTCTTTACCGAGATCGTAGTTGCCGGGTGTCAGACTGACACCCTGCAACAACGATCGCCGCCATGCGCGCCCCCGGGGCGCGCAGCGGCTCATAATCCTGAGGACGTCATATGACGTCCGGTCAGGATTATGAAACCACTTTGCCACCGTCAATTTGCAATAGGGCGGGCGGCAAGTGGTTAAATGAAATCATGACCCGGTAAGATCAAGCATTTCTATCCCTTATATCGAGAAAGGAGGAGCAAGGAGGTTGGGACTTTATATGAAGCACAGTATAGCAATTGGATAATTACGGTTGAACGAGGGAATTTTATTCACATAGATAGCTTATAAAAACGCATACACTGTTAGTATCAAAATAAATGGTAGATAAAATGACAAAAAATATCCATAGTAATACAATTGCCTCAGAGTATGACAACTGGTGTCAAATAATCGATAGTTATACAAAATAGCAAAACAGCGAATACGTTAGACAAAATTATCATGAATAAAGCTCTAATAAAATTCCATAGTTCCACCGAGGCAGGGTTGCAGGGTTGTTGGGCATACATTGTAATGTTCTTTTTTTTTTCATGTTTTTCATGTTGCTGTCAAAATAAATAAACTTGTGCTGCAGCTGAATGGTGTACCTGCTAAACAAATGATGGTTGACAATAAAACAAAGCAACATTACGGTATAAGCCCTTGTACACACGGTCGGACATGTCCGAAACTGGTGTTGTATACAAACGGCCGGACAAGGTTGTCGGAAAATCCGATTGTTCAGAACGTGATGACGTTCGATTGTTACGGAGGGACTACGTTCAGGCTAGTAGCCAATAGCTTTGGTCTCTCGTAAAATTTGATCTGAGCATGCGTGGCACTTTGTCCGATCGGAAATTCTCTACAAACGATCGGATTTTGTTGTTTGCGGAAAATTTGAGATCCTGCTCTCAATTTTTTTTTCCTGCGGAATTTCCGATGGAAAAAGTCCGATAGAGCCCACACACGATCGGATTTTCTGACAATATAATCCGATCGGACCTTTTCCATCAGAATTTCCGACCGCGTGTACGGAATTCTCTACAAACGATCGGATCGTGTTGTGGGAAAATTTTTATATCCAGCTCTCAAACTTTGTTGGTCGGACATTCCGAAGGAAAAAAAGTCAGATGGAGCCCCACACACGGTCGGATTATCCGACAACACGGTCCGAACAGACATTTTCCGTCGGAATTTCCGATCGTGTGTACAAGGGCTAACAGTAAAGCCGCGTACACACGATTGGACTATCCGGCGGACTTGGTCCGGCTTTCTCCTTTGTCGCCGCCACTGCCGCTGCTGTCCAGGGGTCTTCTTCCGACTTCGGGGGTCTTGTCCCTCTCTTCGGTTCTTCTTGCCAGGCTTCCGCTATCTTCTTCCAGCTCTTTAACTAGCGTTGGCCCAGTCTTGTCGCTGTCGCTGCCTTCTTCTTCTTCTTTCTTCTTCTTCCTTCTTCCGATGTTGACACGACGCTCTCTCCGGCCGCAATGCCAGGGGCGCGTTGTATTTTTGGCTTTTTTTGGGGGGCTTTTTTATTTATATATTTTTTCCACTTTTATAAAAACTATAAACTGAACGTTGCAGATTGAGGTCTCTCAAAATGTGATGGCCATCTCACCTTTGGAGACCCTGTGTTAGTGTGCTCTATTACTGCGCAATGCTGTACCCCACGCTAATACTCCACTAGTGTGTGGTAGTGTTTGAAACAGTCGCAGATGCAAAGACCAGGTTGGTCAGGACAGGAGGGACAATAAATGCGGGTGTCACGCCTAAATCCACGTTTTCTACAGACACGACATCTTCTTTGGGGTGTTCTTTGGGCAGGGGTAACAGGGAGGACATACGGAAAATGCCTCTCATGCAGCCGGCTCACTGCATTTGCGTTGGGAAGGTGAGGTGGCGCACCGCCTTGAAACAGAAGGGCTCTGACGATCTCTTCCTGAGGACTGAAGTACATCCTTTCTGAGGACTGGTGCCCAGAACTAGACGTCATAATCCAGGTTCAGTATCTTATAATTTTTTTTTGGAAACAGGTTCTCTAAAATACCCTGAGGTCTCACCTCATCTCTTCCAATGAATCTAATGCAGTGCAGATTGAGCTACATGAGATTCTTCTCCAGCCATACTGGGTCAACTAGAAGAAGGAAATGAGAGCAGACGGATGACCTCTTGGCTCCTTCCCATTTACCTGGCAGCATCCTCCATGCCGATCCAAGGTGCACTGATGGGAGCGCAGGATATTTGGATGCAGCAGGCACTGGGAGTGTGTGTAACCCCCTCCCCTCCCCCCCGCTGTACATGGTACAGTCCTGGTGGTAAAAGCATTAAAGGGGTTGTAAAGCTTTGTTTTTTTATTTTCTAAATAGGTTCCTTTAAGCTAGTGCATTGTTGGTTCACTTCAATTTCCCTTCTAAATGTTTTTTTTCTTTGTTTTCTTTGTCTGAATTTCTCACTTCCTGTTCCTCCTCAGCTATTCTGGCTGACTAAACACCGCTCGGATGATGGTGTGAAGTTTACTGAGGAGAAACAGGAAGTGAGAAATTCAAAGAAAAAAAACATTTAGAAGGGAAATCGAAGGAAAAGGTAAGTGAACCAACAATGGACTAGCTTAAAGGAACCTATTTAGAAAATAAAAAACTAAGCTTTACGACCCCTTTAACCACTTAAGGACCGCCGCATGGCAATGTACGTCGGCACAATGGCACCGACAGGCACAAGCACGTACATGTACGTGCTTGCCTTCCAGGGGGTGGGGGGTCCGATTGGACCCCCTCCCGCTGGCTGCGGCGGTCCGTTTCGCTTCAGGAGCGATCCGGGATGAGGGGATGGCCGATGGCCATCCCCTCTTGATCGCTCCTGGCGAATGAGAAGCTTCCCCCGCCTGTGTAATGTAAACACAGGCAGGGAGGAAGTGATGTCATTCTCCTCGGGGGGGTCTTTTATACCAGACTGTGAGGAGAACACAATAGTAAGTGCACCAACACTACACTGACATGTAGGTACACATAGGCACACAAATTACCCCCCGATCACCCCCCGATCGCCCCCCGACCCCCCCTCCGCCCCCCCCCCCCCAGTCACAGTGTCACTGATTGCAGTGATCATTTATTTACTGATCACTTGTAACAGTAAAAATTGTCAGGGCAGTTAGTGTTAGGTCCAGGGTAGCCCCCTACCACCCCCCAATAAAGGTTTAACCCCCTGATTGCCCCTAGAGTTAACCCCTTTCACCCCCTTTTGCCAGTATCATCGTTTTTCTGATCACTGCATTAGTGTCACTGGTGCCGCTAGGTAGCTAGTTATTTTTTTAGGTTCACCGCCAGGTTTTTATAGCGCTAGGTACCCCGATATACTACCCAATAATTGGTTTTAACCCCCTGATTGCCCCTAGTTAACCCTTTCACCAGCGATCACAGTATAAGTGTCACTGGTGACGCTGGTTAGCCAGTTAGTTATTTAGGTTCCCTGTCAGGTTTTTATATAGCGTCAGGGACCCCCATATACTACCTAATAAATATTTGAACCCCCTGATTGCCCCTAGTTGACCTTTTCACCAGTGATCACCATATAAGTGTTACGGGTGACTCTGGTTAGTTAGTTTGCTTTTTATAGCATCAGGGCACCCACCATTTATTACCCAATAAAGGTTTAACCCCCTGATCACCCGGCGGGTGATATCAATTAGGTTTTAGGGTCAGATAGGGTCTGCGTCGCCGCAGGCAGCGCTAGGTTAGTGCCAGTACCGCTAACACCCACGTGCAAAGCATAAACCTCCCGTAGTGGTATAGAATCTGATCAGATCAATATCTGATCTGATCAGATCTATACTAGCATCCCCAGCAGTTTAGGGTTCCAAAAAACGCATTGTTAGTGGGATCAGCCCAGATACCTGCTAGCACCTGCGTTTTGCCCCTCCGCCCAGCCCACCCAAGTGCAGTATCGATCGATCAATGTCACTTACAAAACACTAAACACATAACTGCAGCGATCGCAGAGTCAGAATCAGGCCTGATCCCTGCGATCGCTAACAGTTTTTGTTTGATAGCGTTTTATATTTAAATCCGGAAGGCAGTGCTTGGTTTTCGGGGTCCCGTACGTGGCTAGGCTCCCAAAAAGTCCCCCACATGTGGTATCCCCGTACTCAGGAGAAGCAGCAGAATGTATTTTGGGGTGTAATTTGACTTATGCCCATAGCATGTGTGAGCAATATATCATTTAGTGACAACTTTGTGCAAAAAAAAAAAAATTGTAATATTCCTGCAACTTGTGGCAAAATATAAAATATTTCATGGACTCAACATGCCTCTCAGTAAATAGCTTGGGGTGTCTACTTTCCAAAATGGGGTCATTTTGGGGGGTTTTGTGCTATTTTGGCATTTTATGGCCTTCGAAACTGTGATGGGTAGTGAGGAGTGAAATCAAAAATTTGCACCCTTAGAAATCCTGAAGGCAGTGATTGGTTTTCGGGGTGCCGTACGCGGCTAGACTCCCAAAAAGTCCCACATATGTGGTATCCCCATACTCAGGAGAAGCAGCAGAATATATTTTGGGGTGCAATTCCACATATAACTATGGCATGTGTGAGCAATATATCATTTAGTGACAACTTTTTGTAAACTTTTTTTTTTTTTGTGTCATTATTCAATCACTTGGGACAAAAAAAATATTCAATGGGCTCAACATGCCCCTCAGCAATTTCCTTGGGGTCTCTACTTTCCAAAATGGGGTCATTGGGGGGGGGGGGGTTGTACTGCCCTGCCATTTTAGCACCTCAAGAAATGTGATTGGCAGTCATAAATTAAAAGCTGTGTAAATTACAGAAAATGTACTCTAGTTTGTAGACGCTATAACTTTTGCGCAAACCAATAAATATACGCTTATTGACATTTTTTTTACTAAAGACATGTGGCTGAATACATTTTGGCCTAAATGTATGACTAAAATTGAGTTTATTCAATTTTTCTTATAACAAAAAGTAGAAAATATTTTTTTTTTTTTTACATTTCAGTCTTTTTCCTTTAATAGCGTAAAAAATAAAAATCGCAGAGGCAATCAAATACCATAAAAAGAAAGCTCTATTTGTGGGAAGAAAAGGATGCAAATTTCGTTTGGGTACAACATTGCATGACCGCGCAATTACCAGTTAAAGCAGTGCAGTGCGAAATTGTAAAAAGACCTCTGGTCCTTAGGCTGACAATTGGTCCGGGGCTTAAGTGGTTAAACAAAATTTTCTAAAAAAATTTAAATACAGTAAATAATCTACTATTTATTTTTTTCTTTATTTGGAGGGTACAGTGTTTTTTTTTTTTCATTTTTTTTTTTCATTTTTTATATAGTTTATTGCTATTTGTGTACTGTTGTTCATTTTTGACCTCTCTGTATCTCTGTAATGCAGATAGCATGCATTACCGCGTTGCACTGCTATATCTTTGTGAAGGGTACCAGACGCTTCTGTGTTGCAGCACACGTGTTACAGCACGATAGGTAATGCCTTACGGAGTGCGGAGTTACAAAAAATGGTCACTTGCGTTCTCTGACACATTAGGGGGCATATATATATATATATATATATATATATATATATATATATATATATATATATATATATATATCTATAAAAAGAAAAAAAAAAAAGAGGGCACTTTTAAATATGTAAGATCAATTTAATCATAAAGGGCAAATACTGTCATATGTGCTCCTCCCTTATCTGTGCTTTCTGCTCCTTATCATCTCTGCGATCGATAGGAAGTAGTTCTGGACGGCCGCACTCCGAAAAAAAATTGCCTTTTGTTCAAAATACAGGATCAAAAATACAGGCCACAGCAGAACGGACAGAGGATCTGACACGTTTAACACTAACAGACAGTGCTTAATCATGATTAAGCACTGTTTGTTAGTGTGAAACGCGTCAGCTCCTCTGTCCGTTCTGCTGCGGCATGTATTTTTGATCCTGTATTTTGAATAAAAGGCAATTTTTTTTTCGGAGTGCGGCCGTCCAGAACTACTTCCTATCTATTGCTATATGCATTGCCAGCACCTGTGTCTTCTAAACTGGTGAAGAGGTTTACTTTCGTCAGACCTACCCGGAGCGGTGATACCCCCTCCCTCCCTATCATCTCTGCACTGTCTGGGTTTCTGGATGATGGCAACAGAGCTCATGACTTGCATTTTTTTGTTACGACTACATGTCAGTGGTTTATTTGCTTTCAAGTAATACATTTATCTAACATACTACACTTATGCCCCGTACACACGAGCGGACTTTTCGACATCCAAACTCCGACGGACTGAGTCCGTCAGACTATCCGATCGTGTGTGGGCTGCAACGGACTTTAGAAATGAAGCATGCTTCAAATTTTCCCGACGGAACTCCGCCAGACCCGGTCCCCTTCGAATAATTCGCTCGTGTGTGTGCTACTCCGACGGACTAAAACCGACGCTAGGGCAGCTATTGGCTACTGTCTATGAACTTCCTACGTCGAATCCAGTCGTACGTCATCACGTTCGACTCCGTCGGAGTTTGGTGTGATGGTGTGTGGTCAAGTCCGTTCGGTCGAAAAGTCCGCCAGAACTCCGTCGGAACTCCGGCGGAACTCCTTTGGAGGTCTGTCAGACTTAATCCCTCTCGTGTGTACGGGGCATTAGAAGCGCCCTCTTTTGTTTCTTTGCATTGCTACAGATATTCCTTCTTTCTGGGGAGGATCCGCACTTATTGAAGTCAGCTGAGCTTTCCCGTTATACAGCCTATGTGGTCATTAGGAACTTTCCAGCTTGGGCTTCACCACTCTGGGGGTTACTGGCTTGTTTTGCTCTGTGGCATTCATTTTATCATTCATTTCAATAGACTACTTGTCATAAGATTTGCATGGGTAAGGCACTCTGGCGCACAGTTGTGTGCAATAGGAATGCGCTAATGCGCACGAGCACACGCACACACAGGGTGTGACCCCTCGCTGACCTATAAAG